>NC_069501.1:936376099-937032599 GCF_027579735.1 Bombina bombina | reverse complement strand
GGATAGACCCGGTGTGCCGTTCTCACCCCCTCCGATATTTAGAAAGATGTTTCCAATAGACGCCACCACACGGGACTTATGGCAAACGGTCCCTAAGGTGGAGGGAGCAGTTTCTACTTTAGCTAAGCGTACCACTATCCCGGTGGAGAATAGCTGTGCCTTTTCAGATCCAATGGATAAAAAGTTAGAGGGTTACCTTAAGAAAATGTTTGTTCAACAAGGTTTTATATTGCAACCTCTTGCATGCATTGCGCCTGTCACGGCTGCAGCAGCATTTTGGTTTGAGTCTCTGGAAGAGACACTTGAATCAGCTCCATTAGATGAGATTACACACAAGCTTAAAGCCCTTAAGTTAGCTAACTCATTTATTTCAGATGCCGTAGTACATTTAACTAAACTTACGGCTAAGAATTCCGGATTCGCCATTCAGGCACGCAGAGCACTGTGGCTAAAATCCTGGTCAGCTGACGTTACTTCTAAATCTAAATTGCTTAATATACCTTTCAAAGGGCAGACCTTATTCGGGCCCGGGTTGAAAGAAATTATCGCTGACATTACAGGAGGTAAAGGCCATGCCCTGCCTCAAGACAGAGCCAAACCTAAGGCTAGACAGTCTAATTTTCGTTCCTTTCGTAATTTCAAAGCAGGAGCAGCATCAACTTCCTCTGCACCAAAACAGGAAGGAGCTGTTGCTCGCTACAGACAAGGCTGGAGACCTAACCAGTCCTGGAACAAGGGCAAGCAGGCCAGGAAACCTGCTGCTGCCCCTAAGACAGCATGAATCGAGGGCCCCCGATCCGGGAACGGATCTAGTGGGGGGCAGACTTTCTCTCTTCGCCCAGGCTTGGGCAAGAGATGTCCAGGATCCCTGGGCGTTAGAGATCATATCTCAGGGATACCTTCTAGACTTCAAATTCTCTCCCCCAAGAGGGAGATTTCATCTGTCAAGGTTGTCAACAAACCAAATAAAGAAAGAGGCGTTTCTACGCTGCGTACAAGATCTTTTATTAATGGGAGTGATTCATCCGGTTCCGCGGTCGGAACAAGGACAAGGGTTTTACTCAAATCTGTTTGTGGTTCCCAAAAAAGAGGGAACTTTCAGGCCAATCTTGGATTTAAAGATCCTAAACAAATTCCTAAGAGTTCCATCGTTCAAAATGGAAACTATTCGGACAATTTTACCCATGATCCAAAAGGGTCAGTACATGACCACAGTGGATTTAAAGGATGCTTACCTTCACATACCGATTCACAAAGATCATTACCGGTATCTAAGGTTTGCCTTTCTAGACAGGCATTACCAGTTTGTAGCTCTTCCATTCGGATTGGCTACGGCTCCGAGAATCTTCACAAAGGTTCTGGGTGCTCTTCTGGCGGTACTAAGACCGCGAGGAATTGCGGTAGCTCCGTACCTAGACGACATTCTGATACAAGCTTCAAGCTTTCAAACTGCCAAGTCTCATACAGAGTTAGTACTGGCATTTCTAAGGTCGCATGGATGGAAGGTGAACGAAAAGAAGAGTTCTCTCTTTCCACTCACAAGAGTTCCCTTCTTGGGGACTCTTATAGATTCTGTAGAAATGAAGATTTACCTGACAGAAGACAGGTTAACAAAGCTTCAAAATGCATGCCGTGTCCTTCATTCCATTCAACACCCGTCAGTAGCTCAATGCATGGAGGTGATCGGCTTAATGGTAGCAGCAATGGACATAGTACCCTTTGCACGCCTACATCTCAGACCGCTGCAATTGTGCATGCTAAGTCAGTGGAATGGGGATTACTCAGACTTGTCCCCTACTCTGAATCTGGATCAAGAGACCAGAAATTCTCTTCTATGGTGGCTTTCTCGGCCACATCTGTCCAGGGGGATGCCATTCAGCAGGCCGGACTGGACAATTGTAACAACAGACGCCAGCCTACTAGGTTGGGGCGCTGTCTGGAATTCTCTGAAGGCTCAGGGACAATGGAATCAGGAGGAGAGTCTCCTACCAATAAACATTCTGGAATTGAGAGCAGTTCTCAATGCCCTTCTGGCTTGGCCCCAGTTAACAACTCGGGGGTTCATCAGGTTTCAGTCGGACAACATCACGACTGTAGCTTACATCAACCATCAGGGAGGGACAAGAAGCTCCCTAGCAATGATGGAAGTATCAAAGATAATTCGCTGGGCAGAGTCTCACTCTTGCCACCTGTCAGCAATCCACATCCCGGGAGTGGAGAACTGGGAGGCGGATTTCTTAAGTCGTCAGACTTTTCATCCGGGGGAGTGGGAACTTCATCCGGAGGTCTTTGCCCAAATACTTCGACGTTGGGGCAAACCAGAGATAGATCTCATGGCGTCTCGACAGAACGCCAAGCTTCCTCGTTACGGGTCCAGATCCAGGGATCCGGGAGCGGTTCTGATAGATGCTTTGACAGCACCTTGGACCTTCGGGATGGCTTATGTGTTTCCACCCTTCCCGATGCTTCCTCGATTGATTGCCAGAATCAAACAGGAGAGAGCATCAGTGATTCTAATAGCGCCTGCATGGCCACGCAGGACTTGGTATGCAGATCTAGTGGACATGTCATCCTGTCCACCTTGGTCGCTACCTCTGAAACAGGACCTTCTGATCCAGGGTCCCTTCAAACATCAAAATCTAATTTCTCTGAAGCTGACTGCTTGGAAATTGAACGCTTGATTTTATCAAAACGTGGTTTTTCTGAGTCAGTTATTGATACCTTAATACAGGCTAGGAAGCCTGTTACCAGAAAGATTTACCATAAGATATGGCGCAAATACTTATATTGGTGCGAATCCAAGAGTTACTCATGGAGTAAGGTTAGGATTCCGAGGATATTGTCTTTTCTACAAGAAGGTTTAGAAAAGGGTTTATCCGCTAGTTCCTTAAAGGGACAGATTTCAGCTCTGTCCATTCTTTTACACAAACGTCTGTCAGAAGTTCCGGACGTTCAAGCTTTTTGTCAGGCTTTAGCTAGGATCAAGCCTGTGTTTAAAACTGTTGCTCCACCATGGAGTTTGAACTTAGTTCTTAATGTTTTACAGGGGGTTCCGTTTGAACCCCTTCATTCCATTGATATCAAGTTGTTATCTTGGAAAGTTCTGTTTTTAATGGCGATTTCCTCGGCTCGAAGAGTCTCTGAGTTATCTGCCTTACATTGTGATTCTCCTTATCTGATTTTTCATTCAGACAAGGTAGTTCTGCGTACTAAACCTGGGTTCCTACCTAAGGTGGTCACTAACAGGAATATCAATCAAGAGATTGTGGTTCCATCTTTGTGTCCTAATCCTTCTTCGAAAAAGGAACGTCTGCTACACAATCTAGATGTAGTCCGTGCCCTGAAATTTTATCTACAGGCAACTAAGGATTTTCGACAAACGTCTTCCCTGTTTGTCGTTTATTCTGGTCAGAGGAGAGGTCAAAAAGCTTCGGCTACCTCTCTCTCCTTTTGGCTTCGTAGCATAATACGGTTAGCCTATGAGACTGCTGGACAGCAGCCTCCTGAAAGAATTACAGCACATTCTACTAGAGCTGTGGCTTCCACTTGGGCCTTTAAGAATGAGGCTTCTGTTGAACAGATTTGCAAGGCTGCAACTTGGTCTTCTCTTCATACTTTTTCCAAATTTTACAAATTTGACACTTTTGCTTCTTCGGAGGCTGTTTTTGGGAGAAAGGTTCTTCAGGCAGTGGTTCCTTCCGTATAAAGAGCCTGCCTGTCCCTCCCGTCATCCGTGTACTTTAGCTTTGGTATTGGTATCCCATAAGTAATGGATGATCCGTGGACTGGATACACTTAACAAGAGAAAACATAATTTATGCTTACCTGATAAATTTATTTCTCTTGTAGTGTATCCAGTCCACGGCCCGCCCTGTCACTTTAAGGCAGGTAATTTTTCCATTAAACTACAGTCACCACTGCACCCTATGGTTTTCCTTTCTCTGCATGTTTTCGGTCGAATGACTGGTAATGGCAGTTAGGGGGGGAGCTATATAGCAGCTCTGCTGGGTGAATCCTCTTGCACTTCCTGTTGGGGAGGAGTTAATATCCCATAAGTAATGGTTGATCCGTGGACTGGATACACTACAAGAGAAATAAATTTATCAGGTAAGCATAATTTATGTTATTTCTTGAATTTATGTATATTCAGATATTGTATATTTGGTAAGTTCTAATAATTAGTCATAAACATGTATTTCTCTGAGATTTAAAATTGAATGATTGTATAAGATTATGAGAGATATTTTCAACAAACGTTGATAAAAGAACAAAGTCAAAAAAAAAAACCAACTTAATTTTGTTAAACTAAACATTTAAGATATTGAGGTTGGAATTAGTCATAAACAAGTATCTCTCTGAAAACTAAAATTTTATTAATTATATAAGATTGTAAGAGATATTTTCAACAAACGTTGATACAAGATCTAAGATGATAAAAAAAAAAAAAAAGTTTATTTTTGAAAAACTAGTCTCAATTGTAGAGATATTTAGTTTGGGATTCAGAGATGTCCTTGGTAAGGACTAAATGCTACACAATGGTCTAAATTTGTGGAAAAAAAAGTGGTGAAAACAATATATATGATAAAATTTGAAAAAAAGTTTTTAAAAGAGGATTGGGATAATTTCACTAATGTAATACAGTTTATACTGATTTGTATATAACTTTTCTCTAGAATTTCCAGCTTCTATTTTTATAGAAGGTACTAAATTTTGATATAATTTTAAATATATTTTGATTTTATTTAGGTTTTTAAGAAGCAGTTCAGGTTAAAATCTAAGTTTAACCCTTTAGGCTTTAGGGTTTGTAATTCAAATATCCATTTGGCTTCTTTTTGCAGGAGTGCATCGGATAAATTACCACCCCTCTTTTTTTCTTTTAATTTAGTTATCGCTGTGAAGTTAAAATATTTCAAATTGTTATTGCAACACATCCTAAAATGTTTCGCGATAGGTAGATCTTTATTGCGTTCCTTTTCCGAATTTTCTATGGAGTTTAGGTGTTCCCTAATTCTTTCCCTTAGTGTTCTCTCTGTCTCTCCTACATACTGTTTTTCACATTTTTTACATGTAATAAGATAGATAACGTTCGTGTCCATGCACCTGATGGTTTCCTTAAATTTATAATCTTTCTTTGTTATGTTTGATTTAAAGCTTTTTGTTTTAATTGAATGTTTACATGCTTTGCATGATATGCATGGGTAAAACCCTTGTAGTTTTTCGCCTAAGATCCCTCTTATAGTATTGTTATTTTTATGTTTAAAAGTTGGTGCAAGTTTGCTTTTTATATTATTTGCTTTTTTATAAACAAATTTTGGTTTATCTGGAAGTTTTTCTCCTAAATGAGGATCAGATTTAAGAATTTTCCAATGGTTTTTTATTATTTTTTCTACTTTGATCCTATCTTCACTATACTCTGTTATGAACGGTAGGAAGATTTCTTCGTTATTTATTGAAGTAGTTGTCTTTGGTTTGTATTGTAAAATCTCTTTTCTATCTAGATTCACATTTTTTTGTCTTTCTGTTTCTATGGTCTCTTCTAAGTATCCTCTTTCTAAAAATTTATTTTTTAGTATTTTTGACTGTATTTCAAAGTCTTCTTTCTCTTTGCAATTTCTTTTTAGTCTTAGGAATTGACTCTTAGGTATGTTTGCTTTCCA
Organism: Bombina bombina; assembly: GCF_027579735.1. NCBI lineage: Eukaryota > Metazoa > Chordata > Amphibia > Anura > Bombinatoridae > Bombina > Bombina bombina. The sequence goes on along the minus strand of NC_069501.1, from coordinate 937,026,942 downwards.
CCTTTTTAAGTGACAGCTACTTTCATGGATGAAATTGTTAGCGTCTACTTCCTTAAAGTATGTTCTGGTTGATATTTTTTCGTCAATAATGTTGATTTCTCTTGTAAGGTGTATCCAGTCCACGGATGATCCATTACTTGTGGGATACTATCATTCCCAACAGGAAGTTGCAAGAGGACACCCACAACAGAGCTGTAATATAGCTCCTCCCCTAACTGTCATACCCAGTCATTCTCTTGCAACTCTCAACAAGCTAGGACGTTGTAGGAGAGAGTGGTTAAATATAGCTAGTTTATTTTCTTCAATCAAAAGTTTGTTATTTTTAAATAGTACCGGAGTTGTGCTATTTTATCTCAGGCAGTAAATAGAAGAAGAATCTGCCTGAGGTTTCTATGATCTTAGCAGGTTGTAACTAAGATCCATTGCTATTCTCACATATGTCTGAGGGGATTACACAGATGAGGTAACTTCAGCGAGAGAATGGCGTGCAGTTTATTCTGCTATCAGGTATGTGCAGTTATAATTTTTTCTAGAGATGGAAAACACTAGAAAATGCTGCTGATACCAGATTAATGTAAGTTAAGCCTCAATACAGTGATTTAATAACGACTGGTATCATGCTTACTCCCAGGGGTAATAACCTTATAATATTTACAATATAAAACGTTTGCTGGCATGTTTAATCGTTTTTATATATGCTTTGGTGATAAAACTTTATTGGGGCCTAGTTTTTTCCACATGGCTGGCTTAAAACAGTCTAATTTTCGTGCCTTTCAAAACTTCAAGGCAGGTGCGGCATCAACTTCCTCTAATAATAAACAAGAGGGAACTTTTGCTCAATCCAAGACGGTCTGGAGACCAAACCTGGCATGGAAAAAAGGTAAGCAGGTAAAAAAGCCTGCTGCTGCCTCTAAGACATAATAAATAATGAACTATATTAGCGCTGATATCAGCAGTGAACTTCAGATTTAGATTGTTAGTATTCATGTTTTCTAAACAGATTGTTAGTTCCTCTCTAGTTCCACTCCATATGAGAAACAGATCGTCTATATATCTCTTATAGACAATGATGTTTTCCCTATATGGGCTGAGGCTGAGAAATTGTTTTTCCCAGGCTCCCATGAACAGATTTGCGTAGCTAGGGGCAAATTTGGTGCCCATAGCTGTGCCGCAAATCTGTTCATAGTAATTGTCTTCGTATAAGAAAAAATTATGGGTAAGAATATACCTTATACTATCTATTAAGAAGTCTCTTTGTTCTTTCTTAATATCTTTATCATCTTTAAGAAAATTTTCTATGGCATGTATCCCATCGTCATGTTTAATAGATGTATATAAGGACTGTACATCGCATGTGACCAGTAGGTAATCTTTTTTCCATTTGAACTCATCAAGTAGTAATAGTAAATTGGTAGAGTCTCTTAGATAAGAATCGAGTTTTGTCACGTATTTTTGTAAGTATTTGTCTATGTAAGCCGATAGATTAGCTGTTAGTGAATCTATCCCCGCTATAATTGGTCTCCCTGGAGGTTTAGTTAGTGATTTGTGAATTTTCGGGAGGGCATAGAGAACAGGCATAATAGGAAATCTGGGGAGTAGATAATCATATTCTTTATCATTAATGATCCCTTTATCATTAGCTTTATCTAGGTGGTAGCATTTAGTCCTTACCAAGGACATCTCTGAATCCCAAACTAAATATCTCTACAATTGAGACTAGTTTTTCAAAAATAAACTTTTTTTTTTTATCATCTTAGATCTTGTATCAACGTTTGTTGAAAATATCTCTTACAATCTTATATAATTAATCAAATTTTAGTTTTCAGAGAGATACTTTTTTATGACTAATTCCAACCTCAATATCTTAAATGTTTAGTTTAACAAAATTAAGTTTTTGTTTTTTTTCATCTTTGTTCTTTTATCAACGTTTGTTGAAAATATCTCTCATAATCTTATACAATCATTCAATTTTAAATCTCAGAGAAATACATGTTTATGACTAATTATTAGAACTTACCAAATATACAATATCTGAATATACATAAATTCAAGAAATATAATGTTTATAAATGTTTAACAAACATTTCTGAGCCAATTAGACACATATTGGCTGAAGCCAATTAGACACACATTGGCTGAAATTCCTAACCAATTGAAATGGAAGGAGGGCTATTTAAAGCCATAGGATTCAAAGGAGATCAAGCTTGACAAAGGCTGAAGTAATTTCAGCGGAAACGCGTTGCGGATCTCCTAGTGTGCATCAAGAGGAAGAAAAGAAAGGATCAGCTGTAGAGCCGGCACCCCACAGCGCAAACCAGACACTCCCATAATACTAAGCTAATCAGTGCCCTAACCGGTATAGGCGAGAACTGAGCAAGAGACAGAAGTGCTTGTAGCTGGGGTTTACAGCGCGGCTTCAAGATCAGCAAAAACAGTTACACTGCTTGTCTTATTTTGGAGGCATTTTATTCTAAAAGGTGACATTGGACAAAGAAGACAGCTCATTCCATTCTAAGAGCTGAACTTAAAAGGATCACTTAAACAGGTACCTGTAGTTTCTAGTGGATCCATTTGAGCACTAAAAAACACTGTGCTACACTAAAGGAATCACGGATACCAGTAAATCACTCATATTCATCTGCACCTTTGTGGACATTTTACTGATATGCTGACTTAGCCATATTTAACGGAAGCTATTTGGTTTATGCACTTAGCGCACATACTCTTAGATTATCAGTAGATAATTTGATGATAGATATTGTGTTACAAATTGCTTGATATTCTGATACATACAGTTCTAGTTGCTTACATTAGTAACCTACAATATATGTGTAATTTTCCTTGTGTAAATGCTTTTATAGATTACTCACATTTTAATAGAGATTGGCCAATCACATATTTTATTGTCTGAATTCTTGTATAAGGTTTAATTTATACCTAGGAGATTTTCATCTCATGTTATACATATTTTTATTTTTTATTTTTTAGGTTCTTTTTGTGACATTTGTTGAAGAATAAATTATTTTTTTATTTAAACACTAAATTGCATGCTCTCTTTTTCTTGGGTATATTTTGCCTGTACTGGCGCTTTAGATTTTAACTGTTCTCTGTTTACAACAAACGATACCAAGAGATAGAAGAAAAAGTTATAATAGAAGTAAATTAGAAACTTGATAAAAACTTTCTGCTCGATCTGAATAATGAAAGTAAAATGTTGGGTTTCATATTCCTTTAATGTTAACAAACCCATGATGCTGCACCTTATTGAGGTTGGTATATTATCTTTCTATGACTTGTATTCATACTCTTGAAAAAGAGAATTTGGGATTGTGCTATACATTGTCAAATTAGTGCTCCTTTTAATCTTTAGATAAGGGTTCATGTGGTAAGCAAATTAGTAGAAGAAATACCTGTGTATTCTGCATCCACTGACTTATCTGAACTATAATGAAGGTGCTCCAGAAGTTCAACTTTGACTACATGTTTAACCCTTCTAAAGAAGTTAAAGGGATATTACTAAACCCACATTTATTGTTTCATGATTCAGATAGAGCATGACATTTTAAGCAACTCTCTAATATGCTCCTATTATAAATTTTGATTTGTTTTCTTGCAATCTTTATTTAAAAAGCAGTAATGTAAATCTTAGCAGCCAGTCTATTTTAGGTTCAGCACCATGGATAGCACTTGCTTATTGGTGGCTGACATTTAACCACCAATAAGCAAGCATAAACCAGGTTCTCAACCAAAAATGGGCCGGCTACATCACATTCCTGCTTTTTAAATAAAGATAGCAAGTGAACAAAGAAAAATTGATAATAGGAAAAAATAGAAAAAATGTGGGTTTAGTGTTCCTTTCAACACATGGAAAAGGATGGTAATTTGTTAACAAAACATAAATATTTTCAAACAAAGCTAAACAATTTATTGTTATAATATAATGTCTCTTTCTCTGTTCCACAGTAATCAATTTATAAACATGTATCTATCGCTATGTTTATTTATTCGACCTGCTACTAACTGTAATTTGAAATTTAGTGTGAAACTATACATTCATTGATATTGTGTTAAAAAATACAGGGAGACTGAAGGTAAGATTAAACATTGCTAAGGTCTAAAAGATTAGTAATGGCATTAGCATAAATATATGGGGCAATATAGCATAATATAAATAAAAAGGCTAAACAAATTAAACCATTTTTCTAAGCTTTTAAAAAAATATATAAAGAATATATATAAAAAAAAATGCAAATTGAATGTGAAATGCTAAAACCATTGTTTCCTACAAATGCAGTAACTATATATCTGTAATATGTGCTAAGAATTGTGACGCTATTCAGTTTCCCATGATAGCAATAAGCCTCTTATTTTCAATATTGAAGGTGATATGTAGGGAAAACAAAAGAACATGATGATGGATGACCGGACTTCAGGAACCGTGTGTAGATATTCTGGCGTTAGTGTTAGTTTTTTTTTTTTTTCTTTTTTTGTAGATTAGGGCTTTGGACAGTAAAAGAGCTGAATGCCCATTTAAGGGCAGTAAAAGAGCTGAATGCCCTTTTAAGGGCAATGCACATACAAATGCCCCTTTAGGGGCAATGGGTATTTTAGGATATTTTTAGACAGGTTTTTTATTGTGGAGGGTTTTTACTTTTAGGGGGGACTTTGTAATTTTTTTAATGTAAAAGAGCTGTTTAACTTAGGGCAATGTCCTACAAAAGGCCCTTTTTTAGGGCTATTGGTAGTTTATTGTTAGGTTAGGGGGTGTTTTTGTTTTGTTTTTGTTTTTTATAGATTTATTACATTATTTATAATTGTTTTTATTTGTGATAATTTTGTTTATTATTTTTTGTAATCTTAGAGTTTTTTATTTTTCATATTTTTAGTGTTTATTATTTTTTGTAATGTTAGATTTTTTATTTTTTTCGTAGTATTAGGTTTATTTAAATTTGTAATTTAGGTTTTTTCAATTGGTAGTTTTATTTTATTTTATTATAATAGTTTTGTTAGGTTAATTCATAGTTTGATCTTAGTTTTTTTTTTATTTCACAGGTATGTTTTTATTTATTTTAAGATAGTTATATTGTAACTTCTAATTTAAAGTTAGGGGGGTGTTAGGTTTAGTGTTTAATAGTTTAATTTATTGTTTACCAATGTGGGGGGCTGGCGGTTTAGGGGTTAATAGGTTTATTATGGTATTAGCGATGTGGGTGGGTGGCGGATTAGGGGTTAATATTTTTATTATAGTAGTAGCAATGTGGGTAGGCGGCGGATTAGGGGTTAATAGGTTTATTTATTAGTTGTGATGTGGGGGCCGGTGGTTTAGGGGTTTATAGATCTATTTAGTGTCGAGGAGTGGTGGCTTAGGGGATAATAACTTTATTTAGTGTCAGCGATGTCGGGGAGTGGCGGATTATGGGTTAACAACTTTATTTAGTAACAGCGATGTCACAGGCGGCGGATTAGGGGTGTTTAGACTAGGGGTTTATGTTAGGGTGCTAGGTTTAAAATGTTCTTTTCCCCATAGACATCAATGGGGTTGTGTTATGGCGATTTGCCATTCCGCAATCGCAGGTATTAGTTTTTTTCTAACACTCTCTCCCCATTGATGTCTATGGGGAAAAGCATGCACGAGCACGTAAACTCAGCCCTTGGCTTTTGTGCGGTATGGAGCTTAACGCACCATAACGCACAGCGCAAGGAGGTTTTTCAGTAACTCCTAATGGCAGCGCTATGGAAAGTGTGATACCGCTCATTTTATTGCGTTATTTACGCTGCCGGAATAGAGCAAAACTCGTAATCTAGGCAAAAGCAAATAAACCACAGATCTCATTGAACAAAATGTCTGGCACCATTATCCCTCAGTCTGTCTCAGATGCATGGTCCTCTATTTCAACAAAGTAGTTCCTTGTTACGTGCATTCTGCATACATCCAAGGATTTATGGCATTCCTTTGGCATTGTTGGTTGTCATAAGCCATGGTCAACTTCAACCATCACATTATGTTGCCAGTGTATTAAGGGCTTATGCAGTGTAATTAGGTAATATTTGACATAGGAGTAAGTAAAAAGATTTAATAAGAAGACACACATTTCTGGATTTATTTTTGCTGAAAAAAGATGCAGTATTTACATGGCTGTAACTCCTATTAGATTATTAAACTTCATGCCACATTTCTACTTTCAAAGTAAAAAAAGTAAGTTTTTAACAATAGCAAAATAACGGCTAGATTTAGAGCTTTGCGGCCAAAGGGGTGCGTTAGCTACGCGTGTTTTTTCCCCCCGCACCTTTTAAATAACGCTGGTATTTAGAGTTCTCTGAAGGGCTGCGTTAGGCTCCAAAAAGGTAGTGTAGAGCATAATTTACCGCCACTTCAACTCTAAATACCAGCGTTGCTTACGGTAGCGGCCAGCTGAAAAAACGTGCTCGTGCACGATCCCCCCATAGGAAACAATGGGGCAGTTTGAGCTGAAAAAAACACCTGCAAAAAAGCAGCGTTCAGTTTCTAACACAGCCCCATTGTTTCCTATGGAGAAACACTTTCTAAGTCTGCACCTAAAACCCTAACATGAACCCCGAGTCTAAACACCCCTAACCTTACACTTACTAACCCCTAATCTGCCGCCCCGGCTATCGCTGACACCTGGATTATATTATTAACCCCTAATCTGCCGCTCCGGACACCGCCGCAACCTACGCTATCCCTATGAACCCCTAATCTTCTGCCCCCCAACGTGGCCGACACCTACATTATATTTATTAACTCCTAATCTGCCCCCCCCAATGTCGCTGCTACCTTACCTACACTTATAAACCCCTAATCTGCCGACCGGACCTCACCGCTACTATAATAAATGTATTAACCCCTAAAGCTAAGTCTAACCCTAACCCTAACACCCCCCTAAATTAAACATAATTTAAATCTAACGAAATAAATTATTTATTATTAAATAAATTAATCCTATTTAAAGCTAAATACTTACCTGTAAAACAAACCCTAATATAGCTACAATATAACGAATAATTATATTGTAGCTATTTTAGGATTTATATTTATTTTACAGGCAACTTTGTATTTATTTTAACTATATACAATAGCTATTAAATAGTTATTAACTATTTAATAGCTACCTAGTTAAAATAATTACAAAATTACCTGTAAAATAAATCCTAACCTAAGTTACAATTAAACCTAACACTACACTATCAATAAATTAATTAAATAAACTACCTACAATTACCTACAATTAAATCAATTAAAATAAATTACAAAAGTAGGTGTCGGCGACGTTGGGGGCAGCAGATTAGGGGTTCATAGGGATAACGTAGGTGGTGGTGGTGTCCGGTCAGCAGATTTGGGGTTAAAATAAATTGTTAGGGTGGCGGGGATGTGGGGGGACCTCAGTTTAGGGGTACATAGGTAGTTTAGGGGTGTTAGTGTACTTTAGAGCACAGTAGTTAAGAGCTTTATAAACCGGCGTTAGCCCAGAAAGCTCTTAACTCCTGACTTTTTTCTGCGGCTGGAGTTTTGTCTTTAGAGTTCTAACGCTCACTTCAGCCAAGACTCTAAATACCTGCGTTAGGAAGATCCCATTGAAAAGATAGGATACGCAATTGGCGTAAGGGGATCTGTGGTATGTAAAAGTCGCGGCTGGAAAGTGAGCGTTAGACCCTTTCCTGACTGACTCTAAATACTAGCGGGCGGTAAAAACCAACGCTGGTTTTGACGGCTAACGCAGAACTCTAAATCTAGGCGTATATGTTGATTTGCAAGGTTATTTTTTTAAATATTCCCTTTTTGGATTGCACAATAGTTGTTAGGATAATATAAAATTAGACACACAGCCAACACATCAAAAGACACCACTTGCTCCATACAAATACAAATTAACCCCCCATCTCTTTTGAAAACAAAAATAAATGTATACACCAATATATACCACTAAACCCATATCCTTCCACAAAACCTCTTGCTCATTTACACATTTACATAAATCCACACAAAAAAATAGATATCTACTAGTTATTTTATATATTTGTTTTTGTATGGAGTCAAAAGAGGAACAGATTAAAACAGGAGTAGTCAAAGGACAGGGCGAGAAGAGGTGGTTAAGATTGATTATCAGGAATACATTCCATATGGGGAGACACAGGATCAAAGCCAGAGTATAAGCCAGCTTCACCCTTGCACATGCACACTGTCACATGCATACACCAGTACACGTATATATACATACACACACAGAAAATCCCAGCTTAAGGGGACACGAAACCCAAAACTTTTTTTCATGATACAGGTAGTGAATACAATTTTGAAAAACTTTAAAATTTACGTCTTTTATATAAAGAAAGCACACTATGGGGTCAATTTATTAAAGTGCGGACAGACATGATACGATGTATCGTATCATGTCCGCCGCACATCGATAAATGTGTAATGATAAATTTATCATTACACAAGCAGTTCTTGTGAACTACTTGTTCAATGCTGCCCCCTGCAGATTCACGGCCAATCGGCCGCTAGCAGGGGGTGTCAATCAGCCAATCGTATAGGATCAGGCGGATTGATGTCTGCAGTCTCAGAGCAGGCGGACAAGTTTTGGAGTAGTGGTCTTTAGACCGCTGCTTCATAACTGCTGTCTCTGGCGTGCCTGAAGGCTCGCACGGAAACAGCGGCATCAAGCTCTATTCGGAGCTTGATAATTTGGCCCCATTATCTTGGACTCCCTTGTTAAAGAAAAAGCAATGCACATGGGTGAGCCAATACCATGAGGTATATGTGCTACAACCAATCAGCAGCTCCTAAGCTTACCTAGGTATTCTTTTAAAAAAATGATACCAAGAGAACTAAGTAAATACAATTTAGCTCTTTTGCCCCTGTTACAGAAGAAACAAAATTCTGCCCTTCTACTATCCTCTCACATCACTACCTGTCCCCTCGACCCCATCCCCTGACAACTACTCCCCTCCCTCTCTTCTACCCTTACCCCTATACTCACACATCTTCAACCTCTCCCTCAGCACTGGTATAGTTCCCACATCTCTTAAACATGCATTAGTCACACCTATCTTCAAAAAAACTTCTCTCGATCCAACCTCCCCATCGAACTATGGCCCTATTTCCCTACTCCCTCTTGCCTCAAAGCTTCTTGAAAAACTAGTATATGCACATCTATCCCATTTCCTTACATTAATTCCTTCCTTGATCCACTGCAACACTCACTCAACAGAGACAGCAATTGTCAAGGTTACCATCAACCTACTTACAGCAAAATCTAAAGGCTACTTCTCTCTACTTATCCTCCTTGATCTGTCTGCAGCCTTTGATACTGTCGACCACCCTCTTTTGCTCCATACCCTCCAATCCTTCGGCATCTGCGACACATATCTCTCTTGGTTCTCTTCCTATCTGTCTAACCGTACCTTTAGTGTAGCCTTCTCTGGGGCATCCTCTGCCCCTTAACCTCTTTCTGTTGGGGTACAGCAAGGCTCTGTCCTCGGTCTCCTTCTCTTCTCAATCTACACTTCCTCATTAGGTTTCTTAATAAAGTCCCACGGGTTTCATTATCATCTGTATGCCGACGATACCCAAATCTACCTCTTTGCACCAGAACTATCTCCTTCCTTGCTAACCCCTGTCACTAACTGTCTCTCTCATATCTCATCTTGGATGTCCTCTCACTACCTCAAGATAAATCTCTCCAAAACTGAGCTTCTTATTTCCCCCCCTTCTTCAAAAATCTCCACACCCCATGTCTCTATAACTGTTGATAACTCCATCATTACCCCAACCTCACATGCCCAATGTCTTGGTGTCACAGTTGACTCAGATCTTTCTTTCACTCCTCACATTCAGTCCTTGGCTAAAACCTGCCGCTTCCACCTTAAAAACATTGCTAAAATCAGACATTTCCTTACACAAGAAACAACAAAGATTTTAAGCCACTCTCTCATCCTTTCCCGCCTCGACTACTGCAACTCCATTCTCTCTGGTCTCCCTAGCTGCTGCCTAGCTCCTTTACAATCCATAATGAAGGCCTCTGCCAGGCTCATCTTCCTTACACGTCACTCTTCATCTGCCGCACCTCTATGCCAATCCCTTCACTGGCTTCCTCTTGCCTCCAGTATTAAACACAAAACTCTCACTCTGACTTATAAAGCCCTCAATTATATTGCTCCCCCCCTACATCAGAGACCTTGTCTCCAGATACTCTCCCTCCCGACCCCTTCGCTCTGCTCATGATCTCCTCCTCTCCTCCTCTCTTGTTACCTCCTCACATTGCTGTTTACAAAATTTCTCCAGACTGGCTCCCATCTTATGGAATGCTCTGCCTCGCTCCACAAGACTCTCCCCTAGTTTTAAAAGCATCAAGTGCTCCCTGAAGACTCTACTATTCAGGGACGCATACAACCTATACTAACTTTCCTATCTCCACTGATATCCCCTTAAACCCCATAGCATGTAAGCCTATGAGCCCAGCTGTTGGTAGTCCACCTTCATAAGAGCCGACTACAACAGTGCAACTCTCGGCAGGACCCTCTTCCCATTTGATCCCTGTAATTGTTTTTATATACCACCTATGATCATAGCGCTGCAGTGCCTGTTAGCGCTCTACAAATACCTGATAATAAATAATATTAATAATAGAAGTAAATTGGAAAGTTCTTTAAAATTGCATTTTCTTAGGACCAAGGCAATTTTTACATTTCTGCGGTGTTTGTGTATAGCTGTAATTTTCCTCTTACTCATTTATTGTACCTACACATATTATGTACTGTTTTTCTCGCCATTAAATGGACTTTCTAAAGATATCAGTATTTCTATCATATCATATAATTTACTATAAAAAAATTATAAAATATGATGAAAAAATTGAAAAAATTCACTTTTTCTAACTTTGACCCCCAGAATCTGTTACACATCTAGAACCACCAAAAAACATCCATGCTAAATAGTTTCTAAATTTTGTTATGAGTTGTTTAGAAATACCCAATGTTTACATGTTCTTTGCTTTTTTGCAAGTTATAGGGCAATAAGTAAAAGTAGCACTTTGCGATAGTTACATTGTAACACTGATATCTGTCAGGATCCGTGATAACCCTTCACATGTATATTTTTTTTTTTAGAAAACAACCCAAAGTATTGATATAGGCCCATTTTTGTATATTTCATGCCACGATTTTACCGCCAAATGCGATCAAATAAAAAAAACATTAACTTTTTCATAAACTTTTTCACAAACTTTAAGTTTCTCACCGAAATTATTTACAAATGCTTGTGCAATTATGGCACAAATGGTTGTAAATGCTTCTATTGTATCCCCTTTGTTCAAAAATAGCAGACATTTATGGCTTTGGCATTACTTTTTGGTAATTAGAAGGCCGCTAAATGCAGCTGCACACCACATTTGTATTATGCCCAGCAGTGAAGGGGTTAATTAGGTATCTTGTAGGCTTAATTTTAGCTTTAGTGTAGAGATCAGCCTCTCACCTGATACATTCCACCCCCTGATCCCTCCCTGACCCCTCTCAAACAGCTCTCTTCCCTCCGCCACATCACAATTGTTACCACCATCTTAAGTACTGGCAGAAAATCTGCCAGTACTAAAATAAAAGGCTTATTTTTTTTAGAGAGATTTTTTGAGTTTTTGCCATGGTTTCCACTGTGGAAACTTGTGATGGAGATGGAGCAGAGTCTCTTTATGTATCAACCATATCATTGTCTATTTCTGCTAGAGTTATAAAGTATATTTTTTTCAAGTATTCACAAATTTCTTAACAGCTCATAGAAAATGTCCTGTAAATAATGTTAGCAGAATAGAACAATACAATTTACTGCAGTAAAGTAAACACAGTGCTTCACAGTTGTGATTAAGTTGAGTTGCCATTGTGATATTACCGACAATAGAAGCAGCTAGATCCCATCCAGAAGAAGAACCGGTGAAGTCATGTGACTGACGTGACATCATCAATCATTATTTTAGCCAAGACGGAGCGTACAGATTCTCGGAATACAGAGAGGAAGGTGTGTCATCACACTAGGCTCCTGATTGGTCACACCTAGTACGTTCCTGATTGAGGATTTGTTGCAGCCTTTGTTGATCTTCCAGGTGACACTGAGGTCCCGGCCTGCTCTTTCAGGCACGTCTTAGTGCCGCTCCGCTTGTGAGTATTGTCCTCACCCTCCCCACACTCAATCTGGTTTGTGGCGATATCAACCTATTGGCGCCTTCCTGTCTCCCGCTATAGATACTTCCATCGTCTCTCCACGTATTGAAAGAGCTGCCTCCCATTGGATGTTTTGGATTCACTTCGATTACCTTCTTTCCCGAGCACACCTCTTCAAGGAGTTTCTACTCTGAACTTGTTTTAACAGTTGTGATTAAGTATATTGATCTAACGTCATAATAAGAATAATAATCTTTAGCAATAATTTCTCATTGGGGCTGAGGTGTTAAATAGTTAGCTACAATGTTTGGAACTCTTTAGTCTTTTTCATCAGTGAACAGAAGGCAATAAATGATCCTACCTAGTGAGTTGCTTACTTATTTCAATATCTAAAATATACCTCACAAATATGTTTTCCATATTATTTTAAATTGTCATTGTTTAAAGTGTTCCGAATCCCTTTAATTTTCCCCCATAAATTGGCTAATAAGCTGTGAGCTGCTGGTGCAACGCCACCCCCTGCAGACTTGCAGCCAATTGGCTGCCAGCAGGGGGGTGTCAATCAACCCAATCGTACTCGATCGGGTTGAATTTCGGCGATGTCTGTCCACCTGCTCAGAGCAGATGGACAGGGTTATGGAGCAGCGGTCTTTAGTCATAACTGCTGTTTCTGGCGAGCCTGCAGGCTCTCCAGAAACACGGGCCCTCAAGCTCCATTCGGAGCTTGATAGATAGGCCCCTATGAGTGTAAATGTAATTTTTAAATGTATTTATGTGGTTTTTAGTGCAACACGTGCAGGGTACGTCCTCCAAAAAAATTTCCTTAATGACCAAGGACGTACCCTGTACGTCGTTGGTCTTTGAAAGTGGTGGAAGTGATCCTGAGGCATCCTGCAATAACTGTTTTAAGCAGTCCGATGGCCCTCTCTGCATCGGCTACTGATAGCTATGATCGTTGGTGGGTGGGAGCGTGTCCAGGGAGGCGAGGGGGCGGCCATCAGTAGAGGAGGGGGGCTGGATCGCATGTGGGTGCCCGTGAACATGCACGGGAGCGTGCGCGTGCACGTGTAAAACAGGCCAAAACATTGAATAAGTGGAAGAGGCACAAGGTAGGACTCAGTGGGAGAGAGGGTGGGAATAAATAATATTAACGATCTGGGGGAGGGTAGGGGGTTGGGTGTTGAGGGAGGAAAGCTACACTACAGAAAAATTTTAAAAAAATAAAAAATAAATAAACATTTGATTTCAAACTGGGTACTGGCAGACAGCTGCCAGTACCCAATATGGAGCACAATGAGGCGGGGAGGGGGGGTTAGAGAGCTGTTTGGGGGGGATCAGGGAGGTTGGGGCTAAGGGGGGATCCTACACAGCAGAATTCTTATTTTTAAAAAAACAAAACAAAAAAAAACCTTTTATTTTAGTACTGGCAGACTTTCTGCCAGTACTTAAGATGGCGGGGACAATTGTGGGGTGGGCAAGGGAAGAGAGCTGTTTGGGAGGGATCAGGGGGTGTGATATGTCAGGTGGGAGGCTGATCTCTACACTAAAGCTAAAATTAACCCTGCAAGCTCCCTATAAGCTACCTAATTAACCCCTTCACTGCTAGCCATAATACACGTGTGATGCTCAGCGGCATTTAGTGGCCTTATAATTACCAAAAAGCAATGCCAAAGCCATATATGTCTGCTATTTCTGAACAAAGGGGATCCTAGAGAAGCATTTACAACCATTTGTGCCATAATTGCACAAGCTGTTTGTAAATAATTTCAGTTAGAAACCTAAAATTTTGAAAATGTTGCGTTTTTTTTTAATTTGATCGCATTTGGCAGTGAAATAGTGGCATGAAATATACCAAAATTGGCCTAGATCAATACTTGGGGTTGTCTACTGCACTACTCTAAAGCTAAAATTAACCCTACAAGCGCCCTACATGCTCCCTAATTAACCCCTTCACTGCTGGGCATAATACACGTGTGGTGTGCAGTGGCATTTAGCGGCCTTCTAATTACCAAAAAGCAACATCAAAGCCATATATGTCTGCTATTTCTGAACAAAGGGGATCCCAGAGAAGCATTTATGCCATAATTGCATAAGTTGTTTGTAAATAATTTCAGTGAGAAACCTAAAGTTTGTGAAAAAATTTGTGAAAAAGTGAACAATTTTTTGTATTTAATCGCATTTGGCAGTGAAATGGTGGCATTAAATATACCAAAATGGGCCTAGATCAATACTTTGGGGTGTCTTCTAAAAAAATATATATACATGTCAAGGGATATTCAGGGATTCCTGACAGATATCAGGGTTCCAATGTAACTAGCGCTAATTTTGAAAGAAAGTGGTTTGGAAATAGGAAAGTGCTACTTGTATTTATGGCCCTATAACTTGCAAAAAAGCAAAGAAAATGTAAACATTGGGTATTTCTAAACTCAGGACAAAATTTAGAAACTATTTAACATGTTTTTTTTTGGTGTTTGTAGATGTGTAACAGATTTTGGGGGTCAAAGTACGAAAAAGTGTTTTTTTTTCCATTTTCTCCTCATATTTTATAATATTTTTATAGTAAATTATAAGATATGATGAAAATAATGGTATCCATTAAGTCCATTTAATGGCGAGAAAAACGGTATATAATATGTGTGGGTACAGTAAATGAGTAAGAGGAAAATTACAGCTAAACACAAACACAGCAGAAATGTAAAAATAGCCCCAAACGGTCAGAAAATGGAAAAGTGCTGTGGTCATTAAGGGGTTAAAGCACTACCCTTTACTCAAGCTATTCAGTCGAGCTAACCTGATTGGCATAAAATGCGATTGTGCTCTTACGTTCGCGTGTCCCACGATCTAGCACTTACTCGAGATGTTTTATGCTCTAGCTCTTGAGCTTCCAGTAAGGAGCCTTTCAAGCTTTTTCAAAAGCTGCCTTTAACAGGCATCCAGCTTTATGCATCTTGGATGCAAAGGATGTTCTGTTCCTTCTGGTCATTGCCATTATAACCTCCTCAGGGTAAATTAGGTGAAACATGAATTAGTAAGTAGCTACAGTGTAATGGAAAAGATGGTAAAAAAATGTGCCAAGGCTGTATGAAAGACAGCTGCCACAAGCAGCCTAGAGCACTGGGATCATATACACAGCAAAATGTAATCATTTAATCTTCACTATGGGCTCAATTTATCAAGCCCTTCTCTCCCACAAGTGAACCTGCAGTTAGGGTTTATCAAGCAGCGGTCATTACAGTTAGGGTTTATCAAGCAGCGGTCATTAGACCGCTTCTTCCCTACCCTATTTACCAACTCTTGGTGGACAGTTAAAATCTCCCTGGTCTCTTCTGACTAGGGAGATTGACAGTTCCTTCCTGCATGTGATTGGCTGTGCGCGGGCAGGGGGTGAGGTTGCACAAAAGTGCACAGAAGAGCTTGTGTGCAATGGTAAATGCGAGCAGCGGATTGCTGCCTGCCAGAGGAGAAGCCAGAAAGACAGGGTGAATATGTATGTCCCTGTCCACCGTGATTGATAAATGGAGCCTTATGTAGTCTAGATGTGCATGTAAATGTTTTCCAAGGATGCTGTAAGTTTAAGATAATAACCAGCGGATTATGGCTTTCCCCACAGGAGCTCTTAGAGTTGCGACCTGCTAGCTTAGTTGCCCGGACATGCCCTCTGAGCATGCACTTTTACACAAATATCCTATTGACTTCTATTATCTAATTAGATTCATTATCTTGGAATCATTTGTTTAAAAACATACCTGGATAGGCTCAGGAGCATTAATACTGTGAGCTAGCTGCTTATTGGTGGCTACACATATGACTCTTGTCATTGGCTCACTTGATGTGTTCTTCTAGCACCCAGTAATGCATTTCTGCTCCTTCAACAAAGGATAGTAAGAGAATGAAGCAAACTTGATAACAGAAATAAATTCTAAATCAGAAAGAAACATTTGGGGTTTCATGTCCCTTCAAATTACAAGCAGCACCTGTGCGGCACAAAACAATTGATCTAGTGAGTGTGGCTTTATGTTTTAAATTTGAAACTTAAAGGGACATGAAACCCCAAATTTTTCTTTCATGATTCAGATAGAGAATTCGCTTTTGAACAACTCTCCAATTTACTTCTATTATTTAATTTGCTTCCTTCTCTTGTTTTCTCCAACATTGGTGTGTCCGGTCCACGGCGTCATCCTTACTTGTGGAATATTCTCTTCCCCAACAGGAAATGGCATAGAGTCCCAGCAAAGCTGGTCACATGATCCCTCCTAGGCTCCGCCCACCCCAGTCATTCTCTTTGCCGTTGCACAGGCAACATCTCCACGGAGATGGTTAAGAGTTTTTTGGTGTTTAAATGTAGTTTTTATTCTTCTATCAAGTGTTTGTTATTTTAAAATAGTGCTGGTATGTACTATTTACTCTGAAACAGAAAAGGATGAAGATTTCTGTTTGTAAGAGGAAGATGATTTTAGCAGATAGTAACTAAAATCGATAATTTAGGCTAACTATTGACATTTATAATCTTGGGGAACGTTTATAAAACGGCAGGCACTGTATTGGACACCTTTTTCAGTCAGGGGGCCTTTCTACTCATAGACTGAGCCTCAGTTTCGCGCCATTAATGCGCAGCTGTTTTTTGAGAGCAGGGCATGCAGATGCATGTGTGAGGATCTAAGAATCTCTGAAAAAGCTTTTAGAAGGCGTCATTTGGTATCGTATTCCCCTCAGGGCTTGGTTGGGTCTTAGCAAAGACTGTATCTGGGACTGTATAGGGGTTAAATTGAAAAACGGCTCCGGTTCCGTTATTTTAAGGGTTAAAGCTCTGAAATTTGGTGTGCAATACTTTTAAGGCTTTAAGACACTGTGGTGAAAATTTGGTAATTTTTGAACAAATCCTTCATACTTTTTCACATATTCAGTAATAAAGTGTTTTCTGTTTGAAATTTAAAGTGACAGTAACGGTTTTATTTTAAAACGTTTTTTGTGCATTGTTGATAAGTTTAAGCCTGTTTAACATGTCTGTACCTTCAGATAAGCTATGTTCTATATGTATGAAAGCCAATGTGTCTCCCCATTTAAATGTATGTGATAATTGTGCCATAGCGTCCAAACAAAGTAAGGACAGTACTGCCACAAATAATGATATTGCCCAAGATGATTCCTCAAATGAGGGGAGTAAACATGATACTACATCATCTCCTACTGTGTCTACACCAGTTTTGCCCATGCAGGAGGCCCCTAGTACATCTAGTGCGCCAATACTTATTACCATGCAACAATTAACGGCTGTAATGGATAACTCCATAGCAAATCTTTTATCCAAAATGCCTACTTATCAGAGAAAGCGCGATTGCTCTGTTTTAAACACTGAAGAGCAAGAGGACGCTGATGATAATTGTTCTTTCATACCCTCACACCAATCTGAAGGGGCCATGAGGGAGGTTTTGTCTGAGGGACAAATTTCAGATTCAGGAAAAATTTCTCATCAAGCTGAACCTGATGTTGTGACATTTAAATTTAAATTAGAACATCTCCACGCACTGCTTAAGGAGGTATTATCTACTCTTTATGATTGTGACAATTTGGTCATTCCAGAGAAATTATGCAAGATGGACAGGTTCCTAGAGGTTCCGGTGCCCCCCGACGCTTTTCCTATACCCAAGCGGGTGGCGGACATAGTAAATAAAGAGTGGGAAAAGCCCGGCATACCTTTTGTTCCTCCCCCTATATTTAAGAAATTATTTCCTATGGTCGACCCCAGAAAGGACTTATGGCAGACAGTCCCCAAGGTCGAGGGGGCAGTTTCTACTTTAAACAAACGCACTACTATTCCTATCGAAGATAGTTGTGCTTTCAAAGATCCTATGGATAAAAAATTGGAAGGTTTGCTTAAAAAGATTTTTGTACAGCAAGGCTACCTTCTACAACCAATTTCATGCATTGTTCCTGTCACTACGGCAGCGTGGTTCTGGTTCGAGGAACTAGAAAAGTCGCTCAGTAGAGAAACTCCATATGAGGAGGTTATGGACAGAGTACACGCACTTAAATTGGCTAACTCTTTTATTTTAGATGCCGCTTTGCAATTAGCAAAATTAGCGGCGAAAAATTCAGGGTTTGCTATTGTGGCGCGCAGAGCGCTTTGGCTAAAGTCTTGGTCAGCGGATGTGTCATCCAAGACAAAATTACTTAACATTCCTTTCAAAGGTAAAACTTTATTTGGACCTGATTTGAAAGAGATTATTTCAGACATCACTGGGGGAAAGGGCCACGCCCTTCCACAGGATAGGTCTTTTAAGGCTAAAAATAAGCCTAATTTTCGTCCCTTTCGCAGAAATGGACCAGCCTCTAATTCTGCATCCTCTAAGCAAGAGGGTAATGCCTCACAACCCAAACCAGCCTGGAAACCAATGCAAGGCTGGAACAAGGGTAAGCAGGCCAAGAAGCCTGCCACTGCTAACAAGACAGCATGAAGGAGTAGCCCCCGATCCGGGACCGGATCTGGTGGGGGGCAGACTCTCTCTCTTTGCTCAGGCTTGGGCAAGAGATGTTCAGGATCCTTGGGCGCTAGAAATAGTTTCTCAAGGTTATCTCCTGGAATTCAAGGAACTACCCCCAAGGGGAAGGTTCCACAAGTCTAACTTATCCTCAAACCAAATAAAGAGACAGGCATTCTTACATTGTGTAGAAGACCTGTTAAAGATGGGAGTGATACACCCAGTTCCAATAAAGGAACAAGGAATGGGATTTTATTCCAATCTGTTCGTAGTTCCCAAAAAAGAGGGAACGTTCAGACCAATTTTGGATTTGAAGATCCTAAACAAATTTCTCAGGGTACCTTCGTTCAAAATGGAAACTATTCGAACAATTCTACCCACCATCCAGGAAAGTCAATTTATGACTACCGTGGATCTAAAGGATGCGTACCTACATATCCCTATCCACAAGCAACATCATCAGTTCCTAAGGTTCGCTTTTCTGGACAAACATTACCAGTTTGTGGCTCTTCCATTCGGATTAGCCACTGCTCCAAGGATTTTCACAAAGGTGCTAGGGTCCCTTCTAGCGGTTCTAAGACCAAGGGGCATTGCAGTAGTACCTTACTTGGACGACATTCTAATACAAGCGTCGTCCCTGTCAAAGGCAAAGGCTCATACGGACATCGTTCTAGCCTTTCTCACATCTCACGGATGGAAGGTGAACAAAGAAAAGAGTTCTCTGTCCCCGTCTACAAGAGTTCCCTTCTTGGGAACAATAATAGATTCCTTAGAAATGAGGATTTTTCTGACAGAGGTCAGAAAATCAAAACTTCTAAGCTCTTGTCAAGTGCTTCATTCTGTTCCTCGTCCTTCCATAGCGCAGTGCATGGAAGTAATAGGATTGATGGTTGCAACAATGGACATAGTTCCTTTTGCACGAATTCATCTAAGACCATTACAACTGTGCATGCTCAAACAGTGGAATGGGGATTATACAGACTTGTCTCCAATGATTCAAGTAGATCAAAAGACCAGAGATTCACTCCGTTGGTGGCTGACCCTGGACCATCTGTCCCAGGGAATGAGCTTCCGCAGGCCAGAGTGGGTCATTGTCACGACCGACGCCAGTCTAGTGGGCTGGGGTGCGGTCTGGGAATCCCTGAAAGCTCAGGGTCTATGGTCTCGGGAAGAGTCTCTTCTCCCGATAAACATTCTGGAACTGAGAGCGATATTCAATGCTCTCAGAGCTTGGCCTCAACTAGCAAAGGCCAAATTCATAAGGTTCCAATCAGACAACATGATGACTGTTGCTTATATCAATCATCAAGGGGGAACAAAGAGTTCCCTGGTGATGAAAGAAGTGACCAAAATAATTCAATGGGCGGAGGATCACTCCTGCCACTTGTCTGCGATCCACATCCCAGGAGTGGAAAATTGGGAAGCGGATTTTCTGAGTCGTCAGACATTTCATCCGGGGGAGTGGGAACTCCATCCGGAAATCTTTGCCCAAATAACTCAATTATGGGGCATTCCAGACATGGATCTGATGGCGTCTCGTCAGAACTTCAAGGTTCCTTGCTACGGGTCCAGATCCAGGGATCCCAGGGCGACCCTAGTAGACGCACTAGTAGCACCTTGGATTTTCAACCTAGCTTATGTATTCCCACCGTTTCCTCTCATTCCCAGGCTGGTAGCCAGGATCAATCAGGAAAGGGCCTCGGTGATCTTGATAGCTCCTGCGTGGCCACGCAGGACTTGGTATGCAGACCTGGTGAATATGTCATCGGCTCCACCATGGAAGCTACCTTTGAGACAGGACCTTCTTGTTCAAGGTCCATTCGAACACCCATATCTGGTCTCCCTCCAACTGACGGCTTGGAGATTGAACGCTTGATTCTATCAAAGCGTGGGTTTTCAGATTCGGTGATAGATACTCTGGTTCAGGCCAGAAAACCTGTAACTAGAAAAATTTACCATAAAATATGGAAAAAATATATCTGTTGGTGTGAATCCAAAGGATTCCCATGGAATAAGATAAAAATTCCTAAGATTCTCTCAGTTCTTCAAAAAGGTTTGGAGAAAGGATTATCTGCAAGTTCTCTAAAGGGACAGATCTCTGCTTTATCTGTCTTACTACACCAAAGACTGGCAGCTGTGCCAGATGTTCAAGCATTTGTTCAGGCTCTGGTTAGGATCAAGCCTGTTTACAGACCTTTGACTCCTCCCTGGAGTCTAAATCTAGTTCTTTCAGTTCTTTAAGGGGTTCCGTTTGAACCCTTACATTCCATAGATATTAAGTTACTATCTTGGAAAGTTTTGTTTTTGGTTGCAATTTCTTCTGCTAGAAGAGTTTCAGAGTTATCTGCTCTGCAGTGTTCACCTCCTTATCTGATGTTCCATGCAGATAAGGTGGTTTTGCGTACTAAGCCTGGTTTTCTTCCTAAAGTTGTTTCTAACAAAAATATTAACCAGGAGATAGTTGTACCTTCTTTGTGTCCGAATCCAGTTTCAAAGAAGGAACGTTTGTTACACAATTTAGACGTTGTCCATGCTCTAAAGTTCTATTTAGAGGCTACTAAAGATTTCAGACAAACATCTTCCTTGTTTGTTGTTTATTCTGGTAAAAGGAGAGGTCAAAAAGCGACTTCTACCTCTCTTTCCTTTTGGCTTAAAAGCATTATCCGTTTGGCTTATGAGACTGCCGGACGGCAGCCTCCTGAAAGAATCACAGCTCACTCCACTAGGGCTGTGGCTTCCACATGGGCCTTCAAGAACGAGGCTTCTGTTGACCAGATATGTAAGGCAGCGACTTGGTCTTCACTGCACACTTTTGCCAAATTTTACAAATTTGATACTTTTGCTTCTTCGGAGGCTATTTTTGGGAGAAAGGTTTTGCAAGCCGTGGTGCCTTCCGTTTAGGTGACCTGATTTGCTCCCTCCCTTCATCCGTGTCCTAAAGCTTTGGTATTGGTTCCCACAAGTAAGGATGACGCCGTGGACCGGACACACCAATGTTGGAGAAAACAGAATTTATGCTTACCTGATAAATTACTTTCTCCAACGGTGTGTCCGGTCCACGGCCCGCCCTGGTTTTTTAATCAGGTCTGATGAATTATTTTCTCTAACTACAGTCACCACGGTATCATATGGTTTCTCCTATATATATTTCCTCCTGTCCGTCGGTCGAATGTCTGGGGTGGGCGGAGCCTAGGAGGGATCATGTGACCAGCTTTGCTGGGACTCTTTGCCATTTCCTGTTGGGGAAGAGAATATCCCACAAGTAAGGATGACGCCGTGGACCGGACACACCGTTGGAGAAAGTAATTTATCAGGTAAGCATAAATTCTGTTATCCTTTGCTGAAAGGTTTATCTAGGTAAGCTCATGAAGAGCAAAGAACCTAGGTTCTAGCTGCTGATTGGTGGCTGCAGATATATAAAGATTATCATTGGCTCACCCATGTGTTCAGTTTGTAACCAGTAGTGCATTACTGTTTATTCAACAAAGTATACCAAGAGAACAAAGAAAAATTGATAATAGCAGTCAATTATAAAGTCGCTTAAAATGTCATGCTCTATCTGAATTATGAAAGAAAATAATTGGGTTTCATATCCCTTTAATCACATGCTTACTAGTCTATTGACATCTGCCTATTAGCAGTGCAAATAAAGTAATAATGCTATATTGTGGCAAGGACCGTTTTGCCATAGCTAACAATATATCATTATCACTTTATTTGCACTGCTAATAGTAAACTGGGTTTATGTTGAATGTGACGTGTTAAGAGGAAAAGGACCTCTTTTCTTGCATTGGAGATTGCAAAATAATCTATACCCACTGGATATGAACTCAAAGCTGCTGTTTACTGTTGGACTTTAAAAACTGTCCAGATGGCAACATTTAAAATAGCTTTGTTGATGGCATTTTATAAGAGCTTGTTATTTAGAGGTTATTCCCATGTTGTTTAACATCCTTCATTTTGTTGTTGCTGTAATTTGCATCTGTAATATAAGATAAAAAATGTTATGAAAAATATATTATGTTTTGTAAATAGTCTGCTAGAAAAGCTATACAGGGAGTGCAGAATTATTAGGCAAGTTGTATTTTTGAGGATTAATTTTATTATTGAACAACAACCATGTTCTCAATGAACCCAAAAAACTCATTAATATCAAAGCTGAATAGTTTTGGAAGTCGTTTTTAGTTTGTTTTTAGTTATAGCTATTTTAGGGGGATATCTGTGTGTGCAGGTGACTATTACTGTGCATAATTATTAGGCAACTTAACAAAAAACAAATATATACCCATTTCAATTATTTATTTTTACCAGTGAAACCAATATAACATCTCAACATTCACAAATATACATTTCTGACATTCAAAAACAAAACAAAAACAAATCAGTGACCAATATAGCCACCTTTCTTTGCAAGGACACTCAAAAGCCTGCCATACATGGATTCTGTCAGTGTTTTGATCTGTTCACCATCAACATTGCGTGCAGCAGCAACCACAGCCTCCCAGACACTGTTCAGAGAGGTGTACTGTTTTCCCTCCTTGTAAATCTCACATTTGATGATGGACCACAGGTTCTCAATGGGGTTCAGATCAGGTGAACAAGGAGGCCATGTCATTAGATTTTCTTCTTTTATACCCTTTCTTGCCAGCCACGCTGTGGAGTACTTGGACGTGTGTGATGGAGCATTGTCCTGCATGAAAATCATGTTTTTCTTGAAGGATGCAGACTTCTTCCTGTACCACTGCTTGAAGAAGGTGTCTTCCAGAAACTGGCAGTAGGACTGGGAGTTGAGCTTGACTCCATCCTCAACCCGAAAAAAGGCCCCACAAGCTCATCTTTGATGATACCAGCCCAAACCAGTACTCCACCTCCACCTTGCTGGCATCTGAGTCGGACTGGAGCTCTCTGCCCTTTACCAATCCAGCCACGGGCCCATCCATCTGGCCCATCAAAACTCACTCTCATTTCATCAGTCCATAAAACCTTAGAAAAATCAGTCTTGAGATATTTCTTGGCCCAGTCTTGACGTTTCAGCTTGTCTCTGAGTATTGCACACCTTGTGCTTTTGGGCACTCCAGTGATGTTGCAGCTCTGAAATATGGCCAAACTGGTGGCAAGTGGCATCTTGGCAGCTGCACGCTTGACTTTTCTCAGTTCATGGGCAGTTATTTTGTGCCTTGGTTTTTCCACACGCTTCTTGCAACCCTGTTGACTATTTTGAATGAAACGCTTGATTGTTCGATGATCACGCTTCAGAAGCTTTGCAATTTTAAGAGTGCTGCATCCCTCTGCAAGATATCTCACTATTTTTGACTTTTCTGAGCCTGTCAAGTCCTTCTTTTGACCCATTTTGCCAAAGGAAAGGAAGTTGCCTAATAATTATGCACACCTGATATAGGGTGTGGATGTCATTAGACCACACCCCTTCTCATTACAGAGATGCACATCACCTAATATGCTTAATTGGTAGTAGGCTTTCGAGCCTATACAGCTTGGAGTAAGACAACATGCATAAAGAGGATGATGTGGTCAAAATACTCATTTGCCTAATAATTCTGCACACAGTGTATATTGCAAGGACATGCAGTTTATTCTTCCTTGTGTGTGTGTGTATATATATGTATATATATATATATATATATATATATATATATATATATATATATATATATATATATATATACAGTCCAGTTTGAGGACAGCACAATCTTACGCCAATTCAACTGCCAAGGTGCGCTGCAAGCCAATTCGTATCCTCTCCAAGAACACAGGCACTCACTGGTCTTTATAAAAGGTAATCCTTTATTCAATCCATTAAAACGATAATAATACCATGACGTTTCGGCACAACATTGTGCCTTTATCAAATGTATCAAAATATTAAAAGCTTCATGAAGCTTTTAATATTTTGATACATTTGATAAAGGCACAATGTTGTGCCGAAACGTCATGGTATTATTATCGTTTTAATGGATTGAATAAAGGATTACCTTTTATAAAGACCAGTGAGTGCCTGTGTTCTTGGAGAGGATATATATATATATATATATATATATATATACACACACACACACACACACACACACACACACACAAAGAGAAGCACACTCTCTGGAACAAACAGTAGGTCAGGAACTTGTTAGTTTATTTTATGGTGACTCTATGGGTGCAACTTCTTTTAGTCCAATGGTGCTTTTCACAGAGAAGAACTTTCATGAAGTATATCAGTCTGATCCAACCTTGTAAGGTCAGTCAAGCCCCGAAATACCAGGCAATCCCTCTCTAAACAAGGAACATGGCACCCCCAGATGATCATTTCAGCCTTCAATGGGCCCGATCAGTAAGGTGCAGCCTTTTTCCTGAAATGATCATCTGGGGTTGCCATGTTCAGAAAGGCATTGCCTTGTATTTCGATGCTGGACTGACCTTGTTAGGCTGGATCAGACTGATATACTTAAGGAAAGTTCTTGGCTGTGAAAAGCATTATTGGGCTAAAAGATGCTGCTCCCAGGTGGTAAATCACCATAGAACAAGCTAACAATTTATTGAGCTGTTATTCGTTCCTGAAAGAGCACTTCTCTTTCTGTATGTATTTAGTCTCCCTAAGGGAAAAGGGGGAAATTAGTCATGGATTTCTTGCCTAATGTGCTTAGAGGAATATGGCTGCACCTCACTGACCAGGCCCAATGAAGGCCAAAATAATTGCAGAACATTGAGTACACTCCTGAATTATCAGGTGGGTACTCACACAGGATTTAGGTTTTGTTGTTACGATCAAGTGTTAGCATGTTGTTAACTGTTGGGCTTACCAGCAAGAGGTCCTCAGGTGTGTACAGAAAGAGAGGAGTCATGGTTGTCACAGATGATGTCCCACAAAACAACGCTGTTGAGACCTAGTATTATCAACAAAGGTAAATTTCAGTGTCTTTATCGTACAACGCTGAGCATCTTAGTGAGTACCCACCTGATAATTTGGGAGTGTGCTGAATGTTCTACTTATCTGGGGAGCAGTGTTGATTATATACCAGACAATGAAACATACAAAGTAAAAATCAGCCTGTGACCGTATAGAGATTTGCATAGCAAAGGGGCAACAGACTTGTTGAATTACATTTTTTATGCACACAACTGACTACACACTGATAATAATCGGGTACGATATACCATCAAATAGCCCAATAAATGAAGTCCTGTGGAACATTACTTTCTCCTTCCTTTTTGTATACACTCTTTTAGCTCCTACAAATAAACATAGTAAAAATAGCTAGACCACTATACGTCACAAATGGGAATCACCTTAAAACAAAATCCCAAATTGAATTTCAGGAAAATTATTAAGACTGTTTAATATTATCTTTTCTAATATATATTTATATCTGTAAGGGAATAACCTCTAAAGCTACATACAGCACTGTATTAGATAATGTAGAATTTATATACAAATGTATTTATTTGTTTTTAATCAATGTTTCATATATGTCATCTTAAGATTTTGTAACTAAGAACATTTTCTATAATTTCTACAATATATATTTTCATATTCTTTGCTTTTGGTTGTTTGTCTTACACACTTCCTAGCAAATCAATGTGCTTTGTAAATGTCTATGTGCTGGAAAGGATTGTCTATATGGGGTTAGCCAATGCTCAATTTTGTGCTTTGTTTCTGATTTTAAAACAATCACCGCTGCACCATCCCTCTGTATTAATTTTATGATAAAAGAAAGGATGTGACACAATTTACAATCTATATGGAATGTTGACATTTTTGATGAGCCAAGCATTTGATGCCAAAGCTGGCTTGATGACCACTATTTTATTCCAGGTTAAACTTTCACTTGAATTTCCTCTCATTGGTTTGTCTCCTCAATATTTTGTAACCTCTTTGAATAATTTCAAATAAAATATCAGTCAGGTCCTGATGACCACAGTTTAATCTAGAGGAGCATATCTATTATCTTGATGATCAAAGGTTTGTACAACCTGCTCTTCACATTACAATATCAAAAAATCTTTACGATTATCCTTTAGCAGGAAATCAATGAAACACTAAGGGGTAGATTTAACAAGCAGCAGATGCTGCAATCGACCCCCAAAGTTTCAGGTCCACTTGAAACATAAGTTAAGAAGCAGCGGTCGTAATAAGATAGGGATGATTGACACCCACTGCTAGCAGCCGATTGGCCGTGAATGTGCAGGGGAAGCACTGCACAAGCATTTCACAAGAAATGCTTGTGCAATGATAAATGCAGACAGCGTATGCTACAGCGGATCATGTCTGCCCGACATTTGATAAATCTACCCCTAAGTATTAATTTGCCATTCTTTTTAGTAATCTAATTTCTCCAACATTGGTGTGTCCGGTCCACGGCGTCATCCTTACTTGTGGGATATTCTCTTCCCCAACAGGAAATGGCAAAGAGTCCCAGCAAAGCTGGTCACATGATCCCTCCTAGGCTCCGCCCACCCCAGTCATTCTCTTTGCCGTTGCACAGGCAACATCTCCACGGAGATGGTTAAGAGTTTTTTGGTGTTTAAATGTAGTTTTTATTCTTCTATCAAGTGTTTGTTATTTTAAAATAGTGCTGGTATGTACTATTTACTCTGAAACAGAAAAGGATGAAGATTTCTGTTTGTAAGAGGAAGATGATTTTAGCAGACAGTAACTAAAATCGATTGCTGTTTCCACATAGGACTGTTGAGATGAAGTAACTTCAGTTGGGGGAAACAGTTAGCAGACTCTTCTGCTTAAGGTATGACTAGCCATATTTCTAACAAGACTGTGTAATGCTGGAAGGCTGTCATTTCCCCTCATGGGGACCGGTAAGCCATTTTCTTAGTCAAAAACAAACAGAATAAAGGGCTTATTATGGGCTAAAAAACTGGTAGACATTTTTATGGGCTAAATTGATTGCTTTATTTGTGCATATTATTCAAATTTAGGCTAACAATTGACATTTATAATCTTGGGGAACGTTTATAAAACGGCAGGCACTGTATTGGACACCTTTTTCAGTCAGGGGGCCTTTCTAGTCATAGACTGAGCCTCATTTTAGCGCCATTAATGCGCAGTTGTTTTTTGAGAGCAGGGCATGCAGATGCATGTGTGAGGATCTAAGAATCTCTGAAAAAGCTTTTAGAAAGCGTCATTTGGTATCGTATTCCCCTCAGGGCTTGGTTGGGTCTTAGCAAAGACTGTATCTGGGACTGTATAAGGGTTAAATTGAAAAACGGCTCCGGTTCCGTTATTTTAGGGGTTAAAGCTCTGAAATTTGGTGTGCAATACTTTTAAGGCTTTAATACACTGTGGTGAAAATTTGGTGATTTTTGAACAATTCCTTCATACTTTTTCACATATTCAGTAATAACATAATTTATGCTTACCTGATAAATTCCTTTCTTCTGTAGTGTGATCAGTCCACGGGTCATCATTACTTCTGGGATATTAACTGCTCCCCTACAGGAAGTGCAAGAGGATTCACCCAGCAGAGCTGCATATAGCTCCTCCCCTCTACGTCACTCCCAGTCATTCGACCAAGGACCAACGAGAAAGGAAAAGCCAAGGGTGAAGTGGTGACTGGAGTATAAATTAAAAAATATTTACCTGCCTTAAAAACAGGGCGGGCCGTGGACTGATCACACTACAGAAGAAAGGAATTTATCAGGTAAGCATAAATTATGTTTTCTTCTGTTAAGTGTGATCAGTCCACGGGTCATCATTACTTCTGGGATACCAATACCAAAGCAAAAGTACACGGATGACGGGAGGGATAGGCAGACTCTTTATACAGAAGGAACCACTGCCTGAAGAACCTTTCTCCCAAAAATAGCCTCCGATGAAGCAAAGGTGTCAAATTTGTAAAATTTGGAAAAAGTATGAAGCGAAGACCAAGTTGCAGCCTTGCAAATCTGTTCAACAGAGGCCTCATTCTTGAAGGCCCAAGTGGAAGCCACAGCTCTAGTAGAATGAGCTGTAATTCTTTCAGGGGGCTGCTGTCCAGCAGTCTCATAAGCTAAACGAATTATGCTACGAAGCCAAAAAGAAAGAGAGGTAGCGGAAGCTTTTTGACCTCTCCTCTGCCCAGAGTAAATGACAAACAGAGAAGACGTTTGTCGGAATTCCTTAGTTGCCTGCAAGTAAAATTTTAGAGCCCGGACTACATCCAGGTTGTGCAGTAGACGTTCCTTCTTTGAAGAAGGATTTGGGCATAAAGAAGGAACAACAATCTCTTGATTGATATTCCTGTTAGTAACTACCTTAGGTAAGAACCCAGGTTTAGTACGCAGGACTACCTTATCCGAATGAAAAATCAAATAAGGAGAATCACAATGTAAGGCTGATAATTCAGAGACTCTTCGAGCCGAGGAAATAGCCATTAAAAATAGAACTTTCCAAGATAACAACTTTATATCAATGGAATGAAGGGGTTCAAATGGAACGCCCTGTAAAACATTAAGAACAAGGTTTAAACTCCATGGTGGAGCAACAGTTTTAAACACAGGCTTAATCCTGGCCAAAGCCTGACAAATAGCCTGGACGTCAGGAACTTCTGACAGACGTTTGTGTAACAGAATGGACAGAGCTGAGATCTGTCCCTTTAATGAACTAGCAGATAAACCCTTTTCTAAACCTTCTTGTAGAAAAGACAATATCCTAGGAATCCTAACCTTACTCCAAGAGTAACCTTTGGATTCACACCAATGTAGGTATTTACGCCATATCTTATGGTAAATCTTTCTGGTAACAGGTTTCCTAGCCTGTATTAAGGTACTAATAACTGACTCAGAAAACCCACGTCTTGATAAAATCAAGCGTTCAATTTCCAAGCAGTCAGCTTCAGAGAAGTTAGATTTTGATGTTTGAAGGGACCCTTTATCAGAAGGTCCTGTTTCAGAGGTAGAGACCAAGGCGGACAGGATGACATGTCCACCAGGTCTGCATACCAAGTCCTGCGTGGCCACGCAGGTGCTATTAGAATCACTGATGCTCTCTCTTGTTTGATTCTGGCTATCAATCGAGGAAGCAACAGGAAGGGTGGAAACACGTAAGCCATCCTGAAGTCCCAAGGTGCTGTCAGAGCATCTATCAGGACTGCTCCTGGATCCCTGGATCTGGACCCGTAACGAGGAAGCTTGGCGTTCTGTCGAGACGCCATGAGATCTATCTCTGGTTTGCCCCAACGTCGAAGTATTTGGGCAAAGACCTCCGGATGAAGTTCCCACTCCCCCGGATGAAAAGTCTGACGACTTAAGAAATCCGCCTCCCAGTTCTCCACTCCCGGGATGTGGATTGCTGACAGGTGGCAAGAGTGAGACTCTGCCCAGCGAATTATCTTTGATACTTCCATCATAGCTAGGGAGCTTCTTGTCCCTCCCTGATGGTTGATGTAAGCTACAGTCGTGATGTTGTCCGACTGAAACCTGATGAACCCCCGAGTTGTCAACTGGGGCCAAGCCAGGAGGGCATTGAGAACTGCTCTCAATTCCAGAATGTTTATTGGCAGGAGACTCTCCTCCTGACTCCATAGTCCCTGAGCCTTCAGGGAATTCCAGACGGCACCCCAACCTAGAAGGCTGGCGTCTGTTGTTACAATTGTCCAGTCTGGTCTGCTGAATGGCATCCCCCTGGACAGGTGTGGCCGAGAAAGCCACCATAGAAGAGAATTTCTGGTCTCTTGATCCAGATTCAGAGAAGGGGATAAGACTGAGTAATCCCCATTCCACTGACCTAGCATGCACAGTTGCAGTGGTCTGAGGTGTAAGCGTGCAAAGGGTACTATGTCCATTGCCGCTACCATTAAGCCGATTACCTCCATACATTGAGCCACTGACGGGTGTTGAATGGAATGAAGAGTGCGGCAAGCACTTTGAAGTCTTGTTAGCCTGTCCTCTGTCAGGTAAATCTTCATTTCTACAGAATCTATAAGAGTCCCCAGGAAGGGAACTCTTGTGAGTGGAACGAGTGAACTTTTCTTTTCGTTCACCTTCCATCCATGTGACCTTAGAAATGCCAGCACTAACTCTGTATGAGATTTGGCAGTTTGAAAGCTTGAAGCTTGTATCAGAATGTCGTCTAGGTATGGAGCTACCGAGATTCCCCGCGGTCTTAGTACCGCCAGAAGAGCACCCAGAACCTTTGTGAAGATTCTTGGCGCTGTAGCCAATCCGAATGGAAGAGCCACAAACTGGTAATGCCTGTCTAGGAAGGCAAACCTTAGGTACCGGTAATGATCTTTGTGAATCGGTATGTGCAGGTAAGCATCTTTTAAATCTACAGTGGTCATGTACTGACCCTCTTGGATCATAGGTAAAATTGTCCGAATAGTCTCCATCTTGAACGATGGAACTCTTAGGAATTTGTTTAGGATCTTTAAGTCCAAGATTGGTCTGAAAGTTCCCTCTTTTTTGGGAACCACAAACAGATTTGAGTAAAACCCCTGTCCCTGTTCCGATCGTGGAACTGGATGGATTACTCCCATTAACAAGAGCTCTTGTACGCAGCGTAGAAAAGCCTCTTTCTTTGTCTGGATTGTTGACAATCTTGACAGATGAAATCTCTCTCTTGGAGGAGAGTATTTGAAGTCCAGAAGGTATCCCTGAGATATTACCTCTAGCGCCCAGGGATCCTGAACATCTCTTGCCCAAGCCTGGGCGAAGAGAGAAAGTCTGCCCCCCCACTAGATCCGATCCCGGATCGGGGGCCCTCAATTCATGCTGTTTTGGGGGCAGCAGCAGGTTTCCTAGTCTGCTTGCCCTTGTTCCAGGACTGGTTAGGTTTCCAGCCTTGTCTGTAGCGAGCAACAGCTCCTTCCTGTTTTGGTGCAGAGGAAGTTGATGCTGCTCCTGCTTTGAAATTACGAAAGGAACGAAAATTAGACTGTCTAGTCTTGGCTTTGGCTTTGTCCTGAGGCAGGGCATGGCCTTTACCTCCTGTAATGTCAGCGATAATCTCTTTCAACCCGGGCCCGAATAAGGTCTGCCCTTTGAAAGGTATATTAAGCAATTTAGACTTAGAAGTAACATCAGCTGACCAGGATTTTAGCCACAGCGCCCTGCGTGCCTGAATGGCGAATCCTGAATTCTTCGCCGTAAGTTTAGTAAGATGTACTACGGCCTCCGAAATGAATGAATTAGCTAGTTTAAGGACTCTAAGCCTGTCCGTAATGTCGTCCAGAGTAGCTGAACCAATGTTCTCTTCCAGAGACTCAATCCAGAATGCCGCTGCAGCCGTGATCGGCGCAATGCATGCAAGGGGTTGCAATATAAAACCTTGTTGAACAAACATTTTCTTAAGGTAACCCTCTAACTTTTTATCCATTGGATCTGAAAAAGCACAGCTATCCTCCACCGGGATAGTGGTACGCTTAGCTAAAGTAGAAACTGCTCCCTCCACCTTAGGGACCGTTTGCCATAAGTCCCTTGTGGTGGCGTCTATTGGAAACATTTTTCTAAATATCGGAGGGGGTGAGAACGGCACACCGGGTCTATCCCACTCCTTAGTAACAATTTCAGTAAGTCTCTTAGGTATAGGAAAAACCTCAGTACTCGTCGGTACCGCAAAATATTTATCCAACCTACACATTTTCTCTGGTATTGCAACTGTGTTACAATCATTCAGAGCCGCTAACACCTCCCCTAGTAATACACGGAGGTTTTCCAGTTTAAATTTAAAATTTGAAATATCTGAATCCAGTCTGTTTGGATCAGAACCGTCACCCACAGAATGAAGTTCTCCGTCCTCATGTTCTGCCACCTGTGACGCAGTGTCTGACATGGCCCTAATATTATCAGCGCACTCTGTTCTCACCCCAGAGTGATCACGCTTACCTCTTAGTTCTGGTAATTTAGCCAAAACTTCAGTCATAACAGTAGCCATATCCTGTAATGTGATTTGTAATGGCCGCCCAGCTGTACTCGGCACTACAATATCACGCACCTCCCTCTGAGCGGGAGATGTAGGTACTGACACGTGAGGCGAGTTAGTCGGCATAACTCTCCCCTCGTTGTTTGGTGAAATTTGTTCAATTTGTACAGATTGATTTTTATTTAAAGTAGCATCAATACAGTTAGTACATAAATTTCTATTGGGCTCCACTTTGGCATTGCAACAAATGACACAGGTATCATCTTCTGAATCAGACATGTTTAACACACTAGCAAATAAACTTGCAACTTGGAAATACAATTCAAATAGAATAATATTAAAACGTACTGTGCCTTTAAGAAGCACAGAAGATCTATGACAGTTAAAAATTAATAAATTGAAACAGTTATAGCCTCAATCCTTGTAAACAACACAACTTTAGCAAAGGTTTAATCCCATTAGCAAAGATAACAAATTCTGAAAGCAGGAAACAAATTACAGAATAAACGTTTTTATCTCAGTCAAACTATAATTCTCACAGCTCTGCTGAGAGAAATTACCTCCCTCAAAATAAGTTTTGAAGACCCCTGAGCTCTGTAGAGATGAACCGGATCATGCAGGGAATACAATGAGTTGCTGACTGAAATATTTGATGCATAGTAAAAGCGCCCCTCCCC
Source organism: Bombina bombina (assembly GCF_027579735.1). NCBI lineage: Eukaryota > Metazoa > Chordata > Amphibia > Anura > Bombinatoridae > Bombina > Bombina bombina. The sequence continues at coordinate 936,993,757 of NC_069501.1, read as the reverse complement.
CACACACACAGCAGTGAGGGAGAACAGAAACTGACAGAAAAAACAGATTTAAGCAACTGCCAAGTGGAAAAATAGTGCCCAAACATTTATTCACTCAGTACCTCAGTAAATGAAAACAATTTTACATTCCAGCAAAAACGTTAAACATAATCTCTAGTTATTAAACAACTTTATGTCTTTCTTACAGTGTAATTCTAGTGAAGTACCATTCTCCCAGAATACTGAAGTGTAAAGTATACATACATGACATTATATCGGTATGGCAGGATTTTCTCATCAATTCCATTGTCAGAAAATAAAAACTGCTACATACCTCTATGCAGATTCATCTGCCCGCTGTCCCCTGATCTGAAGTTTACCTCACTCCTCAGATGGCCGAGAACAGCAATATGATCTTAACTACTCCGGCTAAAATCATAGCAAAACTCTGGTAGATTCTTCCTCAAACTCTGCCAGAGAGGTAATAACACACTCCGGTGCTATTTTAAAATAACAAACTTTTGATTGAAGATATAAAACTAAGTATAATCACCATAGTCCTCTCACACGACCTATCTAGTTGCTGGGTGCAAGAGAATGACTGGGAGTGACGTAGAGGGGAGGAGCTATATGCAGCTCTGCTGGGTGAATCCTCTTGCACTTCCTGTAGGGGAGCAGTTAATATCCCAGAAGTAATGATGACCCGTGGACTGATCACACTTAACAGAAGAAAAAGTGTTTTCTGTTTGAAATTTAAAGTGACAGTAACGGTTTTATTTTAAAACGTTTTTTGTGCATTGTTGACAAGTTTAAGCCTGTTTAACATGTCTGTACCTTCAGATAAGCTATGTTCTATATGTATGAAAGCAAATGTGTCTCCCCATTTAAATTTATGTGATAATTGTGCCATAGCGTCCAAACAAAGTAAGGACAGTACTGCCACAAATAATGATATTGCCCAAGATGATTCCTCAAATGAGGGGAGTAAACATGATACTACATCATCTCCTACTGTGTCTACACCAGTTTTGCCCATGCAGGAGGCCCCTAGTACATCTAGTGCGCCAATACTTATTACCATGCAACAATTAACGGCTGTAATGGATAACTCCATAGCAAATCTTTTATCCAAAATGCCTACTTATCAGAGAAAGCGCGATTGCTCTGTTTTAAACACTGAAGAGCAAGAGGACGCTGATGATAATTGTTCTGTCATACCCTCACACCAATCTGAAGGGGCCATGAGGGAGGTTTTGTCTGAGGGAGAAATTTCAGATTCAGGAAAAATTTCTCATCAAGCTGAACCTGATGTTGTGACATTTAAATTTAAATTAGAACATCTCCGCGCACTGCTTAAGGAGGTGTTATCTACTCTGGATGATTGTGACAATTTGGTCATTCCAGAGAAATTATGCAAGATGGACAGGTTCCTAGAGGTTTCGGTGCCCCCCGACGCTTTTCCTATACCCAAGCGGGTGGCGGACATAGTAAATAAAGAGTGGGAAAAGCCCGGCATACCTTTTGTTCCTCCCCCTATATTTAAGAAATTATTTCCTATGGTCGACCCCAGAAAGGACTTATGGCAGACAGTCCCCAAGGTCGAGGGGGCAGTTTCTACTCTAAACAAACGCACTACTATTCCTATCGAAGATAGTTGTGCTTTCAAAGATCCTATGGATACAAAATTGGAAGGTTTGCTTAAAAAGATTTTTGTACAGCAAGGCTACCTTCTACAACCAATTTCATGCATTGTTCCTGTCACTACGGCAGCGTGGTTCTGGTTCGAGGAACTAGAAAAGTCGCTCAGTAGAGAAACTCCATATGAGGAGGTTATGGACAGAGTTCACGCACTTAAATTGGCTAACTCTTTTATTTTAGATGCCGCTTTGCAATAGTAAAATTAGCGGCGAAAAATTCAGGGTTTGCTATTGTGGTGCGCAGAGCGCTTTGGCTAAAGTCTTGGTCAGCGGATGTGTCATCCAAGACAAAATTACTTAACATTCCTTTCAAAGGTAAAACTTTATTTGGACCTGATTTGAAAGAGATTATTTCAGACATCACTGGGGGAAAAGGCCACGCCCATCCACAGGATAGGTCTTTTAAGGCTAAAAATAAGCCTAATTTTCGTCCCTTTCGTAGAAATGGACCAGCCTCTAATTCTGCATCCTCTAAGCAAGAGGGTAATGCCTCACAACCCAAACCAGCCTGGAAACCAATGCAAGGCTGGAACAAGGGTAAGCAGGCCAAGAAGCCTTCCACTGCTAACAAGACAGCATGAAGGAGTAGCCCTCGATCCGGGACCGGATCTGGTGGGGGGCAGACTCTCTCTCTTTGCTCAGGCTTGGGCAAGAGATGTTCAGGATCCTTGGGCGCTAGAAATAGTTTCTCAAGGTTATCTCCTGGAATTCAAGGAACTACCCCCAAGGGGAAGGTTCCACAAGTCTCACTTATCCTCAAACCAAATAAAGAGACAGGCATTCTTACATTGTGCAGAAGACCTGTTAAAAATGGGAGTGATACACCCAGTTCCAATAAAGGAACAAGGAATGGGATTTTATTCCAATCTGTTCGTAGTTCCCAAAAAAGAGGGAATGTTCAGACCAATTTTGGATTTGAACATCCTAAACAAATTTCTCAGGGTACCATCGTTCAAAATGGAAACTATTCGAACGATTCTACCCACCATCCAGGAAAGTCAATTTATGACTACCGTGGATCTAAAGGATGCGTACCTACATATCCCTATTCACAAGGAACATCATCAGTTCCTAAGGTTCGCTTTTCTGGACAAACATTACCAGTTTGTGGCTCTTCCATTCGGATTAGCCACTGCTCCAAGGATTTTCACAAAGGTGCTAGGGTCCCTTCTAGCGGTTTTAAGACCAAGGGGCATTGCAGTAGTACCTTACTTGGACGACATTCTAATACAAGCGTCATCCCTGTCAAAGGCAAAGGCTCATACGGACATCGTTTTAGCCTTTCTCACATCTCACGGATGGAAGGTGAACAAAGAAAAGAGTTCTCTGTCCCCGTCAACAAGAGTTCCCTTCTTGGGAACAATAATAGATTCCTTAGAAATGAGGATTTTTCTGACAGAGGTCAGAAAATCAAAACTTCTAAGCTCTTGTCAAGTGCTTCATTCTGTTCCTCGTCCTTCCATAGCGCAGTGCATGGAAGTAATAGGATTGATGGTTGCAACAATGGACATAGTTCCTTTTGCACGAATTCATCTAAGACCATTACAACTGTGCATGCTCAAACAGTGGAATGGGGATTATACAGACTTGTCTCCAATGATTCAAGTAGATCAAAAGACCAGAGATTCACTCCGTTATTGGCTGACCCTGGACCATCTGTCCCAGGGAATGAGCTTCCGCAGGCCAGAGTGGGTCATTGTCACGACCGATGCCAGTCTAGTGGGCTGGGGTGCGGTCTGGGAATCCCTGAAAGCTCAGGGTCATGGTCTCGGGAAGAGTCTCTTCTCCCGATAAACATTCTGGAACTGAGAGCGATATTCAATGCTCTCAGAGCTTGGCCTCAACTAGCAAAGGCCAAATTCATAAGGTTCCAATCAGACAACATGACGACTGTTGCGTATATCAATCATCAAGGGGGAACAAAGAGTTCCCTGGCGATGAAAGAAGTGACCAAAATAATTCAATGGGCGGAGGATCACTCCTGCCACTTGTCTGCGATCCACATCCCAGGAGTGGAAAATTGGGAAGCGGATTTTCTGAGTCATCAGACATTTCATCCGGGGGAGTGGGAACTCCATCCGGAAATCTTTGCCCAAATAACTCAATTATGGGGCATTCCAGACATGGATCTGATGGCGTCTCGTCAGAACTTCAAGGTTCCTTGCTACGGGTCCAGATCCAGGGATCCCAAGGCGACTCTAGTAGATGCACTAGTAGCTCCTTGGACTTTCAACCTAGCTTACGTATTCCCACCGTTTCCTCTCATTCCCAGGCTGGTAGCCAGGATCAATCAGGAGAGGGCATCAGTGATCTTGATAGCTCCTGCGTGGCCACGCAGGACTTGGTATGCAGACCTGGTGAATATGTCATCGGCTCCACCATGGAAGCTACCTTTGAGACAGGACCTTCTTGTTCAAGGTCCATTCGAACACCCAAATCTGGTATCCCTCCAACTGACGGCTTGGAGATTGAACGCTTGATTCTATCAAAGCGTGGGTTTTCAGATTCGGTGATAGATACTCTGGTTAAGGCCAGAAAACCTGTAACTAGAAAAATTTACCATAAAATATGGAAAAAATATATCTGTTGGTGTGAATCCAAAGGATTCCCATGGAATAAGACAAAAATTCCTAAGATTCTCTCCTTTCTTCAAGAAGGTTTGGAGAAAGGATTATCTGCAAGTTCTCTAAAGGGACAGATCTCTGCTTTATCTGTCTTACTACACAAAAGACTGGCAGCTGTGCCAGATGTTCAAGCATTTGTTCAGGCTCTGGTTAGGATCAAGCCTGTTTACAGATCTTTGACTCCTCCCTGGAGTCTAAATTTAGTTCTTTCAGTTCTTCAAGGGGTTCCGTTTGAACCCTTACATTCCATAGATATTAAGTTACTATCTTGGAAAGTTTTGTTTTTGGTTGCAATTTCTTCTGCTAGAAGAGTTTCAGAATTATCTGCTCTGAAGTGTTCTCCTCCTTATCTGGTGTTACATGCAGATAAGGTGGTTTTGCGTACTAAGCCTGGTTTTCTTCCTAAAGTTGTTTCTAACAAAAATATTAACCAGGAGATAGTTGTACCTTCTTTGTGTCCGAATCCAGTTTCAAAGAAGGAACGTTTGTTACACAATTTGGACGTTGTCCGTGCTCTAAAGTTCTATTTAGAGGCTACTAAAGATTTCAGACAAACATCTTCCTTGTTTGTTGTTTATTCTGGTAAAAGGAGAGGTCAAAAGGCGACTTCTACCTCTCTTTCCTTTTGGCTTAAAAGCATCATCCGATTGGGTTATGAGACTGCCGGACGGCAGCCTCCTGAAAGAATCACAGCTCACTCCACTAGGGCTGTGGCTTCCACATGGGCCTTCAAGAATGAGGCTTCTGTTGACCAGATATGTAAGGCAGCGACTTGGTCTTCACTGCACACTTTTGCCAAATTTTACAAATTTGATACTTTTGCTTCTTCGGAGGCTATTTTTGGGAGAAATGTTTTGCAAGCTGTGGTTCCTTCCGTTTAGGTGACCTGATTTGCTCCCTCCCTTCATCCGTGTCCTAAAGCTTTGGTATTGGTTCCCACAAGTAAGGATGACGCCGTGGACCGGACACACCAATGTTGGAGAAAACAGAATTTATGCTTACCTGATAAATTACTTTCTCCAACGGTGTGTCCGGTCCACGGCCCGCCCTGGTTTTTTAATCAGGTCTGATGAATTATTTTCCCTAACTACAGTCACCACGGTATCATATGGTTTCTCCTATATATATTTCCTCCTGTCCGTCGGTCGAATGACTGGGGTGGGTGGAGCCTAGGAGGGATCATGTGACCAGCTTTGCTGGGACTCTTTGCCATTTCCTGTTGGGGAAGAGAATATCCCACAAGTAAGGATGATGCCGTGGACCGGACACACCGTTGGAGAAAGTAATTTATCAGGTAAGCATAAATTCTGTTTTTATTAACAACATAACTAGCTGTGTGGAGTCTTACAAAAGTTGTGCTCAGCCTGTGGTGCTATCCACACAAGTGAAGTTTATTGAGCCCCTTTATGTGGCTGCTTCATGAACTGAATAATGTATCTACTTGATTCTCAGTAGTATAGCACTATGTTTGTGGTCATGTACCATTTTTCAAGAAAAGCACATTTTGTACACCTCTAAATTCAGGCAATACTTTTGTTGCATCTAGAAGATTAGCCTCTCTCTGCCTATCACCTATTATCCTTAGACTGATTGCTAAACTGAAAGAAGAAATCCAGCTTAAAGGACCAGTAAATACAGTAGATGTGCATATTAACAAATGCATAATAAAAAGACTATGCAATAGCACTTAGGAGCCGATATATCATCTGTCTGTCCAACATGATCCGCTCAGTGGATCTTGTCCGACAGACATCGATGAATGCCGACAGCATACGCTGTCGGCATTAATCATTGCACAAGCAGTTCTTGTGAACTGCTTGTGCAATGCTGCCCCCTGCAGATTTGCGGCCAATTGGCCACTAGCAGGGGGTGTCAATCAGCCTGATCGTATGAGATCAGGCGGATTGATGTCCACAGCCTCAGAGCAGGCGGACCAGTTAAGAAGCAGCGGTCTTAAGACCAGTGCTTCATAACTGCTGTTTCCGGCTAGCCTGAAGGCTTGCGAGAAACAGGAGCATCAGGGGCCATTCGGCCCTTGATAAATCGGCCCCTTAGTCTAAACTTCAAATGAGTAGTAGATGGTGACTCAAAAAATGTAAAAACACTGCACATTTTGTTATTGGGTGTAAAATGGAAAGTTTTTTAAAATTGCATGCTCTATCTGAATCATGAAAGTTTAATGCTGGCTTAAGTGTCCCTTTAAGAAGGGTATAAGCAATGTTATAAGAAATATCTCACAGATAATTGGTACCAATTACTACCATTAGAATTTGTATATAATAACAAATCATCAAGAGCATATGACTCCTTGCCCTTGTTCATCAGTTGCCTGAATTCTGCCTTTCATTCTAAATTCCCTGCTTTCACTAGTTGTAGTATACACCATTTGTTGGTCAGTCCAGTGCCCTGCTCCGATTGTGTCTGGCTTTCAGCTGTGCCCTCCAAGTAGTTGAAAAATAGGTAGGTTGTGATTAAAATTAATCTGCAAAATATTCTATAAACAGCCGTTTAGCAATGATTCACAAGTAACAGTAAAAGTCAGTTATTGCGGTAATTGAATCTAAAATTTAATCTAAAATTGTTTGCTCTTTTTTTTTATATCAAATCAATTATTTCCCAGGCTCCTACACTAATTCTCAGGACTATTACAGATTAGTAGTAGTAGTATTAGTAGTAGTATGATAGATGCAGTCACTATGAAGAGTAAAACAAACACATAGGGCTCCATGTACTAAAGCGTCAATTTTCTCGCCGACAACGTGTCTTCTCGACTCGCAGCTAGCGAGATGTTGCCCGCCCGCCATATGTACTAAAAACTATCCCAAAAAAAGGCGCGTCTAATCCGCATCGAACACTGGCGAATGATTCATACATATGACGCCTCGCTATTTGCGAATGTACTATTAATCACTTACAACCTGTCAGTCATGTTTGTCCCACGTGACTGTAAGGTGTCAGAAACGTCAGCTTTGTCGCGGGAACATATTGCAGCACTATATAAAGTCGATTTTATAAATTTTTTCAGACTGCATATTTCAAGAACTTGAAGCTTTACTGAGTGTTATTCTTATCGATAAATTAAGTATGGCTACTTCTCGATCTGATTCACAGTCCAAATCGAAGAATCCCCACTTTTCAAATCAGCAGAACCTGGTTCTTGTCGATATGGTGCTAGACTCGTATGACTATTTATTTGGTTGTCGTGCGAAGCAAACTTCTAGTATCCGTAAAAAAAGTATATGGACCCGGATTTGGGGCATCAGGTTGACAAATTTGCCTTCTACCCCTCATTTGCATCAGACGAATAATATAAAGTTGAAGAAGTGTCTCCATGGCTAACAGGATCAAAAGTGAGTAACCATTCAATTGTACACCTCTTTTAAATCAGTTGTAGGCGTTGATCTGATAGACCCTATTGTTTATTATGGTTCTCGCCACCTATTAGCTGGCGAGGGATTTTTAACGAGGTAGGTGCGGAGAAATTCACGAGCGTATAAATAGATAGTTTAGTAATTACTGTTTTGTGCAAGATTTATGTCGAGCGAGTATTTTCTAGCTACAAAAAAGACGAGAATTCAAGAGTTGCGGACAAGTTCGCTCGACATTTGTTAATGTAAGGTTTTCAATGGATTCGTGGCATAGTACATACGGTTATTGATCCGCACGCAGAAATTTAGACGGAAATAGTCACGAAGACCTCGCAGACAGCTTAGTACATGGAGCCCATAGACATGTTCAAATTTAGTAACCTTGAAACTATATCATTTAGAGCAGGGCCTGAGGACTATGGGGCATATTTATCAAGCTCCGAATGGAGCTTGATGCCCCGAGTACGATCAGGTTGATTGACACCCCCCTGCTGGCGGCACATTGGCCGCGAGTCTGCAGGGGGCGGCGTTGCACCAGCAGCTCTTGTGAGCTGCTGGTACAATGCTGAATACGGCGAGCGTATTGCTCGCCGTATTCAGCGAAGTCTGGCGGACCTGATCCGCACTGTCGGATCAGGTCCTCCAGACTTTGATAACTTGGGGCCTATATCTAGTCCTTTTTGTAGCCCTGAGAACCTCTGAGAAGAAAAAAAAAAATTTGTTGCCTAAAATCAGTTCCACTCATCTCATTAGAAAATTAAGCATTTATATTTGTACCATACTTTTGTAAATTTGAGCAGTACAGTATATACAGCTAAATTAAATTCATATAATAGCTTTTTTTCTGAGGCATTACATTTTGTGTGAGTTTAATATAATATTGCACTAGACAATCCAAACATCATTTGGGGTGCAAACTGGTTTTTATGGCTATTTCTCTAAAAATAACATTTTGTTCTAACTGGGCAACCTACATATGATCATATTTGTGTTAAAGGGAAACTGAACCTAATTTTTTTCTTTCATGTTTCAGATACAAGCCTCTAGTTATTATGGTCTGGCAGACCTGATCCGACACTGCGGATCAGGTCCCCCAGACCTCGCTGAATATGGCGTATTTAGCATTGCACCAGCAGCTCACAAGAGCTGCTGGTGCAACGCCGCCCCCTGCAGACTCGCGGCCAATAGGCCGCCAGCAGGGGGGTGTCAATCAACCCGATCGTACTCGATCGGGTTGATTTCCGGCGATGTCTGTCCGCCTGCTCAGAGCAGGCGGACAGGTTATGGAGCAGCGGTCTTTGTGACCGCTGCTTCATAATTGCTGTTTCTGGCGAGTCTGAAGACTCGCCAGAAACAGGGCCATCAAGCTCCTTACGGAGCTTGATAACTAGAGGTCACAGTATGCAATTTTAAGCAACTTTCTAGTTTACTTATATTATCAAATTGTCTTCATTCTCTTGGTATCTTTATTTGAAAAGCAAGAATGTAAGTTTAGGAGCCGGCCCATTTTTAGTGAACAACCTAGGTTGTTCACGCTGACTGGTGGATAAATTCACCCACCAATAAACAAGTGCTGTCCAGGGTGCTAAAACAAAAATTGTCTGGCTCCTTAGCTTAGATGCCTTCTTTTTCAAATAAAGATAGCAAGGGAATGAAGAAAATTGATAATAGGAGTAAATTAGAAAGTTGCTTAAAATTGCATACATAAAAATTGGGTTCAGTATCCCTTTAAATGATTGTGAATACCTCTTTCTATTAACAATCTGTTTAGTTCTGTACTATGTGAATGGGAACCCCTTTTCTCCAGGTCTCTAGGGGATCTACATTTTTCAATGCTATTATATGTTGCACATGCAAGCTACACTTAACTCACCACTTGTAATATGAGTGATGTTAGTGCTATCTATTTAAAGGGGGACGGCTGCGCTCACATTAACTGGTTAAAATTTTTAATCATTGATTTTTTGTAATATCAGATTGTGTGCTATTTCTAGTACTGGCTTGCAATATGGATAATGCACCCTGCACTATCAATAGCTCTTCTCTTGTAATATGGGCATTTGTGAACATATATTTTATCATTCATAAGAATATTTACATTATATTAAATTATATTTGAGTATAACTGTACAATCATATATGATTATTATAAATAATTTAAAATTCTATCTTGAAACAAATAACATTCAGATTAAAACTTTATCAAAATAAAAGACTTTTAATCAATTTGCTTGGATGTAAAACAAATTTGCTGGATGACAACAATCCAAGCTAAGAAATGCATCTCTAATTGGTAATATTTTCATCAAGATAGTGGCAACAAAAATATTATAAGGAAGTAGGGTCTCACATAATACAAGGTCCAGAAAATAACATTATTTTTTGGATTGAAAACTGTTGATGATTTGTTAAATTGTTGTGAAATAGGAGACATTTCTGCATAGACATTTGTATTGTCAAAAGCAAACTGAGAATTGCCAGTCTTTATTTCACTATGCAAAAAAGAAAAGTTTAATTAATATCTCAACACTGTAGCGCCATTGTCTTTCTATGACTAAAATTCCTTTGTCAAGTGTCAATGCATAGACAATGCAAAACAGTACAATAATCAAAATTATTAACAACTTATTATTTTTTATTTAAAAAAAAAAGAATTTAGCCTGCAAATCTTAAAAAAAAAAAAAAAGAATTTAGCCTGCAAATCTTAAAAAAAAAAAAAAAAGAATTTTTCCTTCGACCACACCTGTAATTACAATCAGGTACAATTGCATGTGATGTGCCTGCAAGACACTGCTGTACTTTCTCTCACACTACTGCTTGTCATTCCAAACCATTCATTCTACTATCATTCTCTCTCTCTTTGATTTCCTTTCCTCGCTGCCACTGTTTCCTTTTTTTTTTTGCTTTTAAGAGAAATCACAGATCTTCAGATCACTACATGACAATTACCATGATTCTGCCTTTTCTTTCTTATCTTCCTCACCTCCTAAGTCATATTTTTCCTTCTTTAGATTGAGAGCTTGAGAGCCTCTCTACCTGTTGATACTTTGTATGAAAGTGCATCTACTACTGATTATGATCAAGGACAGGGCATTCCAGGCATTTTGTTTAAAGGGACATGAAACCCAATTTTTTTTCTTTCATGATTCAGATAGAGAATACATTTTTAAACAACATTCCTATTTACGTGTTATCTAATTTGCTTCATTCTTTAGGTATCCTTTGTAGAAGAAATATCAATGCACATAGGTGAGCCAATCACATGAGGCATCTATGGACAGCCACCAATCAGCAGCTACTGAGCATATTTAGATAACAGAATGAAGCAAATTAGATAACAGAAGTAAAAACAGAAGTTAATCAAATTGTTTAAAATGTCTTGCTCTTTCTAAATCTTCATCATCAAAAAAAAAAATGAGTTTCATGTCCCTTTAAGTTTGTAGCTTCAAGTATTGCAATATACCTTTGTATATGCTATGTAACCTTGCATAGTTGGATAATATAAGTGTGGCATATATCTTAAAAATGTAATATAACCTTGTATAGATCTGTATAACATGATGGAGTTTCATAAATAAATAAATACATAATAAAAACAATAATAATAATAAAATATTTCACTAATGGTAAGTCTAGGTACACAGATGAGCTAAATAGCTTGTTGTTACTCTTCTCTGTATATACAAGACTGTATTTGAGCATGAAAACTAATGCAATTAAGATATGGTTCTTAAAACTCCTTTATGAAAACCAGGAAAGATTTCTAAAGAAAGAACAAACAGGCCTTTGCTAGGCTTGTTAAATCCTAGTGTTAATGACCCCCAGACAAACTGCCTTTTTGAAGCGGTTTATTTAGAACTATAAATTGAACTGATATTTTTACGAGTTGCAAAGTGGCCATTTGTGCTTATGTGATGAGTTTGCTCTTTGAGTCCTTGGGCATTATTCAATTCAAATTGGTCTCTTAGTATCTAAATTTCTATTTAGAATGTAAACAATAAATTACTATGAAATGTTAATGTTAACTTACTTCAAAGGATTGTCAGAGTGTGTTAGGTATCTTTATACTTTGCATTAACAATATGTTCAGTGCTAGTATTTTTTTAAATGCTCAAAAGAGATCATGATGTAACCTATCTGTTGTTTAAAAGAGATCCCTGTCTCACAAGCACTCATGCGCACAAACACACATTCACATGAACACACATACGCATGAACACACATATATACAAAAATACTTTATATATATATATGCACACAAATGACTCTTCTCTTTTTCAATTTAAACACAATTTGGACTAAGCAGCCACTTGCAAAAGTAAGGAATGTGGATTTGAGCACACATCTCATTCTATTTTTTGTACCTCATTCCATGGTATGGAGCGTCTCAACAGCAACCCGGAGCAACATGCACTTACCTACTCTTTTGACAGCACAGCAGCAGAAAGGATTTTATATACAGATAAGCTTGAGGAGCTGAATATCAAAGAAAAGCCAAATTATGTATATTTTGAGCTGCTAAGTCTGAAAAAGAGAGAAACAGATGTATACCTTCACGCTATCTCCCTCTCCAAATACCAAAGGGAGAGTAAAATCCCAAAAGGATTCAGAATAAAAAACATTCCTTCAATACGACGCAATAATCCAGAGTTTTGTGAGCGCTGGTGCTGCATACTGAACAAATGCTTGTTAGACCTTATACTTCTGGTTGTTGAGGAATTAAGACGTATCCTAAATCTAACTGAGCAAGAGAGGGTTAAGTTTGAGTCAGAATATTGCCCGGTACTTACAGCAGATAAGTCGGAAGATTGGCTCACAAAACTCGACAAGCAAATCCAGAAATATAAGGAAGATTTAGCAACATAAAGCTAAGTAGACGCAGACGGATTGTGGAGGACTATTGTTTGAATCTGATTTACCCTTGGCAATACGGGGTTTCCATACAAGGTAGATGACGGAGGCTTAATGCACAGAGAGCGCAACACATGGCAGGAGCTACGCTAGATTCTGCATCATCGGGCAGTGAGACGGAGTAATCCACAGAGCAGGAGCCTTTTTAAGAGGAAGGAAACAGACCATCAAGGGAAGACCCTGGAGAACACAGAGGGGGAATAGAAGGAGAACAGAAATGGGTTACCCGGAGCAAAATGAGCGGCACAGGGAACCTGAAGAAAAGGTAATCTTTATTCTCTCCAAATATTTGCTGACACAAGAGGAGGAAAAGGTGCTAGACTGAGGGCTGAATCTTGTTCATAAAATGAAGGGTAATATGTTTAACATAAAGATAGACCTGTATAAATTTAGTCGCAACTTAAGACTCAAGGACTATTTTTTGGAGAAAGGGGATATAAGATATGGTGCTCAGGAGTACAGATGTGCTAGTAAATTTAAACCAATAACATGTAACCCCCACATTACTTAGTGGTTACTCAAAAAGGCACCTCCTTCACTAAAAAAACTTGGAGAATATGGAATGGAATGCATTGAAAAGCCTGAAAAACAACAGGGATATTATCGTGAAGCCTGCGGTTAAAATTTAAATTGTATCGTTCTCTTGTCCCTTTAATTTGTATGGAATGTCACTTTAAATTTCTTACCATCCTTCTTTGAAGTGGGAGGCGGGGACCCGATATATACCTATGTTTGTGACACAGTCTTATAGCCTGATGAAACAGTGTTTTTTTATCACTGAGAAACGCGTTGCTTTTTAATACATTTTAAGTGTATTTTAGAGGAACTGTTTCCTTTCTTTGGAGCTTGTCTCCATTTGACACTTTGTAGCATTGCTCTGCGTGAATTGATCTCAGCTGCGGGACTGGGAGAGCCAGCACAGCCGCTTACACACCTGTGCGACTGCCTGTATCCGGTTTGAGATTTGCTCCATATGCGAGGATGCTATGTCTTACATGGACCACCACTACTTCGGCTGATAGTCAGATTGCCTGAGGTTGTCAATCTAGAGGGACCAGTGGTCTCCAGTACACACCACTTGCACTACTAGTAATGATCTACAACTTGTGAATTGCCTTTGTCTTACCTTACCTGGTTGTATTTTTCTGAACGTACTCACCCTCTGAGGCGCCTCTTTTGTTTTCTCTCTTCTCACATATGTAAAATGGAGTGCATGCTCAAGGAAAGAATGGCAGTACATATATCTAGTATAAGACAGGCAATAGAAAAGGGAGAATCAGATCAGCCAGTAGCTAAGCATTTTCTTGAAATGGGTCACTCTGTGTCCTGTCTCAGATGCTATCCAATAGACCAAGTCTTGCCTCTAAAAAGAGGTGGTGACAGGAAAAAAATTCTGTTACATAGAGAAGCAAGATGGAGCTCTAAACTCAACAAAGTTCACCCTAGAGGCCTAAACACATATCTGTCTCTCTCTTGTTTTCTCTGAGCTATAAATATAGCTATAAATATGACTAATAAATTAAAGAACTTAATAAAACAATTCAATAGAATTATCAATAGAACAAAAGAATCCAGGAATGAGGTATTAGAAAAATTATGACTTAATATGTATGATTGAAATATATATTATGTAGATAATATAAAGAATGTACCCTGTAAGTATATAATATATTTATTTTCATATGATGCCTTAATATGGATACAGTGAGGGAAAAATGAATTGATCTCCTGCTGACTTTGAACATTTGCTCACTGAAAAATAAATGATCAGTCTATAATTTTAATGGTAGGTTTATTTGAACAGCGAGAGGCAGAATAACAACAACAAAAAATCCAGAAAAACACATTTCAAAAAAGTTATAAATTGATTTGCATTTTAATGAGTGAAATAAGTATTTGATCCCCTATCAATCAGCAAGATTTCCCAGGTGTCTTTTATACAGGTAACAAGCTGAGATTAGGCAAACTCTCTTAAAGGGAGTGCCCCTTATCTCAGCTTGTTATCTTTATAAAAGACACCTGTCCACAGAAGCAATCAATCAGATTCCAAACCCTCCACATGGCCAAGACCAAAGAGCTGTCCAAGGATGTCAGGGACAAGATTGTAAACCTACACAAGGCTGGAATGAGCTACAAGACCATTGCCAAGAAGCTTGGTGAGAAGGTGACAACAGTTGTGATTATTTGCAAATGGAAGAAACACAAAATAACTGTCAATCTCCTTCGGTCTGGGGCTCCATGCAAGATCTCACCTTGTAGAGTTTCAATGATCATGAACATGGTGAGGAATCAGCCCAGAATTACATGGGAGGATCTTGTCAATGATCTCAAGGCAGCGGGACCATAGTCATAAAGAAAACAATTGGTAGCACACTACGCCGTGAAGGACTGAAATCCTTCAATGCCCACAAGTTCCCCCTGCTCAAGAAAGCACATGTACAGGTTTGTATGAATTTAGCCAATGAACATCTGAATGATTGAGAGGAGAACTGGGCGAAAGTGTTGTGTTAAGATGAGACCAAAATCGAGCTATTTGGCATCAACTCAACTCGCCATGTTTGGAGGAGGAGGAATGCTGCCTATGACCGCAAGAACACCATCCCCACCGTCAAACATGGAGGTGGAAACATTATGCTTTGGGGTGTTTTTCTGCTAAGGGTAAAGGACAACTTCACCACATCAAAGGGATGATGGACGGGGCCATGTACTGTCAAATCTTGGGTAGGAAACTTCTTCCCTAAGCCAGTGCATTGGAAATGGGTTGTGGATGGGTATTCCAGCATGACAATGACCCAAAACACACAGTCAAGGCAACAAAGAAGTGGCTCAAGAAGAAGCACATTAAGGTCCTGGAGTGGCCTAACCAGTCTCCAGACCTTAATCCCATAGAAAATCTGTGAAGGGTGCTGAAGGTTTCAAGTTGCCAAACATCAGCCTCAAAACCTTAATGACTTAAAAAGGATCTGCAAAGAGGAGTGGGACAAAATCCCTCCTGAGATGTGTGCAAACCTAGTGGCTAACTACAAGAAACATCTGACCTATGTGATTGCCAACAAGGGGTTTGCCACCAAGTACTAAGTCATGTTTTGCAAAGGGATCAAATACTTATTTCACTCATTAAAATGCAAATCAATTTATAACTTTTTTGAAATGTATTTTCTGGATGTTTTGTTGGTATTCTGTCTCTCACTGTTCAAATAAACCTACCATTAAAATTATAGACTTATCATTTCTTTGTCAGTGGGCAAACGTACAAAATCAGCAGGGGATCAAATCATTTTTTCCCTCACTTTATATATGATCTTTTTATATGTATAGATAAGACACAAAACACGGCTAGATTACAAGTGGAGCGATAATTTATCTTGTTTACAGGCATGCAATAAATTACCAGTCATTACAAGTGGCTGGTTATTGTTACCTCGAGCTCACGTGTGTGTGTGTTCACCCGGTTCATCAAACTAATTCACATTTGTGTATACTCAATGCCTGTACTCATGGCTACACACTGGTTTAAGTTAATGTCCTTAGGTGTTTTCTTCTGCTGACCTTGCCACTGCAGCGTTCCTTTGCTCGCTGTTCACTCACTGCACTTCCATGTCTCCGGTCATGTGATGCCTCCTTGGCCATTGGGGGTCTTTTTTCTCCATGTTCGGTCTAATTTTAAAAAGTTTAAGCTCCAAACTAAATGTTCAGTTAGAAACAGAGTGCTCTGTGTAACAAAGTTAGAAACTGAAAAATACAAAATATCATCTACACGTTTCAGCCCTTTATAGGCCTCTAACAAGATTCTTTATAAAAGAGATATCAAGAAGTAGTGCTGCCATCTAGTGCTCTTGCTAATGTATAACATTGTTGCCAAACTGCTGCCATATATTGCTGCAGACACGTGCACACTCCTGAACTTACTTGCCTGCTTTTAAAAAAACAAAAAACAAAGAGGATTTGTTAATAGATTTAAATTAGAAAGTTGTTTAAAATGGGATGTTCTATCCAAATCATGAAAGAAAGATTTGTAATGTTATGTCCTTTTAAACTCAGACTTTAACATTCATTTTCAGTCTATTAATTTCTTTTTTTTTCTCTAAAATATTAAAGCAAACATAATAATCAAATACATTTAGAAAAAAATTACCTTTTAAATGGACAGTCTAGTCAAAATTAAACTTTCATTTAAAACAATTTTCCAAATCATTTTTATCATCAAATTTGCTTTGTCACTTGATATTCTTTGTTAAAAGCTAAAACCTAGGCTCATATTCTAATTTCAAAGCCCTTGAAGGCCACCTCTTATCTCTGTGAATTTTGATAGTTTTTCACAGTTAGACAGCAATAGTTCATGTGTGCTATATAGCTAACATTGTGCTCACTCCTGTGGAGTTATTTATAAATCAGTAGTGATGTCGCGATGTTCGATCTGCCCCCTATTCGTCATCATTGAGTAATACTTTGATCCTGTACCTCACAGTCAGCAGACACATTCCAGCCAATCAGTAGCAGACCCTCCCTCCCAGACCCTCCTACCTCCTGGACAGCATTAATTTTAGATTCATTTGGAAGCTGCTTTCTTAGTGAGAGGAGGGACAGTGTAGCTGCTGCTGATTGAATAGGGAAATCGATAGCTAAGCTAGGGTATTCAGTGTCTACTACAGTCCTGAAAGACTCATCTGATATCTGCTGTAAGGACAGCACCCCAAAAAGCCCTTTGTAATCTAATTGCAGTTGCCTGCCTGCCAGCGTGTGTGTCAGACTCACAGCGTATACTGTGCCCACTTGCCCAGTGCCACCACCCATATCTGGTGTAACAGTAGTGTAGATTTAAAAAAACAACACTTTTTTGACTATGTTAAATAATAGCAGTCAGTTTCCTTCACACGTGTGCATTTCAGTGCCTGCCTGCCAGGGCACAGTGTCACCCCAGTGCAACTCATATCTGGTGTAACAGTAGTGTAGATTTAAAAAAAACAACACTTTTTTGACTGTGAAATAATAGCAGTCAGTTTCCTTCACACGTGTGCGTTTCAGTGCCGGCCAGGGCACAGTGTCACCCCAGTGCAACTCATATCTGGTGTAACAGTAGTGTACATTTAAAAACAAAATACAATTTTGACTGTAATAGATTGAATAGCAGTTAGTTGTCAGCAAGCGTGTGTGTCAGGCCTACAGCGTCTACTCTGCCAACTTCTGCCAGTGCACAGTGCCACTCATATCTGTTGTGGATTATGGAATTCTTAATGGTGCGCAAATTGCCCCTTGCACTATCACCTATCTGCTCCCAAAGACAGATATATAATGGAAAGATACAAGAAATATATAAATTGGTGAGAATGCGCTAGCAGCAGCAGGGGATGTGTCACTGGTATAGGCAAATATATAAAATCAATAAAGCAAATAAGTGATAACATACAAACACATTTATATCAATAAACACATAGGTAAAATCCTGAATTGGTTCGATTGTGCTAAACAGCAGCAGGGAATGTGTCACTGATATAGGCAAATGTTGTTTGAATATATTATGAAATCAATAAAGCAAACACATATTTTTTTGTTTTGTTAATCTGTTTTTTGTATTAAGGGGTTAATTATCCATTTGCAAGTGGGTGCAATACTCTGCTAACTTGTTACATACACTGTAAACATTTCGTTAGTTTAACTGCCTTTTTTCACTGTTATTTCAAATTTTGGCAAAATTTGTTTCTCTTAAAGGCACAGTAACGTTTTTTTTATATTGCTTGTTAACTTGATTTAAAGGGTTTTCCAAGCTTGCTAGTCTCATTGCTAGTCTGTATAAGCATGTCTGACATAGAGGAAACTCCTTGTTCATTATGTTTAAAAGCCATGGTGGAACCCCATAGGAGAATGTGTACTAAATGTATTGATTTCACTTTAAACAATAAAAATCAGCTGTTATCTTTAAAAGAATTATCACCAGAGGATTCTGACGAGGGGGAAGTTATGCCGACTAACTCTCCCCACGTGTCGGACCCTTTGACTCCCACTCAAGGGACTCACGCTAAAATGGCGCCAAGTACATCAAAGACGCCCATAGCGATTACTTTGTAGGACATGGCGGCAATCATGAATAATACCCTGTCAGCGGTATTAGCCAGACTGCCTGAATTCAGAGGAAAGCGCGATAGCTCTGGGGTTAGACGTAATACAGAGCGCACAGATGTTTTAAGGCCCATGTCTGATACTGCGTCACAATATGCAGAAGCTGAGGAAGAGCTTCAGTCTGTGGGTGACGTCTCTGACTCGGGGAAACCTGATTCAGATATGTGTGCTTTTAAATTTAAGCTTGAGAACCTCCGGGTGTTGCTTGGAGAGGTTTTAGCTGCTCTGAATGACTGTGACACAATTGCAGTGCCAGAGAAATTGTGTAGACTGGATAAATACTACGCGGTGCCGGTGTGTACTGACGTTTTTCCAATACCTAAAAGGTTAACAGAAATTATTACTAAGGAGTGGGACAGACCCGGTGTGCCGTTTTCCCCCCCTCCTATTTTTAGAAAAATGTTTCCAATAGACGCCACCACACGGGACTTATGGCAGATGGTGCCTAAGGTGGAGGGAGCAGTTTCTACTTTAGCAAAGCGTACCACTATCCCTGTCGAGGACAGTTGTGCTTTTTCAGATCCAATGGATAAAAAATTAGAAGGTTACCTTAAGAAAATGTTTATTCAACAAGGTTTTATCCTGCAGCCCCTTGAATGCATTGCTCCCGTCACTGCTGCTGCAGCGTTCTGGTTTGAGTCTCTGGAAGAGGCCTTTCAGACAGCTACTCCATTGACTGAAATACTTGACAAGCTTAGAACACTTAAGCTAGCTAATTCTTTTGTTTCTGATGCCATTGTTCATTTGACTAAACTAACGGCTAAGAATTCTGGATTCGCCATCCAGGCGCGTAGGGCGCTATGGCTTAAATCTTGGTCAGCTGACGTGACTTCAAAGTCTAAATTACTTAAGATTCCCTTCAAGGGGCAGACCCTATTCGGGCCTGGTTTGAAGGAAATTATTGCTGACATTACTAGAGATAAGGGTCATACCCTTCCTCAGGACATGGCTAAATCAAGGGCCAAACAGTCTAATTTTCGTGCCTTTCGAAACTTCAAGGCAGGTGCAGCATCATCTTCCTCTGCTACAAAACAAGAGGGAACTTCTGCGCAATCCAAGCTGGCCTGGACATCTAACCAGGCCTGGAGCAAAGGCAAGCAGGCCAGAAAGCCTGCTGCTGCCTCTAAGACAGCATGAAGGAACGCCCCCCTATCCGGCAATGGATCTAGTAGGGGGCAGACTTCTCTCTTCGCCCAGGCATGGGCAAGAGATGTTCAGGATCCCTGGGCGTTGGAGATCATATCTCAGGGATATCTTCTGGACTTCAAAGCTTCCCCCCCACAAGGGAGATTTCACCTTTTCGAGATTATCTGTAAACCAGATAAAGAAAGAGGCATTCTTACGCTGTGTGCAAGACCTCCTAATAATATAAGTGATCCATCCAGTTCCACAGATGGAACAAGGACAAGGATTTTATTCAAATCTGTTTGTGGTTCCCAAAAAAGAGGGAACCTTCAGACCAAATTCCTCAGAGTTCCATCGTTCAAAATGGAAACTATTCGGACAATCCTACCTATGATCCAGAAGGGTCAGTACATGACCATAGTGGATTTGAAGGATGCTTACCTTCACATACCGATTCACAAAGATCATCATCGGTTCCTAAGGTTTGCCTTTCTAGACAGGCATTACCAGTTTGTGGCTCTTCCCTTCGGGTTAGCTACAGCCCCAAGAATTTTTACAAAGGTTCTGGGGTCTCTTCTGGCGGTCCTAAGACCACGGGGCATAGCAGTGGCCCCTTATCTAGACGACATCCTGATACAGGCGTCAAACTTCCAAATTGCCAAATCTCATACGGACATAGTGTTGGCATTTCTGAGGTCGCATGGGTGGAAAGTGAACGAGGGAAGGAGTTCTCTATCACCCCTCACAAGGGTTTCCTTCCTAGGAACTCTGATAGATTCTGTAGAAAGGAAAATTTACCTGACGGAGTCCAGGTTATCAAAGCTTCTAAATTCCTGCCGTGTTCTTCACTACATTCCGCGTCCTTTGGTGGCTCAGTGCATGGAAGTGATCGGCTTAATGGAAGCGGCGATGGACATAGTGCCATTTGTGCACCTACATCTCAGACCGCTGCAATTATGCATGCTCAGTCAGTGGAATGGGGATTACACAGATTTGTCCCCTCTGCTAAATCTGGATCAAGAGATCAGAGATTCTCTTCTCTGGTGGCTATCTCGGGTCCATCTGTCCAAAGGTATGACCTTTCGCAGGCCAGATTGGACAATTGTAACAAAAGATGCCAGTCTTCTAGGTTGGGGTGCAGTCTGGAATTCCCTGAAGGCTCAGGGATCGTGGACTCAGGAGGAGAAACTCCTCCCAATAAATATTCTGGAGTTAAGAGCAATATTCAATGCTCTTCTAGCTTGGCCTCAGTTAGCAACCCTGAGGTTCATCATATTTCAGTCGGACAACATCACGACTGTGGCTTACATCAACCATCAAGGGGGGACCAGGAGCTCCCTAGCGATGTTAAAAGTCTCCAAGATAATTCGCTGGGCAGAGACTCACTCTTGCCATCTATCAGCGATCCATATCCCAGGTGTAGAGAACTGGGAGGTGGATTTTCTAAGTCGCCAGACTTTTCATCCGTGGGAGTGGGAACTCCATCCGGAGGTGTTTGCTCAATTGGTTCATCGTTGGGGCACACCAGAATTGTATCTCATGGTGTCTCGCCAGAACGCCAAGCTTCCTTGTTACGGATCCAGGTCCGGGGACCCAGAAGCGACGCTGATAGATGCTCTAGCAGCACCGTGGTTCTTCAACCTGGCTTATGTGTTTCCACCGTTTCCTCTGCTCCCTCGACTGATTGCCAAAATCAAACAGGAGAGAGCATCTGTGATCTTGATCGCGCCTGCGTGGCCACGCAGGACCTGGTATGCAGAGCTGGTGGACATGTCATCCTTTCCACCTTAGCCTCTGCCTCTGAGACAAGACCTTCTACTGCAAGGTCCTTTCAATCATCCAAATATAATTTCTCTGAGACTGACTGCCTGGAGATTGAACGCTTGATTTTATCAAGGCGTGGCTTCTCCGAGTCAGTCATTGATACCTTAATACAAGAACGAAAGCCTGTAACCAGGAAAATCTACCATAAGATATGGCGCAAATATCTTCATTGGTGTGAATCCAAGAATTACTCATGGAGTAAGGTTAGGATTCCTAGGATATTATCCTTTCTCCAAGAGGGTTTGGATAAAGGATTATCAGCTAGTTCTTTAAAGGGACAGATTTCTGCTCTGTCTATCCTTTTGCACAAGCGTCTGGCAGAGGTTCCAGACGTCCAGGCATTTTGTCAGGCTTTGGTTAGAATTGAGCCTGTGTTTAAACCTGTTGCTCCTCCATGGAGCTTAAACTTGGTTCTTAAGGTTCTTCAAGGAGTTCCGTTTGAACCCCTTCATTCCATTGATATCAAACTTTTATCTTGGAAATTTCTGTTTTTGATGGCTATTTCCTCGGCTCGTAGAGTCTCTGAGTTATCAGCTTTACAATGTGATTCTCCTTATCTGATTTTCCATATGGATAAAGTAGTTCTGCGTACAAAACCTGGGTTTTTACCTAAGGTAGTTTCCAACAAGAATATCAATCAAGAGATTGTTGTTCCATCATTGTGTCCTAATCCTTCTTCAAAGAAGGAACGTCTTTTACATCATTTGGACGTTGTCCGTGCTTTAAAGTTTTACTTACAAGTGACTAAAGATTTTCGTCAAACATCTTCCCTGTTTGTTGTTTACTCTGGACAGAGGAGAGGTCAAAAGGCTTCGGCAACCTCTCTTTCTTTTTGGCTTCGGAGCGTAATACGCTTAGCCTATGAGACTGCTGGACAGCATCCCCCTGAAAGGATTACAGCTCATTCTACTAGAGCTGTGGCTTCCACCTGGGCGTTTAAAAATGAGGCTTCTGTTGAACAGATTTGCAAAGCGGCGACTTGGTCTTCGCTTCATACCTTTTCAAAATTTTACAAATTTTATACTTTTGCTTCTTCGGAGCCTATTTTTGGGAGAAAGGTTATACAGGCAGTGGTCCCTTCCATTTAAGTACCTGCCTTGTCCCTCCCTTCATCCGTGTACTTCAGCTTTGGTATTGGTATCCCACAAGTAATGGATGATCCATGGACTGGATACACCTAACAAGAGAAAACATAATTTATGCTTACCTGATAAATTTATTTCTCTTGTGGTGTATCCAGTCCACGGCCCGCCCTGTCCTTTTAAGGTAGGTCTAAATTTTAAACTACAGTCACCACTGCACCCTATGGTTTCTCCTTTCTCGGCTAGTTTCGGTCGAATGACTGGATATGGCAGTTAGGGGAGGAGCTATATAGCAGCTCTGCTGTGGGTGATCCTCTTGCAACTTCCTGTTGGGAAGGAGAATATCCCACAAGTAATGGATGATCCGTGGACTGGATGCACCACAAGAGAAATAAATTTATCAGGTAAGCATAAATTATGTTTTTTCATAAGATGGAGTATTGTTTCTTATGTACTAGTGTTTCTCCCCTAAAAAATCATTTACGCTAAAAACTAAAAATAAATAAATATCTCTTGGATAATACATTTTTAAGACATGTTTAATATATATAAATTTTTTAATACATTTGTAATACATATTAAAAAAAATATATATATATTTATTTCTATATACTACTTGACATCTGTCAATATATGGTACTGTTTGTGTTTTACATTCCCCCATGTATCTTGTTTTCCATGTGGCAATAAGGGATCAATTACCTTTATTGCAAATGTATTAATATCCTATTCCACATATAATGTAAAATTGGTTTCTCCAACATTGGTGTGTCCGGTCCACGGCGTCATCCTTACTTGTGGGATATCTCTTCCCCAACAGGAAATGGCAAAGAGTCCCAGCAAAGCTGGCCATATAGTCTCTCCTAGGCTCCGCCCACCCCAGTCATTCTCTTTGCCGTTGCACAGGCAACATCTCCACGGAGATGGTTAAGAGTTTTTTGGTGTTTAAATGTAGTTTTTATTCTTCTATCAAGTGTTTGTTATTTTAAAATAGTGCTGGTATGTACTATTTACTCTGAAACAGAAAAGGATGAAGATTTCTGTTTGTGAGAGGAAGATGATTTTAGCAGACAGTAACTAAAATCGATTGCTGTTTCCACATAGGACTGTTGAGATGAAGTAACTTCAGTTGGGGGAAACAGTTAGCAGACTTTTCTGCTTAAGGTATGACTAGCCATATTTCTAACAAGACCATGTAATGCTGGAAGGCTGTCATTTCCCCTCATGGAGACCGGTAAGCCATTTTCTTAGTCAAACAAACAGAATAAAGGGCTTAATATGGGCTAAAAAACTGGTAGACATTTTTATGGGCTAAATCAATTTCTTTATTTGGGCATTTTATTCATATTTATGCTGACAATTCGCATTTATAAACTTTGGGAAGGTTTATTAAACAGCAGGCACTATGTTAGACACCTTTTCCAGTCAGGGGGCCTTCCTAGTTGTAGACTGAGCCTCATTTTTGCGCCATTACTGCGCAGTTGTTTTTTGAGAGCAGGGCATGCAGATGCATGTGTGACGATCTGAAATTTGCTGGAAAAGCTTCTAGAAGGCGTCAAGGTATAGGGGTTAAATTTGTAAACGGCTCTGGTTCCGTTATTTTAAGGGTTAAAGCTCTGAAATTTGGCGTGCAATACTCTTAATGGTTTAAGACACTGTGGTGAAATTTTGGTAATTTTTGAACAATTCCTTCATACTTTTTCACATATTCAGTAATAAAGTGTTTTCTGTTTAAAATTTAAAGAGACAGTAACGGTTTTGTTTTAAAACGTTTTTTGTGCTTTGTTGACAAGTTTAAGCCTGTTTAACATGTCTGTGCCTTCGGATAAGCTATGTTCTATATGTATGAAGCTAATGTGTCTCCCCATTTAAATTTATGTGATAATTGTGCCATAGCGTCCAAACAAAGTAAGGACAGTACTGCCACAGATAATGAAATTGCCCAAGATGATTCCTCAGATGAGGGGAGTAAACATGATACTACATCATCTCCTACTGTGTCTACACCAGTTTTGCCCACACAGGAGGCCCCTAGTACATCTAGTGCGCCAATGCTTATTACCATGCAACAATTAACGGCTGTAATGGATAACTCCATAGCAAATATTTTATCCAAAATGCCTACTTATCAGAGAAAGCGCGATTGCTCTGTTTTAAACACTGAAGAGCAGGAGGGCGCTGATGATAATTGTTCTGTCATACCCTCACACCAATCTGAAGGGGCCATGAGGGAGGTTTTGTCAGATGGGGAAATTTCAGATTCAGGAAAAATTTCTCAACAAGCTGAACCTGATGTTGTGACATTTAAATTTAAATTAGAACATCTCCGCGCACTGCTTAAGGAGGTGTTATCTACTCTGGATGATTGTGACAACTTGGTCATTCCAGAGAAATTATGCAAGATGGACAAGTTCCTAGAGGTTCCGGTGCACCCCGACGCTTTTCCTATACCCAAGCGGGTGGCGGACATAGTAAATAAGGAGTGGGAAAAGCCCGGCATACCTTTTGTTCCCCCCCCTATATTTAAGAAATTATTTCCTATGGTCGACCCCAGAAAGGACTTATGGCAGACAGTCCCTAAGGTCGAGGGGGCAGTTTCTACTCTAAACAAACGCACTACTATTCCTATCGAAGATAGTTGTGCTTTCAAAGATCCTATGGATAAAAAATTGGAGGGTTTGCTTAAAAAGATTTTTGTACAGCAAGGTTACCTTCTACAACCCATTTCGTGCATTGTTCCTGTCACTACAGCAGCGTGGTTCTGGTTCGAGGAACTAGAAAACTCGCTTAGTAGAGAGACTCCATATGAGGAAGTTATGGACAGAGTTCACGCACTTAAGTTGGCTAACTCTTTTATTTTAGATGCCGCTTTGCAATTAGCTAGATTAGCGGCGAAAAATTCAGGGTTTGCTATCATGGCACGCAGAGCTCTTTGGCTAAAGTCTTGGCCAGCGGATGTGTCATCCAAGACAAAATTGCTTAACATCCCTTTCAAAGGTAAAACTCTATTTGGACCAGAATTGAAAGAGATTATTTCAGACATCACTGGGGGAAAGGGCCACGCCCTTCCACAAGATAGGCCTTTCAAGGCCAAGAATAAGTCTAATTTTCGTTCCTTTCGCAATTTCAGGAACGGACCGGCCTCTAATTCTGCATCCTCTAAGCAAGAGGGTAATGCCCCACAACCCAAACCAGCCTGGAAACCGATGCAAGGCTGGAACAAGGGTAAGCAGGCCAAGAAGCCTGCCGCTGCTAACAAAACAGCATGAAGGAGTAGCCCCCGATCCGGGACCGGATCTAGTGGGGGGCAGACTCTCTCTCTTTGCTCAGGCTTGGGCAAGAGATGTTCAGGATCCCTGGGCGCTAGAAATAGTTTCTCAGGGTTATCTCCTGGAATTCAGGGAACTACCCCCAAGGGGAAGGTTCCACATGTCTCACTTATCCTCAAACCAAATAAAGAGACAGGCGTTCTTACATTGTGTAGAAGACCTGTTAAAGATGGGAGTGATACACCCAGTTCCAATAAAGGAACAAGGAATGGGATTTTATTCCAATCTGTTCGTAGTTCCCAAAAAAGAGGAACTTTCAGACCAATTTTGGATTTGAAGATCCTAAACAAATTTCTCAGGGTACCATCGTTCAAGATGGAAACCATTCGAACGATTCTACCCACTATCTAGGAAAGTCAATTTATGATTACCGTGGATCTAAAGGATGCGTACCTACATATTCCTATCCACAAAGAACATCATCAGTTCCTAAGGTTCGCTTTTCTGGACAAGCATTACCAGTTTGTGGCCCTCCCATTCGGGTTAGCCACTGCTCCAAGGATTTTCACAAAGGTACTAGGGTCCCTTCTAGCGGTTCTAAGACCGAGGGGCATTGCAGTAGTACCTTACTTGGACGACATTCTAATACAAGCGTCGTCCCTGTCAAAAGCAAAGGCTCATACAGACATCGTTCTGGCCTTTCTCAGATCACACGGTCGGAAGGTGAACATAGAAAAAGTTCTCTGTCTCCGTCAACAAGAGTTCCCTTCTTGGGAACAATAATAGATTCCTTAGAAATGAGGATTTTTCTGACAGAGGTCAGAAAGTCAAAACTTCTAAGCACTTGTCAAGTTCTTCATTCTGTTCCTCGTCCTTCCATATCGCAGTGCATGGAAGTAGTAGGGTTGATGGTTGCAGCAATGGACATAGTTCCTTTTGCACGAATTCATCTAAGACCATTACAACTGTGCATGCTCAAACAGTGGAATGGGGACTATACAGACTTGTCTCCAATGATTCAAGTAGATCAGAAGACCAGAGATTCACTCCGTTGGTGGCTGACCCTGGACCATCTGTCCCAGGGAATGAGCTTCCGCAGACCAGAGTGGGTCATTGTCACGACCGACGCCAGTCTAGTGGGCTGGGGCGCGGTCTGGGAATCCCTGAAAGCTCAGGGTCTATGGTCTCGGGAAGAGTCTCTTCTCCCGATAAACATTCTGGAACTGAGAGCGATATTCAATGCTCTCAGGGCTTGGCCTCAACTAGCAAAGGCCAGATTCATAAGGTTCCAATCAGACAACATGACGACCGTTGCGTATATCAATCATCAGGGGGGAACAAGGAGTTCCCTGGCGATGAAAGAAGTGACCAAAATAATTCAATGGGCGGAGGATCACTCCTGCCACTTGTCTGCGATCCACATCCCAGGTGTGGAAAACTGGGAGGCGGATTTTCTGAGTCGTCAGACATTCCATCCGGGGGAGTGGGAACTCCATCCGGAGATCTTTGCCCAAATAACTCAATTATGGGGCATTCCAGACATGGATCTGATGGCGTCTCGTCAGAACTTCAAGGTTCCTTGCTACGGGTCCAGATCCAGGGATCCCAAGGCGACTCTAGTAGATGCACTAGTACCACCTTGGACCTTCAACCTAGCTTATGTATTTCCACCGTTTCCTCTCATTCCCAGGCTGGTAGCCAGGATCAATCAGGAGAGGGCCTCGGTGATCTTGATAGCTCCTGCGTGGCCACGCAGGACTTGGTATGCAGACCTGGTGAATATGTCATCGGTTCCACCATGGAAGCTACCTTTGAGACAGGACCTTCTTGTTCAGGGTCCATTCGAACATCCAAATCTGGTCTCCCTCCAGCTGACGGCTTGGAGATTGAACGCTTGATTCTATCGAAGCGTGGGTTTTCAGATTCTGTGATAGATACTCTGGTTCAGGCCAGAAAACCGGTAACTAGAAAGATTTACCATAAAATATGGAAAAGATATATCTGTTGGTGTGAATCCAAAGGATTCCCATGGAATAAGATAAAAATTCCTAAGATTCTCTCCTTTCTACAAGAAGGTTTGGAGAAAGGATTATCTGCAAGTTCTTTAAAGGGACAGATCTCTGCTTTATCTGTCTTACTACACAAAAGACTGGCAGCTGTGCCAGATGTTCAAGCATTTGTTCAGGCTCTGGTTAGGATCAAGCCTGTTTACAGACCTTTGACTCCTCCCTGGAGTCTAAATCTAGTTCTTTCAGTTCTTCAAGGGGTTCCGTTTGAACCTTTACATTCCATAGATATTAAGTTACTATCTTGGAAAGTTTTGTTTTTGGTTGCAATTTCTTCTGCTAGAAGAGTTTCAGAGTTATCTGCTCTGCAATGTTCTCCGCCCTATCTGGTGTTCCATGCAGATAAGGTGGTTTTGCGTACTAAGCCTGGTTTTCTTCCTAAGGTTGTTTCTAACAAAAATATTAACCAGGAGATAGTTGTACGTTTTTTATGTCCGAATCCAGTTTCAAAGAAGGAACGTTTGTTACACAATTTGGACGTAGTCCGTGCTCTAAAATTCTATTTAGAGGCTACAAAAGATTTCAGACAAACATCTTCCTTGTTTGTTGTTTATTCTGGTAAAAGGAGAGGTCAAAAAGCGACTTCTACCTCTCTTTCCTTTTGGCTTAAAAGCATCATCCGATTGGCTTATGAGACTGCCGGACGGCAGCCTCCTGAAAGAATCACAGCTCACTCCACTAGGGCTGTGGCTTCCACATGGGCCTTCAAGAACGAGGCTTCTGTTGACCAGATATGTAAGGCAGCGACTTGGTCTTCACTGCACACTTTTGCCAAATTTTATAAATTTGATACTTTTGCTTCTTCGGAGGCTATTTTTGGGAGAAAGGTTTTGCAAGCTGTGGTGCCTTCCGTTTAGGTAACCTGATTTGCTCCCTCCCTTCATCCGTGTCCTAAAGCTTTGGTATTGGTTCCCACAAGTAAGGATGACGCTGTGGACCGGACACACCAATGTTGGAGAAAACCGAATTTATGCTTACCTGATAAATTACTTTCTCCAACGGTGTGTCCGGTCCACGGCCCGCCCTGGTTTTTTAATCAGGTCTGATGAATTATTTTCTCTAACTACAGTCACCACGGTACCATATGGTTTCTCCTATATATATTTCCTCCTGTCCGTCGGTCGAATGACTGGGGTGGGCGGAGCCTAGGAGGGACTATATGGCCAGCTTTGCTGGGACTCTTTGTCCATTTCCTGTTGGGGAACAGATATCCCACAAGTAAGGATGACGCCGTGGACCGGACACACCGTTGGAGAAAGTAATTTATCAGGTAAGCATAAATTCTGTTTTTAAAGTAAGTTTTAAAATAATTAGATATGGATAAACAATAGCTATAGGTGATAGTGCAATATGTGGTTACCCTTTTAGGAGACAACTATGCTTAGATTGTAAATCTATATTGGCCCTTAAAATATATGGTAGAGATAATGGCTGGGACTTAAACTATGTATTTTTTATGTATGTGAGTGATCAATTCATTGAAAAAGATGGGCTTAATGTACCCTTTTCGGAAACAGATAGTCAGTGGTTTTCCTGAATATATAGAGATATCAAGAATATATTTTATTTCTGGTATTAAAGGTCAAAAATTATACAACTATGCTATTATTGTTAAACCGTTATTGGCCCTTAAAATATAGAAATATTAAAAATATGTTAAAAATAATGGCTGGGACATGTACAATGTGTTTTTTTTTTAATTTTTTTTTTAATTTTTTTTTATAGGTGATCATTTAGTCTAAGACGAAGGGGTTGAGGTCTAGTTCGGAATTTAAACCTTTGGGATATAGGGTTTGTAACTCGTATATATGTTCAGCTTCTTTACGTAGAAGAAGGCGTTCATAGTCACCACCCCGCCAAGGTTTCTTGATTTTACAAATGCCCCAGTATTTGAGATGTGCATTATTATTCTGGTGTTTTAGCCGAAAATGTTCATATAGTCTTGTTTCTTGGTCTCCTTTCTTTATTAGGTTGAGATGTTCTCTAATTCTGGTTCTTAGGGTTCTGGTGGTTTCCCCTATATACTGTCTGCCACAAAAGCACTGAATGAGGTATAGGACCCCCTTGTCATTGCATCTAATGGTGTCTCTAATGTTATATTTTTTGCCTGTATTTGTAGAGATGTACGTTTTGCATTTGGTGCTGTGTTTGCAGGCGGTGCAACTATAACAAGGGTAAAAACCTCTCAATTTATTCCCTATCAGATCTATAGTTCTGTCATTAGACTTCTGTGTTTTTTTGTTGAAATCACTGGGTGCTAATATGTTTTTAATGTTAGGAGCCTTCCTAAAAATGATTTGAGGGTAATTGGAAATTTTATCTCCAATAACTGGATCAGATTTAATGAGCTGCCAGTGTTTGTTGACAATTTTCTTAAACCAATCAAGGATTACCAACAGGTTTAAATAGAGACCTTTAAGTTAAATAAAACCATCTTGAGAAAGCCACAGCAAGTGGTGAAACGCGTTGATGGTCCTACTGCCTACAGGAATCTAACTTTGCCCAACAAAAGGAATACATAGTGACCAAGGATTGCAAAGGATTGCATTGGCACTATTTTTCTTCACCCAAAACTACAGATACTCTCTGCGCAGAGTGGAAGCCGGATCTACTTTCAGGAGAAAAAATTGGTGTGTGACATCAAACGACTATCAGCGAGGCTGCAGCGTTACATATGCCAGAAGGTGAGTGGAGGAGACATACCCACGAAGAGACCAAAAGGCATGCAGAGGTAAAGTAGCCGATATTGCCAATTATACACACGATCCAACTACGAACTATCACATCAAAATGAAACTGGGCACTTTATAAACTACAGAACTAAGAAATTATACAGGCACAAGGAACGTATATTTAAAGGAAAATACAATTGGGACTAGTCGTTTATTGAAACGATTCATATATATACACATATTTTTTACTTTTCTTCTAAAAGTGTGACTTTACTTTGTTTTGTATGCAAACAGTCAAATCTTTTGTACCAAAATAATAAGGTGGATTGGTGATATATCAGCTATTCAGCTACTACCGAAACATAAAGAGTGGTGCACCACTATATTTCTAAACTTGCAAACAAGTTGTATATGTAAATCCCCAATTTTCTTTAAACTCTATGCAATAGAATTTTTAAATTATTGAAATACTTGCCTTTACTCTTTAAATTCTGAAATATTTAAGACCGGTCATAAAATTAGGATTTTACCTATGTGTTTATTGAAATAAAGGTGTTTGTATTTTATAACAAATTTGCTTTATTGATTTCATAATATATTCAAACAACATTTGCCTATATCAGTGACACATTCCCTGCTGCTGTTTAGCACAATCGAACCAATTCAGGATTTTACCTATGTGTTTATTTATTGAAATAAATGAGTTTTTATTTTATAACAAATTTGCTTTATTGATTTCATAATATATTCAAACAACATTTCAAACAACATTTGCCTATATCAGTGACACATTCCCTGCTGCTGTTTAGCACAATCGAACCAATTCAGGATTTTACCTATGTGTTTATTGATATAAATGTGTTTGTATTTTATCACTTATTTGCTTTATTGATTTTATATATTTGCCTATACCAGTGACACATCCCCTGCTGCTGCTAGCACACTCTCACCAATTTAGATATTTCTTGTAACCACTCATATCTGTTGTCACTAGTGATGTCGCAAACCTAAAATTTTGCGTTCACGAATGGCGAACGCGAACTTCCGCAACTGTTTGCGAACGGGCGAACCGGGCGAACCGCCATAGACTTCAATAGGCAGGCGAACTTTAAAACTCACAGGGACTCTTTCTGGCCACAATAGTGATGGAAAAGTTGTTTCAAGGGGACTAATACCTGGACTGTGGCATGCCGGAGGGGGGTCCATGGCAAAACTCCATGGAAAATTACATAGTTGATGCAGAGTCTGTTTTTAAGCCATAAAGGGCATAAATCACCTAACATTCCTAAATTGTTTGGAATAACGTGCTTTAAAACATCAGGTATGATGTTGTATCGATCAGGTAGTACAAGGGTTACACCCGCTTCACAGTGACAGACCAAGCTCCCCATTTAAAGGGACAGTCTACACCAGAATTTTTATTGTTTTAAAAGATAGATAATCCCTTTATTACCCATTTCCCAGTTTTGCATAACTAACACATTTATAATAATATACTTTTAACCTCTGTGATTATCTTGTATCTAAGCCTCTGCAAACTGCCCCTTTTTTCAGTTCTTTTGACAGACTTGCAGTCTAGCCAATCAGTGCCTGCTCCCAGATAACTTCTCGTGCACGAGCACAGTGTTATCTATATGAAATATGTGAACTAACACCCTCTAGTAGTGAAAAACTGTTAAAATGCAATCTGAAAGAGGTGGGCTTCAAGGTCTAAGAAATTAACATATGAACCTCCTAGTTTAAGCTTTCAACTAAGAATACCAAGAGAACAAAGCAAAATTGGTGATAAAAGTAAATTGGAAAATTGTTTAAAATTACATGCTCTATCTGAATCATGAAAGTTTATTTTGGCCTAGACTGTCCCTTTAACGCACCGCAAACAACCGCAAACAGTCCATTTGCACAACAGCAAACTCCCCATTTGCACAAGGTTGGATACCAAGCTTGCCATGTCCCGTTCCTTGTCCTCACTGATGTCATTGAAGGTCTCTTCCTCCACCCAGCCTCGTACAACACCAAGGGTCCCCGAAAGGTGACAAGCCCCCTGGGTCGCCTGCTGTGTTTGGTCTTCCACCTCCTCAAAGCCACTTTCCTCCTCTGACTCCTCTTCTTCAGACTCCTCTCTCTGCATTGCCTCTCTCTGCGTTATTATAAGGTGTGTTAAGTAGTACTATTCGGATCAGTTTAATCCCTGTTACGTCCCCTATCAGGGGACGTGTATATGGCATAGATATGTATATGGCATGGCCGAAACACAAGTGGCTGTCAGATAACACAAGCAGACTGATGTTTCACAGTCAAAAAAGTTTTTTTTTTTTTAAATTTACACTACTGTTACAACAGATATGAGTGGTGGCACTGGGCAAGTGGGCCTGGCACACACGCTGGCAGGTGGGCAAATGCAATTAGATTACACAAGCAGACTGATGTTTCACAGTCAAAAAAGTTTTTTTTTTAAATTTACACTACTCTTACACCAGATATGAGTGGTGGCATTGGGCAAGTGGGCATAGTATACGCTGTGAGCCTGGCACACACACTGGCAGGCAGGCAACTGCAATTAGATTACACTAGCAGACTGATGTTTCACAGTCAAAAAAGTTTTTTTTTTTTAATTTACACTACTGTTACAAAAGATATTAGTGGTGGCACTGGGAAAGTGGGCCTGGCACACACGCTGGCAGGCAGGCAACTGCAATTAGATTACACAAGCAGACTGATGTTTTACAGTCAAAAAAGTTTTTTTTTTTAAATTTACACTACTGTTACACCAGATATGAGTGGTGGCACTGGGCAAGTGGGTCTGGCACACACGCTGGCAGGCAGGCAGGCAACTGCAATTAGATTACACTAGCAGACTGATGTTTCACAGTCAAAAAAGTGTTTTTTTTTTAATTTACACTACTGTTACAATAGATATGAGTAGTGGCACTGGACAAGTGGGCCTGGCACACACGCTGGCAGGCAGGCAACTGCAATTAGATTACACAAGCAGACTGATGTTTCACAGTCCAAAAAGTTTTTTTTTTTACATTTACACTACTGTTACACCAGATATGAGTGGTGGCACTGGGCAAGTTGGCCTGGCACACACGCTGGCAGGCAGGCAACTGCAATTAGATTACACTAGTAGACTGATGTTTCACAGTCAAAAAAGTTTTTTTTTTTAAATTTACACTACTTTTACAACAGATATGAGTGGTGGCACTGGGCAAGTGGGCCTGGCACACACGCTGGCAGGCAGGCAACTGCAATTAGATTACACAAGCAGACTGATGTTTCACAGTCAAAATAGTTTTTTTTTTTAATTTACACTACTGTTACACCAGATATGAGTGGTGGCACTGGGCAAGTGGACCTGGCACACACGCTGGCAGGCAGGCAACTGCAATTAGATTACACTAGCAGATTGATGTTTCACAGTCAAAAATGTTTTTTTTTTTTAAATTTACACTACTGTTACACCAGATATGAGTAGTGGCACTGGGCAAGTGGCTTGGCAGGCAGGCAACTGCAATTAGATTACACAGGAAAAAAAACAGACTGATGTTCTAGCCCTAAAAAGGATTTTTGGGGTGCTGTCCTTACAGCAGAGATCAGATGAGTCCTTCAGGACTGTAGTGGACACTGAATACACTAGCCTAGCTATCAATTTCCCTATTAAATCAGCTACACTGTCCCTCCTCTCACTAAGTATGCAGCTTCCGAATGAATCTAAAATGGCTGCTGTCCAGGAGCTGGGAGGGTCTTGGAGGGAGGGTCTGCTGCTGATTGGCTGTAATGTGTCTGCAGACTGTGAGATACAGGGTCAAAGTTTACTGAATGATGACGAATATGGGGCGGATCGAACATCGCATATGTTCGCTCGCCGATGCGAACGCGAACAAGCCATGTTCGCCAGGAACTATTCGCCGGCGAACAATTCGTGACATCACTAGTTGTCACAGTAGCTTGCACGCATAGTACCACTAATCGGAAAAAAAAATGACAGGCAGAGGCAGGCCACCTCGCAGGGGCCGTCGTGTTCGTGGTGCTGTGATTCCCTTTGGCCCTAGAATAATGCCCAGTGTTCAAAGGCCACGTACCCCAAACTCAAACAGTTCTGAGGACATAGTTGACTGGCTAAACAGGACACCCAATCTTCTACAGCATCTGCTTGGAACCTTGACGCACCATCCTCCTCCAGCTTAACTTCGGGCACCTCTCAAGTTACCACTCGCCCACCTGCCGCCACCACCAACACTAGCACCACAGCCACTTCACTTGATCTGTCAGGAGAACGTAAAGTCTTTAATGTAAGCTGCATAATATAAAGACAAAAACAGATCTGTCTCATTAACCTATACCGGCTCTTCTGGTGTCAATGTAACTCAGGCAAACCCGCACAGGGTCCCTCCGTTGTGGGGCAAAAGACAAAAAGTTTCCATATGGGGAGTCCATGAGTAGGCTCACAAGCCATCTTGGGGGAAATCGATCTCTGCGGGCATGAGGCAGTAGCGGCTCCCAACTCTGCTTATCTTTGATGGACCGCCTCACTGAAACCTTTGGCGGTTTTCCTGTCCCAGCAGTGTTTATAGCGGTGAGTGCTGTGAGCGGTCGGTATAGGCGCTCTGTCAACTGCATATAGGAATCTTCCACACCGCACGGTGCATTGATAGTGTTAGGGCTTGGGGACGATTGCATGCTTAGATGAGGAAGTATAATGAGTATCTGGCACTGCAGAGCTTTGATCTGGGGAGTTCCCACTATACCCTGCAGAATAGCTGTCATGTGGAGCATGTTATCTATGTCCAGTTGCGTCGGGTCACCTCTTTCAGAGCCGCCTAAGATACAGATCGGGTCTGCTCCTCCTGTAATCGTGTGGGGCAAGACTGTGGAAATAGCGGATCCTCTGTCCGGCCCGCCATGTGGGAATCATAGTGAGCTAGGAAAGAAGTGCCATCTTGGTTTCGTAGCTCCGTAATGATGGACCTTAGGCTACTGAAATGACTGTCGGCTCTATCCAATAAGCCTGCCAGCAGTGTAGATAGATGCACAGGAATGTCTTCCATCATAGAGGCAAAGTAAGGTAACAGAATAGATTCTTAAACTTCGATATATTAAGGTTTTATCGTTCAGGCTACAGGTGCACAGCTATGGTACGTCTGTCTCCTTTGGCAGTTGGCTCCGCCCCCCAGAGTAATTATTTAATCAGACAAACACAAGGAAACAAGTTTGTATACATCGATCATGAAAGTGTCTGCTCTCTGAGGAAAAAATGTGCAGGTATTAAACAAGAGTGACGTTAATAAAGGATGTGAAACCCTTTACTTGAGCGAGTTGTTCCTATGAAGAAGAAACACAGGCTTCTGTAGAGAGGGGTGAGCGGTAGTTGCATGTTCAGAGCAGGCCTTGTACTTTTTTTAATATATATATCTTTTTTTTCTCTAGTGTCATGGTCCCCACTCCTCCCCCTCCCAGCAATCATTTTATAGGGCACCCCACCCCCCATACCACCACTTTTCTGCAGTGCAGAACCCCATCCCTCCTTCTCTCCATTTATATTTTGCAATGTAGGGCCAATCCCATTTCCACCCCTCCACCCTACACCCATGGGACATCCACCCACCTCCCACTTTACATCCCACCAGCACCAGCAGATGATCATTACGGATGGTGACACACAGTGTCACTGCTTGTAATGATTAGGCTTCTGTCTTCATATGGAACCAGTGCACCTATGGTCCTTCGTTTCCATATGGAGGCAGATGCCTGCAGCTCAGAAACAGCAGCTCTTGGCTGTCACTTGACAGCCGAGACTGCTGTAGCTTCCTGCAGCTGCTACATAGATCTACACTATGCGGTACAAAGGGTTTTGTAGCACATGACATAGATCTACATCACATTGACCTAAAAGGTTAAACAATATTTTTTTTATGAACCAAAATGCCGCAATTATAAATTCTCATAGACCACTTTGCACTTTTTTCTAACACCTGAGATCTCATATCTTGACCCCTTATAACTTTTTTTTCTGAGAAACAATTAACCAGAGCTCTGAGGTTGCGCTAACCCGACGCGTGTTAACTTAAATTGTGTTTACTTTCAACTTGCAATACAAGCGGAAGACCCAATGTGTGCAAAAAGCCACGATAAAACCTTATTGCTTGCGCGCAACTGTTAAAGCACCACTCGTAATCTGACCCTACATTTTTACATATATCTACTTTTCCTTTATTCTGTCATTTGAAATAGCTGCTTTTGCTGCTGTATCACCACCTATACTTAAAATTTCAGTACTCAAGTACTGTTTATAGAAAGCTACTGTATGTAAATATGAAGCTGCTAAATAAATGATACTACAGTAGGTGGTTTAATTTATTAAAGTGTTCATTTTCTATTGCTCTCTAAGCACTGACTTTTGTGTAAACAGACAGTATAAGAGGGTCATTTTGAAGCAACAGCTATTTCATGTAGAAAATAAACATAAAGGAGTAAGTTTCCTCTTTTTTTTTTTACAACTTGTATAATGAACAACTAGAAACTCATGAAGGGGAAACCAATTTTACAGTATCCTGTCACTTTAAATTACATAGGCCGTTTACACAGGTAATTTTTTGCAGTACAGCGGTCACACCCCTTGCTCTTTCTCTCTCCCTCTCTTTTGCTATTTCTCTCCCCCCTCTCTTTTGTTCTCTCTATCTCTTTCTCCCCTCTCTTTTGCACTCTCTCTCCACCTCTCTTTTGCTCTCTCTCCCCCTCTCTTTTGCACTCTCTCTCTCCCCCTCTCTTTTGCACTCTCTCTCTCCCCCTCTCTTTTGCACTCTCTCTCTCCCCCTTTCTTTTGCACTTTCTCTCTCCCCTCTCTTTTACTCTCTCTCTCTACCCCCCTCTCTTTTGCGATCTCTCTCCCCCCTCTTTTGCTGTCTCTCCCCCTCTCTTTTGCTCTCTTTCTCCCCCCCTCTCCTGCTCTCTCTCCACCTCTCTTTTGCTCTCTCTCACTCCCCCTCTCTTTTGCTCTCTCACTCCCCCTATCTTTTGCACTCTCTCACTTCCCCTCTCTTTTGCTCTCTCACTCCCCCTCTCTTTTGCACTCTCTCTCTCCCCCTCTCTTTTGCGCTCTCTCCCCCCTCTTTTTTGCACTCTCTCTCTCCCCATCTCTTTTGAGCTCTCTCTCCCCCCTCTCTTTTGCGCTCTCTCTCCCCCCTCTCTTTTGCGCTCTCTCTCCTCCCTTTCTTTTGTTCTCTCTCTTCCACTCTCTTTTGCTCTCTCTCTCTCCTCCCTCTCTTTTGCTTTTTCTCTCTCCCCTCTCTTTTGCTCTCTCTTTCCCCCCTCTGTTTTGCTCTCTCTCAACCCCTTCTCTTTTGCTCTTTCTTCCTCCTCTCTTTTACTCTCCCCCCTCTCTTTTGCGCTCTCTCTCCCCCCTCTCTTTTGCGCTCTCTCTCCTCCCTTTCTTTTGTTCTCTCTCTTCCGCTCTCTTTTGCTCTCTTTCTCCTCCCTCTCTTTCACTTTTTCTCTCTCCCCTCTCTTTCCCCCCTCTGTTTTGCTCTCTCTCAACCCACTCTCTTTTGCTCTTTCTTCCTCCTCTCTTTTACTCTTTCCCCCTTCTTTTGCTGTCTCTCCCCCCTCTTTTGCTCTTTTGCTCACCCCGCTCTCTTTTGTTCTCACTCCCCTTTCTTTTGCTCTCTCTCTTCCCTCTCTTTTGCTCTCTCTCCCCCCTCTATTTTGCTCTCTCTCTCCTCTCTTTTGCTCTCTCTCCCCTCTCTTTTGCCCTTTCTCTCCTCTTTTGCTCTCTCTCTCTCCTCTCTTTTGTTCTCTCTCTCCCCCTTCTTTTGCTCTCACTCCCCTCTCTTTTGCTCTCTCTCTCCCTTCTCTTTTGTTCTCTCTCCCTTCTCTTTTGTTCTCTTTCCCCCCTCTTTTGCTCTCATTCCCCTCTCTTTTGCTCTCTCTCCCTTCAATTTTGCTCTCTCTATCCTAAATTTTGCTCTCTCACACCTCTCTTTTTCTCTCTGACCCTTGCCTGTTGCTTTCTCTTGCTCTCTCTCCCCCTCTCTGTTGCTCTCTCTCTCGGCTCCTGTAATGCCCGCCCAGCCCTGCCCATGTTACGCCCAGCCTCACCCAGTCACGCCCGGCCCATCCCAGTCATGTCCACCCCACCCTGGACACACCCGACCCCACCCCGTCATGCCTGGCCAGCCAGCTCCGCCCCCATTATGCCTACAGTTGCAGCAGATAGGTCAGTTTGTTGAAGGCCAGGTGTGTTTGTCCTCACGCAGTTTCTACTATGATAGCTTCGGACAAACACACTTGGCCTTTTATATTATAGGATTAGATATTTAAAATACAATCTCAAAGTATTTACTGTTCCTTTAAGCAGACATGCAAACAGATATAGTTATATTTAAATTCTAATATTAAGAGCTTACAGGTAATTTAGGACAGCTTATGTTTTATGTTAGTAATGCAAATATTCTGATTCTGATTTCAGTTATGTAATACCATATACTATAACTATATATACAGCAAAAAAAAAAAAAATATATATATAATGAAAGATTATAAAGCACTCACTGGACCTCTGTGAATTGCGCAAAAATAATTTATTGAGTTGACATTTCAGGGTAGAAGAACCCCTTCCTTCTACCCTGAAACGTCACCTCAATAAATTATTTTTGCACAGTTGACTGAAGTCCGGTGAGTGCTTTATAATCTTTCATTATTGACATTGTAACAGTGCTCACAGATTGTGCTTTGTCTAGATATATATATATATATATATATATATATATATATATATATATATATATATATACATATACATATATATATATACACATACTTACACCAAGGGTATTATTAGTGTAATGGTTGTGAATATGAAGCAATTATGTGTTGCCAATAAATTATAATAATAGATAAATTATTGAAAGATCATAGTTATTTATATTTTTATTTTTAGGGATCAGATTCATAACTCCTGAACATAATTTCAGTGCCTAATAATGGAAAAACAGCTCTTGAGACGTGATTTTATTAAATTCCAACTGTTCCATTAGTGATGTTAAATATATTCAGGTACACACTTTAGGGATCATCAGTGCCTGCAAAAAAGTCATAAAACATCAACAAATTTGGAAAGAAACTTAATATTCTGCTGCATCAGCTGTCATTTTGGCTTCTTAGCTGCATTAGTTCAACAGCAACATTTTCTGGCTGTTGAAATGTCTGGATTCACTTTATTATATGTTCATTTGGTAATTGCTTTGACTAAGACATTTTGGGCTTAAAGGGACAGTAAATATTTTAATATGTATATTATACAGTATATATAAACTCAATAAATCAGGAAATTACAAAAAAGAGACCAACAGAGTGACAGTATTTTGGGCCAGATTACAAGTGGAACGCAAAATATCGCTTTTGTGAGGGCGATATTTGCGCTACACCTAGTAATACCAGCGCACGCAAATGTTCGCTGGTATTAAAAGTTAAGTGCAATGCGAACGTGACCTTGCACTCGCATTGCACTAAAGCATTGTGCTCACAAGAGCACACTTCCATTTGCTCTAATGAGAGAACCTATCACAGCGAATGGACAGCAATTTGAAATATATATGTATATGATTATATGAATTCAAGGTTTTTAACAGCACTTCCAGGGGCGGGGGTTGATTCACATTTACATAGGGAAAAAAAAGACAGAAAAAGTATTTCTGGTATTAGAACTGTTTCTGTAACAAATATATACGCGGTAGTAACCACTGAAATGAAAGAAATGTAGAGATGGGTGATGAGTAATCTGTTCTCGATTCCTATTACTGAGTTACAAACAGCAGACAGTACACATCTTCTTCTTCCTTAGTACTAGGACTGGAAACTCCAGGCCTGAGACAAGATGAGATAATTCTTACCATCTCTTTAAAAACCCTGGGTTTTTAAAGGGATGGAAAGAATTCTTTCATCTTGTCTCAGTGAGTTATCATCTTTTCCCTACGTTAGTAAAGGGACAGTAAATCTTATTTTAAAAAATTCATCCAGTTTTTCATGTTTCCCAGAATTAGAAATGTTTTGACAATCCCTTCCCTCTATGTGCTTCTCCTCCTCCTGTTTCTAAGGATGGCATGGAGAAGTTTGAGTTTGATGAAATTCTGGACTCTTGCCTCCATTATGGTCATTTGCAGCATTTGATTAAGTGAAAATGATATAGTCCTGAGGAGAATTCAAAGGAACCTGTGTCTAATGTTCATGCTCCATGACTGCGGTTAGCTGGCCCATTTTTGATTCAGTACCCTAGGTAGTGCTTGCTGATTGGTGGCTACATTTAGACACCAATCAGCAAGCGCTACCCAGGTGCTGAACCAAAAATGGGCCAGCTCCTAAGCTTACATTCTTGCTTTTTCAAATAAAGATACCAAGACAACGACGAAAAATTGATAATAGGAGTAAATTAGAAAGTTCTCTAAAATTGCATGCTGTGGGGCATATTTATCAAGGTCTGGCAGACCTGATCTGATACTGTGGATCAGGTCCACCAAACCTCGCTGAATACGGCGAGCAATACGCTCGTCGTATTCAGCATTGCACCAGCAGCTCACAAGAGCTGCTGGTGCAACGCCGCCCCCTGCAGACTCGCAGCCAATTGGCCGCCAGCAGGGGGGTGTCAATCGTACTCGATAGGGTTGTTTTGTGGCAATGTGTGTCCGCCTGCTCAGAGCAGGCGGACAAGTTATGGAGCAGCGTTCTTTGTGACCGCTGCTTCATAACTGCTGTTTCTGGCGAGTCTGAAGACTCGCCAGAAACAGGGGCCATCAAGCTCCATACGGAGCTTGTTAAATAGAGCCCTCTATCTGAATCGTGAAAGTTTAATTTTGACTAGACTATCCCTTTAAACATAGCAGAATTCGCTTTATACTTACCTATGCTTCTCAGCAGTATGGTCTGAGCCATGCTGTGCGTGTGAGGACTTCCTAAGCGCACTAAGGGCTGCAATGTTTGGAAGCAACAAGGAGCCAGCATTCTGTAGAAGGGATCCTCTGCTGCAGGAGCCAGGGGCCACCCTAAATAACTTTGGTTTAGTGTGGCCAGCTCCATGGTGTGATCTGCGTGGATTCTTGTACTTCTATTAAGGTATGTGTGGTAATTTGCACTCCTTTTAATGTTTTCTGTGTATTTGACATCTGGCCTTGTACTTGGTGCCAACACTAAGTGAGAGGTGTTAAAAGCTCCTTCAGACTCCCATTCAGAGTTTGGTTATTGGACCCTGATATTGGCAAAGTTTTTGGATCACTATCTTGGAAAACCTCTTCACTGTAATAATGATATTCTTCTGTTGTTATCCATTTGAAGCTACTTTCCTCCTCAAATGCAAAAATAGAACAATTCATTTTTGTACATGTGATTCTCTTAATTGCTCTAATATATATATATATATATATATATATATATATATATATATATATATATATATATATATATATACAGACGGTCAATTATAATTGATAAATAATCTCAGACTAAATTATTTCAATTTCAATTATTTCCATTTGTACTAGGGGTGCTCAAATCCAATTCTCAAGAAATTCTCAGGAAATTTTAAATCTTTTTGCCTGAGGAATAATTAGACTGACGAAATGTGAACTTACCTGTTATCAGGTAAAGCTGGTGGTTATGTAAATTACATGATCTTTGGTAATATAAATTACTTTTAAATGTCTCTACTTCAACATTGCAGAAATATGATCAGTGATATTTGACCAACATCAGATAATGGGATGCACACAAAAAATTGCTTTATTCCAAAATGTCTTAACGTAGATATATTTAATGAATTTTAGGCTTATTTTATTCATGTCCAGGTCGAGGTTTAATAATGTCAGAGGTCAGTAAAACTCTATGATAAAATGAAAAAAAAACAACATCCCTACTTGCAATAGTAAGATGTAATTGATTTTGGGGTCTGTGATATCCCCAGGTAGATGTATTTTATATTGTACCTCAGTCTTGCTTTTTGAGAGTACGGCCTAGTAGTAGTGAATTAGCGAGACCTCCATATATCACGGATCAGACCATGTTGA
This sequence comes from Bombina bombina, assembly GCF_027579735.1. Lineage (NCBI taxonomy): Eukaryota > Metazoa > Chordata > Amphibia > Anura > Bombinatoridae > Bombina > Bombina bombina. Next base: position 936,950,970 of record NC_069501.1, on the reverse strand, counting down.
TAAATCACAGTAAGAAACTGCATTACAATATTTATTTACAAATATGTTAGAATTATTCGGATTTAGAAAACTCTGCAAAAATCCATAAATGGTAATATTCATGAAAACTCTGAGAGATTGGAATGGGGGTTATTGATTCTTTGGGGCCAATTTATCAAGCTACGTATGGAATTTGCCGGAAATCAACCCGATCCAATACGATCGGGTTGATTGAAATCCCCTGCTAGCGGCTGATTGGCCGCAAATCTGCAGGGGGCGGTATTGCACCAGCAGTTCACAAATTTATCAATGTGCAGCAGACATGATCCGCAATATCTGATCATGTCCGCTCGCACGTTCTTAGATAGGCCCCTATGAGTGTATCTCTCAATTTACTGTGACAAAATAAAGTGAGACCCATTTGATGTTATATGTATATATTTTTCTTTATTTTACTTTTTTCTATTATGAATTTGTGGAATAGAAACAGCTATCTCTCTCTCTCTCTCTCTCTCTCTCTCTCTCTCTCTCTCACACACACACATATCTATACTATGTGTGTATATATATATATATATATATATATATTTATATATCCCTATTCTTACTAAGATAATGGTAGGAGAGAACAACGTATTTCATATTTATTATATTTATTAAAGGAAACCTCTTTTCATTGTGATTCATTTCCTTTGAAAATATTCTGCTGCTTTATTCCTTGTTTTGGCAGCCAAGAGAGTTTTATTCACAATATAATTGCTGAGGAGCAGCAATTTTACTTATGCTCTTACATCTGTATAAGTGCACATAATGTCTAATGCAATTTTACTTTGTCAGATATCTTGTTGCATACAAAGCATTGGATCATTCTTTTTCAGTTTGGTGCGTCAGAATGTAATAAAATACTAAATCAGAGTAAGATAAATCTGGCAAATCAGGTATTAAATATTTAGCTGTTTTTGTCCTGTGTTTACCTTTATTAAAAAAACAAAACAAAGTTGAGTGACAGATCTTATGTCACATGATTTAATTATGTATTATACTATTTTGTCATCCTAGTTATAAAAGTTTCATTTATTTTCATACTTCATAGAAAGAGAAATACCTCACCAGTAACAGAACTATTCTTAAATACTCCACATAAACATGTGGCTAGTTTTACACCAACCATGTATAGACTTTTTAATTTTTGTAACAATTTATGTTTTTAAATGCAAGTAATTATTGTAAATTCTGAGCATGGGCATCAATATCAATTTGGGCTGCAAAATAAGGAATTGTCTCATGAAAACTACATGACAAAACAAGTGAGAAAACCACTGCTCTGATAAAATGGCTGGATGGTTATGGCTCGGTCGCACTAAAGATTGATTAGGGAACAAAATTATAAGGACTATAAGCAGGGGCGTAACTAGTAGAGATGTGCACTCAGGCTTTATAGGAATGCTAATTTGTTTGAATTTTGCTGATTATTTTTTTTAATGATGTGCTGGATATCTAACCATTTATGTTTCCAATATCCCCTGTCCAATCCTGCCATTTTATTACTTATGACTGATGCTTGGGACATCACATCTGGCACATAATGGTGGATTTTACTCATACAGGCTTGTCCAAATAAGCCTTTTCCTAGCATAGGGAAATGGGAGACTAGAAAAGATTCAGGCATTTTTTAAATCACTTTGTCTATTGGAACATGTAGTTGTTTGGATTTTGAGCCTCTGTGAGCTAGTCATTGATTTAACGTCAATCTGAGAGTTGTATGTTCTGTTAACATTGAAAGAAAGGTTATTTTAATTGTTCAAATTCTATAGGGTAAGGTTTTTCTTAATATTAGTTGTCTATATGTGCTGCTTTCATTGGAAATAATGGTATCAAATCAAAATCCAATATTCATCCAAAATGAATGTCCACGTGGGTAAAATTTGGCTAAAGGGCTAGATTTAGCTCAACTTTTGCTCTTTCTGCGCATCGGGTAGCAAGTGTATTACAAGTTAAAAGTAAATATTTTTCACTCGCACGCTAACCTGACGTGCACAAAGTGCAGAAGCTACAATATTATGACCACATTAATTTACTCTCCAATTGACTTCAGTAGAGAGTGGAAAGTGGAAAAAAAAACTAATACCCATACTCGCACACTAACCCAAACTGCCATAAGCCCCCTACTCTAATAACCCCTAACCCACCACATAGCCCACAGCAAAGTACTCACTAAATAATTTAACCCTAACCCACTCTATAGCCCACCGCAAAGTCAGCTCTACACTATTGTCCCCTTACCCACCACATAGCCCACCACAAAGTCTACTCTACACTATTAACACCTAACCCACCATATTGCCTACCACAAAGTCCCCACTACACTATTAACCCCTAAACCGCCACACCCCATCACAAAGTAATCCACTACACTATTAACCCCTAAACCTCCAATCCTCCATCACTAAGTAACCCACCACACTATTAACCCCTAAACTGCCACAATCCCCATCCCAAAGTAACCCTCCAACATCAAAACACTCTAATCTAACACCCCCTAAGTTACCTCAAAACAGACATAGCTTCCCCTAAGTTACCTCAAAACAGACAAAAAAATGCATTTTAAAAATAAAAACTTAAAGGGCCATAATACCCAAATGTTTAAACACTTGAAAGTGATGCAGCATAGCTGTAAAAAGCTGATTAGAAAATATCACCTGAACATCTCTATGTAAAAAGAAAAATATTTTACCTCAAAAGTTCCTCAGTAGCCACCTCCCATTGTAAAGTATTTCTAAACAGCATATTAGTATGTCTTTCCCGGGACAACTGAAAGGATGAGCTTCGTGCACTCTCATATTATTTCACCAATCAGGTAAAGGAAGCTTACTATGAAATCTCATGAGAGTTAAGTCAAATCTCATGAGATCACAGTAAGAGTTCATGACCTCAGCACTGCTGATGCTGATTGGCTGCTGTTCATTTCTTCATTTTTTTTTAATTTTTTTACCTGCAGCTGGGAGCAGCTGAGTATACCTTTTTACACAGAACTTACTCTGCTGAGCTGAGGAGATTGTGAGGTAAAATATCTTCCTTTTTTACATAGAGATGCTCAGGTGATATTTTCCTGTCAGCTTTTTACAGTTAGACTGCATCAGTTTCAAGTGATTTAGCATATGAGTATTATGTCCCTTTAACTGGAACTTAACTGGAAAAATTAAAAAAAAAATCTAACCTTACCTTAAAAAAATAAAATCCATTGCAACGTAACCCACTACACTATTGACTCCTAAACTGCCACAATCCCCATTACAAAATAACATACTAACCCCTAACCTAACACCCCCAAGATACCCCAAAACAGACTAACCTTACCTGTAAAAAAACCTACCTTTTTTAAAAAAATAAAAAACCTAACCTTACCTTTAACAATAAAAAACCTAACATCCCCTTTAAAAATAAAAATTCTAACCTTATATTGAAACTAGCAAACCTAATATTACTGAAAAAAACTAACATTACACAAATATAAAAATATAAAAAAAATGCCATTGCAAAAAATAAAAAAACTATCATTACCAAAAACAAAATAAAAAAGAGTTATGCCTATTCTAAAACTCCACTTAAAAAAAAACTACACCCTAAAATAAAAATGCTATACTAGCTCTAAACAATAGAAATAGCCCTTAAGCCCTTTTTTTTTTTTTTTAAAGAAAAAAAGCTGACACTTTAGGGCTATGCCATACAAAAGGCCCATACATTTGTCTAGTAATTGGACCTCACTACTGTATCATTATTATAGTTATGCACTCAAATAAATCAGCTATTTAACCCATTATAGAACAAGGGTTTTCTCAGTTTAAGTGATTAAAAGACATAAGTGTACAAAAAGTGGCAAAAATATAAATATTTATATATGATATACATATTATATATAAATATATATTTGGTATAATATAGGAATATCTATTTATAAATACCTAGAACATATTCCCCTATGTGAGGAACATTGGAATGTGAAATATTTACAGTAAATAAATAGTTAAACACTTTATTAAATATAAATACTGCATATACAGTATATGATTTTATATGCTTTCAGATACTTGACTGCAAAGGGCTCCATGGCTCCATTGCACACACACACACACACACACATTCATTATATATATATATATATATATATATATATATATATATATATATATATATATATATACTGTACATATTTCCCATTTCAATGTTCTTCACTTTACCGGATAATGTTATTTTTATTCTTAAATACATATTTATAAATATATACAGTATGTACATATACCTATACTTGGATATTTATTCCTATAGATATATACAGTAGGTATAAGAATGTATTTATGTATTTTACATTAACAGTATCAGATATATTTGGATATAAATATACAAAATAACTCATTGTGTAGTTCATTAACAAATCTAGACAGGCCCAGAGGCTTGTTTTCCCACAGAAAACCTCTGAATTACATTGTTTCCAATGCAGCAAAGGATTCTGGATAAGATATGAAAATTAAGTACACAATGACACACCTTTTTACTTCAGTCTGCTTTTCAGCAGGTTCCCTTTACGCCAAAGTATCGCTGTTCAGTCTGTCCTGGGATGGTTATGAATCACTGCACTAACCCTAGCTAAGTTTATAAGCTGTGTGAACAGCGATACTTTGGCGTAAAGGGATCCTGCTGAAAAGCAGACTGAAGTAAAAAGGTGTGTCATTGTGTACTTAATTTGCATATCTTACCCAGAATCCTTTGCTGCATTGGAAACAATGTAATTCAGAGGTTTTCTGTGGGAAAACAAGCCTCTGGGCCTGTCTAGATTTGTTAATGAACTACACAATGAGTTATTTTTTCTATATTTTGTGCGTAGTGGAGGATTTTAAACTCGCCTTTTATCTCCTCCTAATTTAAAATGTTGTTGTGTATATATATATATATATATATATGTGTGTAAAATAAAAAGTACATAATTTTCTATGTGAAGAACATAGGAAGTAAAATATGACTTTTTATGCATTGTGTTTCTCAGTTTAGATCTTAACATGGTCAGGTTAGCGCATATGAAAACTTCTATTAGTATTCTAGTTTTCATGTAAAATGTTACAAAAAAATTATAAAAAAAATTGTATTAATATATTACAAACAAATTAATAAAATTGTTTAAAATTATTAAACATACTAAAAAATATTCTAAGTAATCCATAGAATATATTTATATATTTTACAGTTTTACAGTATGTTTAATACTTTTTATTAACTTTTTTTTAAAAATATTTTATATGTAATATTTCAATAACGCACCTTAAGAATACTAAGGCCTAGATTTGGAGTTTGGCGTTACCCGTGAAAACCAGCGTTAGAGGCTCCTAACGCTGGTTTTAGGCTAACTCCGGTATTTGGAGTCACTCAAAATAGGGTCTAACGCTCACTTTTCAGCCGCGACTTTTCCATACCGCAGATCCCCTTACGTCAATTGCGTATCCTATCTTTTCAATGGGATCTTTCTAACTCCGGTATTTAGAGTCGTGTCTGAAGTGAGCGTTAGACATCTAACGACAAAATTCCAGCCGCAGGAAAAAAGTCAGTAGTTAAGAGCTTTTTGGGCTAACGCCGGTTCATAAAGCTCTTAACTACTGTACTCTTTTTTTTTTTTTTTTTTAAAAGTAATTTTTATTAGATTTTTCATATGAAATAAAGAAGTACAACATTAGTACGACCAAAGCGTACTATTTCAGTAATAATGACAAAAGAAATGAATATATAAGAAAAACACAGTGTATACATTAATAGATTAACTAAACATCTATAACCTCAGTACCTAAGGTAAGGGTATGACAAAATTGTTCACTTATGTCAGAAGTAACTGAAGAAAGGGAAAATGGGAAAAGGAAAGAAGAAGAGAGAGAAAGAAAAGGGGGGGGGGGATCATCCTTAAAAGAGGAGAGGGGGGGTGGGGGGGGTGGGGATTCATCCATGAGAGAGGGGAGGGGGAGGGGGAAGGATAGGGTCTAAGGCCAAGGGAACAGACCTGTCGTGGTCACCAAATAGACCTAGATAGGTGTGGGATGATGTACCGACATTATTGAGTGAGGGTATAATAGGCTAAGTCTTAAAGCTAGGGAGCCAAGTCGTGTCAAATCTATCTTTCCATTCTGCCCAAATCAGTTCGAAGAGGTCAACTTTACCCCTGGAATAATAAATAGGTTTTTCCATGGCGTAGATATAGGCCATGGTTTGGGTGATGTCAGACCAGGATGGGGGGCTAGTTCTTTTCCAAGCTTTAGCTATATTAAGTTTGATAGCTGAAAATAAATATATGCTCAGGGAAGCATAGTGTCTAGGGAGCTTGCAAGTACCTATGTGTAGTAAGGCGACTTCTGGCGTATTGGGAAGGGAGATGCCCATAGTCCTAAGGGTTGAGAAACACGTATTCCAAATGGGCCTCAATTTGGAGCAAGTCCACCAAATATGTGTCATGTCACCTACTCTACCGCAGTCTCTCCAACAGACAGGAGATGCACCAGGGAAAATTGTGGCTAGCCTAGCAGGCACGAAGTACCACTGTGTGAGGAGTTTGATATAGTTCTCATGCATAGTGACACAGTGGAGAGTTTTGTTTGTGAGGAGTAATGTACGGTGCCACTCTTTGGTGGGGGCACAGAACTCGAGTTTTTGTTCCCATTTAGTGACATGAGTAGCTTTGTCCGCAGGAGATGCGCCCTCCATAATGGAATAGTGGAAAGATAGCGGCTTACCCAGTCTCAATCCCTGTTGCCATCTGGCTTCCCAGATGGTTAGTGGTCTAGAGAGAGATGATTTAAAGCCCCAGCTAGTCAGAAAGCTGAGGACTCTTGTATATTCGAAGCGCATATAGCGCGGGGGGGTGCTGAACCGCCAATGTGGGAAAAGGATATAAACGAGTCTCGGGAAGATGAGGACCATAGGTCAGCCACCTTCGCAACACCAAGTCTCAGCCACGTTGAGGGATGGGAGTCTGGAAGGCCAGATAATAGGCCAGTTAATGAAGTGATAGGGGATGGGTGGGGGGCCACTTGGGAATAATGTCTCAGGAGTTCCCAGGAGGCTAGGCATTCTCGGACCACCTGATTCTCAATGCCTAAGGTTTTTCGGCAGTGTGGAGGGGTCCAGATCAGGTCCCTCAGGGCAAGGTCGAAGGGTAGGGAGGCCTGTTCGATTGACCTCCATTTGCTATCAGAATCTTTTATACCCCATTGGGAAATGTGTGTGAGCATGGCGGCCTCATAGTATCTAAGTATGGACGGGGAGGCCACTCCTCCATGCATTCTGGGGTATTGCAGGAGTCTGTGGGCTACCCGTGGAGGTTTGTTTTGCCATATATACTTGGTACAGGCGCCCTGAAACTGAGTGAGCAGGGCTCTAGGTACTCTAATAGGGAGGCAGCGCATGATGTATGTTAATTTTGGAAGAAAGCTCATTTTAAGGGCTGTTATCCGACCTAGCCAAGATATGGAGCGGAAATTCCATTTATTGGACAAAGTGTGTAATTCTGTTAAAAGGGGCTTATAATTATTTGAGATGAGGTTGGGGATGGAGTTGGAGAGTTTAACTCCTAAGTGGGAGACATACGTATTGTTGATAACAAATTTGTATGTGTCTCTTAACGAATTAGTGACAGATTCCGGGAAACCCTGAGTGTAAAGTACGGTTTTAGATTGATTTAGCTTATAAAAGGATAGGCTACTGAATGCATCTAGTGTAGATAAAAGTTTAGGAATCTCACTGAGGGGGTTTGCGGAGAGTATGGTGGTGTCATCTGCGAACAGAGCCACTTTGTGGACCGTTCCGTGTAAGATAACTCCAGAAATCTCTTTGTCAGCTCTAATGGCGGCAGCGAGTGGTTCAATGACCAGTGCAAACAGGATGGGCGATAGGGGGCAACCCTGCCGGGTGCCATTTGAAATAGGAAAGGGGGAGGAATGGAATCCTAGGCCCTTAACTGAGGCCGTAGGGGCCGAGTACAAAGCTTGTATTGCTTGAATGATGGAGGCCGGGAAGCGAAAGACCTTTAGGACTTCCCATAGGAAGTCCCATCTGACCCGGTCAAATGCTTTCTCAGCATCGAGAGAAAGCACTGCAATTGGTTTGTTGAGTCTTTTGGCTTCTAGAAGAATATTAAGGATCCTTCTCGTATTGTCAGGACCTTCTCTTCCAGGGATGAAGCCAACCTGGTCAGGGTTAATGAGTGAGGGGAGGAGTCTTGCGAGTCTATTCGCGAAGATTTTAGCATATATTTTAACATCGGTATTAATCAAAGATATGGGCCTATAGCTAGTGCAGAGTGTTGGGTCTTTGTTGGGTTTGAGAATTGTGGTGATGGAGGCCTCTAGGAACTCTTTTTTAAATTTTCCTTCGTCTCTAGCCAGGTTGAAGAACCTGGTCAGGATGGGGACAATCTCCCGGAGGTATGTTTTATAGAATATTGCGGTAAAACCGTCTGGTCCAGGGGCTTTCAGGGACTTCAGATTTTTAATAACAAATTTAATCTCTTGGGACGTGACCGGGCCATCTAAGCTATCGGTGGAAGCTTCATCTAATGTGGGTAATCCAAGGGAGCGTAGGAAAGGGCCTATAGCCTCTGATGGGGCTGGGTGGAGTGAGGCATCTTTCTGGATGTTATATAGTGTTGAGTAATACTTGTTAAACTGCTGGCCTATCTGTGACGGAAGTTTGTAGGATTGGGCGTCTTGTTTAATTTCATGAATGCGAGAGTTGCTAGTGCGGTGTCTTAATTTATTCGCTAAGATTGTGTCAGCTTTATTACCTTTAGTATAGAAAAGTTGTTTCAGTTTGAGCAAATTATTTTGGGTTTTGGTGTATTCTAGCTTGCATATATGTCTCCTTACATTTCTGATCTCCTCCATGACTTGTATGTTATCTGTTGTATGCTTCTGGGATTCGAGAACCCGGAGTTTATGATGGGCTTGAGACATAGAAAGGCCTGCCTGTTTCCTCAAATGGGCTTGTTTTTGAATAAAGAAGCCTCTAGTGGTGGCCTTAAAGGCTCCCCACAGAGTATCTTCCCGGATTCCGGGCCTGTCGTTAGTTCGCAGAGTGAAGTTTATCTCTTTCCTAAGCTCCTCTCTAAGGGGGATGTCGGAGAGAAGGGTGTGGGGTAGTCTCCAGTTGGGTCTGGACCTAATGGTGTTCTGTGACTCTATGTCCATTAAAACCATGTCATGATCTGACCATGGGCACGCACAGATCATTGTGCGAGAAATAATGTCTAAGGAGTCTGGGTGACAAAATATGTAATCTAATCTAGAGTGTGTGGAGTGGGGTATAGAATAGTGAGTATAATCTCTGTCCAGAGGATGTAGAGATCTCCAAACATCATAAAAATTAAATTGTGACATGAGCTCTCGGAATCTGCGACTAACAGTCTCTGGGCAAGAGGGTCTTTTTTTAGATGGTTTTGTTTGTCTGTCAAGGCCACCATCCCACACCATGTTCAGGTCACCCACCACTATCACTCTGCCCTGTCTCACTAGGTCAACTTTATGCAAGATTTTCTTCAGATATCTGGGCTGGAGGGTATTAGGTAAATATACAGATACTAAGGTGTAAGTGACATGGTCAAGATTGCATATCAGGATAAGGAATCTTGCTTGTGGATCTCTGAATTCATAAATTGGTTCGAAGGCCACTCCTTTGTTAATGAGGATAGCGACACCTCTGGCTTTCTTAGAGTAAGAGGCTGTTTTTACTACGGGATAATCCCGAAATGACGGGCTAGGGGAGACATCTCCTAAAAGGTGCGTTTCCTGAAGAAAGGCGACATCCGCCTTATGAAATTTTAGTGTTCTAATAAGCAAACTACGTTTACCAAAAGTGTTTAGACCCCTAACATTCAGTGTCAGAAACCTGAGGGGTGTCATTTGTGCGCTCTAAAGCTCGTAAGGGTAGGGTAGATGGGGAAATCGGTAAAGGAGATAAGGAGTATGAAAGGGAAGGTAAAAGAAAAGGGACTGGTGGAAATAGTCCACCTAAGTGGGACCCAAGCGTGGGTTCCAAAGTCTGGGGGGGGAGCTAAACCAAATCAACAAAGTGGGCTATTGAACGTATAGCCCCGCTCTCCAAGAAAATGCAGGGAGGCTAGCCGGCTGCCCGGACCGCCACAACATGCATGGAAATTTTCCATGTGGGCGCTGGTCAATTTCAAATCTGGCGGTCCAACCAGAGGCCAGCCAACCCGCATTGTTCTGAACAAGTTAATACAAACATTTGTATATAGACAATAAGTGTTAGCAAAAACTGATTAGCATATGAGCATGAGTCCAGTGGGGTATCAGGTAGGTGAGGCTTGAGGCCTCGGGATGTGGTCAGGTGGATTAGGTTTTTGGCGTTTGGGTCTCTGCTCTTTAACAGACCAAATTGGGGCTGAGACACGAAGCTTGGATTGGGTAGCTGTCTGAGGTTCAGCCGCTGGTTGTAGTCCCCAGTTAGCTAGAAGTGCCCTGCCTAACGAAGGAGAGGAGACAACATGAGATTGATTGTCCTTTGTCACTATTAATTTAGTGGGGAATCCCCATCTATATTTGATGTTGGCCTTTCTAAGTTGTGCAGTGACAGGAGCATACAATTTGCGCTGTTGTAACGTATGCGATGAGAGATCAGGCAGGAGTTGAATATCTTTGAAATCATCGGGTAGGCTGGGTTTGCCATAAGATGCCTGCATCAATCGATCTTTGAATTTGAAGTTATGAAAGCAGACCACCACATCTCTCGGTTTGTCAGAAGACATTGATCTCGGCCTCAGGGCCCTGTGAGCTCGCTCCATGTTGTGACTATCCCCCTCCAGGGGGCCAAGCAAAGCAGTGAAGAGGTTTATGAGAAACTCATGCAGGTTCCCCGGCAAGACTGACTCGGGTATACCTCTGAATCGTATATTATTTCTTCTGGCCCTATCTTCTACATCTGCCAGCTTTAATTCGAGTTGGGAGATCTGTTCTGCAAGGTTTTCGGCGTACGCAAGGATGTTGGAATTGTCTATGGCTAGGTCATCATGTTGTCTCTCTAAGGTGTCGATCCTGTCACCCATCTCCCCGATATCCTTCCTGAGTTCAGCTGAGCTCCTCTGAATTTCAGCTGTGATGGATTTGGTTTGGGCTGCTAGCATCTTTTGTAGTGTGCTCTCTGTAATGTAGTGATTTAAGTGGGCTCCGGAGTGGGAGCTTGACTGGGAGTCCTCGTCTTGGGATTCTGGGTCACTCATTTCCTTCTGCAAAGGGAGAGAGTCTTTAGGGGGTTGAGAGAAATGGTCGAGCACCGTTTTCTTGAGTGCAGCGGGAGTTCTAGGGTTTCTTTTAGATGCGTGAGGCATGGCTAGTGTTTCCTTGGGGAGTATTTGTTGTTTTGAATGATAGACCACCTTGACCACCTTGACCACTGTGGGACCTGAGAGAAAAGTTGCTAACACATAGAAACTGACTCGGAAGAGTTACAATCACAAAGGAATAGTGTTTCAATACTGTAATACATAGGTGAGATAGAGAGAGCGGGGCCAGGTACAACCCACAGGAGTTATTCACATTTAATACATGACAATGGTTGTCTAAGCAAGCTGTTTAGAATAAATTGGCTCAGTAGCCTCCTAGAGGAGATGAAGAGGGGGGGGGAAGGGGGAGGGCCCCAGGATCCCCCCACGCACCTCAGGGAATGGGATACGACCAGAAGGAAGGGGGAGGGGTATGGGAAATGACCAATCCAGACAAGCTGGATCGGAGCGGGTGAGGTGCGATAGGGGAGCCAGAAAAAACAGACCCTATCCCCCGCCCCCCCTGTATCAGTGTGCCTAAGTCAGTGGTTATAAATCTAATCAACTAATAATAGTACAGTGGCAACACAACGTTTTTATGTAGAGACAAATAAAGTCAGATAGTAAAATTTCTAACCTGTAAATTGCAGATAGTAAATTTACTGCTGTAGGTAGGACCTATAGGAAAAAGTGGTGGTTAAACAGACAGTTAAACAGAATAACACTCCACTTTGAGCTAAAAGCCCAAAGGCACACAGGCTGGCGCAGCAGCAATAGTTTTGCACAATAGTGGGACAAGTTGTCACAGCAGGATGTATACTGAAGTCTCACTGAGGATATGTTGTTTAAAAGTATCTGCTGAGAAACCAACAAACAGTGGCAGCAGGGTCAGAGAGGCAGACTTTCTAGATATACGGTAAATACCAATCCAATATAGAAATTGCTTTAGGTATATATCAGCAACAGTAGGTCTGTGTGGGAGTTTTATGCAAAACAGTAATAAACGGCAATATGTCCACCTTGATTATGTTGATGAGAGCAACTGTTTATTAGGAGATTTATTCAGGATACCCCTGTCTCTGAGTTGCTGACAACTGTAAAGTTCAATACATTTACCCAGCAATAAGGGGCTGTGGTTGCTGCAACATAAAGATAGATATGTGTCTGGGTGATATTAACTTTGTAGACACAGGTTTGCAAAGAGTGAGGGTGTTATGCTACCCAACGCTGCTATGCTTGAGATATTTGAGGAGTGTTAATCTTAAATTCTTTTATCAGCATTAATCCTCTTAGTTTAGTAGCGTGGAGCTGTGAGTGGGGCAGAGGTTGAGGAGTGCAGTCTTACTTATATAGTCAAATACATGTAGGTTGCATCACAATACAGCTTTTATAACTTTGAGGCACAACTCCTTCTAAGTGGTGGGAGGACAGTGAGAGGGATGCGTATCAACTTGTCCTCTGTGTGTGCAGGCTGTTACCGGGGCCCAATGTCATAGGTAACGTGATTTAAGGGGCTTGTGTAAAGGGGCCGCTTCTATAAAGTCTCCCTGGTTAAGGCTAGGCAGGGTATGGGCTCTTACCGGATCCAGGCAGTCTTCACCCGTGGCGAGTCCTTGTTCCTGGGCAGCTGTGAGCGCAAAGCTCCGTGAGGAAGAAGCCAGGAGGAAGGAAAGATGGCGGCTCTTCGCGCCAATTTGCATACACCGGGCTTTCTAAGGTGACCTCCTCAGCGAGGTCGCCCCGATGTAAATGTCCGCTCTGGTTGCCCTCCTGACTTCTTCGGCAGTTCGGCACGGGCAACGGCAGACACTTGAGGGACCTTAAGGGGTAAATCACTGACCCGCAGCTAGTGGTCGTCCCAGCGGGAACCTTGTAAGTGTGGCCTCAGGCGGGAGGTGAATTCCTCCACTCGATGCAGCCGGGTGTAGATAATGGAGCCCAGATATCCGTGGGCTCTGAAGGCTGCACTATGGATTCCGGCAGCCGACACCGGAGTCTTCTAGTTGGTTTGGTTGGGGACGTCTCTTGTCCGCACAAAGAGAGCTGGGAATTTGCCTCTGGCCAGACAATCACTCCGGAGCGGAGCCCCGACCCTCCGGAGTGAGGAAGCAGATGGCCGGTTTAGTATGGGGGGTTCCGGTGCAGGCAAGGACCAAGTTGTCAGGCAGGGAGGGCCACAGCGTCTCACCCCAAATTCAGGCTTCAAAAATAGGTCTGTCGACAGATAAGGTCTCCAGGTCGTTCAGGGGATCAATCTCGCCCTGATAGCAGGCGTTTTACAACAGATCTGTAGTAGAAAGTCAACGTTTTGTTGTTGAGAAGCACAGAGATCTTTCAACATGCGTCTGATCAGTATGGCGGTTAGCTCCGCCCCCCCTAACTACTGTACTCTAAAGTACACTAACACCCATAAACTACCTATGTACCCCTAAACCGAGGCCCCCCCACATCGCCGCCACTCGATTAAAAATTTTTAACCCCTAATCTGCCGACCGCCACCTACGTTATACTTATGTACCCCTAATCTGCTGCCCCTAACACCGCCGACCCTGTATTATATTTATTAACCCCTAATCTGCCCCCCTCAACGTCGCCTCCACCTGCCTACACTTATTAACCCCTAATCTGCCGAGCGGACCGCACCGCTACTATTATAAAGTTATTAACCCCTAATCCACCTCACTAACCCTATAATAAATAGTATTAACCCCTAATCTGCCCTCCCTAACATCGCCGACACCTAACTTCAATTATTAACCCCTAATCTGCCGACCGGAGCTCACCGCTATTCTAATAAATGGATTAACCCCTAAAGCTAAGTCTAACCCTAACACTAACACCCCCCTAAATTAAATATAATTTTAATCTAACGAAATTAATTAACTCTTATTAAATAAATTATTCCTATTTAAAGCTAAATACTTACCTGTAAAATAAACCCTAATATAGCTACAATATAAATTATAATTACATTGTAGCTATTTTAGGATTAATATTTATTTTACAGGCAACTTTGTAATTATTTTAACCAGGTACAATAGCTATTAAATAGTTAAGAACTATTTAATAGTTACCTAGTTAAAATAATTACAAAATTACCTGTAAAATAAATCCTAACCTAAGTTACAATTAAACCTAACACTATACTATCATTAAATTAATTAAATAAAATACCTACAATTACCTACAATTGAACCTAACACTACACTATCAATACATTAATTAAATACAATATCTACAAATAACTACAATGAAATAAACTAACTAAAGTACAAAAAATAAAAAAGAACTAAGTTACAAAAAATAAAAAAAAATCTACAAACATAAGAAAAATATTACAACAATTTTAAACTAATTACACCTACTCTAAGCCCCCTAATAAAACAACAAAGCCCCCCAAAATAAAAAATGCCCTACCCTATTCTAAATTACTAAAGTTAAAAGCTCTTTTACCTTACCAGCCCTGAACAGGGCCCTTTGCGGGGCATGCCCCAAGAAGTTCAGCTCTTTTGCCTGTAAAAAAAAACATACAATACCCCCCCCAACATTACAACCCACCACCCACATACCCCTAATCTAACCCAAACCCCCCTTAAATAAACCTAACACTAAGCCCCTGAAGATCATCCTACCTTGTCTTCACCTCACCAGGTATCACTGATCCGTCCTGGCTCCAAAATCTTCATCCAAACCAAGCGGGGGTTGGCGATCCATCATCCGGTGGCTGAAGAGGTCCAGAAGAGGCTCCAAAGTCTTCATCCTATCCGGGAAGAAGAGGCAATCCGGACCGGCAACCATCTTGATCCAAGCGGCATCTTCTATCTTCATCCGATGACGACCGGCTCCATCCTGAAGACCTCCACCGCGGACCCATCTTCTTCCGGCGACGTCCAACTGAAGAATGACGGTTCCTTTTCTTATGTTTGTAAATATTTTTTTATTTTTTTGTAACTTAGTTCTTTTTTATTTTTTGTACTTTAGTTAGTTTATTTCATTGTAGTTATTTGTAGATATTGTATTTAATTAATGTATTGATAGTGTAGTGTTAGGTTTAATTGTAGGTAATTATAGGTATTTTATTTAATTAATTTAATGATAGTATAGTGTTAGGTTTAATTGTAACTTAGGTTAGGATTTATTTTACAGGTAATTTTGTAATTATTTTAACTAGGTAGCTATTAAATAGTTCTTAACTATTTAATAGCTATTGTACCTGGTTAAAATAATTACAAAGTTGCCTGTAAAATAAATATTGATCCTAAAATAGCTACAATGTAATTATAATTTATATTGTAGCTATATTAGGATTTATTTTACAGGTAAGTATTTAGCTTTAAATAGGAATAATTTATTTAATAAGAGTTAATTTATTTCGTTAGATTAAAATTATATTTAACTTAGGGGGGTGTTAGTGTTAGGGTTAGACTTAGCTTTAGGGGTTAATATATTTATTAGAATAGCGGTGAGCTCCGGTCGGCAGATTAGGGGTTAATAATTGAAGTTAGGTGTCGGCGATGTTAGGGAGGGCAGATTAGGGGTTAATACTATTTATTATAGGGTTAGTGAGGCGGATTAGAGGTTAATAACTTTATTATAGTAGCGGTGCGGTCCGCTCGGCAGATTAGGGGTTAATAAGTGTAGGCAGGTGGAGGCGACGTTGAGGGGGGCAGATTAGGGGTTAATAAATATAATATAGTGGTCGGCGGTGTTAGGGGCAGCAGATTAGGGGTACATAGCTATAATGTAGGTGGCGGCGCTTTGCGGTCGGCAGATTAGGGGTTAATTATTGTAGGTAGCTGGCGGCGACGTTGTGGGGGGCAGATTAGGGGTTAATAAATATAATACAGGGGTCGGCGGTGTTAGGGGCAGCAGATTAGGGTTACATAAGTATAACGTAGGTGGCGGTCGCAGATTAGGGGTTAAAAAAAATTAATCGAGTGGCGGCGATGTGGGGGGGGCCTCGGTTTAGGGGTACATAGGCAGTTTATGGGTGTTAGTGTACTTTAGAGTACAGTAGTTAAGAGCTTTATGAACCGGCGTTAGCCCAAAAAGCTCTTAACTACTGACTTTTTTCTGCGGCTGGAGTTTTGTTGTTAGATTTCTAACGCTCACTTCAGACACGACTCTAACTACCGGAGTTAGAAAGATCCCATTGAAAAGATAGGATACGCAATTGACGTAAGGGTATCTGCGGTATGGAAAAGTCGCAGCTGAAAAGTGAGCGTTAGACCCTTTTTTGAGTGACTCCAAATACCGGAGTTAGCCTAAAACCAGCGTTAGGAGCCTCTAACGCTGGTTTTCACGGCTAACGCCAAGCTCCAAATCTAGCCGTAATATCTTTCAGGAATACCTGAATATCCATTGACATGTATATATATTTTTTTTAGAAGACATCCCAAAGTATTGATGTAGGCCCATTTTGGTATATTTCATGCCACCATTTCACAGCCAAATGCAATCAAATAAAAAAAATTGTTCACTTTTTCACAAATTTTAGCTTTAGTGTAGCGTAGTAGACAACCTCAAGTATTGATCTAGGACCATTTTGGTATATTTCATGCCACCATTTCACCGCCAAATGCAATCAAATTAAAAAAAACGTTTCATTTTTAACAATTTTAGGTTTCTCACTGAAATTATTTATAAACAGCTTGTGCAATTATGGCACAAATGGTTGTACCCAGTTTGCAAAATCAGTGGCTCTCTCTGCACCGGATGGCTAAAAAAAGGCTATTGCAGGATGCCTCGATATCGAGGCATCACTGCAATAACCAGAAAGCAGCTGGAAGTGAGCAGGTTTGCTTCCAGCTGATTTCCAGACCGAGGACGTGCAGGTACGTCCTTGGTCGTTAACTGACATTTTTGTGAGGACGTACCCTGCACGTCCTCGGTCGTTAAGGGGTTAAAATTGCATGCTCTGTCTGAATCACGAAAGAAAAAAATTTGGGTTCATTGTCCGTTTAAGTAATCACTGCACACAATGGTGACAAGCTAAGGCTCAAAAAGAAGGATGGACTATTGCAGCTGACAAGCGAGCATAACCGCAAGTATTATATGAGCACCCATCCACACGTATATGAGCCACAGCACTTATAATGATGGAAAGTTAAGGTTCGTAGGAGAGGGTGTTATATTGCAGCTGACATAACTGCAAGCATTATATATGCACTTGTTTAAACTTATATGAGCCACACCATACGATTTGCACCCTTGGGACATTGTTATACAGGCTATATGTATATGGACATATTGAATATCCCAGGACTGGGGGTATGCAGTAGATATCTCCCAATTAATAAATATATAAGTCTTTGCACTACAAGGTTCAGGAGGAGAGGACTGTATTCGATACACGGCATACAGCTATACACATTCATCAGCTGGGGACTAGACTTTGTTGCAACTTTAATCAAGTGCTGACAATTCATTTTTATCTAAGGATTACAACATTTATTTTCCCCATGTCTATCATTTGTTAAGCATTTTTTTTTGTTTTTTTTTAAATGACCACTCTTTTTTCTTTCCTTAAGGGACACCTAGGGGAAAGTTACATACATATTTTGGTGTTGTGAGTGTGTTGTATGCATGCTAGAATGAGGATTAATTTGGCACGTCTTGCACAGTAATCTTGTTTAGGCATATGATATTATTAAACCTTTACTATTGAGGATCATGTTTGGTGTGCTGAGTATTATTCTATATGCGATGAGGAAAAAAAGAGGTGCAGAGTCTCTCAGTGGGTCCAAAAGTAGTTTTTTCAGGAGCAGGCTTTGACATGAAACACAAGGTAAGCTCCTATCTGACGCGTTTTGCGCATGCATTCATTATTCTATAGTATGTTTTTGGGTATGTAGGCAATACCTTACTCGAGCATCCTTGATACAAGATATATTTCTCTTGAATATGCTCTGATACAATTATTGGAAACAACAGTAGTAGTACTGTTACCTACTTTTTTGTTTTATATATATTTATGTGTTAATGTGCATATACATACATATATATATAATCATATACATAGATATTTATATTTACTGCCATCGATGTGCTTATTAGCCCCTTCGCTGCGCATAGGTTATGGCCCTTTGTTTTTATAAAACAGTATGAAGACAGGTATGAATATGTCCCAGTTGTTTTTTGTACCATGATACTGTTACAGTTACCAAATTCAGACTGGTTCAACTCATTATTAAAGTTAGTTCATGTAATTTATTCCTTAGCGGTAGTATACACTGCACAGGGAATATAGCTACTAATATTTCTAGATTAGTTTGATTGATTTATACATATTCTACTCTTTTTTTTTTTTTTTTGCACTACTGTATATATAATTTGACTCTCATGCACACAAGTAAAGAAATTTAACTTTAGGTTCAGCAAGCAATATCTGCATTCACTAGGCTTTTAAAATGTCATTATGAATTGAGGCATTAATTACTTAACTGATCACAATTTTAGGGACCTATTTTGATGATGTATAAACAATTTGATAGCAATAACAGCAATTAGGCTGTATCAATGTGTAACTCAAATAGTTTGAAACATCTGTGTAAATGTGAACAGCTCTGAAATTGTATCAATTTGCAGCTAATTGCTTCTGGTCTATTGAATCAATTTTACATGCTTTAAAGCAAAGCTGAAATTGTCAGTCGTGTACAATATTTCTTCAAAATATACAGAGAATTCCTTAGACTGTAATATAGATTGATGGGGCCCGATTACATATGCAGCGTCGCCCGCAAAAGCCGGTGAGGCCGGTTTTTGCGCTGTTTTGGTATCCTTTATACAGCGCTGCATATAAATGTGGCACGTATATTTCACCCGTTGCCTGCAATTTTTCCTCCCCTAGGCTAACATGGGACCGCGTCATAAATCGGTATCCAATTTCCAGTGCAAAGACTTACGTGGCGAAAATGGAGAAATCTTACTCCATTTTTACCTCGCCATAAAAGGCAGCCGTAGCAAGCCTTGCGCTGAGTATGGGAGCAACGTAACTCCCGAAAATGCCTGCAAAAATAAACTAACACCTAACGCATGAGCAATGTCTAACTAATAGACGCCTAGATTTAGAGTTTTGCGGCTGCCGTAAAAACCAGCGTTAAGGGCTCCTAACGCTGCTTTTTACCGCCCGCTGGTATTTAGAGTTTCCTTACCGACACTCAAAAATTTCATAACGCTCAAATCCTTACCGACAACCCAGACCCAGTAGTTAACATCTAACGCCAAAATAAACATCCACGAATCACAAAAAAAAATATTACACACAGTACACTTACACTCATACAAACACTACACTATATTTATTTTTAATTTTTAATAAATCACCATCACTAGTAACAAACATTTTCAACAATTACATCAGATTTAAACGGACAGAAAAATAATTGGAACATTTCAGGATTTTTAATTTTTAATATTTTCACGTCAAAATAGAAAGGATCAAAGTTGCGAGATCTCGGGTGTTAGAAAAAAAACAACACAAATCCATTTTGCCATTGACTTACATTGACAGACGTGAAAAGACACTCATATAGCTATATCTAACTAATAATATTATCACATACATACACTCATCGATACATACAAACAATATACACCACATTACATACACAAAGAAAAATTTGATTACAAAATAAATATGATTTAGCTACTTTTTCACACAAGACCATGACGTCACTCACTTTACGCTCAAAACCAGTCTTGGATTTTATTTACACACACATTTTTAGCCTCCATTGACTTCTATGGGGAAGACGTGCTCGTGCATGAGACAGACAGATTTCCCTAACGCACGCAAAAAGCGTAGACAAGAAAACTCTAAATACCAGCGCTAGAATTCGGAAAATAACTCATGTTTTTCTGCGTTAGCCCCGCTATGACAAATCGATCAAGAAATGGCTATTTCCCTATGGAGTTATGAATTTTCCCTATGGGAAATTCACACCAACATTAAATTGTTTGATACTTTTACATTACATCAACTACAAATCACCATCACTAGTAACAAACATTTTCAACAATTACATCAGATTTAAACTGACAGAAAAATAATTGGAACATTTCAGGATTCACAAACAGTAGACAATTGGAAACACCTCTCATTTACCTTTATTATAGCATTTCATTTATTCAACTCATATGCTTGCAGCAACAGCATATCTACATAGGCTTAACACATGATCAGTCATGGATGCACATACATTACTTTTAGCATTCACTCATACATGTGCATTCAAATGATGGGGGAAAAACACATTACAATCTCTCTATGAATCAGGAATCAGAAAATAGGGATTTTACTGTACTTTTAACATCACAATTCACTCACAATATACCATTAGGAATAACGTACAATAAGAACATCATTAGAACAGATTACAACTGTCACTTTTTGGGAAGGAACAACAATGTACCGCTATATAGAAGTCAGCATATGTGGGACACAATCACAATATATACGTATATGTACATAACACGCATCACGCAACCACAAAGCACACATTTATATTTTAATCATTACACAATAACAATGTAGTAAAATACAACAACACAATGAGGATTTCATAACTACACAGGCAGGTTGATAAATATGATGATGTCATTAGAAGCTTCAACCATACACATTACAGCTTTAGGACTGTACCGCCCCTTTCAGAACTTTAGCACTCAATACTACAATACTACATATACGTAAACAAGAGTTTGGAACATCATTATTATGGCGAGTTTAATGGGACGCGTACAATATTGACATCTCGCCAATCACTTATATATACAATACTACAGATGACAGCCGGAAGTTCAGAATTATTAGTGCGATTTTAATTGGATGCGTACAATATTGACATCTCGCCAATCACTTATATATACAATACTACAGATGACAGCCGGAAGTTCGGAATTATTAGTGCGATTTGAAAGGGACGCGTACAATATTGACATCTCGCTAATCACTTATATATACAATACTACAGATGACAGCCGGAAGTTCAGAATTATTAGTGCGATTTTAAAGGGACGCGTACAATATTGACATCTCGATAATCACTTATATATACAATACTACAGATGTCAGCTGTTACTTTATCGTTTACAAACAATATTGCAGCAACATTGATCGATCACATTCTATGCCATTATACACAACTATGCACTTTCATTCATGTTAGCGTGGACGTGTGCTTTTTACTATAAGATCGCGTTTATTAAGTATTTATTACGCATATGAACAAACATTACGAAGATGCACTGTATGTGTGATATTTTACACTTTCACATTGCGATTCATTGGGGGAAAAGAAAATTTCAGCAAACACCTAAAAAACCGCCCTCTTTGAAAGCATTTGCGCCGCTAACATACAAACAAGTGTATACAATCAGCAATCATTACAAACTCACTACCATTGGACATATTGCACTATAAATCCCCCAAACAACATGGCCAAATCGTCCCTTGTGATCGACATTGTATCAATTCGCTTCTGTGTTTTTGCATACCTTGTTACTCCTTGCGTTGTGTTTGCTCTGCTGTTTGGCTTTGTGCTGCTAAGCTTGGCAAATATGGATGATGATCTGATAGACGCTGCTGGTGGTGCTGTTGCCGATGTAGCGGTTAATAGAATAAGGCAGGCTCAGCGGCTCCAAGAGAGACGAAGGGCTTGTTTGGTTAGAGGTCCTCGTGTCTACAGGGCAAGACCCACCTTGGAAAACATGAGTGACTTCGAGGTTTATGACAAGTATAGGCTCAATCGTGAACAGCTCATTGGCCTTTACGATGTTCTTAGACCTCATCTGGAGCCACGTATACGAATAAGGACTGCTGTCCCTGGCATCACTAAGATGCTAAGTTGTATATACGTCCTGGCCTCCGGGAGTTTTCAATCAGGAGAGATGTACATGCATGGCCTGGCTCAAGGTACATTCTCGGTGGTGTTTGATAACTATCTGGACGCCATGGTACGTATCAGTAAGCATTACATAGGATTCCCTTAGAATGATGGTGATTGGAGGCGCCTGAAGAGGGAATTCTTTGCAATAGCTGAATTGCCCAATGTCTTGGGAGCAATAGATTGCACCCACATTGCGCTACGTGCTCCAGCTGATGACTTGCCCTTCCGAAATCGCAAACATTTCCATAGCCTCAACGTGCAGTATGTTTGTGATGCACGGATGCGGATTATGCAGCTGTGTGCGAATTTCGGCAGGGCTTGTCATGATGCCCGCATCCTCTCTCTGTCGTCCCTGTGACATCAGTTTGAGGAAAGACAATTTCCCCCTGGGTATCTCGTTGGTGAGTATTTGTGCACAACATGATTAATTAGTTAGACAATTGCCACTGTAGTCTTAAACTGTTAGTGTAATGTGCAGCTATAGGATGCAATTTAACCATTTCTTTATCTTTCAGCAAATGTCTAGTTTTAGCTCAAAACAGATATGTAGCATGTCTTACCTTAAATAGTCAGATAGAGAATGCAATTTAACCATGTCATTGTCTCTTTCCGCAAATGTCAAGTTTTAGCTCAAAACAGATATGTAGCATGTCTTAGCTGAAATGGTCAGATAGAGAATAATATTTAACCATGTCATTGTCTCTTTCCGCAAATGTCTAGTTTTAGCTCAAAACAGATATGTAGCATGTCTTACCTTAAATGGTCAGAGAGAGAATGCAATTTAACCATATCATTGTCTCTTTCCGCAAATGTCTAGTTTTAGCTCAAAACAGATATGTAGCATGTTCTAGCTTAAATGGCCAGATCGAAAATGCAATGTAACCATTTTGTTTTTATTTTATCAAAGGTCTGGTTTATGTGAAATACGCATAGGTAGCATGTCTTAGCTGAAATGGGCAGATAGAGAATGCAATTTAACCATGTCATTGTCTCTTTCCGCAAATGTCTAGTTTTAGCTTAAAACAGATATGTAGCATGTTCTAGTTTAAATGGCCAGATCGATAATGCAATGTAACCATTTTGTTTTTATTTTAGCAAAGGTCTGGTTTATGCAAAATATGCAGAGGTAGCATGTCTTAGCTGAAATGGGCAGATAGAGAATGCAATTTAACCATGTCATTGTCTCTTTCCGCAAATGTCTAGTTTTAGCTCAAAACAGATATGTAGCATGTTCTAGTTTAAATGGCCAGATCGATAATGCAATGTAACCATTTTGTTTTAATTTTAGCAAAGGTCTGGTTTATGTGAAATATGCAGAGGTAGCATGTCTTAGCTGAAATGGGAAGATAGAGAATAATATTTAACAAGATTATTATTTTTCAATTAAAACATTTATGTTATTGGATTTTCGTGTACACAAAAAAAATTGTTTGAATATAATTTAAATTCTTTTAAAATATTTTCATTTTGTTCTGTTCATAATTTATAGGTGATTCTGGTTACATGAGCCAGCCTTGGCTCATTACGCCATTACGTAACCCTACTGATGAGGCTCAGGAGTGCTACAGTAGGGCGCACAAGCGGACTAGGGCTGTAGTCGAGAGGATGTTTGGGCTCCTCAAAATGAGATTCAGATGCCTTGATAGGTCGGGAGGAGCCCTCCAGTACAGCCCTAGGAATGTGGCGAAGATCGTTATAGCCTGCAGCGTCCTGCATAATATTGCACAGCGGGCTGGGATGCTGCAGGCCGTCCAGGCACCCCAACGCCTCCTCCAAGATGAGGAGGACAAGCCTGTTCTAGAGGGGCCATTCTGGGACGAGGGGCTCAATGTCAGAGCAGACATCATCAACCGCCACTTCAGACGGTAAATAATAGAAGTTAGATTGGAGTATTGTCAATATATTTGAATTCTAATGAAATGACAAGTAGAGAATTGTGCAAACATGTTAGGATTGTTCATCAAATGATTCCAAATTTTTAATTTATTAATATAGGTGATGCTCTGGTCATTGGGTCCTGTAACGACTTTTCCACCTGGTTTTTAAAGACAACATCAGCTGGTAAGTATAAATGTATGGACTGTGGCTGGCATGAATTTGGCACAAAAATACATCATATGGCATACATCTTCAAATCTAGTATTTAGTTTACACATTACTTACATTTTGTATACTCAGAAAGGGATCCTCTAGCAAGACTATGGTTCAAAGTCAGATTCAAAGTCACACATTAGAGGTTCGGTCTGCTCAATATGACTCATCTTCACACTTGATTGATAGAACATAACACAAGATGCTACACATGCTTAGTAAGCTAGTGACAGAAATCGTTTAAGAAATGGGGGGTGGGAGAGGGGTGCAGAACTAATTCACACACTTGTATTAATATTTTTATTCACACTTGTTATGCCACCATTAGGGAGATGACTTTATCTAAAGACTGAAAGTGAAGAATTCAAGACTGAAAGTGAAGAATTCAAGACTGAAAGTGAAGAATTCCCAGACTGAAAGTGAAGAATCCAAGATTGAAAGTGAAGAATCCAAGATTGAAAGTGAAGAATACCAATGGCATCATGTCTGGCATTGTCTTTCAAATGTGCTGACCTGGAAAACCATACAAAGACACGTTCACATGGTAAGTGGCAACAATTTGATGGATTAATGCTGTGGAGGCATCCTATTGGAGACACTTAGGCCTAGATTTAGAGTTTGGCGGTAGCCATGGAAACCAGCGTTAGAGGCTCCTAACGCTGGTTTTAGGCTACCTCCAGTATTTGGAGTCAGTCAGGAAAGGGTCTAACGCTCACTTTTCAGCCGCGACTTTTCCATACCGCAGATCCCCTTACGTCAATTGCGTATCCTATCTTTTCAATGGGATCTTTCTAACACCGGTATTTAGAGTCTTGCTGAAGTGAGCGTTAGAATTCTAACGACAAAACTCCAGCCGCAGAAAAAAGTCAGTAGTTAAAGTCATGGTAAACTCTCCCCTTTTTAAAATCAGATCTGGAATGTAAGCGCTATTTTAGATGGGGTTTTATTCATCATGTGCAATGAAGATGCGCTATAACTTAGTTTTTCATATAGATATGAAATTCAAATACCCCAAGTTACACCACCCACTTCAAAAGTAAATTTTCCTGTCAGCTAAATGATTGTATTACTCTCCAATCAATGCTCTAGCTACAACAAAAGTGCCATATGGGGAGAGCGCTGATTGGACAACAATTCAATCTGTTAGCTCACAGAAAAGTTTACTTTTGAAATGGGCGGAGGAGCATGCAGTATTTGAATTTCATATCTATATTAATAACTAAGTTATGCTGCATCTTCATTACAGCTAATGAATTAAACTTTATCTAAAATAGCGCTTACATTCCAGATCTGATTTTATAAAGGGGAGAGTTTACCATCACTTTAAGAGCTTTCTGGGCTAACGCCGGTTCATAAAGCTCTTAACTACTGTGCTCTAAAGTACACTAACACCCATAAACTACCTATGTACCCCTAAGCCGAGGTGCCCCCACATCGCCGCCACTTGATGAAATTTTTTTAACCCCTAATCTGCCGACTGCCACCTACGTTATACTTATGTACCCTAATCTGCTGCCCCTAACACCGCCGACCCCTATATTATATTTATTAACCCCTAATCTGTCCCCCTCAACGTTGCCTCCACCTGCCTACACTTATTAACCCCTAATCTGCCGAACGGACCGCACCGCTACTATAATAAAGTTATTAACCCCTAATCCGCCTCAATAACCCTATAATAAATAGTATTAACCCCTAATCTGCCCTCCCTAACATCGCCGACACCTAACTTCAATTATTAACCCCTAATCTGCCGACCGAATCTCGCCTCTACTGTAATAAATGGATTAACCCCTAAAGCTAAGTCTAACCCTAACCCTAACACCCCCCTAAGTTAAATATAATTTAAATCTAACGAAATAAATTAACTCTTATTAAATAAATTATTCCTATTTAAAGCTAAATACTTACCTGTAAAATAAACCCTAAACTAGCTACAATATAAATTATAATTATATTATAGCTATTTTAGGATTTATATTTATTTTACAGGTAACTTTGTAATTATTTTAACCAGGTACAATAGCTATTAAATAGTTAAGAACTATTTAATAGCTAAAATAGTTAAAATAATTACAAATTTACCTGTAAAATAAATCCTAACCTAAGTTACTATTAAACCTAACACTACACTATCAATAAACTAATTAAATAAAATACCTACAATTACCTACAATTAAACCTAACACTACACTATCAATAAATTAATTAAATAAAATACCTACAATTACCTACAATTAAACCTAACACTACACTATCAATAAATGAATTAAAAATATCTACAAATAAATACAATTAAATAAACTAACTAAAGTACAAAAAATAAAAAAATATTTACAAACATTAGAAAAATATTACAACAATTTTAAACTAATTACACCTACTCTAAGCCCCCTAATAAAATAACAAAGCCCCCCAAAATAAAAAAATGCCCTACCCTATTCTAAATTACAAAAGTTCAAAGCTCTTTTACCTTACCAGACCTGAACAGGACCCTTTGTGGGGCATGCCCCAAGAAATTCAGCTCTTTTGCCTGTAAAAAAACACATACAATACTCCCCCCCCAACATTACAACCCACCACCCACATACCCCTAAACTAACCCAAACCCCCCTTAAATAAACCTAACACTAAGCCCCTGAAGATCTTCCTACCTTATCTTCACCTCACCGGGTATCACCGATCCGTGCTGGCTTCAAAATCTTCATCCAAGCCCAAGCGGGGGCTAAACATCCATCATCCGACGGCTGAAGATCCATCATCCGACGGCTGAAGAAGTCCAGAAGAGGGTCCAAAGTCTTCATCCTATCCGGGAAAAAGAGTAGATCCAGACCGGCAACCATCTTCTTCAAAGCGGCATCTTCTATCTTCATCCGATGAGGACCGGCTCCATCGTGAAGACCTCCAGCGCGGACCCATCTTCTTCCGATGACGTCCAACTGAAGAATGACGGTTCCTTTAAGGGACGTCATCCAAGATGGCGTCCCTCGAATTCCGATTGGCTGATAGGATTCTATCAGCCAATCGGAATTAAGGTAGGAAAATTCTGATTGGCTGATGGAATCAGCCAATCAGAATCAAGTTCAATCCGATTGGCTGATCCGATCAGCCAATCAGATTGAGCTCGCATTCTATTGGCTGATCGGAACAGTTGGACGTCGTCAGAAGAAGATGGGTCCGCGCTGGAGGTCTTCACAATGGAGCCAGTCCTCATCGGATGAAGATAGAAGATGCCGCTTGGAAGAAGATGGTTGCCGGTCCGGATCTACTCTTCTTCCCGGATAGGATGAAGACTTTGGACCCTTTTCTGGACTTCTTCAGCCGTCGGATGATGGATGTCTAGCCCCCGCTTGGGCTTGGATGAAGATTTTGGAGCCAGCACGGATCGGTGATACCCGGTGAGGTGAAGATAAGGTAGGAAGATCTTCAGGGGCTTAGTGTTAGGTTTATTTAAGGGGGTAAAAGAAAAGACAGCGCCTCATGGTGCAAGTAGGTTCCAAAAGTGATGAATCACACTGAAATAGTAACAAAAGATGGTAGTATACTCACAAGAATATTGGCACCTTTGTTGAAAGAGGTGCAAACAAGCAGACTAACATTTAAATCAGCAGTCAGTACGCTGGAGCCAAAAAACGATTCAGCTTTCCTAGATGGGCCGCTGTGGACTCTCCTCTGTTAGACAGGGGCAAGATACTCAGGTGTTATGCTGTATGGATAAACAGCAAGCCTAAAAACGATTCAGCTTTCCTGGATGGGCCACTGTGGACTCTCCTCTGTTAGACAGGGGCAAGATACTCAGGTGTTATGCTGTATAGATAAACAGCAGGCAATATTGTATTTGGCAGGCAAATATAAAAAGCAGTAATGCTGAGATACATAAAGTTAAAAACACTTTATTTTACGAGCTTAGGACGCGTTTCTCGGCCGCAAGCTCCTGGCCGTTTCATCAGATAAAATGTATTACACATGTGGTAATTAGACATATTTAAAAAGCCTGCCAATGTGTTTGATTGGTCCTGGTCTGACCAATCCCAGAGTAGTACAGTTTTTTAAAAATAACAATGTTTCAACATATGATATATATTTGACAAAGCAAATAAATGACAATGCTAAATGTTATATTTGTGTACGTGTAATAGAAATCCTATGTACCTATACAGTAAAATAGTTGACCTGGTAGGTCCTGAAAAAACACACTATGTGATAAGCTTAACATTGCTAAGACTGACGGCTGGCTAACATATGCACAGCTCTCCCTTCTTTGCGTAATGTCACTTTTTAAAAAAATCACGGAAGTTAAGAGGTTAACACTTCTCTCTCTTTAGCGCTCCATTCCGGTCTTACATTCAGAAAATTACTCTAGTTTATAATTCACACTGTATCGATTTTTTACTTCTTACAAATTGGTCACGGACAAGTCCTTAGGATTCTTTTTTCAGAACAAAGGATTTTATTTGAAACTTTTAATCAGAAACTTACACATTCAGATATCTCCACATATGTATTTGCAAATACGCTAACAATGTTTTCAGGACCTACCAGGTCAACTATTTTACTGTATAGGTACATAGGATTTCTATTACACGTACACAAATATAACATTTAGCATTGTCATTTATTTGCTTTGTCAAATATATATCATATGTTGAAACATTGTTATTTTTAAAAAACTGTACTACTCTGGGATTGGTCAGACCAGGACCAATCAAACATATTGGCAGGCTTTTTAAATATGTCTAATTACCACATGTGTAATACATTTTATCTGATGAAACGGCCAGGAGCTTGCGGCCGAGAAACGCGTCCTAAGCTCGTAAAATAAAGTGTTTTTAACTTTATGTATCTCAGCATTACTGCTTTTTATATTTGCCTGCCAAATACAATATTGCCTGCTGTTTATCTATACAGCATAACACCTGAGTATCTTGCCCCTGTCTAACAGAGGAGAGTCCACAGTGGCCCATCCAGGAAAGCTGAATCGTTTTTAGGCTTGCTGTTTATCCATACAGCATAACACCTGAGTATCTTGCCCCTGTCTAACAGAGGAGAGTCCACAGCGGCCCATCTAGGAAAGCTGAATCGTTTTTTGGCTCCAGCGTACTGACTGCTGATTTAAATGTCAGTCTGCTTGTTTGCACCTCTTTCAACAAAGGTGCCAATATTCTTGTGAGTATACTACCATCTTTTGTTACTATTTCAGTGTGATTCATCACTTTTGGAACCTACTTGCACCATGAGGCGCTGTCTTTTCTTTTACCAATTTAAGAAACTGTGTATTTCGATCAGACACACCCAAGACCAGCTGCCTGCCTTCTTGTGAATTCCTCTGACCACAAAACACCTACAAGTTGGAAAGGAACCTTTTTTTCGCAGAGACATTAACATTTGTAGGCTTCAATCACCAATACTTTTATGGGACTTACATCATGATAAGTTTTTTTGGTCATACATCAAGAACTGTTTATTACTAGTATATGTTTATTACTAGCATATATTCATTCATTTATTTGTATATAGATATACATTTATTCTATGTGATTTGATCTTTTTCTGTTTTCGTTTCCTATTGAGATATATATATATATATATATATATATATATATATTTTTTTTTACATGATTTGATTGCATCTTTTAGGTTTTTTCCTTGCACCTATCACCTATTAGGGCACAGTTCATTTGATTTATATTTGTACCACTTAGAAACCATTTTCTATTCACATTAGTCTTTTACTTATCACAAAATTCATCATTAATATATTTTTTTCTCACATTTGAACTTTACATATGTATCACATCACTATTATATACCACCAATATTTTTCCTTTCTTGCTCACATCACAAATACATTTGGCGCATTTGCCAATAGGGATTTCACCACTTATTTAAGGGGGGTTTGGGTTAGATTAGGGGTATGTGGGTTGTAATGTTGGGAGGGGGTATTGTATGTGTTTTTTTACAGGCAAAAGAGCTGAATTTCTTGGGGCATGCCCCGCAAAGTGCCCTGTTCAGGGCTTGTAAGGTAAAAGAGCTTTGAACTTTTGTAATTTAGAATAGGGTAGGGCATTTTTTTATTTTGGGGGGCTTTGTTATTTTATTAGGGGGCTTAGAGTAGGTGTAATTAGTTTAAAATTGTTGTAATATTTTTCTAATGTTTGTAAATATTTTTTTATTTTTTGTAACTTAGTTCTTTTTTATTTTTTGTACTTTAGTTAGTTTATTTAATTGTATTTATTTGTAGGAATTGTATTTAATTCATTTATTGATAGTGTAGTGTTAGGTTTAATTGTAGGTAATTGTAGGTATTTTATTTAATTAATTTATTGATAGTGTAGTGTTAGGTTTAATTGTAACTTAGGTTAGGATTTATTTTACAGGTAATTTTGTAATTATTTTAACTATTTTAGCTATTAAATAGTTCTTAACTATTTAATAGCTATTGTACCTGGTTAAAATAAATACAAAGTTACCTGTAAAATAAATATAAATCCTAAAATAGCTATAATATAAATATAATTTATATTGTAGCTATATTAGGATTTATTTTACAGGTAAGTATTTAGCTTTAAATAGGAATAATTTATTTAATAAGAGTTAATTAATTTCGTTAGATTTAAATTATATTTAACTTAGGGGGGTGTTAGTGTTAGGGTTAGACTTAGCTTTAGGGGTTAATACATTTATTAGAATAGCGGTGAGCTCCAGTCGGCAGATTAGGGGTTAATGTTTGAAGTTAGGTGTCGGCGATGTTAGGGAGGGCAGATTAGGGGTTAATACTATTTATTATAGGGTTAGTGAGGCGGATTAGGGGTTAATAACTTTATTATAATAGCGGTGCGGTCCGCTCGTCAGATTAAGGGTTAATAAGTGTAGGCAGGTGGAGGCGACGTTGTGGGGGGCAGATTAGGGGTTAATAAATATAATATATATATAGGGGTCGGCGGTGTTAGGGGCAGCAGATTAGCGGTACATAGGGATAATGTACGTAGCGGCAGTTTACGGAGCAGCAGATTAGGGGTTAATAATAATATGCAGGGGTCAGCGATAGCGGAGGCGACAGAATAGGGGTTAATAAGTGTAAGGTTAGGGGTGTTTAGACTCGGGGTACATCTTAGGGTGTTAGGTGCAGACGTAGGAAGTGTTTCCCCATAGGAAACAATGGGGCTGCGTTAGGAGCTGAACGCTGCTTTTTTGCAGGTGTTAGGTTTTTTTCAGCTCAAACAGCCCCATTGTTTTCTATGTGGGAATCGTGCACGAGCACGTTTTTGAAGCTGGCCGCGTCCTTAAGCAACTCTGATATCGAGAGTTGCAGTGGCGTTAAATATGCCTGTACGCTCCCTTTTTGGAGCCTAACGCAGCCTTTCTGTGAACTCTCAATACCAGAGCTATTTAAAAGGTGCGGCCAGAAAAAAGCCAGCGTTAGCTAGTCGGGTCGTTACAGACAAAACTCTAAATCTAGCCGTTAGATTATTTTTTTTATTTTAGATGGTATTTCACAATCCTCTATTTTGGAAATGATGAATAAGACACCTATTGAAGATAAACTGTTATTTTCAAGAGAATTGACTTTCAAAGACCATGCATAATCCAGGTTGGTTTGCCCAATGCATGCTAGCTAAGAATCACAGGAGGAAGAATGTTAAAAATTAGGAAAACATACATGTCCTATATTAGAAGATTTGTAGCTTACATACATTACCCCTACTTTGTGATACAGAAGAATCCAATTATGAACAATTAGACAAAGGAATACATATTATAGTTGATATAGAGGTATTTGAAGGGACATGAAATATTACATTTATGTTCAGCATACATATAATTTTGTTTTTAATTTAAAATGTTATATGCTTTATTTGGTATAATTGTAAATGCTGATATTTAAATGTAATATTGATTACACAATATAATGGTATTTTAAATGATGGATAGGTATAGATTTCCTTTATTTTTTATTTTATTTTTAATAAAAAATATCTTTAGAAATATTTTACAAATGTTAGAGCATAGACACAAGATGATTTTAAAGTTATTTTATTTAATGAATATTTTAAGACATATGTGTATGAAATAACTAATGTTTTTTTTTTCAGAGTTTCATCTGTGATGAATTACACTTGTTCTATTTTTTTTTATAAAAAAAAATATATATTTTCTTGTCAATAAATATTTTGTAATACTAAACATTTTTTTTTTTAAAGACCATCTTTTTAACAAACAGATTATAATAAATATATCCAGCTAATCTGACAAGTAAAAAAATAATTGACTCCCATGACTGTTAGTTGTCTATTTGACAAGCACTTGCCTGATATAAAATTAGGCCTCATGTATTGAATTAATTATCGAAAATCCACTTATTCAGATAATGTTAAAGTCAAGTATCTTTTATAAATTAATTTGGGAGTAAAATCCATTGATGCTTTTATTGTGTAATTTATAGATGGTAAAATTTTTAAATATTTATGAGGATATGTAGTCAGAATTCGACATAACAACTTTTTTATTTTCACTTTTAAGAAGGGAAAGTGGTTAACTTACATTAAAGTGACAGTGTAGTTGAATGTTCAATTTGTTTTATAAGATCTGGTATCTTCTTTAGGTATACAAAAACATTATTCTAATAAATATAGTTTTAAAATTATTTAAAATGTTTAAAATGGTAAGTCAGTTAATTTCATATTTAGCACAAGCTAGTTATTGTATGCCATATTGATTACTTTTCTGTTCTAGTGGAGTCATTTGAAGGCTCATTTAACTATAGCTAGTTTGTAATATAATTTCACAAAATTATTCATCTTACCTCTTGGTTAAATATCACACATCTATATGTATTTTCATTCCCCTTTAGTTTATTTCTACAATGTTAACTCCACATATTCCTAATGGTTGGGTCCTTAAAGGGACATTCCAAAAATACATTGGTTATTGAATTTTACCAAATACAAATTAATTTTGTTAAAAATTTAAATGTACTATTATCTAATTACATTCAGTCTTTAAATATCTTTTGAAAAATAAATATCAATGCACAAGGGTTAGATAATGACATAAGGCATCTATGTGCAACCAACAATCAGCATCAAAAGAGCCTATCTAGCTATGTTTTTCAGCCAAGAATATAAATTTTTAAAAGCTAATGAGAGAATAAAACTAAATATGAAGTTGTTTTAATATTCTATTATCCATCGAAATCCGTAAAGAACATATAGCTTATGTTTCATTCACAGTGGGGAAAACAATCCAGAAGGTAATCTAAATATGCTTTAGCTTTAGTCACATGTTATACTAAGTTTGAGAAAGGGAGGTGCATAGGTTTATGATCTTTAAAACATTATTGGTAAATGTCTCCTTAAAGGGACATGAACACAAAATATCCATTTGCGATTTAAAGAGTGTCTTTTACTTCTATTATCTCATTATCTTGACATACTTTTCTTGAAAAACATATCGAGATAGGCTCAGTGGATGCACAGAGATGTCTTATGTGATTTTCTCAACCATGTGCATTGAAATTTCTTCTGTTAAGGATATCTAAATCAAAAGCTAAATTGAGTTACATTTTAAAGTCTAAACATTTATTTTCTCTCCGGATCATTTTTTTAAAATTAGTTTGTTGTAATGTCTCTTTAAAAATAAAGACGCCATTGCACAATAACATATGTGAGCATTTCAGACACATACAAGCTAGAGGTTTATTTACTAATAAGAAACAAATGTGTAGTTTAACATTTATAAACAGATTATCCAAGTTACGGACATTAGAACCAGAAATTGCGCATTTCAGAAATGTTGCGTGGGAAACGTATCTTGCAACACAAGATTCGCATCTGTCAGGATTTATGTCTTGCCGTATCCTGTAAGGCAAGGAATTTATTTTCAAGAACCACAACTGCTGAGTAAAAAGGAAAAAACTTTAAATAGTATGTGTGTTGTTCAAAGAATACTGGGAATTATCATTAATTACTATCAGAGTAAAAGATAATCCCAGACATCATAGTTCAGTTATTAGCAGGGGTTAATGGTGATTACACTACAGCTGCCACCTGTGAGTAAACACTAAACAATTGCAGCACTGTAACACATAGAAACCCCAGTATGGATACATAGAAAAATATATTTACAAACTAGTTTGGAATTTCAGTAGTACTGGCAATAAAAAGAGATCAGGCAAAAGGCTAAATAATAAGTAACTAACTTTAGTGAGCATTATTAAGATAGCTAGTTAAAGTTGGCTCAGATCGATTTAGCAATTGCATATACATATGATAAACAAAAGTCAGGTATGCTCATATATTATTTGAGTCACAGGAGAGTGAATGTTGAGAGCAGGTCTTACTTGAGAAATTATTTGAGGGTCCGCAGGAATTAGGAGCTTGCAAGTCCTGGCAGTCTGGGAGACAGTGCAGCTGAACAGTGTGTTGCTGCTGTGTGAAGCAGAATGGCGTGTGACGTCACCGATCTGTGAAATCCGGTACTGACAGGCAAAAAAGGCAGAGGCAGACTTGTTTTGCAGAGAAGGTAGGCTTGGCTGTAGCAGTCCTATAGCAAAAGACTCCAATACTAAGCAACTAGGAGAGTGTGGTAAGGAGTTATATAGAGCTGAAGCAGGATAGACACTCCCATATTTAAAGGGACATGACACTCCCCTCAAGGAGCAGCTCCGCGGCTCATGGATGCGGGCGATCAGGATTCCGCTGATGGAACCTAGAGATCAACCGGGGAGCAGAAATGTTAGCAGCGGGTTCCCAGGAATCTTCGTCAGGAGAATACACTTTCCACCTGACAAGGTATTGAAGAGTACCTCTCATCTGTCTGGAGTCCAATATGTCTTGGACCTCGTATTCCGTATCAAGGTCCACAGTTACTGGAGTAAGTGGAACTTGGTCAGGAGGTGATCTAAGGGCTCGATACGGTTTCAGTAAGGAAACATGGAAGGTAGGGTGTACACGTATCGTAGGTGGTAACCTTAATCTCATAGCGTTCTCATTTATAATACGATCTCTTGGATACGGCCCAACGTAGAGGACCGACAATTTCTTAGAAGGAGTGGTTAGCTTCAGATGTTTCGTGGAGAGCCAAACTAGATCTCCAATGGAATACTTTGGTGCAGGAGTTCTCCTCTTGTCATAATGTAGCTTGTGTATTCGCTTAGCATCATCGATAGCAGAGCGGACAGATGAGAAATTAGTTGCAATGTCATTAGTAATCTGTGTGACAGATGGAGATGAAGAGTAGTTGTCAGGTAGAAGATGGAAGGTGGGATGGAACCCATAATTAACAAAAAACGGAGTGAGCTTGGTAGTAGAGTGTACTGTGTTATTATAAGTAAACTCTGCGTAAGGAAGGAAAGATGACCATTGATGTTGCTGATCACTACAGAATCCTCTGAGAAATTGCTCCAACCATTGGTTGCATCTCTCAGTCTGCCCATTTGTCTGAGGGTGGTAAGCTGTAGACAATCTTTTCTCTATTTGAAAAGCCTTGCAGAATTCCAGCCAAAACTTACTCGTGAATTGGGTTCCCCGATCTGTTAGAATAGTCTTAGGTAATCCATGATGTTTAAAAACATGAGTGAGCAGTAATTGTAAGGTTTCTGCAGCAGTGGGTAACTTCCGATATGGTATAAAATGACACATCTTACTGAACAAGTCTACCACAACAAGGATTGTGGTATCAGTTCCTGAGCGTGGTAAATCCACAATATAATCCAAGGCAATTTCTTCCCAAGGTCTACTTGGTGTTGCTACCGGCATAAGTAATCCATAGTGAGACCGTTTGCTTCTTTAAATAAGGTACAAACTCCACAGGAAGAGATATAATCTGAGATATCCTTATGCATTGTTGGCCACCAGAAAGATCTATTAGCTAAATCTTGTGTTTTACGAAGTCCTGTATGCCCTGCTAAGGTTGCGTCATGTATAGAGTGTAAAACCATCTGCCTGGTGGATGGGGGAATATATAACTTGTCTTGATGATAATTTAAACCATCCGAGCCCCGTTGCATAACACTTAGCGGTTTGGTAATATCTTTCTCTTGTTCTTCCTTAAGGAATGATGTGGAATCAAATGAAAAGGCAACAAACTTTTCTGTTGGAATGACAGTATCCTTACTAAGTAGGTTTGGTGGTTTCGTATTGTCTTGATAAGGCATCAGCCTTGTCATTCCGTGAGGAAGGTCTGTATGTGATAAGAAAATTGAACCTGGAAAAATATAAATTCCACCTTACTTTTCGTGCGGTGAGAGTCTTGGTGGATTGGAGGAATTGAAGGTTTTGGTGATCCGTGAAAATAATGATAGGCAGAATGGTACCTTCCAACAAGTGTCGCCAATGTTCAAGGGAGACCTTGATTTCTAACAGCTCCTTATCCCCAATGGGGTAATGTATTTCAGATGGAGTCATGATACGAGAGTAGAAGGCAACTGGATGTAACGGTTTCTTGAGAGAGAGTCTCTGTGATAGAATGGCGCCCACAGCATAATCCGAGGCGTCGACCTCTAATATATATTGTAGTTCAGGATCTGGTATACTAAGAATAGGTGCAGAGGTAAACTGTGCTTTAAACAATTCAAAAGTCTTTTGACTATCTGGGGTCCAACGAAATGGAACATTTGCTTTAGTGAGGTTTGTTAATGGTCTTGATAAGGAGGCAAAATTTTTGATGAATTTGCGGTAGAAATTGGCGAACCCCATGAATCTTTGAATGTCTTTTTTACATTCAGGGGTAGGCCAATTCTTAACAGCATCTATCTTATTATCCTCCATGCTAATGCCCGAAGCACTGATGCAATAACCAAGGAAAGTTATGCTATTGGAGTTGAAGATGCACTTCTCAGCCTTGGCATATAAGGAGTTGCTTCTCAATCTGCTAAGGACTTGTCTGACATGTGATATATGTTCAGGTAGGGTCTTGGAATAGATTAATATGTCATCCAAGTAAATAACAAGATAGACATCCAGGATATCCTTAAAGATATCATTAATCAAATACTGGAATGTGGCGGTAGCATTACAGAGTCCGAATGGCATGACGGTGTATTCAAACAACCCATAACGGGTCCGGAACGCCGTCAGCCATTCGTATCCAGATCTTACTCGAATTAAATTATAGGCTCCTCTAAGGTCAAGCTTGGTAAAGAATTTAGCTCCCTGTAGTCTCTCAATAAGCTCCGGAATCAGTGGGAGAGGATAACAATTCTTTACTGTCCTTTTATTTAGTTGTCTATAATCGATTATCGGGCGTAAAGATCCGTCTTTGTTTTTTACAAAGAACATCCCCGCTCCTGCTGGGGATGTAGAAGGACGGATAAAGCCTTTCCTTAGGTTATCATCAAGGTATGTTTTCAAGTGGTCTAGTTCAGGTTTTGACAATGGAAAGATGTGTCCATAAGGGATATCTGATCCTGGGAGGAGCTCGATAGGACAGTCATACTATGTGGAGGAAGTTTTTCGGACTCTTTTTTACTAAAAACATCATTGAAGTCAGCATACTCCTGAGGTATGTCAAATTCTAAAGGGTTCTCTATAGTATGCAGTATAAGTGGTGGGAAACAAGTTGTCTTACAGTAGTGAGAGTTAAAACAAATGGAGAATGGTGACCAGACTATACAGGGGTTGTGTAGTGATAGCCAGTTTAACCCTAGAATGATGGGTACAATGGGGGATGAAATGACATCAAATCCCTATGATCGTCTTGTGTCACTACAAGTAAAGGTACAGTTTCATACATTACGGGGCCTGAGGCCATATTATTACCATCAATAACTCGCAAATACACAGGAGTCTGCTTTTTCACCAAAGGTATTTTATTATCCTTAGTATATTGTACATCAATATAGTTTGCAGTTGCTCCTGAATCAATGATCCCACTGACGTTGAGGCGACATTGGTCCCACTGTAAAAGAAGTGGGAATTTATGGTAGGTTGTAGCAGAGGTATAACTACCCAAACATTCAGTATGTGACATTGTCTTACCGCGGTTCTGTCGCTGAAGCGCAGGACAGTCCTTAACCCCATGTTCCTCTGCTGCACAATACATGCAGAGATTTTGACTGCGGCGTCTTAGTTTCTCCTGTGCTGTAAGCGGTCCTTTCACAAACCCAATGTCCATGGGCTCAGTGGGGTCTTTATTGGTGGTATGTGTGCAGGGGTATGGGTATGACGTTTTTGAGTGGTGTCCTGGTAAGACCTTTCCTGTTGCCTTTCCCTAAGGCATCTATCAATAGTGATACTGAGATTTATTAATTCTTCTAAGGTGGGGGGAAGGTCAACTTGAGATAACTCATCTTTAATACCATCAGACAAGCCTAGTCGAAATTGATTCCTTAGAGAAAGGTTATTCCATTGGCTATCTTTTGCCCATTTCTTAAATTCAGTGATATACTCCTCTACATATCTTTTCTTTTGCTTCAATGACCTCATGGCATTTTTGGCAGTCATTTGTTTATAAGGATCATCATACAACTGGGCTAAGGCGGTAAAGAAAGCATCTAATGAATTGAGTATGTTATCATTTGTTTCAAAAAAACTGTTTGCCCAGCTCCTGGGCCCACCTCTAAGAAAAGATATGGTTGTTAGATCCTTTACTCTATCTGTGGGATATGTCTGTGGTTTTAGGGTAAACAAAAGAAAACATGCATTTCTAAAATCTCTGAATTGTGTTCTATCACCTTTAAATAATTCAGGGAGACTGACTTGTGGTTCTATAGCATGACTTTTTGTTTCTACAATATCTTTAATATAAGCTTTTAAATTATCATTTTCTGCCTTTAGGGTATTTAACCCATCAGTGAGTAAATCTACCCTATTACTAAGGGTTTGCATGTGTGCAGTTAACTCAGCTGGGTCCATGCTTATTTTTTCTGGCTTAGTATTCTGTCAGGATTTATGTCTTGCCGTATCCTGTAAGGCAAGGAATTTATTTTCAAGAACCACAACTGCTGAGTAAAAAGGAAAAAACTTTAAATAGTATGTGTGTTGTTCAAAGAATACTGGGAATTATCATTAATTACTATCAGAGTAAAAGATAATCCCAGACATCATAGTTCAGTTATTAGCAGGGGTTAATGGTGATTACACTACAGCTGCCACCTGTGAGTAAACACTAAACAATTGCAGCAGTGTAACACATAGAAACCCCAGTATGGATACATAGAAAAATATATTTACAAACTAGTTTGGAATTTCAGTAGTACTGGCAATAAAAAGAGATCAGGCAAAAGGCTAAATAATAAGTAACTAACTTTAGTGAGCATTATTAAGATAGCTAGTTAAAGTTGGCTCAGATCGATTTAGCAATTGCATATACATATGATAAACAAAAGTCAGGTATGCTCATATATTATTTGAGTCACAGGAGAGTGAATGTTGAGAGCAGGTCTTACTTGAGAAATTATTTGAGGGTCCGCAGGAATTAGGAGCTTGCAAGTCCTGGCAGTCTGGGAGACAGTGCAGCTGAACAGTGTGTTGCTGCTGTGTGAAGCAGAATGGCGTGTGACGTCACCGCTCTGTGAAATCCAGTACTGACAGGCAAAAAAGGCAGAGGCAGACTTGTTTTGCAGAGAAGGTAGGCTTGGCTGTAGCAATCCTATAGCAAAAGACTCCAATACTAAGCAACTAGGAGAGTGTGGTAAGGAGTTATATAGAGCTGAAGCAGGATAGACACTCCCATATTTAAAGGGACATGACAGCATCTTTACACATTCTAGTCTAATGTCACGCAATAGCACACAATCAATGTGCATTATAAATACATTTAATAGAGCAATGTCAATACTTCACAATAAGTCACGAAATTCATTTAATGAACAATAAATACATACAATGTTAAATGTGTATTAATCCGACGTATTTGTATTAAAGAAACAGAACGATATTAAACCGAGAAATGTCTACAACATTTAATAATGTGACAGTATTAGATTTATACGAGAATTGAAACATTAATATTTAACGGATCACGTATATTAAATCTGCGTCATACATATCCGTATGACAGGCCCATGAGTTACAAATAAGTCTACATGAAAAATGTAGTAACAGCACCACCAGGAGGTATGTGTATGGAAGTTACTAAGATATGAAACATTAAGGAACGGCCAATCAGACTTCATCACACAAACACAACTTGAGTCAGGATGCTCTCACAGACATGATAACAATATTTAAAATTTTTAACCAATCAGATGTACAGATAACCTGTCACATGGTGCATCTCATGTTTACTTCACCATATAAAAGTCCATCACACGTTGCCATCTTTGTCAGTTCTCTAATGCCTGCTGGTATACTAAGATTATAATTTTATATATATATATCCTATATTATAAAAGACAAGTGTTTGTCTGAAGCTGTCATGCGCAGTACAGACAAACACTTGGCCTTAGATTCTATTCTCGCGCACCTCGGCATAGCTGACAGCTGACAGATTGGGAGCGCGAGGTACACAGCATACAAGCAGCTGTGAGATAGGGAGCGCGAGCTACTCAACAGCTGTGAGGTCTGCTGCGTGAGAAGCGGCAACGCGCTCCCCAGACCTCACAGCTGTTTGTGGCCGATGGGAGCGTCGCGAGGGGCGTGGCCGGGCTTCGTGAGGGGCGTGGCCGGGCGTCACAAGGGGCGTGGCCGGGCGGGTGTTGCCACGATGGGGCGTGGCCAGGCAGGGTCCCGCGAAGACAGAGCCAGAGAGGGAGCAGGAGGGGGGGGCAGAGAGCCAAAGAGAAGGGGGGGCAGAGAGCCAAAGAGAAGGGGGGGGCAGAGAGCCAAAGAGAAGGGGGGGGGCAGAGAGCCAAAGAGAAGGGGGGGGCAGAGAGCCAAAGAGAAGGGGGGGGGCAGAGAGCCAAAGAGAAGGGGGGGAGAGAGCCAAAGAGAAGACGGGGGGGCAGAGAGCCAAAGAGAAGGTGGGGGGGCAGAGAGCCAAAGAGAAGGGGGGGGCAGAGAGCCAAAGAGAAGGGGGGGGCAGAGAGCCAAAGAGAAGGGGGGGGGCAGAGAGCCAAAGAGAAGGGGGGGGCAGAGAGCCAAAGAGATGGGGGGGGGCAGAGAGCCAAAGAGAAGGGGGGGGCAGAGAGCCAAAGAGAAGGGGGGGGCAGAGAGCCAAAGAGAAGGGGGGGGGCAGAGAGCCAAAGAGAAGGGGGGGGAGAGAGAGCCAAAGAGAAGGGGGGGGAGAGAGAGCCAAAGAGGATGGGGGGGAGAGAGAGCCAAAGAGAAGGGGGGGAAGAGAGCCAAAGAGAAGGGGGGGGGAGAGCCAAAGAGAAGGGGGGGAGAGCCAAAGAGGGGGGGAGAGAGAGAGCCAAAGAGGAAAAAGAGCCAAAAAGGAGAGAGAGCCAAAGAGGGGGGAGAGAGAGCCAAAGAGGGGGGAGAGAGAGCCAAAGAGGGGGGGAGAGAGCCAAAGGGGGGGAGAGAGCTAAAGGGGGGGAGAGCCAAAGAGGAAAGAGAGCCAAAGAGGAGAGCAAAAGAGGGGAGAGAGCCAAAGAGGGGGGAGAGAGAGCCAAAGAGGGGGGGCAGAGCCAAAGAGGGGGGGGAGAGCCAAAGAGGGGGGGAGAGAGCCAAAGAGGGGGGGGAGAGCGCCAAAGAGGGGGGAGAGAACAAAAGAGGGGGGAGAGAGCCAAAGAGGGGAGGGGAGAGCAAAAGAGGGGGGGGGAGAGCCAAAGAGGGGGGGAGCCAAAGGGGAGGGGGGAGCCAAAGGGGAGGGGAGAGCCAAAGAGGGGGGAGAGAGAGAGCCAAAGAGGAGAGAGAGCCTAAGAGGGGGGAGAGAGAGCCAAAGAGGGGGGAGAGAGAGCCAAAGAGGGGGGAGAGAGAGCCAAAGAGGGGAGAGAGAGAGCCAAAGAGGAGAGAGAGCAAAAGAGGGGAGAGAGCCAAAGAGGGGGGGGGGAGAGCCAAAGAGGGGGGGGGAGCCAAAGAGGGGGGGGAGCCAAAGAGGGGGGGAGAGCCAAAGAGGGGGGAGAGAGAGCAAAAGAAAGGATGGAGAGAGCCAAAGAGGGGAGAGAGAGAGAGCAAAAGAGGGGAGAGAGAGAGCAAAAGAGGGGAGAGAGAGAACAAAGGAGAGGGGGGAGAGAAAGCAAAAGAGAGGGGGGAAAGAAAGCAAAAGAGAGGGGGGAAGAGAGAGCAAAAGAAAGGGGGGAGAGAGCAAGGGGTGGGACCGCTGTTCTGAAAAAAACGGCCCGTGTACACGGGCTTTATTACTAGTATATATATAATCAAGAACAATTTAGGAAAGGACGCAGTTGCTAGTGTGAGTTGATTGGTTGCGTAAGGGCTTAAATGTCCAAGCAACTTAAATTTAAATATGGTGCAGACCCTTAGTTTAAATGTATCATGTACACAAAAGAGACGTACCTGGAATATAATCCTGGTACCAAAAAAGACAGGGTTTCAGCACTCTTTTAGAAAAACTCACAAATCACTTTAATGTAATTCAATAGCTTTAATAGTGGCAGCCAAATTCCACACAACATGGGAATAAATCCATGTAAATATTAAAACACATAAGCATACAAGTTCGACTCATGAATGACAGTTCAAAAGAACCTGACCGGTCAGGGATACACGAAAAAGCACATGTGAGGCGAAATGTAAATAGCAGTAGTGTTGCTTAGGCACAGGTTTTTATAGTGAACCACTACACCCAACTACCTCAGAACCTCCCAAGGAAAGGTCATGGAAGGTATATCCTGGGCAGATATATGAACCGGGATCTAAGTGGTAAACACTGCCAAGCCTGTGTCAGGCACCTTGTAGAAAGTGATTTCACAGTTAGAAATGAATACAGTTACTGCAATATACAAAATATAGGCTATTATATCAAGTGAGACCTCCTCTGGCTTTGCTACACCCAGCTGCTTACAGCACCCCTGCAGTTATGGGGCTACATGCTGCGCAGGTTACAAAGGGGATCTAAGCAAGCCAGCAGGTGAGCCCCCTGAATATATACATAGGTAGACAAGTGGGTAACAATTGTAGAGGTAACACAATTTATGCAATATTGATTACATTCGCATTGTGCATACATATATCCACAGAAGAAGTCTGCAAAGCAAGATGCAAGGATGTTAGCATGAATATGTCGCAGGTGAATTAGTGTTTTCACATGCAGGCAAATAAGAGTCAAGTTGTAG
Organism: Bombina bombina; assembly: GCF_027579735.1. Taxonomy (NCBI): domain Eukaryota; kingdom Metazoa; phylum Chordata; class Amphibia; order Anura; family Bombinatoridae; genus Bombina; species Bombina bombina. The sequence goes on along the minus strand of NC_069501.1, from coordinate 936,907,589 downwards.
TTAGTAGAGCACAGTCTAAGCAAGAAATGTATGACTCCAAGCAAAGACAGGTATCAAGATATTAGTCTCAGTGAAAGACAAAACAGCGCCTTCTCCAACTTAACAAAATGCCATTATTTTCTTCAACATGGTCACCTATTCCATATCAGTATATTTCAGGTGTCAACATGTCACACTTATACGACCTTGCTTTCAGATGTTGTTGTGTCCAATATCCACAGGGGTATGTATGGTCCCCACTTGTTAGCATTCCATGCCGGTAGCGATCTCCATCGCAAACGCCAAACACAGCGGTGCTCCACGTGTATCACGTGACCTGGTCGGCTCCACCAATGCCGACGCGCGTTTCACCCGCTCGACTGGAATTCAGACCGGGCTTCGTCAGGGCGTAATACTGCTTTGATCCATGCGTCCTGTTATATAGATCAATGATGTTGCGCCTCTGCTGGAAGGTGAAAGTTTCACATGCTGCTACAGGCAGCTTTCAATCTTATGTGATTGCTATTATTTACAATCTTATGTTTCAAATTTACAAGAAGCAAAGCCAAGGTTAGAAATGTTACATATTTTTCCTCAAACATTTATACTTGGTTGCTACAGTTAAAAACATTACAATCTGTCATTCAAGAAACAACATGTTCTTTATATTTTTATTGTCTTATATCTTGTAGAATCTGCTTATTTTTGGTTAGGTAGAATGGAGTGTAAAAGCAAAATACCTCTCCATATCAACACTCCACTCTACCTTAAGTACAGTCTTATAGGAAGCAGGCCATATCTAATTTATCGTTGAGACTATTTGGAATTTGTGTCCCAAGGATTGATATCCACCTGCATTCCTTTCTCAGGAGGGTTTTATCATTATCTCCTCCTCTCCCGTTTATGATGCCTTTGTCTATGCCCACGAATCTGAGTGAATCAGGATTGCAATTATGCGCCAACTCAAAGTGTTTTGCTACATTGCTTTTAGGATTTTTATTCTTTACATCATCTCTATGTTCTGAGATGCGGTCCTTTATCGCCCTCCTCGTTTTTCCCACATAGAAAAGTGGGCAATCACAGGACAGCAGGTATACGACCCCCTCAGTATCACAGTTCACAAAATGTTTTAGTCTATAGGTTTTTCCCGTATTTGTACTGAACTCTTTTGTCTTGCGCATAAATTTACATGTTACACATTTTCCACAGGGATAATTGCCTATGGATCTATGTTTTGTAAGCCAGTTACTTTGTCCTGTTTTGGACAAGTATTGGCTCCTCACCAACTTATCTTTAAGATTGGGTGCCCGTCTGGCAGTGATATTGGAGAAATCACCTACTTCCTTTCTGACCCCTATGTCACTGGTAAGGATATGCCAATTCTTTGCGAGAATGCCTTTCAGAGAGTTCCAGTGGCAATTGTAATCAGTGATTAGTCTTATCTTAGATTCATTATTCTTTGGTGTGGGCAAAAGAAGTTTCTCCCTGTCCATGTGTAGAGCATTATTAAATGCCCCTTTAACCACTCTCTTGGAATACCCTCTAGTCAGGAATCTTTGTTTCATTTCTGACGCGTGTTTCAGATATTTCTCTTTGCTAGAGCAATTCCTACGAAGCCTTAGGAATTGGCCTTTGGGTATTCCTTTCTTTAGATGGCTGGGATGGTGGCTAGAGGCAATTAACAGGCTATTGGTCGCAGTGGATTTGCGAAAGTTCTCAGTTGAAACTACCCCTTTTTCCAGTTTCACTTCAATGTCTAAAAAGGCAATTGCCTCTTTACTAGACTGGACAGTAAGAGAGATGTTTCTATCATTTACATTTAGGGTGTCAACAAATTCTTTTAAGAGGCTCTCAGAGCCCTCCCAGATGAGGAAAATGTCGTCCACATATCTTAACCATATGTGGATATTTTCCTCAAATAGGGGGCTCTGAAAGACCTCTTCCATTTCCCATACGCCTAGATGTAGGCAGGCGTAGGTAGGAGCACAAGTGGCACCCATCGCAGTGCCTCTTAGTTGTTTGTATATCTTGTTGTCGAACATGAATACATTATTTGTTAATACAAATCTAAGTAGCTCGACAACAAAGTCTGTGTGCTTTTGGGCATACTTTCCTCTTGTCATGAGGAAATGTTTACTTGCCTCAATGCCCACTTCATGCGGGATGGACGAATACAGACCTTCAACATCAAGACAAACCAACATTGCCCCTTTCGGAACACTCAAGCCTTCAACCTTTCTCAGAAAATCTGCTGTGTCTAGGACAAATGAGGGCATGGTCGTAAGGAAGGGTCTTAGAAAGTGGTCTATGTAGTTTCCAAGCTTTTCAGTTAAGCTCCCAATGCCTGCTATTATGGGGCGGCCAGGTGGATTTGTAGGGTTCTTATGTATCTTAGGGATACAATAAAAGACTGGCATTATTGGATGATCAGGATAGAGATACTTAAATTCAGATAGGGTTATCACACCTTTGTCCTTTGCTCCTTTTAAAACAAAAAACAGTGCATTTTGTATAGAGGAAGTAGGATTAAATGTGAGACATTGATATTGTCTCTTATCCAGTAGCTGTCTTTTTACCTCTAGAATGTACATCTACTCATCCCATAGAACCAGATTGCCGCCTTTGTCGGCCGCCTTTATGACCACCCCTTTGGCATTCATTAGGTCATTGAGAGCTTTTCTTTCGGCTTTATTAAGGTTATCACCTACCAAGCCAGTGATGGATATATTCTGTAGATCTTTCTCTACTTGTTTAACAAAAATATTTACTGCCGGGACCATGGATAGCTGTGGCATATATTTCGATTTCGCTTTTAGGTTTGACGAAATATGGACATTGGTACCTATTTCCTCATCTTGTGAAGGAGTCTGTTGGCTACCTTCCGAGTCAGTGAGTAATTCTTGCAGGGCCAGTATTGTTATACTGTCCTCTCGTGTAAGTGAGACATCCTCAACAAGATGTTTACTCTTGCCCTTCATAATTTGTGAGAGTACAATACGCCTTGCAAATAAATGGAGATCTTTTAAGAAGTTAAACTTATCCAAGTTATTTGTAGGGCAAAATGAAATACCTCTTTTTAGGACCTCTATGTGCATATAGTTCAATTTAAAAGAAGACAGGTTGATTACCTGCATATTATTTTCAGCTAGTTCGAGTATCCCCTGCGACCTCGAGGTCGCCTCGGTCTGCTCTGACGATAATTCCTTTGACCCTGATCCTGGCTCTGCTGGTATCTTTGCCTTGAGGGGTAGCGTCTTTCTTCTGAGTTTAAACTCAGACCCCCTCCTTCTCTTCCTACCACCTCTCCTCCTTCCCCTAAAAAAGACTGTTTTTTATCAAGAGTGTTTTTATGTTGGTCAAGTTCTACATCAGAGCTATCCGTCCCAGAATCATATGTTCCTTTTGTAGTTAAGTAGCTATATACTTTGTTGTTTTTGTAGTCATCATTATCTCTTGAAAACTTCCTTCCTTTTCTTAGTTTTATATCATTTTGTAGTCTAGATATCTGATCCTTTATTTCATCATTCAATTTGGGGAAATTGGTGTTATGTTCAAAAGTGTTTACCACTTTTAGGGACTCCTCAACCTGTATAATTGTTTTAGCTAGTCTTTCTTTATTTCGTACCACCATTTTCTCCATTAGAATAATGGAGCAGTCAGAAAGACTGGTATTCCAGTCTTCTAGAAATTCTTCTCCTCCCTCATCCTCACGTAAGTTTGTACCAGGGTCTAGTTTAAGACGAAGACCCCTCGGTATGATTTTGGTTTTTATGTAGTTCTCTAGACTTGAAGTTTCTGCCCGAAGCTTTATTTGTTTAACCAAGAGTTTTTTGTAATTTTTAAAGGCACCATAGATGTTCACTGGTGTATTGTTGGAATCCTGATTCTCCTCTATTTTCGACAGGGATAGTGAGGCTGTAAGTTCTGCCTCCCAATTTTCGTCAGACAGCATAAACGCCATTTTGGTCTAAATTTAAACCTTTTATAACAGGGATCCAGTACCAGGGTGTGTAGGACTTAGCTGATCCACAAAAAAGCTACTGTTTATGTATATATTAATGTGTATATATATATATATATAATACTAGCTAGGGGGTTTACCCTTTCCTGAGACCTAAGAATGGGCCCAAGGCCCAAGTACACAAGGTATGCACAGTGAATAATCAAGAACAATTTAGGAAAGGACGCAGTTGCTAGTGTGAGTTGATTGGTTGCGTAAGGGCTTAAATGTCCAAGCAACTTAAATTTAAATATGGTGCAGACCCTTAGTTTAAATGTATCATGTACACAAAAGAGACGTACCTGGAATATAATCCTGGTACCAAAAAAGACAGGGTTTCAGCACTCTTTTAGAAAAACTCACAAATCACTTTAATGTAATTCAATAGCTTTAATAGTGGCAGCCAAATTCCACACAACATGGGAATAAATCCATGTAAATATTAAAACACATAAGCATACAAGTTCGACTCATGAATGACAGTTCAAAAGAACCTGACCGGTCAGGGATACACGAAAAAGCACATGTGAGGCGAAATGTAAATAGCAGTAGTGTTGCTTAGGCACAGGTTTTTATAGTGAACCACTACACCCAACTACCTCAGAACCTCCCAAGGAAAGGTCATGGAAGGTATATCCTGGGCAGATATATGAACCGGGATCTAAGTGGTAAACACTGCCGAGCCTGTGTCAGGCACCTTGTATAAAGTGATTTCACAGTTAGAAATGAATACAGTTACTGCAATATACAAAATATAGGCTATTATATCAAGTGAGACCTCCTCTGGCTTTGCTACACCCAGCTGCTTACAGCACCCCTGCAGTTATGGGGCTACATGCTGCGCAGGTTACAAAGGGGATCTAAGCAAGCCAGCAGGTGAGCCCCCTGAATATATACATAGGTAGACAAGTGGGTAACAATTGTAGAGGTAACACAATTTATGCAATATTGATTACATTCGCATTGTGCATGGATGCAAGGATGTTAGCATGAATATGTCGCAGGTGAATTAGTGTTTTCACATGCAGGCAAATAAGAGTCAAGTTGTAGTTAGTAGAGCACAGTCTAAGCAAGAAATGTATGACTCCAAGCGAAGACAGGTATCAAGATATTAGTCTCAGTGAAAGACAAAACAGCGCCTTCTCCAACTTAACAAAATGCCATTATTTTCTTCAACATGGTCACCTATTCCATATCAGTATATTTCAGGTGTCAACATGTCACACTTATACGACCTTGCTTTCAGATGTTGTTGTGTCCAATATCCACAGGGGTATGTATGGTCCCCACTTGTTAGCATTCCATGCCGGTAGCGATCTCCATCGCAAACGCCAAACACAGCGGTGCTCCACGTGTATCACGTGACCTGGTCGGCTCCACCAATGCCGACACGCGTTTCACCCGCTCGACTGGAATTCAGACCGGGCTTCGTCAGGGCGTAATACTGCTTTGATCCATGCGTCCTGTTATATAGATCAATGATGTTGCGCCTCTGCTGGAAGGTGAAAGTTTCACATGCTGCTACAGGCAGCTTTCAATCTTATGTGATTGCTATTATTTACAATCTTATGTTTCAAATTTACAAGAAGCAAAGCCAAGGTTAGAAATGTTACATATTTTTCCTCAAACATTTATACTTGGTTGCTACAGTTAAAAACATTACAATCTATCATTCGAGAAACAACATGTTCTATATATTTTTATTGTCTTATATCTTGTAGAATCTGCTTATTTTTGGTTAGGTAGAATGGAGTGTAAAAGCAAAATACCTCTCCATATCAACACTCCACTCTACCTTAAGTACAGTCTTATAGGAAGCAGGCCATATCTAATTTATCGTTGAGACCATTTGGAATTTGTGTCCCAAGGATTGATATCCACCTGCATTCCTTTCTCAGGAGGGTTTTATCATTATCTCCTCCTCTCCCGTTTATGATGCCTTTGTCTATGCCCACGAATCTGAGTGAATCAGGATTGCAATTATGCGCCAACTCAAAGTGTTTTGCTACATTGTTTTTAGGATTTTTATTCTTTACATCATCTCTATGTTCTGAGATGCGGTCCTTTATCGCCCTCCTCGTTTTTCCCACATAGAAAAGTGATAACCTTAATAAAGCCGAAAGAAAAGCTCTCAATGACCTAATGAATGCCAAAGGGGTGGTCATAAAGGCGGCCGACAAAGGCGGCAATCTGGTTCTATGGGATGAGCAGATGTACGTTCTAGAGGTAAAAAGACAGCTACTGGATAAGAGACAATATCAATGTCTCACATTTAATCCTACTTCCTCTATACAAAATGCACTGTTTTTTGTTTTAAAAGGAGCAAAGGACAAAGGTGCGATAACCCTATCTGAATTTAAGTATCTCTCTCCTGATCATCCAATAATGCCAGTCTTTTATTGTATCCCTAAGATACATAAGAACCCTACAAATCCACCTGGCCGCCCCATAATAGCAGGCATTGGGAGCTTAACTGAAAACCTTGGAAACTACATAGACCACTTTCTAAGACCCTTCCTTACGACCATGCCCTCATTTGTCCTAGACACAGCAGATTTTCTGAGAAAGGTTGAAGGCTTGAGTGTTCCGAAAGGGGCACTGTTGGTTTGTCTTGATGTTGAAGGTCTGTATTCGTCCATCCCGCATGAAGTGGGCATTGAGGCAAGTAAACATTTCCTCATGACAAGAGGAAAGTATGCCCAAAAGCACACAGACTTTGTTGTCGAGCTACTTAGATTTGTATTAACAAATAATGTATTCATGTTCGACAACAAGATATACAAACAACTAAGAGGCACTGCGATGGGTGCCACTTGTGCTCCTACCTACGCCTGCCTACATCTAGGCGTATGGGAAATGGAAGAGGTCTTTCAGAGCCCCCTATTTGAGGAAAATATCCACATATGGTTAAGATATGTGGACGACATTTTCCTCATCTGGGAGGGCTCTGAGAGCCTCTTAAAAGAATTTGTTGACACCCTAAATGTAAATGATAGAAACATCTCTCTTACTGTCCAGTCTAGTAAAGAGGCAATTGCCTTTTTAGACATTGAAGTGAAACTGGAAAAAGGGGTAGTTTCAACTGAGAACTTTTGCAAATCCACTGCGACCAATAGCCTGTTAATTGCCTCTAGCCACCATCCCAGCCATCTAAAGAAAGGAATACCCAAAGGCCAATTCCTAAGGCTTCGTAGGAATTGCTCTAGCAAAGAGAAATATCTGAAACACGCGTCAGAAATGGAACAAAGATTCCTGACTAGAGGGTATTCCAAGAGAGTGGTTAAAGGGGCATTTAATAATGCTCTACACATGGACAGGGAGAAACTTCTTTTGCCCACACCAAAGAATAATGAATCTAAGATAAGACTAATCACTGATTACAATTGCCACTGGAACTCTCTGAAAGGCATTCTCGCAAAGAATTGGCATATCCTTACCAGTGACATAGGGGTCAGAAAGGAAGTAGGTGATTTCTCCAATATCACTGCCAGACGGGCACCCAATCTTAAAGATAAGTTGGTGAGGAGCCAATACTTGTCCAAAACAGGACAAAGTAACTGGCTTACAAAACATAGATCCATAGGCAATTATCCCTGTGGAAAATGTGTAACATGTAAATTTATGCGCAAGACAAAAGAGTTCAGTACAAATACGGGAAAAACCTATAGACTAAAACATTTTGTGAACTGTGATACTGAGGGGGTCGTATACCTGCTGTCCTGTGATTGCCCACTTTTCTATGTGGGAAAAACGAGGAGGGCGATAAAGGACCGCATCTCAGAACATAGAGATGATGTAAAGAATAAAAATCCTAAAAGCAATGTAGCAAAACACTTTGAGTTGGCGCATAATTGCAATCCTGATTCACTCAGATTCGTGGGCATAGACAAAGGCATCATAAACGGGAGAGGAGGAGATAATGATAAAACCCTCCTGAGAAAGGAATGCAGGTGGATATCAATCCTTGGGACACAAATTCCAAATAGTCTCAACGATAAATTAGATATGGCCTGCTTCCTATAAGACTGTACTTAAGGTAGAGTGGAGTGTTGATATGGAGAGGTATTTTGCTTTTACACTCCATTCTACCTAACCAAAAATAAGCAGATTCTACAAGATATAAGACAATAAAAATATAAAGAACATGTTGTTTCTTGAATGACAGATTGTAATGTTTTTAACTGTAGCAACCAAGTATAAATGTTTGAGGAAAAATATGTAACATTTCTAACCTTGGCTTTGCTTCTTGTAAATTTGAAACATAAGATTGTAAATAATAGCAATCACATAAGATTGAAAGCTGCCTGTAGCAGCATGTGAAACTTTCACCTTCCAGCAGAGGCGCAACATCATTGATCTATATAACAGGATGCATGGATCAAAGCAGTATTACGCCCTGACGAATCCCGGTCTGAATTCCAGTCGAGCGGGTGAAACGCGCGTCGGCATTGGTGGAGCCGACCAGGTCACGTGATACACGTGGAGCACCGCTGTGTTTGGCGTTTGCGATGGAGATCGCTACCGGCATGGAATGCTAACAAGTGGGGACCATACATACCCCTGTGGATATTGGACACAACAACATCTGAAAGCAAGGTCGTATAAGTGTGACATGTTGACACCTGAAATATACTGATATGGAATAGGTGACCATGTTGAAGAAAATAATGGCATTTTGTTAAGTTGGAGAAGGCGCTGTTTTGTCTTTCACTGAGACTAATATCTTGATACCTGTCTTTGCTTGGAGTCATACATTTCTTGCTTAGACTGTGCTCTACTAACTACAACTTGACTCTTATTTGCCTGCATGTGAAAACACTAATTCACCTGCGACATATTCATGCTAACATCCTTGCATCTTGCTTTGCAGACTTCTTCTGTGGATATATGTATGCACAATGCGAATGTAATCAATATTGCATAAATTGTGTTACCTCTACAATTGTTACCCACTTGTCTACCTATGTATATATTCAGGGGGCTCACCTGCTGGCTTGCTTAGATCCCCTTTGTAACCTGCGCAGCATGTAGCCCCATAACTGCAGGGGTGCTGTAAGCAGCTGGGTGTAGCAAAGCCAGAGGAGGTCTCACTTGATATAATAGCCTATATTTTGTATATTGCAGTAACTGTATTCATTTCTAACTGTGAAATCACTTTCTACAAGGTGCCTGACACAGGCTTGGCAGTGTTTACCACTTAGATCCCGGTTCATATATCTGCCCAGGATATACCTTCCATGACCTTTCCTTGGGAGGTTCTGAGGTAGTTGGGTGTAGTGGTTCACTATAAAAACCTGTGCCTAAGCAACACTACTGCTATTTACATTTCGCCTCACATGTGCTTTTTCGTGTATCCCTGACCGGTCAGGTTCTTTTGAACTGTCATTCATGAGTCAAACTTGTATGGTTATGTGTTTTAATATTTACATGGATTTATTCCCATGTTGTGTGGAATTTGGCTGCCACTATTAAAGCTATTGAATTACATTAAAGTGATTTGTGAGTTTTTCTAAAAGAGTGCTGAAACCCTGTCTTTTTTGGTACCAGGATTATATTCCAGGTACGTCTCTTTTGTGTACATGATACATTTAAACTAAGGGTCTGCACCATATTTAAATTTAAGTTGCTTGGACATTTAAGCCCTTACGCAACCAATCAACTCACACTAGCAACTGCGTCCTTTCCTAAATTGTTCTTGATTTTTCACTGTGCATACCTTGTGTACTTGGGCCTTGGGCCCATTCTTAGGTCTCAGGAAAGGGTAAACCCCCTATCTAGTATTGTATATATTTATACACATTAATATATACATAAACAGTAGCTTTTTTGTGGATCAGCTAAGTCCTACACACCCTGGTACTGGATCCCTGTTATAAAAGGTTTAAATTTAGACCAAAATGGCGTTTATGCTGTCTGACGAAAATTGGGAGGCAGAACTTACAGCCTCACTATCCCTGTCGAATCTAGAGGAGAATCAGGATTCCAACAATACACCAGTGAACATCTATGGTGCCTTTAAAAATTACAAAAAACTCTTGGTTAAACAAATAAAGCTTCGGGCAGAAACTTCAAGTCTAGAGAACTACATAAAAACCAAAATCATACCGAGGGGTCTTCGTCTTAAACTAGACCCTGGTACAAACTTACGTGAGGATGAGGGAGGAGAAGAATTTCTAGAAGACTGGAATACCAGTCTTTCCTACTGCTCCATTATTCTAATGGAGAAAATGGTGGTACGAAATAAAGAAAGACAAGCTAAAACAATTATACAGGTTGAGGAGTCCCTAAAAGTGGTAAACACTTTTGAACATAACACCAATTTCCCCAAATTGAATGATGAAATAAAGGATCAGATAGCTAGACTACAAAATGATATAAAACTAAGAAAAGGAAGGAAGTTTTCAAGAGATAATGATGACTACAAAAACAACAAAGTATATAGCTACTTAACTACAAAAGGAACATATGATTCTGGGACGGATAGCTCTGATGTAGAACTTGACCAACATAAAAACACTCTTGATAAAAAACAGTATTTTTTAGGGGAAGGAGGAGAGGTGGTAGGAAGAGAAGGAGGGGGTCTGAGTTTAAACTCAGAAGAAAGACGCTACCCCTCGAGGCAAAGATACCAGCAGAGCCAGGATCAGGGTCAAAGGAATTATCGTCAGAGCAGACCGAGGCGACCTCGAGGTCGCAGGGGATACTCGAACTAGCTGAAAATAATATGCAGGTAATCAACCTGTCTTCTTTTAAATTGAACTATATGCACATAGAGGTCCTAAAAAGAGGTCTTTCATTTTGCCCTACAAATAACTTGGATAAGTTTAACTTCTTAAAAGATCTCCATTTATTTGCAAGGCGTATTGTACTCTCACAAATTATGAAGGGCAAGAGTAAACATCTTGTTGAGGATGTCTCACTTACACGAGAGGACAGTATAACAATACTGGCCCTGCAAGAATTACTCACTGACTCTGAAGGTAGCCAACAGACTCCTTCACAAGATGAGGAAATAGGTACCAATGTCCATATTTTGTCAAACCTAAAAGCGAAATCGAAATATATGCCACAGCTATCCATGGTCCCGGCAGTAAATATTTTTGTTAAACAAGTAGAGAAAGATCTACAGAATATATCCATCACTGGCTTGGTAGGTGATAACCTTAATAACGCCGAAAGAAAAGCTCTCAATGACCTAATGAATGCCAAAGGGGTGGTCATAAAGGCGGCCGACAAAGGCGGCAATCTGGTTCTATGGGATGAGCAGATGTACGTTCTAGAGGTAAAAAGACAGCTACTGGATAAGAGACAAAATCAATGTCTCACATTTAATCCTACTTCCTCTATACAAAATGCACTGTTTTTTGTTTTAAAAGGAGCAAAGGACAAAGGTGTGATAACCCTATCTGAATTTAAGTATCTCTATCCTGATCATCCAATAATGCCAGTCTTTTATTGTATCCCTAAGATACATAAGAACCCTACAAATCCACCTGGTCGCCCCATAATAGCAGGCATTGGGAGCTTAACTGAAAAGCTTGGAAACTACATAGACCACTTTCTAAGACCCTTCCTTACGACCATGCCCTCATTTGTCCTAGACACAGCAGATTTTCTGAGAAAGGTTGAAGGCTTGAGTGTTCCGAAAGGGGCACTGTTGGTTTGTCTTGATGTTGAAGGTCTGTATTCGTCCATCCTGCATGAAGTGGGCATTGAGGCAAGTAAACATTTCCTCATGACAAGAGGAAAGTATGCCCAAAAGCACACAGACTTTGTTGTCGAGCTACTTAGATTTGTATTAACAAATAATGTATTCATGTTCGACAACAAGATATACAAACAACTAAGAGGCACTGCGATGGGTGCCACTTGTGCTCCTACCTACGCCTGCCTACATCTAGGCGTATGGGAAATGGAAGAGGTCTTTCAGAGCCCCCTATTTGAGGAAAATATCCACATATGGTTAAGATATGTGGACGACATTTTCCTCATCTGGGAGGGCTCTGAGAGCCTCTTAAAAGAATTTGTTGACACCCTAAATGTAAATGATAGAAACATCTCTCTTACTGTCCAGTCTAGTAAAGAGGCAATTGCCTTTTTAGACATTGAAGTGAAACTGGAAAAAGGGGTAGTTTCAACTGAGAACTTTCGCAAATCCACTGCGACCAATAGCCTGTTAATTGCCTCTAGCCACCATCCCAGCCATCTAAAGAAAGGAATACCCAAAGGCCAATTCCTAAGGCTTCGTAGGAATTGCTCTAGCAAAGAGAAATATCTGAAACACGCGTTAGAAATGGAACAAAGATTCCTGACTAGAGGGTATTCCAAGAGAGTGGTTAAAGGGGCATTTAATAATGCTCTACACATGGACAGGGAGAAACTTCTTTTGCCCACACCAAAGAATAATTAATCTAAGATAAGACTAATCACTGATTACAATTGCCACTGGAACTCTCTGAAAGGCATTCTCGCAAAGAATTGGCATATCCTTACTAGTGACATAGGGGTCAGAAAGGAAGTAGGTGATTTCTCCAATATCACTGCCAGACGGGCACCCAATCTTAAAGATAAGTTGGTGAGGAGCCAATACTTGTCCAAAACAGGACAAAGTAACTGGCTTACAAAACATAGATCCATAGGCAATTATCCCTGTGGAAAATGTGTAACATGTAAATTTATGCGCAAGACAAAAGAGTTCAGTACAAATACGGGAAAACCTATAGACTAAAACATTTTGTGAACTGTGATACTGAGGGGGTCGTATACCTGCTGTCCTGTGATTGCCCACTTTTCTATGTGGGAAAAACGAGGAGGGCGATAAAGGACCGCATCTCAGAACATAGAGATGATGTAAAGAATAAAAATCCTAAAAGCAATGTAGCAAAACACTTTGAGTTGGCGCATAATTGCAATCCTGATTCACTCAGATTCGTGGGCATAGACAAAGGCATCATAAACGGGAGAGGAGGAGATAATGATAAAACCCTCCTGAGAAAGGAATGCAGGTGGATATCAATCCTTGGGACACAAATTCCAAATGGTCTCAACGATAAATTAGATATGGCCTGCTTCCTATAAGACTGTACTTAAGGTAGAGTGGAGTGTTGATATGGAGAGGTATTTTGCTTTTACACTCCATTCTACCTAACCAAAAATAAGCAGATTCTACAAGATATAAGACAATAAAAATATAAAGAACATGTTGTTTCTTGAATGACAGATTGTAATGTTTTTAACTGTAGCAACCAAGTATAAATGTTTGAGGAAAAATATGTAACATTTCTAACCTTGGCTTTGCTTCTTGTAAATTTGAAACATAAGATTGTAAATAATAGCAATCACATAAGATTGAAAGCTGCCTGTAGCAGCATGTGAAACTTTCACCTTCCAGCAGAGGCGCAACATCATTGATCTATATAACAGGACGCATGGATCAAAGCAGTATTACGCCCTGACGAAGCCCGGTCTGAATTCCAGTCGAGCGGGTGAAATGCGCTTCGGCATTGGTTGAGCCGACCAGGTCACGTGATACACGTGGAGCACCGCTGTGTTTGGCGTTTGCGATGGAGATCGCTACCGGCATGGAATGCTAACAAGTGGGGACCATACATACCCCTGTGGATATTGGACACAACAACATCTGAAAGCAAGGTCGTATAAGTGTGACATGTTGACACCTGAAATATACTGATATGGAATAGGTGACCATGTTGAAGAAAATAATGGCATTTTGTTAAGTTGGAGAAGGCGCTGTTTTGTCTTTCACTGAGACTAATATCTTGATACCTGTCTTCGCTTGGAGTCATACATTTCTTGCTTAGACTGTGCTCTACTAACTACAACTTGACTCTTATTTGCCTGCATGTGAAAACACTAATTCACCTGCGACATATTCATGCTAACATCCTTGCATCTTGCTTTGCAGACTTCTTCTGTGGATATATGTATGCACAATGCGAATGTAATCAATATTGCATAAATTGTGTTACCTCTACAATTGTTACCCACTTGTCTACCTATGTATATATTCAGGGGGCTCACCTGCTGGCTTGCTTAGATCCCCTTTGTAACCTGCGCAGCATGTAGCCCCATAACTGCAGGGGTGCTGTAAGCAGCTGGGTGTAGCAAAGCCAGAGGAGGTCTCACTTGATATAATAGCCTATATTTTGTATATTGCAGTAACTGTATTCATTTCTAACTGTGAAATCACTTTCTACAAGGTGCCTGACACAGGCTTGGCAGTGTTTACCACTTAGATCCCGGTTCATATATCTGCCCAGGATATACCTTCCATGACCTTTCCTTGGGAGGTTCTGAGGTAGTTGGGTGTAGTGGTTCACTATAAAAACCTGTGCCTAAGCAACACTACTGCTATTTACATTTCGCCTCACATGTGCTTTTTCGTGTATCCCTGACCGGTCAGGTTCTTTTGAACTGTCATTCATGAGTCGAACTTGTATGCTTATGTGTTTTAATATTTACATGGATTTATTCCCATGTTGTGTGGAATTTGGCTGCCACTATTAAAGCTATTGAATTACATTAAAGTGATTTGTGAGTTTTTCTAAAAGAGTGCTGAAACCCTGTCTTTTTTGGTACCAGGATTATATTCCAGGTACGTCTCTTTTGTGTGCATGATATATATATATATATATATATATATACACACATCTCGACAGGCATGACACCTCCCAGGTTCGCCCAGCAGTAGAGTGCTGCACTGGTCCACGCCGTCCAGACGTTTTATCCACAGCTGTTTGGGAAGCAGAAGAAGTCAACAGATGCGCATGTTAAGAAGGCCCTCTGGGAGTCAATCACCAATAAGGTTCAATTGGTGAAGGGCATCCAGAGGAGCCAGGATCAGATCATGCGGAGGTTCGGAGATATGAGGTTGCGTCTGCAAAAAAAAGTGGACCTCATAAGGGAGTGGGTACAAGCCCGCAAAAGAGATGGAAAGAAAGTTGATCCAGAACGGAAACTCTACCTACTCCCTTATGAGGTCACTTTATGTGACCTCCTCAGTCTCCGGGTACCCAAAGGATTTCAATCCTCTCCATCCTCGGCCTCTTCTTCTTCCCTCACAGCTGCTGGATCCAAAACTCAGGAGGACCCGGGGGCCAGTGCAGCTGCTTCTCCGTCCGGTGGCCTGGGAGGAGTTGAAATGGAGACTGAACAAGGTAAATATCTTACGTTATATAATATATTAATATTTGATTAGACTTTTAAGAAATGTGTAGATAGTCATATATTCAACCTATATAGATCTCACAACATACGCTACATATTATGTTCAGATATCTTATTTTAGATTCGTCACACAGGAAATAGGAGTGATGTTTCTTGTACTCTCCAGAATATGCGTCACAGAGTGAAAATGGAATTGTGCATCCGTAAAATCCCTAGCATCCGCCATTTTATACATTGACTCTTGAATCATAACCCAGTTATAAATATTATTTTTTATTGTTCAATATTAACAAATATACGATTTCCATCTCGTAATACACCCAATTGAAAAAATATCATAAGTTTTTATGAAATGATACTCATCACACTACTATATCCAAATTAATTCTGATTCACGGATGCGCAATTCCACATAGAATCATTGCGCAATGATCATGAAAGATAGAATTGCGCACACACGTGAACATGTGTTTGCTGTAACTGGCATCGCTTTACACATGTTGGTCAAATGTATACATTAATTAGTATATATGTGAAGAATACAGTATCCTTATTTACAATCTTCTACATTATACAAAATATACTAGCAAGATCAAAATAATAAACAATGAAATATAGATATCAATTGATGATAATGCAACAAGACAACAAATGAATTAAAGCTACAGTCAACAACATAAAGTTTTGAAAATAAGAATACAGGATCGATTTATTAAGACATTAATTGAGGAAACAATGAACTCATGTGAATAAAAAGAGATTATTAGTTTGTCAATGTAAATGTATTTTAAACTTTTTTATCTACAAGTCCTGATTTGTATTAATGATATCCAATCCTCATTGAATATTTTACAGATATGGATGTTGGTGCTGGACCCTCAGGCCAGGGTTCGTCAGACTATGGTATGTCTCATTTTATTTTCAATTTGTCTTAGAAACATGGACATAACATTACATAACATAATACATTCACATTTATCAATATTTATATGGATACTTTAATTATCATTTCTGGTTATTTAAAATTAAGAATATATCGCTTCTATTCTTGATATCTTCATTTTACTGTTAGATTAGTTTCATGGCCAATTTATATTCTGCCCCTGTGTATTGCTTGTCATTGTTTTGATATATTTTTACAACAATCACACATTTTTGCATATGTTAATATTTTAAAAATATACATTACATACGTTTTTGGGTTGTTATCATTTAAGGGACATGAAAACCAAATTTTAAATTGACGGATTTAGACATGTGATTTTCACAAATATTTAAAAATCACAGGCTGGATTTTATTGACAAATTAATCCAATAACACATTTTGTGCCTCTTGTCCCTTTAAGAGAGGATAATTAAAGAATTTTGATGATATCCTTAAATTACATTTTTTATTGTTATTGCATGCTCAATACCATTCATTACATCAACATATGTAGGCAAAAATTCCTTAACAGCAAAATTGTCAAATTAAGATATTTAAATCTTAAAGGGACACTGACCACATATTATTTATGTTGTCATTCACACAGAGCATGCAATATTAATTAACTTTATTATTTACTCCTATAATTATATTTTCAACATTCTCTTGTTATCTTAATTTGAAAAGCAAGAATGTAATTTTAGATGCAGGTCCATTTTTGGTGACCAACCTGGGTTGTTCTTGATGATTGTTGTATACCTTCAACAAGCAATATTTAATGAACCAAACAATTTCTTAGCTGCATTAAAAAAAAAAATAAAAAAAAATAGAATAGGAGTAAATGTAAAATTAAATAAAACATTAATTTTATTTTAAAATCAATGTTTTAACAAAATTGATGTCAGTGACCCTTTAATAATCAATCGATTCCTTCATCATTACATTGTTTGGATGAAACAATATTGATATCTAAATGACATATTCACTCTTGGACTTACTTTATAGATATAAGCATACCCTAACAGCACCATGATTACATATTTTGATGAATAACTTCTGTTTTGCATTGTGATCAATATGTGTTGTGTCCTAAACAAGATTAGTGTACATTGCACAAATGGATCGATGTGACACATGGCTTGGGTTCGATTTATCACCAGTTTTTATTCCAAATGTTGTTTGTGTGTATTCGTTTAAAAACATTGATCAATGGGTATATTTAGATATGCAATATAATCATATGAGATGAATTGTCTGTCTAATATAGTCAGAAATTAAACATATGTTAAAGACATTTTTTTTATTCAGAATAACCTTGATTTACTCATGCATTTATACTTCAGATTAGTGCTCTATTGTTCTCATTTCTAAGTATATTATTCTTAAAAATCGATAATGATGTGATTTAGTGATGTCCAAACTGTGTTCACTAATAGATATCTATATCATTCATAGATATAGTTCTTGTGGGGAGCCCAGGGGGATCCAGCACCAACAATCAAATGCCTTCAAAGCATTCTGGTAAATCCATTGACTCATTCATATGTCATTGAAGGTGTATTTGTAATCTATATAATGATCATGATTCTGATGAAGCATTACATTTGAATAAAACATATAATTAACATATCATATAATTTAGATTATATCTCGAATTTATTTTAATATTGAAAGATTAATATCTCAAAGCTTCTTAGTCTACACCTTTGTTGTTCAGAAGATGGATAACATATGTTTGTTTTTATTAAAAATTTGGACAACAATCATGAAGTGATACACACATGAGAACTCTCAAATGTTCCATGTACTCTTCTTTTCGGAATTTTTATGAAATCCAAACACTAAAATTAAATTCTTACTCATTAAGAATAACAAATCTAATGTAATTTCTATGCTCCATCAAAATGATGTAAATCATAACTTTGGATCAGTATATCTTTAATGCAACATTGATGTGTGTCTTGGAGCAACAGTAAGATATGTTATAATATCTGATATTAACATGTACACAACATGTTATGTTTTACAGATATTGATGTAACATGTGGGACAGAGGAGGAAGAGGCGGCCATGGAGTCTGATGGTATGTGAAAGCTATCTAACATGTATCCAACATGTATTATTGTTTGTAAACATTCTCATGAAGAAAATCAAAGTCTACAGCTTTGGCACTTGAAAAAGGATTATTCCTTTTCTTTTAGAATCCACTACTACCCCCCTTTCCATATCATGCAGCATGAACATATGCTTGTATTATAATTTCATTTATGTCTGATTTGTAATTAATGACATCATGATGTCACATGCATATTACATGATAAACCACAATAATCATCTTCTTATTGGACAGACACTCCTTGCTATTCATTTGAGTGCCTATATGCATACCATATCCTTATGTCATCATTGTTTATAAATTCCAAACCACTTCTAAGTATATATAAAACATAATCATGTTGAAATGCCTTGCTTTGATTTCATGATGTATGAGATGTTAATATATATTTTATTATTTATTTCAGATGGACACTCCACTTCTGGGCATCATTCTCCCACCCCTGCCCAGGCCCCTCCCCTTTTTGAAGCCCCTGCCCAGGCCCCTCCCCAGGCCCCTGCCCAGACAGTAGATCCTCCCGGCCCTTCCCATTCCTCCAGGCCTGTCCCTCCCAGAATTGTCCCCGTTTGCCGCTCTCCCCATATTTTGGCCCGTACAGTTCCCTGACCTGCCCAGTCCCCAACTAACCATGCCCATGAATCCCCAGCTGTACGGGCTCCCCCAGAACGGCACACCAGCCCTCGCCAGCCCAATCCAAGCCCTCGCCATCCAAATCCCATCCCTCCCCCTATCCCAACCTTAATTGTTCTAGGTGTCAGATCGTCCTTCCCAGGCACAGCTGTAAGTATCATTTTAAATCAACATTATAACATATTTAAAGTGACACTGAACCCAAAATATATTTTTATGTGATTCAAATAGAGCATGTAATGTTAATCAACTTGATAATTTACTCCTCTTATCAATTTTTCTGAGTTATCTTGCTCTCTTTAATTTTATGTTGAAAGTCATCTAATTTTTAAAATATTGTGAACTGTGGAATTTTTTTATTTTTTATTGGTGGATTAATTTATCCTCCAATCAGCAGGGACAACCAAGGTTGATCACCAAAAATGGTCCGAAATATAAAATTACATTATTGCATTTAAATTAAAGATATACTATAACTTTTTCTTACATTATGTCTTCTGTAAACCACTGGGAGTGTAATTTCTTCTGCTTGTTGTGTTTACACAGGTTGGCCTCAAGGCCAAAAGCTTTAAGGATAGGTGTGGATACCACAGGATAAATAAACTATTTAAATTTACAATGTATGGACAATGGAAATAATGTTCAAAATATTAATACACTCAAGCTGGAAAAGTGGATCAGTGTAAACAAATTAAAGGGGAGAACATTTTTGAGTAAACTGTCCCTTTAATGGTTTATGTCTGAAGAGCATATTTCATGTGTAGATAAGCAATATTGCATATTTGATTGTAAAAATGATTTCTCTTTCTTATTCCAATGTATATTTGATCTATTTATATTATGTTGTGTAATTATCATTAATATTCTTCCATTTCTTTCTTTTAGGTTATGACTCAACATGGCTCATGCTCGAAAGTCTATCACGTATAGAGCAGGCCGTATTGAGGAACTCGCTGTTCCTGGGAAGGATGCATGACACCATTCATACCCTGCTCCAGGTTCAGTGTTCGACTCTACACCATTTAAGGCGTTTACAGTCAATGCTTGAATCTGGAGCAGAGCATGAAAATGACAATGAAGGTGATGCCCAGTAACTGGAGTATCTGGAGATGCTCCAAGGTCGCACTTACGATTCTTCCATCCACATGTTACTGTTTTTTTTTTCCTGTTGCCATTTGGCCTTTTTTGTTTATTGTTGTGCCTGTTGCACTCTTTTACCTTGTCAAATGGCTCCAATGGGGCTGTGTTTGCCCTTGTCAGCTCCCTCCAAGGACTGTGATGCACTCTTTTACCTTGTCAAATGGCTCCAATGGGGCTGTGTTTGCCCTTGCCAACTCCCTCCAAGGACTGTGATGCACTCTTTTACCTTGTCAAATGGCTCCAATGGGGCTGTGTTTGTCCTTGCCAACTCCCTCCAAGGACTGTGATGCACTCTTTTACCTTGTCAAATGGCTCCAATGGGGCTGTGTTTGCCCTTGTCAACTCCCTCCAAGGACTGTGATGCACTCTTTTACCTTGTCAAATGGCTCCAATGGGGCTGTGTTTGCCCTTGCCATTGCCAACTCCCTCCAAGGACTGTGATGCACTCTTTTACCTTGTCAAATGGCTCCAATGGGGCTGTGTTTGCCCTTGTCAACTCCTTCCAAGGACTGTGATGCACTCTTTTACCTTGTCAGATGGCTCCAATGGGGCTGTGTTGGCCATTGCCAACTCCCTCCAACCACTGTGATGCACTCTTTTACCTTGTCAAATGGTTCCAATGGGGCTGTGTTTGTCCTTGTCAACTCCCTCCAAGGACTGTGATGCACTATTTTACCTTGTCAAATGGCTCCAATGGGGCTGTGTTTGCCCTTGCCAACTCCCTCCAAGGACTGTGATGCACTCTTTTACCTTGTCAAATGACTCCAATGGGGCTGTGTTTGCCCTTGCCAACTCCCTCCAAGGACTGTGATGCACTCTTTTACCTTGTCAAATGGCTCCAATGGGGCTGTGTTTACCCTTGTCAACTCCCTCCAAGGACTGTGATGCACTCTTTTACCTTGTCAAATGGCTCCAATGGGGCTGTGTTTGCCCTTGCCGTTGCCAACTCCCTCCAAGGACTGTGATGCACTCTTTTACCTTGTCAAATGGCTCGAATGGGGCTGTGTTTGCCCTTGCCAACTCCCTCCAAGGACTGTGATGGACTCTTTTACCTTGTCAAATGGCTCCAATGGGGCTGTGTTTGCCCTTGCCAACTCCCTCCAAGGACTGTGATGCACTCTTTTACCTTGTCAAATGACTCCAATGGGGCTGTGTTTGCCCTTGCCAACTCCCTCCAAGGACTGTGATGCACTCTTTTACCTTGTCAAATGGCTCCAATGGGGCTGTGTTTGCCCTTGCCAACTCCCTCCAAGGACTGTGATGCACTCTTTTACCTTGTCAAATGGCTCCAATGGGGCTGTGTTTGCCCTTGTCAACTCCCTCCAAGGACTGTGATGCACTCTTTTACCTTGTCAAATGGCTCCAATGGGGCTGTGTTTGCCCTTGCCGTTGCCAACTCCCTCCAAGGACTGTGATGCACTCTTTTACCTTGTCAAATGGCTCCAATGGGGCTGTGTTTGCCCTTGTCAACTCCTTCCAAGGACTGTGATGCACTCTTTTACCTTGTCAGATGGCTCCAATGGGGCTGTGTTGGCCATTGCCAACTCCCTCCAACCACTGTGATGCACTCTTTTACCTTGTCAAATGGCTCCAATGGGGCTGTGTGTGTCCTTGTCAACTCCCTCCAAGGACTGTGATGCACTATTTTACCTTGTCAAATGGCTCCAATGGGGCTGTGTTTGCCCTTGCCAACTCCCTCCAAGGACTGTGATGCACTCTTTTACCTTGTCAAATGACTCCAATGGGGCTGTGTTTGCCCTTGCCAACTCCCTCCAAGGACTGTGATGCACTCTTTTACCTTGTCAAATGGCTCCAATGGGGCTGTGTTTGCCCTTGTCAACTCCCTCCAAGGACTGTGATGCACTCTTTTACCTTGTCAAATGGCTCCAATGGGGCTGTGTTTG
This sequence comes from Bombina bombina, assembly GCF_027579735.1. Lineage (NCBI taxonomy): Eukaryota > Metazoa > Chordata > Amphibia > Anura > Bombinatoridae > Bombina > Bombina bombina. The sequence continues at coordinate 936,885,708 of NC_069501.1, read as the reverse complement.
CCCTTGCCGTTGTCAACTCCCTCCAAGGACTGTGATGCACTCTTTTACCTTGTCAAATGGCTTGAATGGGGCTGTGTTTGCCCTTGCCAACTCCCTCCAAGGACTGTGATGCACTCTTTTACCTTGTCAAATGGCTCCAATGGGGCTGTGTTTGCCCTTGCCAACTCCCTCCAAGGACTGTGATGCACTCTTTTACCTTGTCAAATGACTCCAATGGGGCTGTGTTTGCCCTTGCCAACTCCCTCCAAGGACTGTGATGCACTCTTTTACCTTGTCAAATGGCTCCAATGGGGCTGTGTTTGCCCTTGTCAACTCCCTCCAAGGACTGTGATGCACTCTTTTACCTTGTCAAATGGCTCGAATGGGGCTGTGTTTGCCCTTGCCAACTCCCTCCAAGGGCTGTGATGCACTCTTTTACCTTGTCAAATGGCTCGAATGGGGCTGTGTTTGCCCTTGCCAACTCCCTCCAAGGACTGTGATGCACTCTTTTACCTTGTCAAATGGCTCCAATGGGGCTGTGTTTGCCCTTGTCAACTCCCTCCAAGGACTGTGATGCACTCTTTTGCCTTGTCAAATGGCTCCAATGGGGCTGTGTTTGCCCTTGCCAACTCCCTCCAAGGACTGTGATGCACTCTTTTACCTTGTCAAATGACTCCAATGGGGCTGTGTTTGCCCTTGTCAACTCCCTCCAAGGACTGTGATGCACTCTTTTACCTTGACAAATGGCTCCAATTTTACTGATCTTTCAACATGTTTTTTGTAAACGTTGTTTATGTTTTATGACATACTAATAAAATACATGTCATTCCACAATTCTTTGTCCTCTTTATTCATGTCATTGATTGAAATCTATAGTTTATGTGGTTAATCCTTAAAGGGACCTGAAACCAAATAATGGTCTTTCCGGAATCATATATCTAATACAATTGTAAATGACTTTAATATTTACATCTCCAATTTAATTCTATTAATTTTCTTGATATACTTTTCCTAAAGCTTTATATTTGCAAGATTATGATTAGCATAGTAATGAATTTCTCTCTCTCTCTCTCTCTGTCTCTCTCTCTCTCTTTCTCTCTCTCTCTCTCTGTATATATATATATATATATATATATATATATCTTGCTGTTTGTATATATATATATATATATATATGTGTGTGTATATTTTTTATTTCACATCCATGTGTTCATTTGTAAACTCTTCGTGAATTGATGCACCTTTAACAAATGATCCCAGGATTGATACAATGAGATAATCTCTGTAAAGTTTTATTTTTATGTAAATAATATCCTCTCTGTGAATCCTGAAAAGGTTTTTTTTATATTTCATGTCCCTTTAAGTGATGCTGACCACAATTGTTAAGGAATGGATCTGCATTTCTAATGCGTTTTTGTCCTTTTTACATGAACAAGGACATATAATCTTATTTTAAAAAAACTCTTATTTGAATGTTGACAGCACATGTATTCAAATTTCAATTATATCTTATTGTAGTAGTGTAACCAAATCAATCACTGTGTGTAATGCGCATATTTTAAATGATTAATATCTTTCTATTAATATTTTTTAAATTGAATTATCCTCCGATATATGGCTATAGGTAGGCTGATCATATTTCAACTTGAATAAGTGACACGTTTGATCAATACATGTGTCATGTTATTCCAAAACAATATAAACATATCTGAAAACATCAATGACATATGTATTTATCATGTGTACCTTTTAAATGTTAAAGATGGACACCATAGCTATAGTTAAAGGGACAGTCAAGTCCCAAAAGATGATTCATGATTTAAATAGGGCATGCGATTTTAACCAACTTCCTAATTTACTTTTATCCACAATTTTGCTTTGTTCTCTTGGTATTCTTAGTTGAAAGCTAAAACTAGGAGCTTCATATGCTAATTTCTTTGACCTTGAAGACTGCCTCTAATCTGAATACATTTTGACTACTATAAGGCATTAGTTCACATGTTTCATATAGATAACATTGAGCTCATGCACGTAAAGTGACCTAGGAGTGAGCATTGATTGGCTAAACTGCATGTCTGTCAAAGGAACAGAAATAATGGGGCAGTCAGCAGAAGCTTAGATACAAGATAATAACAGAAGTAAAAAGTATATTAATACACTGTGTGCATAATTATTAGGCAAATGAGTATTTTGACCACATCATCCTCTTTATGCATGTTGTCTTACTCCAAGCTGTATAGGCTTGAAAGCCTACTACCAATTAAGCATATTAGGTGATGTGCATCTCTGTAATGAGAAGGGGTGTGGTCTAATGACATCAACACCCTATATCAGGTGTGCATAATTATTAGGCAACTTCCTTTCCTTTGGCAAAATGGGTCAAAAGAAGGACTTGACAGGCTCAGAAAAGTAAAAAATAGTGAGATATCTTGCAGAGGGATGCAGCACTCTTAAAATTGCAAAGCTTCTGAAGCGTGATCATCGAACAATCAAGCATTTCATTCAAAATAGTCAACAGGGTCGCAAGAAGCGTGTGGAAAAACCAAGGCGCAAAATAACTGCCCATGAACTGAGAAAAGTCAAGTGTGCAGCTGCCAAGATGCCACTTGCCACCAGTTTGGCCATATTTCAGAGCTGCAACATCACTGGAGTGCCCAAAAGCACAAGGTGTGCAATACTCAGAGACATGGCCAAGGTAAGAAAGGCTGAAAGACGACCACCACTGAACAAGATACACAAGCTGAAACGTCAAGACTGGGCCAAGAAATATCTCAAGACTGATTTTTCTAAGGTTTTATGGACTGATGAAATGAGAGTGAGTCTTGATGGGCCAGATGGATAGGCCCATGGCTGGATTGGTAAAGGGCAGAGAGCTCCAGTCCGACTCAGACGACAGCAAGGTGGAGGTGGAGTACTGGTTTGGGCTGGTATCATCAAAGATGAGCTTGTGGGGCCTTTTCGGGTTGAGGATGGAGTCAAGCTCAACTCCCAGTCCTACTGCCAGTTTCTGGAAGACAACTTCTTCAAGCAGTGGTACAGGAAGTCTGCATCCTTCAAGAAAAACATGATCTTCATGCAGGACAATGCTCCATCACACGCATCCAAGTACTCCACAGCGTGGCTGGCAAGAAAGGGTATAAAAGAAGAAAATCTAATGACATGGCCTCCTTGTTCACCTGATCTGAACCCCATTGAGAACCTGTGGTCCATCATCAAATGTGAGATTTACAAGGAGGGAAAACAGTACACCTCTCTGAACAGTGTCTGGGAGGCTGTGGTTGCTGCTGCACGCAATGTTGATGGTGAACAGATCAAAACACTGACAGAATCCATGGATGGCAGGCTTTTGAGTGTCCTTGCAAAGAAAGGTGGCTATATTGGTCACTGATTTGTTTTTGTTTTGTTTTTGAATGTCAGAAATGTATATTTGTGTATGTTGAGATGTTATATTGGTTTCACTTGTAAAAATAAATAATTGAAATGGGTATATATTTGTTTTTTGTTAAGTTGCCTAATAATTATGCACAGTAATAGTCACCTGCACACACAGATATCCCCCTAAAATAGCTATAACTAAAAACAAACTAAAAACTACTTCCAAAACTATTCAGCTTTGATATTAATGAGTTTTTTGGGTTAATTGAGAACATGGTTGTTGTTCAATAATAAAATGAATCCTCAAAAATACAACTTGCCTAATAATTCTGCACTCCCTGTATATAACTGTGTTTGTTGTTCAAAATGGGTAATGTGTAATAAAGGGATTATCTTTATTTTTAAACAAGAACATTTCTGGGGTTGACTGTCCCTTTAACATATAATATATAACACATCCCTATTTTCCGAATGCATCTCCTAGCATTCATTCTCAGTTAAAGGGACATGAAACACAATAATCAAAATATTTTCATTTATTGTTACAATGTATTTCAAATTGCAATGTGGTACATAATCGTGTAACTTTAAAATATTGTTTTCATGTCTATTTAAACCATGCTGCTTGTTAAATAGTTTAGTTAATAATCCTCTGCTTCTAATGAAATATCTCCTTATTTTCGCTAATGGATTCTATTTCATATATCACAGTATTACGTTATCTAGCGTGACATTCCTAGCTAGCAATATAGACACATACTAGTTTCTAAAATATAAATACGTTTCTTATTGATATGCCAAGCTATCAACTAAGTCCTTGTACTGGCTGACGTTTTTACTCGATCTCGGATGCGCCATGTTGCTTAAGACGTCACCTGCCAAGCTGTCCAATGAGTCTTTGTATTGGCTGACGTTTTTACGGGATCATGGATGCGCCTTTTAATGTATGGCGTATTTACGCAATCAAGGATGCGCCTTTTATTGTATGACATTTTTATGCGATCAAGGATGCGACTTTTATTGGATGGCCTTTTTACGTGATCAAGGATGCGACTTTTATTGGATGGCGTTTTTACGCGATCAAGGATGCGCCATGTTAATTAAGACGTCACATGCCAAGGTGTAAAAACCGTCTGATTGTATTACTTAGTCCCGCAATATTAGAATTTGCACGTAACCCACGTTTGTGAATGAGAAGACAAGTTTAAAACCATGGCGAGTATGGATTGTGTGAATCATGTAACATTGTTGACCCATAGCTGATAAAGAACACAACATTCTCTTTTAATGGCTGTCTGGTTGAATAAGCGAATGAAAGCAAAATGTTTTCCTGCATAAGATATTTAGAGGCAAGTGCAAATCCATGAATATATTCCATCTTGTTTAATATGTTTGTCAACAATATGTTCCTTTTTATGAATAATGACTGTGTTGTGTTTAATTTTAAACATATCGAATTCAGAAATATGCGCTATTGAATTATAATCAAGTAATCAATATGCATTTATCTTTATCATATGCTAAATATATGAGATGCCTACTTCTTCTAGATGTTATGTTGTCGTATATTTTATTAAAGGGTCATTATACACTCAATTTAAAAACACAAATATGTTTTTTATCTCTATTTATAGTCCATTTTTTTAAAAATACTTGTCTAGTTTTGCTTATGTTCAAATAACATTGCAGTAATTTTGTGACTCCTCACCAAGCCTCAAAGTTTGATGTGAGTACCATCAGCTACCTTCTCCAGCTTGCTTCTGTTTGTGTAAATGGTCTTTTCATATGCAAATGAAGGTGTATTGTCTTATTTTCTACTTGGAATGGGCTTTCCAGCTATCTTTTCAATATAGATAAACCGATTTTCTAAGAAAGTGTTTAAACCTTTTTCTTATGGATTTTGATATCAGTATGTGGTCATCTTGTTGTTTCTAGTAGTGTCTATTACATGCAGTTCCCTGAAAAATATTGTATACTGTCCCTTTAATGCAAATGTTGATTATTGTGTCAGGTATGAGTTCCACATTGGTTAATCTCCAAATATATTATTGTGAGCATATATTTGTTTATTCACTCATAAAAGGACTTGAAACCATATTCCTTGTAAATAAAATGTCTTTCTAAAATAATTCAAACACAATAATGTCTCTTTAACCCCTTAATGACCGAGGACGTGCAGGGTACGTCCTCAAAAAAAGGCAGTTAACGCCTGAGGACGTACCCTGCACGTCCTCGGTGTGGAAAGCAGCTGGAAGCGATCCTGCTCGCTTCCAGCTGCTTTCCGGTTATTGCAGTGATGCAGTGATTATTGCAGTGATGCCTCGATATGGAGGCATATATATGGAGGCATCCTGCAATAGCCATGTATGGCCATCCGATGCAGAGAGAGCCACTCTGTGGCCCTCTCTGCACCGGACATCGATGGCCGGTATCGTTGGTGGGTGGGAGCCGACGTGGGAGGCGGGTGGCGGCCATCGATGGGCCCAGTGATGTGGAGGGGGGCGGGATCGTGGGCGGGGATGACCGGGGGCGCGCACAGACGCGCGCGCGTGCACAATGGGGAGCGGGTGGGAACCGCTACACTACAGAAAATATGCACCATAGGATTTGGTGATCAGAGTTCTAAAACATAATTAAAATAAAAATAAAAAGCTAAATCAGGGGGTGTTGGGTTGGTATGTGGGAGGGAAGCTACACTACAGAAAAAAAACTGGGAAAAAATAAAAAAAAACATTTTTTTCTGTAAACTGGGTACTGGCAGATAGCTGCCAGTACCCAAGATGGCCCCCAAAAAGGCAAAGGGGGATGGTTAGAGAGATGTTTGAGGGGGGATCAGGGAGGTTGGGGGCTAAGGTGGATCCTAAACAGCAGCATATGTAAATATGCTATACAATTTTTTTAAAAAAAACAAAGATTCCCTTTATTTTTGTACTGGCAGACATTCTGCCAGTACTTAAGATGACGGGGACAATTGTGGGGTGGGGGAGGGAAGGGAGCTGTTTGGGAGGGATCAGGGGGTGTGATGTGTCAGGTGGGAGGCTGATCTCTACACTAAAGCTAAAATTAACCCTGCAAGCTCCCTACAAGCTACCTAATTAACCCCTTCACTGCTAGACATAATACACGTGTGATGCGTAGCGGCATTTAGCGGCCTTCTAATTACCAAAAAGCAACGCCAAAGACATATATGTCTGCTATGTCTGAACAAAAGGGATCCCAGAGAAGCATTTACAACCATTTGTGAAATAATTGCTCAAGCTGCTTGTAAATGATTTCAGTGAGAAACCTAAAATTGTGAAAAATTTAATGTTATTTTTAATTTGATCGCATCTGGTGGTGAAATGGTGGCATGAAATATACCAAAATGGGCCTAGATCAATACTTTGGGTTGTCTACTACACTACACTAAAGCTAAAAGTAACTCTAGAAGCTCCCTACATGCTCCCTAATTAACCCCTTCACTGCTGGGCATAATACACGTGTGGTGCGCAGTGGCATTTAGCGTCCTTCTAATTACCAAAAAGCAACAACAAAAGCCATACATGTCTGCTATTTCTGAACAAAGGGGATACCAGAGAAGAATTTACAACCATTTATGCCATAATTGCACAAGTTGTTTGTAAATAATTTCAGTGAGAAACCTAAAGTTTGTGAAAAAAATTGTGAAAAAGTGAACGATTTTCTTTATTTGATTGCATTTGGCGGTGAAATGGTGGCATGAAATATACCAAAATTGGCCTAGATCAATACTTTGGGGTGTCTTCTAAAAAAAAATATATACATGTCAATGGATATTTAGGGATTCCTGAAAGATATCAGTGTCCAAATGTAACTAGCGCTAATTTTGAAAAAAAGGGGTTTGGAAATAGCAAAGTGCTACTTGTATTTATGGCCCTATAACTTGCAAAAAAAGCAAAGAACCTGTAAACATTGGGTATTTCTAAACTCAGGACAAAATTTAGAAACTATTTAGCATGGGTGTTTTTTGGTGGTTGTAGATGTGTAACAGATTTTGGGGGTCAAAGTTAGAAAAAGTGTGTTTTTTTCCATTTTTTCCTCATATTATATAATTTTTTTATAGTAAATTATAAGATATGATGAAAATAATGGTATCTTTAGAAAGTCCATTTAATGGCGAGAAAAATGGTATATAATATGTGTGGGTACAGTAAATGAGTATGAGGAAAATTACAGCTAAACACAAACACTGCAGAAATGTAAAAATAGCCTTGGTCCCAAATGGACAGAAAATGGAAAAGTGCTGCGGTCATTAAGGGGTTAAGAAAATAGACTTTATTTAACACGTCAATAGAAATCCTATTCCAATATTTCTTGTTTGAACAAGTAAATATATATAGATATACCAACAATCACAAAAGATTAGTATATGTTAGCGTATGTCATTTTTTAAAGGGACAGTCTTGAAAACCAATAATGATTTTCATTATGAAAAAAGCATTTTTTTTAAAAAATTATCTCAAACGTTTGTCAAAAATTTATCATAGTTCTCTTGTTATTCTTATTTGCTAGCTAAACCTAGGAGGTTTGTGTGCTCATTTCTTAGAGCTTGAAGAGTGCATGTAATCAAAATGCATTTTGACCACTAGAGGGCATTTTGATAGCATTTTGATATAGAAAACCTTGAGCTCATACAGCATATTTACCATGGATTGATCATTGATTGTCTAAAATGTTGTTCTGTCAGAATAACATAAATAAGTGGTCATTTTTCAGAGGCATAGATACAAGGGTAATCACATAAGTCACACATGTATTTCTCCATGTTTTTGTTTCAAACTTGATAATGCGTAATACAGTGTTTTCTTTGTAAACAATAATGTTCTGACTGTCCCTTTAAGCTGTGTTATTGGCATTCAAACAGTAATATGCCATCATGTATAATTGTAATGGTCATTTTGTTTGAGATTAGGGAAACAGTTTGGACATCACATCACAGAAACCAATCAATATCATGAACAAGGATAGGTATGTGATGATGTGGTGTCCACACACTTATAACCCACACTCTGCAAACAATCTGCCTCCATGGACCCGGTCCCATAGATTATATACAGAGTGTGGTCCACAAGTGTATGAAAACCATATCATCACATACCTATCCATTACACATTAAATAAATACAAAACAAACATCTCAAAAAATACTTACTTCCTCTTCCTTCCCCTCTTCCCACGAGACTGAGGCTCTAGGGGGGGCAAATGCCCCCTCCGACAAGTTCTCATCGGAGATGTTGTGGGAAGAGGGGAAGGAGGAGTCCTGGGATGACCAAGCTGAGGAGGAGATGGAGGAGTACCAAGATGAGATGGCTCAGCAGCAGATGGCCCAGCAGCAGATGGCCCAGCAGCAGATGGCCCAGCATGCGCCTCCCGGAAGAAATTAAACATATCTTCAAGAATCTGCACACTCCGGTTTTGTCCTTGTTCAACTCTTGTAAGGACCTGTATAATTTCTCTTTGTTCTTCTCGAATGTCATGAAGATCTTCTGTTATCTGACTTCGAGTTTGGATATTTTCCATCCGGAAGGCACGCATCTGTTCGATGAAATAGAGCAACACCTGCACCTTGGCTATCTCCTCCTGTTGTGCATGGCAGCCTGCTTGTGCATGGCGGCCTGCTGGTGCTTGAGGGGCCTCTTCTTCTTCTTCAGGGGCCTCTTCTTCTGCTTCAGGGGGGGGGCCCTTTCTTCTGCTTCAGGGGGGCCTTTTCTTCTGCTTCAGGGGGGCCTCTTCTTCTGCTTCAGGGGGGCCTCTTCTTGTGCAGGGAGGGCCTCTTCCATTTCTCTCCGAGGTGGCGATTCATCCCCACCACTCTCTTACCTGGGAAAAGGAGGAGCCTGTAGTTGCTGTGCTGCCTCCTCCCCAGACTCTGTATATTGCAAAAAGAAAGAAATGTATATATTAGCATATTTCCAAATAAAGATGTAAATGCTTTTGCTTACAATTGAATTACAAATGCAGAGTCATTAATTCACTTTGAAATCTAACAAATCAATACGATTTCCATATTTGTGATATCTATCTGGTCAATCTGAATGTTTTTGCGTTTGTTTTCAGTCTGTTTAAATGCACACCTGTAGCCTAGATAGTAATGTAATCACAAGGTAATTGTGAATGCATTTACGTAATAATGTGTTAAACAGCATAATAGCATTAACCATATCCTTAAATACATTCTTTATTTTGGATCTTAATAGATTCTTAAATGAGTTTACTGTCAGATGAGAGTGACAGGTTCCCGTTATCGAATCCTCCGATCCCGACTATGGCCACCTCGGAGATGCTGGTACGCAACATTTCCTCCCATAGGGAGTACTCAACGGTCAGTGCAGGCCCGCCACCAGTCCCTGTGGCATGTTGATACTCCCTGGTTATTTTTCTTTTCAGCTCCATCTTGCAGTCCCGGTAGCAATGTTTAATAGAGTCCATATCTCTGTAATGGCCCCCCACTGCATTAACTGCATCCATTATCTCCCACCAGAGCTTCCTCTTGTCACTCGGGGTGGTCTTCGGAGCCTGCAGCATCCTATACCTGCCCATATATGCCTCTATGAGGGCCTCCTTCCCCTCCATAGTAAACCTCACCTCCCTAGTCGTCTTGGCCTTCCCCTTTGATGGTGCCCTCTGTTTCCCAGACTGTGAAGCCCTACTCTGTCCGCCACTGGGCGCAGCCACTTGTTCATCTTGAACCAAGTGGCTGGGTCCACCCACCGCTTCCTCCCCTGCTTCCTGCCCCCCTTCCTGTCCTGTTCCTCTCCCCCCTCCCTCTCCTCCCCCCTCTCCCTCTCCCCTGACTAATCTCCTGCCTGCCCTCCTCTTCCATCTCTTCCCTAAACTAAGCCCTAACTACTCCAACAAAAAGTGACTGTGCACAAATGAAAGGGGGTCAAAATAAAGAAATAAAAAGACAAAACAAGTGCTCAAAGTGTGAAAGGGATATAAATAAAAGAGGGTAAGAAGTATTTAACCAACCAAAATGTATAAGAAGACTTAAAGGAGGATATGTAAACTAAATGTAACTAGAGGATGGGGATGGGATTAGAGGGAATGGGGTATGGGATTACAGGGAATGGGATATGGGATTACAGGGATTGGGACTACAGGGAATGGGGTATGGAGTGTAGTATGAGAGGGTATGGGGTATGGAGTGTATGTAGTGTTATTGATAACTGTATGTATGTATTGAATGTGTTTGCGTGTAAATATGTTACGTATACAGAAAAAGCACTTGCACACTCAACCAAATCAAATGTCGCTCACTACCGCTCTCTTACTAACTCAAGTTCCCACTAACTCACGCTCCCACTAACTCACGCTCCCAATAACTCACGCTCCCACTAACTTATGCTCCCACTAACTCACGCTCCCACTAACTCACGCTCCCACTAACTCACGCTACCACTAACTCACGCTACCACTAACTCACACTACCACTAACTCACACTACCACTAACCCGCACACTAACTCACTCTCTCACACTAACACTAACTCACAATAAGGCACTAAATCTCTCTCTAATCTCCAAAAACCCACCAGCAACACAGTCAAAGAAGCCAGGCTTGTGTGGTGCTTATATAGCCTATGTAAATGTTTAATGATGTACCTGTTTGCCTTGTAAATTGTGTTCAGGTGTGCTTTGTTAGTAATTAGTATGCGTGCAATGTGCATTAGCTGTGTGAATTTGCGCATGCTCATTTTGAGTTAGTTTTTGTGGAATGTGTAGAATGCGATGATGTCATAGTGATCGTTTTCTATAACATTGTCCAATAGTATTATCTGTAAATGTTAATTGGTGATGGTGTCGTATTTGTGAAGTGTTGTATATGTATGTTTGTCCTAATATTTCGTAATGTTGAATGCGAGTATTTTGCTTGTGTATGAATGTGCATTTATTTTTCATTGTTGTTATTTTCCGTATTTCCGTATCGTAAGGTATATGCGTATTCCTCGTTTAGTGCAATTTTTTTTTCCCCGCTTATGAATGTGTAATACGTGTGTGCTATGTTTTGTGATTGATGATTGATTATGACATTTGCAGTGTGCTTTTGTTGTGCATTATGTGGTATACGTCATATGACTGAGCAGTGCGTATTTCTCGCGAGATCGAGTGTTAGGTGAAAAAAGCGTGTTTGTTTGACTTGTCATTGATCTCTATGGGAGACTGTCTAACGCGGGTGTGATTACGCGTATGAAATAGATGCGTTAGGAGTCGCTTTAGAAGGTTGTTTTTAAACTCTAAATACCAGTATTAAAAACAACGTGCGTTGGAAAAAAAGACAAGTAACTAATGCACCCCTTCTAACGCAAAACTCTAAATCTAGGCGAAAGTGTATTAACCCCTATATCCGCCATCAAACCCACACCGCAAGTAATAACAAACACCTAAATTTAGAGTTCTGCATTAGCCTTAAAAAGCAGCGTTAAGGGGTCCTAATGCTGCATTTTAATGCCCGCTGGTATTTAGAGTTTGGTAGGTACAGGTGTACCGCTCACTTTTCTTCCGCGACTTTTGGCTACCGCAAATCCCCTTACGTCAATTGCGTATCCTATCTTTTCTATGGGATTTGCCTAACGCCGGTATTACGAGTCTTGGAAGAAGTCAGTGGTACAGCCTCTACCGCCAAGACTCCTACCGCCTAAAAAAGTCAGTAGTTAAGAGTGTTATGGGCTAACGCCGGAACATAAAGCTCTTAACTACTGTGCTATAAAGTACACTAACACCCATAAACTACCTATGAACCCCTAAACTGAGCCCCCCCCCCACATTGCAAACCCTATAATAAAATTATTTAACCCCTAATCTGCTGACCGGACATCGCCGCCACCTACATTATACCTATGAACCCCTAATCTGCTGCCCCTAACATCGCCAACACCTATATTATATTTATTAACCCCTAATCTGCCCCCCCAACGTCGCCGCCTACCTACACTTATTAACCCCCTAATCTGCCAACCGGACATTGCCGCCACTATAATAAATGTATTAACCCCTAAACTGCCGCATTCCCGCCTCGCAAACACTATAATAAATTTTATTAACCCCTAATCTGCCCACCACCTACCTACAATTATTAACCCCTAATCTCCCACCCCCAACGTCGCCGCTACTATAATAAAGTTATTAACCCCTAAACCTAAGTCTAACCCTAACCCTAACACCCCCTAACTTAAATATAATTTAAATATAACAAAATAAATGTACTATCATTAAATATATTATTCCTATTTAAAACTAAATACTTACCTATAAAATAAACCCTAATATAGCTACAATATAACTAATAGTTACATTGTAGCTATTTTAGGATTTATATTTATTTTACAGGCAACTTTGTATTTATTTTAACTAGGTACAATAGCTATTAAATAGTTATTAACTATTTAATAGCTACCTAGTTAAAATAATTACAAAATCACCTGTAAAATAAATCCTAACATAAGTTACAAATACACCTAACACTACACTATCAATAAATTAATTAAATAAATTAACTACAATTATCTAAACTAAAATACAATGAAATAAACTAAACTATAATACAAAAAACAAACAAACACTAAACTACAAAAAATAAAAAAATATTACAAGAATTTTAATCTAATTACACCTAATCTAAGCCCCCTAATAAAATAGAAAAGCCCCCCAAAATAATAAAATTCCCTACCCTAAACTAAATTACAAAGTAATCAGCTCTTTTACCAGCCCTTAAAAAGGCTTTTTGCAGGGCATTGCCCCAAAGTAATCAGCTCTTTTACCTGTAAAAAAATACAACCCCCCAACATTACAACCCACCACCCACACACCCCTATTCTAAAACCCAACCATCCCCGCTTAAAAAACCTAACACTACCCCATTGAAGATCACCCTACCTTGAGCCGTGTTCAGCCAGCCGGCCACCGATGGGACAGAAGAGGACATCCGGACCGGCAGAAGTCTTCATCCTATCCGGGCAGAAGAGGGCATCCGGACCGGCAGAAGTCTTCATCCTATCCAGACAGAAGAGGACATCCGGACCTGGCAGACATCTTCATACAGGCGGCATCTTCTATCTTCATCCTTCCGGAGAGGAGCCATCTTCTATCCAGCTGACACAGAGCCATCCTCTTCTTCCGACGGACTAACAATGAATGAAGGTTCCTTTAAATAACGTCATCCAAGATGGCGTCCCTCAAATTCTGATTGGCTGATAGGATCAGCCAATCGGAATTAAGGTAGGAAAAATCTGATTGGTTGATTTAATCAGCCAATCGGATTGAAGTTCAATCCGATTGGATGATTGGATCAACCAATAGAATTGACCTTGCATTCTATTGGCTCATCCAATCAGCCAATCAGATTTTTCCTACCTTAATTCCGATTGGCTGATAGAATCCTATCAGCCAATTGAAATTTGAGGGACGCCATCTTGGATGACGTCATTTAAAGGAACCTTCATTCATCATTAGTCCGTCGGAAGAAGAGGATGGCTCTGCATCGGCTGGATAGAAGATGGCTCCGCTCCGCTCCGGAAGGATGAAGATAGAAGATGCCGCCTGGATGAAGACTTCTGCCGGTCTGGATGCCCTCTTCTGTCCCATCGGTGGCCAGCTGGCTGAACACGGCTCAAGGTAGGGTGATTTTCAATGCAGTAGTGTTAGGTTATTTTAAGGGGGGATCGGGTGGGTTTTAGAGTAAGGGTGTGTGGGTGGTGGGTTGTAATGTTGGGGGGGGGATTGTATTTTTTTTTACAGGTAAAAGAGCTGATTACTTTGGGGCAATGCCCCGCAAAAAGCCCTTTTAAGGACTGGTAAAAGAGCTGATTACTTTGTAATTTAGTTTAGGGTAGGGAATTTTATTATTTGGGGGGCTTTTTTATTTTATTAGGGGGCTAAGATTAGGTGTAATTAGATTAAAATTCTTGTAATTTTTTTATTTTTTGTAATTTAGTGTTTGTTTTTTTTGTATTATAGTTTAGTTTATTTAATTGTATTTTAGTTTAGATCATTGTAATTAATTTATTTAATTAATTTATTGATAGTGTAGTGTTAGGTGTATTTGTAACTTAGGTTTTATTTTACAGGTAATTTTGTAATTATTTTAACTAGGTAGCTATTAAATAGTTAATAACTATTTAATAGCTATTGTACCTAGTTAAAATAAATACAAAGTTGCCTGTAAAATAAATATAAATCCTAAAATAGCTACAATGTAACTATTAGTTATATTGTAGCTATATTAGGGTTAATTTTGTAGGTAAGTATTTAGTTTTAAATAGGAATCATTTATTTAATGATAGTAAATTTATTTTGTTTTATTTAAATTATATTTAAGTTAGGGGGGTGTTAGGGTTAGACTTAGGTTTAGGGGTTAATAACTTTATTATAGTAGCGGCAACGTTGGGGGCAGGAGATTAGGGGTTAATAATTGTAGGTAGGCGACGATGTTAGGGAGGGCAGATTAGGGATTAATAAAATTTATTATAGTGTTTGCGAGGTGGGAGTGTGGCGGTTTAGGGTTTAATACATTTATTATAGTGGCGGCGAAGTCCGGTCGGCAGATTAGGGGTTAATAAGTGTAGGTAGGTGGCGGCGACGTTGGGGGGGACAGATTAGGGGTTAATAAATATAATATAGGTGTCGGAGATGTTAGGGACAGCAGATTAGGGGTTCATAGGTATAATGTAGGTTGCGGCGGTGTCCGGAGCTGCAGATTAGGGGTTAATAATATAATGTCAGCAATAGCGGGGGCGGCAGATTAGGGGTTAATAAGTGTAAGGTTAGGGGTGTTTAGAATCAGGGTTCATGTTAGGGTGTTAGGTGTAGACTTAGAAAGTGTTTCCCCATAGGAAACAATGGGGCTGCGTTAGGAGCTAAACGCTGCTTTTTTGCAGGTTTTAGTTTTTTTTTCAGCCAGCTCAGCCCCATTGTTTCCTATGGGGATATCGTGCACGAGCACGTTTTTCCAGCTTACCGCTACCATAAGCAATGCTGGTATTGAGGGTTGAAGTGGAGCTAAATTTGCTCAACGCTCACTTTTCTAAGGCTAACGCAGCCATTCAGAAAACTCATAATACCAGTGTTGTTTAAAGGGTGCGCTGGAAAAAAAAGGAGCGTTAGAGCCGCAGCTTTTACCGACAAAATTGTAAATCTAGGCGTATATTATTAACCCATAAATCCACCAACCCCAACATCGCAAACTACCTATTAAAATTATTAACCCCTAATCTGCCATTAACCCACAACACAATAAACCCATTAAAACTATTAACCCCCAAACCACCAAATACCCACAATGCACAAAAGCTAACCCCCCTAACCTAACACCCCTTAAATGAACCCAAATTACCTAATTTACAAAATACTAAAGTTACTATTAAAAAAACCTAACACTACTTTAAAAATACAAATAAACTAAGTATAAATTAAAGGGACAGTCTAATCAAAATTCTGAAGTAGACTGTCCCTTTAAGCCACAATTACAGAAAATAAAAAAATCTAAGATTACAGAAACTAAAAAAGAAACTACCAAATATTAAAAAATTATACCTAATCCCTATGAAAATACGCCCCCCCCCCCAAATAAAAACACCTCCTACTCTAATAAACTACCAGTAGCCTTTAAAAGGGCTTTTTGCAGGGCATTGCCCCAAGATAATCAGCTCTTTTACAAAAAAATACACAACCCCCCCAACAGTAAAACCCTCCACCCACCAAACCCCCCCCCCCAAATAAAATAACCTAACACTAAAAACCCTAAACTACCATTGTCCTGAAAAGGGTATTTGTTGGGCATTGTCCTTAAAAGGGCGTTCAGCACTTTTACTGCCCACCCTATCTAAATAAAATAAAAAAAAAGTTTAAGCCCCAGGTTGCTACTCACCGTTCCTGAAGTCCGGCGGAGAAGGTCCTGTTCCAGGCGGTAAAGTCTTCTTTTAATCGGCGACCTTTCTTGCTTCTTCCTGGAACATCCATTGTGGATGTTTGCCCTGCAAAAAGCCCTTTTAAGGGCTAATGGTAGTTTATTAGAGTAGGGGGTGTTTTTATTTGGGGGGGGCTTTTTTATTTTCATAGGGATTAGGTATACTTTTTTAAAATTTGGTCATTTTCTTTTTTAGTTTCTGTAATCTTACGGCCAGATTACGAGTTTTGCGTTAGAAGCTATGCGGTGCCGTTTTCTCTCACCGCTCACTTACCTGCAGCGCTGGTATTACAGGTTTTTACAAACCCGGCGTTAAAAGGAAAGAAGTGAGCGTAGAGAAAAATTGTCCTCCTTACCGCACTTCAATACCAGCGCTGCTTAAGTCAGTATTGAGCTGGTCGTAAGTGCTCGTGCACGATTTCCCCATAGGAGTCAACGGGGAGATCCAGCTGAGAAAAAGTCTAACACCTGCAAAAAAGCAGCATAAAACTCAGTAACGCAGCCCCATTGATTCATATGGGGAAACTAAAGTTATGTTTAAACCTAACACCCTAACATGAATCCCCGAGTCTAAACACCCCTAATCTTACACTTATTAACCCCTAATCTGCCGCTCCCAATATCGCTGCCACCTACATTATACTTATGAACCCCTTATCTGCTGCCCCCAACACCGCCGACACCTACATTATATTTATTAACCCCTAATCTCCCTCCCCCAATGTCGCCGCAACCTAACTACATTTATTAACCCCTATTCTGCTGCCCCCAACTTTGCCGCCACTATATTAAACATATTAACACCTAAACCACTGCACTCCTGCCTCGCATACATTAGTTAAATATTATTAACCCCTAATCTGCCATCCCTAACATCGCCGCCACCTACCTACATTTATTAACCCCTAATCTGCCGCCCCCAACGTCGCTGCCACTATACTAAATGTATTAACCCCTAAACCTAAGTTTAATCCTAACACCCCCTAACTTAAATATAATTACAATAAATCTAAATAAAAATTAATATTATTACCTAAATAATTCCTATTTAAAACTAAATACTTACCTATAAAATAAACCCTAAGCTAGCTACAATATAACTAATAGTTACATTGTAGCTAGTTTAGGGTTTATTTTTATTTTACAGGCAAGTTTGTATTTATTTTAACTAGGTAGAATAGTTACTAAATAGTTATTAACTATTTAATAACTACCTAGCTAAAATAAATGCAAAAGTACCTGTAAAATAAAACCTAACCTAAGTTACACTAACACCTAACACTACACAATAATTAAATAACTTACCTAAAGTAAATACAATTAAATAAATTACATACAATTAGCTAAATTACAAAAACAAACAAACACTAAATTACAGAAAATAATAAACAAATTACAAGATATTTAAACCAATTACACCTAATCTAATAGCCCTATAAAAATAACCCCCCCCCCCCCCAAATAAAAAAACCCTAGCCTAAACTAAACTATCAATAGCTCTTAAAAGGGCCTTTTGCGGGGCATTGCCCCAAAGTAATCAGCTCTTTTTTCTGTAAAAAAAAAAATACAAATAACCCCCCCAACAGTAAAACCCACCACCCACACAACCAACACCTCAAATAAAATCCAATCTAAAACAACCTAAGCTCCCCATTGCCCTGAAAAGGGCATTTGGATGGGCATTGCCCTTAAAAGGGCAGTTAGCTCTATTGCAGGCCCAAACCCTAACCTAAATATAAAACCCACCCAATACACCCTTAAAAAAACCCAACACTAACCCCCTGAAGATTGACTTACAGTTCTGAAGACCGGACATCCATCCTCAAGGAAGCGGCAGAAGTCTTCATCCAACCGGGCCAAAGTCCTCAACGAAGCCGGGAGAAGTCTTCATCCAAGCCGGGCGAAGTGGTCCTCCAGACGGGCAGAAGTCTTCATCCAGACGGCATATTCTATCTTCATCCATCCGACGCGGAGCGGGTCCATCTTCAAGACATCCGACGCAAAGCATCCTCTTCATCCAGAATCTTCTTACTGAATGATGGTACCTTTAAGTGACGTCATCCAAGATGGTGTCCCTTAGATTCCAATTGACTGATAGAATTCTATCAGCCAATCGGAATTAAGGTAGAAAAAATCCTATTGGCTGATCCAATCAGCCAATAGGATTGAGCTTGCATTCTATTGGCTGTTCCAATCAGCCAATAGAATGCAAGCTCAATCCTGTTGGCTGATTGCATCAGCCAATAGGATTTTTCCTACCTTAATTCCGATTGGCTGATAGAATCCTGTCAGCCAATTGGAATTCAAGGGACGCCATCTTGGATGATGTCATTTAAAGGAACCGTCATTCGTCGGGTAGTCGTCGGTCTGGATGGATGCTCCGCGTCAACTGGCTTCAAGATGGACCCGCTCCGCTCCGGATGGATGAAGATAGAAGATGCCGCATGGATGAATACTTCTGCCCATCTGGATGTCCTCTTCTGCCCGGATCGGATGAAGACTTCTGCCCCTCTGGAGGACCATTTTTGCCCAGCTGGGTGAAGACGTCTCAGGGTAAGGTGATCTTCAGGGGGTTAGTGTTAGGTTTTATTAAGGGGGATTGGGTGGGTTTTAGAGTAGGGTTGGGTGTCTGAGTGGTGGGTTTTAATGTTGGGGGGGTATTGTATTTATTTTTACAGGTAAAAGAGCTGATTACTTTGGGGCAATGCCCCTCAAAAGGCCCTTTTAAGGGCTATTTGTAATTTAGTATAGGGTAGGGATTTTTATTATTTTGGGGGGCTGTTTTATTTTATTAGGGGGATTAGATTAGGTGTAATTCGTTTAAAATTCTTGTAATTATTTTATTATTTTCTGTAATTTAGTGTGTTTTTTTTTTCGTACTTTAGTTTATTTAATTTATATGTAATTAATTGTAGTTAGTTTAGGTAATTAATTTAATTATAGTGTAGTGTTAGGTGTAATTGTAACTTAGGTTAGGGTTTATTTTACAGGTAAATTTGTACTTATTTTAGCTAGGTATTTATTAAATAGTTAATAACTATTTAATAACTTTTCTACCTAGTTAAAATAAATACAAACTTACTTGTAAAATAAAAATAAACCCTAATATAGATACAATGTAACTATTAGTTATATTTTAGCTATCTTAGGGTTTATTTTATAGGTAAGTATTTAGTTTTAAATAGGAATGATTTATTTAATTGTAGTAATTTTATTTTATTTTATTTAAATTATATTTAAGTTAGGGGGGTGTTAGGGCTAGGGTTAGACTTAGGTTTAGGGGTTAATACATTTAATATAGTGGTGGCGACATTGGGGGCGGCAGATTAGGGGTTGATAAATGTAGGTAGGTGTCAGTGATGTTAGGGACAGCAGATTAGGGGTTAATAATATTTAACTAGTGTTTGCGAGGCAGGAGTGTGGCGGTTTAGGGGTTAATATATTTATTTAAGTGGCGGCGATGTCCGGTCGGCAGATTAGGGGTTAAAAACTTTAGTTAAGTGTTTGTGATGTGGGGGGGGGGGGGCTCGGTTTAGGGGTTAATAGGTAGTTTATGGGTGTTAGTGTACTTTTTAGCACTTTAGTTAAGAGTTTTATGTTACAGCGTTAGCCCATAAAACTCTTAACTACTGACTTTTAAATGCGGTAGGAGTCTTGACAGGAGAGGCTGTACCGCTCACTTTTTCAAAGACTTGTAATACCGGCGTTAGGAAAATCCCATTGCAAAGATAGGATACGCAATTGACGTAATGGGATTTGCGGTATGCTTGAGTCGCGGAAAAAAAGTGAGCGGTACACCTGTACCTGCCAGACTCGTAATACCAGTGGGCGTTAAAAAGCAGCGTTGAGACCTCTCAACGCTGCTTTTTAAGGCTAACGCAAGACTCGTAATCTAGGCGTTAGTTTTTTAAAATAGGTATATTAGGTTTATTTATAGTTTTAGCTTAGGTTTTATTTATTTCACAGGTAAGTTTTTTATTTATGTTAAGGTAGTTATATTGTAACTTTAATTTAAAGTTAGGGGTTGTTAGGTTTAGGGGTTAATAGTTTAATTTAGTGTTTTGCGATGTGGGGGGCCGGCAGTTTAGGGGTTAATAGGTTTAGTTAAGTATTGGCAATGTGGGGGGATGAAGGTTTAGGGGTTAATAGGTTTATTTAGGTGTTAGCGATGTGGGTGTGCGGAGGATTAGGGGTTAATAATTTTAATTAGTGTTGGCAATGTCGGGGGCGGCAGATTAGGGGTTAATAACTTTATTTAGGTTTTAGCGATGAGGGTGTGCGGAGGATTAGGGGTTAATAATTTTAATTAGTGTTGTCGATGTTGGGGGAGCGGATTAGGTGCATTTAGACTAGGGGTTTATATTAGGGTGTTAGGTTTTTTCATACCTTTCTTGTCCCCATAGACATCAATGGGGATTGTATTATAGCGATCGCCATTCAGTGATCGCAGGTGTTAGTTTTTTTCTAACACTTTCTCTCCATTGATGTATATGGGGAAAAACGTGCACAAGCACGTCAAGTCAGGCCTTGGCTTTTGTGCGCTATGGAGCTTATCGCACCGTACCACACAAAACAAGAAGGTTTTTCTGTATCTTGTAATCGCAGCGCTATGGAAAGTTCGGTCCCGCTAAATATTTAGCGATATTTACGCACTGGATTTAGTGCACAACTTGGTATCTTGGTGATGGTGTACAATGCCTTTTTTATAAAATAATGTAAAATGTCTTAATATTTCCTTTAAGATAACGTTAGTAAAGATATGAATTAATTATATTTCACTAGATGTGTCACAGCATTTCAGAGAAGGTGAGAGATGCATGTAAACACATACATATGAACAAAAATATTTAAAATGTGAGAAACTAATGCATGTCACCATAGGCAACCTATTGCGCACTGAGTTGCTGCTCAGTATGGGCTACATTACAAGTGGAGAGCTATTTATTGCTCCCTCTCCAAAGTCAACTCCGCTTGACTTCTGCTCTTTGCACATGTCGCTAAACCGACTCACTCAAAGAGCCGAAGTTAGAATACCGTGACCATATTAATGTACTCCTTCGTAGACTTCAATGGAGTGAGAAAAGCAGAAAAAAATGAACACCCATGCAAGCTAACCCAAATCGCCATAAGCCCCCTACTTTAATGACCCTTAAACTGCCACATAGCCCATTGCAAAGTACCCCACTACACCACTCGTAACCCCTAAATCACCACACCCCACATCGCAAATTGCCCCATTACACTTTTAACCCCTAAACTGCCACAACATACATCACAAAATACCCACTACAATATTAACCCTTGAATCACCACAACCCCCATCTCAAAATACTTCACTACACTATCAACCCCTAAACCGGCATAACCCCCAATAAGAGTTAATTTATTTCGTTAGATTTAAATTATATTTAACTTAGGGGGTGTTAGGGTTAGGGTTAGACTTAGCTTTAGGGGTTAATCCATTTATTACAGTAGCGGCGAGATTCGGTCGGCAGATTAGGGGTTAATAATTGAAGTTAGGTGTCGGCGATGTTAGGGAGGGCAGATTAGGGGTTAATACTATTTATTATAGTGTTATTGAGGCGGATTAGGGGTTAATAACTTTATTATAGTAGCGGTGCGGTCCGCTCGGCAGATTAGGGGTTAATAAGTGTAGGCAGGTGGAGGCGACATTGTGGGGGGCAGATTAGGGGTTAATAAATATAATATAGGGGTCGGCGGTGTTAGGGGCAGCAGATTAGGGGTACACAGAGATAATGTAGGTAGCGGCGGTTTACGGAGCGGCAGATTAGGGGTTAAAAAAAAATATGCAGGTGTCAGCGATAGCGGGGGCGGCAGATTAGGGGTTAATAAGTGTAAGGTTAGGGGTGTTTAGACTCGGGGTACATGTTAGAGTGTTAGGTGCAGACGTAGGAAGTGTTTCCCCATAGACAATAATGGGGCTGCGTTAAGAGCTAAACGCTGCTTTTTTGCAGGTGTTAGGTTTTTTTTCAGCTCAAACAGCCCCATTGTTTTCTATGGGGGAATCGTGCACGAGCACGATTTTGAAGCTGGCCACGTCCGTAAGCACCGCTGGTATCTAGAGTTGCAGTGGCGTTAAATTATGCTCTACGCTCCCTTTTTGGAGCCTAACGCAGTGAAAACCCAGCCATTCTGTGAACTCTAAATACCAGCGGTATTTAAAAGGTGCGGGAGAAAAAAAGCACGCGTAGCTAACGCACCCCTTTGGCTGCCAAACTCTAAATCTAGCCTTTTGGAATGCATCTTTTTGGTTTTCTACAACACTATGGCCTAGATTTAGAGTTCGGCGGTAGCCGTCAAAACCAGCGTTAGAGGCTCCTAACGCTGGTTTTGGCCGCCCGCTGGTATTTGGAGTCAGTGATTAAAGGGTCTAACGCTCACTTTACAGCCGCGACTTTTCTATACCGCAGATCCCCCTACGCCATTTGCGTAGCCTATCTTTTCAATGGGATCTTTCTTACGCTGGTATTTAGAGTCGTTTCTGCAGTGAGCGTTAGAGCTCTAACGACAAGATTCCAGCCGCCTGAAAATAGCAGGAGTTAAGAGCTTTCTGGCTAACGCCGGTTTATAAAGCTCTTAACTACTGTACCCTAAAGTACACTAACACCCATAAACTACCTATGTACCCCTAAACCGAGGTCCCCCCACATCGCCGCAACTCGATTAAAAATTTTAACCCCTAATCTTCCAACCGCCACCTACGTTATACTTATGTACCCCTAATCTGCTGCCCCTAACCCCCGCCGACCCCTATATTACATTTATTAACCCCCTAATCTGCCCCCCCACAACATCGCCGCCAGCTACTTAAAATAATTAACCCCTAATCATCCGACCGCAAAGCGCCGCCAAATACGTTATCCCTATGTACCCCTAATCTGCTACCCCTAACACCGCCGACCCCTATATTATATTTATTATCCCCTAATCTGCCCCCCTCAACGTCGCCGACACCTGCCTACACTTATTAACCCCTAATCTGCCGAGCGGACCGCACCGCTACTATAATAAAGTTATTAACCCCTAACCCGCCTCACTAACCCTATCATAAATAGTATTAACCCCTAATCTGCCCTCCCTAACATCGCCGACACCTAACTTCAATTATTAACCCCTAATCTTCCGATCGGAGCTCACCGCTATTCTAATAAATGTATTAACCCCTAAAGCTAAGTCTAACCCTAACACTAACACCCCCCTAACTTAAATATAATTTTAATCTAACGAAATAAATTAACTCTTATTAAATAAATTAATCCTATTTAAAGCTAAATAGTTACCTGTAAAATAAATCCTAATATAGCTACAATATAAATTATAATTATATTATAGCTATTTTAGGATTAATATTTATTTTACAGGCAACTTGGTATTTATTTTAACTAGGTACAATAGCTATTAAATAGTTAAGAACTATTTAATAGTTACCTAGTTAAAATAATAACAAAATTACCTGTAAAATAAATCCTAACCTAAGATATAATTAAACCTAACACTACCCTATCAATAAAATAATTAAATAAACTACCTACAATTACCTACAATTAACCTAACACTACACTATCAATAAATTAAATAAACACAATTGCTACAAATAAATACAATTAAATAAACTAGCTAAAGTACAAAAAATAAAAAAGAACTAAGTTACAGAAAATAAAAAATATTTACAAACATAAGAAAAATATTACAACAATTTTAAACTAATTACACCTACTCTAAGCCCCTTAATAAAATAACAAAGCCCCCCAAAATAAAAAATTCCCTACCCTATTCTAAATTTAAAAAGTTACAAGCTCTTTTACCTTACCAGCCCTGAACAGGGCCCTTTGCGGGGGCATGCCCCAAGAAGTTCAGCTCTTTTGCCTGTAAAAGAAAACATACAATACCCCCCCCCCCCCAACATTACAACCCACCACCCACATACCCCTAATCTAACCCAAACCCCCCTTAAATAAACCTAACACTAAGCCCCTGATGATCTTCCTACCTTGTCTTCACCATGCCAGGTTCACCGATCCGTCCTGGCTCCAAGATCTTCATCCAACCCAAGCGGGGGCTAGACATCCACTGAAGAAGTCCAGAAGAGGGTCCAAAGTCTTCCTCCTATCCGGCAAGAAGAGGACATCCGGACCGGCAAACATCTTCTCCAAGCGGCATCTTCGATCTTCTTCCATCCGGTGCGGAGCGGGTCCATGTTGAAGCAGGCGACGCGGATCCATCCTCTTCTTCCGATGTCTCCCGACGAATGACGGTTCCTTTAAGGGACGTCATCCAAGATGGCGTCCCTCGAATTCCGATTGGCTGATAGGATTCTATCAGCCAATCGGAATTAAGGTAGGAATTTTCTGATTGGCTGATGGAATCAGCCAATCAGAATCAAGTTCAATCCGATTGGCTGATCCAATCAGCCAATCAGATTGAGCTCGCATTCTATTGGCTGTTCCGATCAGCCAATAGAATGCGAGCTCAATCTGATTGGCTGATTGGATCGGCCAATCGGATTGAACTAGATTCTGATTGGCTGATTCCATCAGCCAATCAGAAAATTCCTACCTTAATTCCGATTGGCTGATAGAATCCTATCAGCCAATCGGAATTCGAGGGACGCCATCTTGGATGACGTCCCTTAAAGGAACCGTCATTCGTCGGGAGACATCGGAAGAAGAGGATGGATCCGCGTCGCCTGCTTCAACATGGACCCGCTCCGCACCGGATGGAAGAAGATCGAAGATGCCGCTTGTAGAAGATGTTTGCCGGTCCGGATGTCCTCTTCTTGCCGGATAGGAGGAAGACTTTGGACCCTCTTCTGGACTTCTTCAGTGGATGTCTAGCCCCCGCTTGGGTTGGATGAAGATCTTGGAGCCAGGACGGATCGGTGAACCTGGCATGGTGAAGACAAGGTAGGAAGATCATCAGGGGCTTAGTGTTAGGTTTATTTAAGGGGGGTTTGGGTTAGATTAGGGGTATGTGGGTGGTGGGTTGTAATGTTGGGGGGGGGGGGTATTGTATGTTTTCTTTTACAGGCAAAAGAGCTGAACTTCTTGGGGCATGCCCCGCAAAGGGCCCTGTTCAGGGCTGGTAAGGTAAAAGAGCTTGTAACTTTTTAAATTTAGAATAGGGTAGGGAATTTTTTATTTTGGGGGGCTTTGTTATTTTATTAGGGGGCTTAGAGTAGGTGTAATTAGTTTAAAATTGTTGTAATATTTTTCTTATGTTTGTAAATATTTTTTTATTTTCTGTAACTTAGTTCTTTTTTATTTTTTGTACTTTAGCTAGTTTATTTAATTGTATTTATTTGTAGCAATTGTGTTTATTTAATTTATTGATAGTGTAGTGTTAGGTTAATTGTAGGTAATTGTAGGTAGTTTATTTAATTATTTTATTGATAGGGTAGTGTTAGGTTTAATTATATCTTAGGTTAGGATTTATTTTACAGGTAATTTTGTTATTATTTTAACTAGGTAACTATTAAATAGTTCTTAACTATTTAATAGCTATTGTACCTAGTTAAAATAAATACAAAGTTACCTGTAAAATAAATATTAATCCTAAAATAGCTATAATATAATTATAATTTATGTTGTAGCTATATTAGGATTTATTTTACAGGTAAGTATTTAGCTTTAAATAGGAATCATTTATTTAATAAGAGTTAATTTATTTCGTTATATGTAAATTATATTTAAGTTAGGGGGGGTGTTAGTGTTAGGGTTAGACTTAGCTTTAGGGGTTAATACATTTATTAGAATAGCGGTGAGCTCCGATCGGAAGATTAGGGGTTAATAATTGAAGTTAGGTGTCGGCGATGTTAGGGAGGGCAGATTAGGGGTAAATACTATTTATGATAGGGTTAGTGAGACGGATTAGGGGTTAATAACTTTATTATAGTAGCGCTCAGGTCCGCTTGGCAGATTAGGGGTTAATAAGTGTAGGCAGGTGTCGGCGACGTTGTGGGGGGCAGATTAGGGGTTAATAAATATAACATAGGGGTCGGCGATGTTAGGGCAGCAGATTAGGGGTACATAGGGATAACGTAGGTTGCGGCGGTTTACGGAGCGGAAGATTAGGGGTTAAAACTGTAATGCAGGGGTCAGCGATAGCGGGGGGCGGAAGATTAGGGGTTAATAAGTGTAAGGTTAGGGGTGTTTAGACTTGGGGTTCATGTTAGGGTGTTAGGTGCAGACGTAGGAAGTGTTTCCCCATAGGAAACAATGGGGCTGCGTTAGGAGCTGAACGCTGCTTTTTTGCAGGTGTTAGGTTTTTTTTCAGCTCAAACAGTCCCATTGTTTCCTATGGGAGAATCGTGCTCGTGCACGATTTTTGAGGCTGGCCGCGTCCGTAAGCAACTCTGGTATCGAGAGTTGCATTTGCGGTAAAAATGCTCTACGCTCCTTTTTTGGAGCCTAACGCAGCATTTGTTTTAACTCTCGATACCAGAGTTAAATTTATGGTGCGGCCAGAAAAAAGCCCGCGGAGCGTTAACAGCCCTTTTACCGCCGAACTCTAAATCTAGGCCTTAGTTTGTATTTTAATCTTTCAATCTAATGCAACATATAAGGCACATTTAAAACTCATATAATATATATATATATATATATATATATATATATATATATATATATATATATATGTATATGTATTAATATATAGCTTCATGTCTCTGAACTATTGGGTTATAAATAGTTTAATTTTCCTGGATCCATGCATTAAGCATCAAACTGCCACAGGCATTCTCTGATATGAAAATGGAACTTTCCTTGAAATAAAAGGTTTGTTTTTTTCTTTATATTATTTAGGGTCATGTGACCCTATATAAATCACAGACAAGTCTTCTTCAGACTGACCTCAATTAATTTTCATGTCAAAAACAAAAGCCTTAAAATATAAACCTGAATGTATAACATTGATAAAAACAGACAGAACATGCATTATAAAATGAAAATAGCAATATGACAAACCATAATAATAAAACAAAAGTGACAGTGGGGAACATTAACCATAACCACATTTAATTATATCAAGGTACTTGATAATACAGCATATCACCAATTACATTTCTTGATTAAAATGTATGTGACCACTCGTTGAAAATCCATATCAGTCTAAAAGGAGAACAGATTTTCTTTTACTCAACTCTTTGCCAATTACCATAAACTAAGAAAAATTGACCAAGACAGAAAAACACTAACAATGTGCATACAATTTGTTAGGGACAAGAAGAAATAAGCAAACAGAACACCCCAACTGATATTGCTTATACCTATCCTGGTGAAAAACAAAAAAAGAAAAATATTCATAATGGGTATCTCTTTTAATACCTCAAATCAATTAAGAACAAAATTGTTATGCACTTCCTGTTTGTATATCATTAACCTTGTTATGCTGTATCCCATTTTCTCAAGTTCATATGTACAGGGATGGAAAAATATTGCTACAGTTTACCAGTCAGAAAAAAAGTTACTAGTCATGAAAGGTGTTAATTTACTAAAAGGCTATTATTGTCTCAGCTATGGCCATTTAGGGATCGAATGAGCTACTGCACTGATCAAACACTTGCTGTGTGGAATATTTGCATGATTCTGTTTGTAAAGTCTTGAGTATTACCTTCCAATTCTTGCAGAATTTGGAAAACTCACATTTTTTATGTTACATCACAAGAGGGGGCACAATAAATATTGAATGTTTATGCAATTTTTACTGTGAATGGTTAAACATTTTATAATATAATCTTAGTGTCTTTTTTCAGTAGTAAAATAGTAGAAATTATTGTGGAATGTGTTCTCACATGGTCACCTTCATGGCTGGTAAAGCTTTGAACAATGATACCAAGCTTCCTATCTTCCTATGCATTCTGTAAACTTGCTTGCCTAATGCAGTAAATAATAAAACAACTATAACATGGAATATATAATCTCTTTTTTATTTAAGCAGATATATATGTTTCTCCAACATTGGTGTGTCCGGTCCACGGCGTCATCCTTACTTGTGGGATATTCTCTTCCCCAACAGGAAATGGCAAAGAGTCCCAGCAAAGCTGGTCACATGATCCCTCCTAGGCTCCGCCCACCCCAGTCATTCTCTTTGCCGTTGCACAGGCAACATCTCCACGGAGATGGTTAAGAGTTTTTTGGTGTTTAAATGTAGTTTTATTCTTCTATCAAGTGTTGTTATTTTAAAATAGTGCTGGTATGTACTATTTACTCTGAAACAGAAAAGGATGAAGATTTCTGTTTGTAAGAGGAAGATGATTTTAGCAGACAGTAACTAAAATCGATTGCTGTTTCCACACAGGACTGTTGAGATGAAGTAACTTCAGTTGGGGGGAAACAGTTAGCAGTCTTTTCTGCTTAAGGTATGACTAGCCATATTTCTAACAAGACCATGTAATGCTGGAAGGCTGTCATTTCCCCTCATGGGGGACCGGTAAGCCATTTTCTTAGTTAGACCTAAAAGAATAAAGGGCTTCAAAAAGGGCTTAAAAACTGGTAGACATTTTTCTGGGCTAAAACAATTGCTTTACTGGGCATAGTATGCAGATTCTAACTAATTATTGGTATTATAATCTTGGGGAACCTTTAGAAAAACGGCAGGCACTGTGTTGGACACCTTTTTCAGATGGGGGCCTTTCTAGTTATAGACAGAGCCTCATTCTGGGACTGTATAGGGGTTAAATGTAAAAAACGGCTCCGGTTCCGTTAATTTAAGGGTTAAAGCTCTGAAATTTGGTGTGCAATACTTTTAATGCTTTAAGACACTGTGGTGAAATTTTGGTGAATTTTGAACAATTCCTTCATACTTTTTCACATATTCAGTAATAAAGTGTTTTCAGTTTGAAATTAAAGTGACAGTAACGGTTTTATTTTAAAACCGTTTTTTGTGCTTTGTTGACAAGTTTAAGCCTGTTTAACATGTCTGTACCATCAGATAAGCTATGTTCTATATGTATGAAAGCCAATGTGTCTCCCCATTTAAATTTATGTGATAATTGTGCCATAGTGTCCAAAACAAAGTAAGGACAGTAATGCAACAGATAATGATATTGCCCAAGATGATTCCTCAAATGAGGGGAGTAAACATGATACTACATCATCCCCTACTGTGTCTACACCAGTTATGCCCACACAGGAGGCCCCTAGTACATCTAGTGCGCCAATACTTATTACCATGCAACAATTAACGGCTGTAATGGATAACTCCATAGCAAATCTTTTATCCAAAATGCCTACTTATCAGAGAAAGCGCGATTGCTCTGTTTTAAACACTGAAGAGCAAGAGGACGCTGATGATAACTGTTCTGACATACCCTCACACCAATCTCAAGGGGCCATGAGGGAGGTTTTGTCTGATGGAGAAATTTCAGATTCAGGAAAAATTTCTCATCAAGCTGAACCTGATGTTGTGACATTTAAATTTAAATTAGAACATCTCCGCGCACTGCTTAAGGAGGTGTTATCTACTCTGGATGATTGTGACAATTTGGTCATTCCAGAGAAATTATGTAAGATGGACAAGTTCCTAGAGGTTCCGGTGCCCCCCGACGCTTTTCCTATACCCAAGGCGGGTGGCGGACATAGTAAATAAAGAGTGGGAAAGGCCCGGCATACCTTTTGTTCCCCCCCCCCTATATTTAAGAAATTATTTCCTATAGTCGACCCCCAGAAAGGACTTATGGCAGACAGTCCCCAAGGTCGAGGGGGGGCGGTTTCTACTCTAAACAAACGCACTACTATTCCTATCGAAGATAGTTGTGCTTTCAAAGATCCTATGGATAAGAAATTAGAGGGTTTGCTTAAAAAGATTTTTGTACAGCAAGGTTACCTTCTACAACCAATTTCATGCATTGTTCCTGTCACTACGGCAGCGTGTTTCTGGTTCGAGGAACTAGAAAAATCGCTCAGTAAAGAATCTTCGTATGAGGAGGTTATTGACAGAGTTCAAGCACTTAAATTGCCTAACTCTTTTGTTTTAGATGCCGCTTTGCAATTAGCTAGATTAGCGGCGAAAAATTCAGGGTTTGCTGTCGTGGCGCGCAGAGTGCTTTGGCTAAAGTCTTAGTCAGCGGATGTGTCTTCCAAGACAAAATTGCTTAACATTCCTTTCAAAGGTAAAACATTATTTGGACCTGATTTGAAAGAGATTATTTCAGACATCACTGGGGGAAAGGGCCACGCCCTCCCACAGGATAGGTCTTTTAAGGCTAATAATAAGCCTAATTTTCGTCCCTTTCGCAGAAACGGACCAGTCTCTAATTCTGTATCCTCTAAGCAAGAGGGTAATACTTCACAACCCAAACCAGCCTGGAAACCAATGCAAGGCTGGAACAAGGGTAAGCAGGCCAAGAAGCCTACCACTGCTACCAAAACAGCATGAAGGGATAGCCCCCGATCCGGGACCGGATCTAGTGGGGGGCAGACTTTCTCTCTTTGCTCAGGCTTGGGCAAGAGATGTTCAGGATCCTTGGGCGCTAGAAATAGTTTCTCAAGGTTATCTCCCGGAATTCAAGGAACTACCCCCAAGGGGAAGGTTCCACAGGTCTCAATTATCTTCAAACCAAATAAAGAGACAGGCATTCTTACATTGTGTAGAAGACCTGTTAAAGATGGGAGTGATACATCCAGTTCCAATAAGAGAACAAGGAATGGGATTTTATTCCAATCTGTTCATAGTTCCCAAAAAAGAGGGAACATTCAGACCAATTTTGGATCTAAAGATCCTAAACAAATTTCTCAGGGTACCATCGTTCAAAATGGAAACTATTCGAACGATCCTACCTACTATCCAGGAAAATCAATTTATGACTACCGTGGATTTAAAGGATGCGTACCTACATATTCCTATCCACAAGGAACATCATCAGTTCCTAAGGTTCGCTTTTCTGGACAAGCATTACCAGTTTGTGGCACTTCCATTTGGATTAGCCACTGCTCCAAGGATTTTCACAAAGGTACTAGGGTCCCTTCTAGCGGTTCTAAGACCAAGGGGCATTGCAGTAGTACCTTACTTGGACGACATCCTGATTCAAGCGTCGTCCCTGTCAAAAGCAAAGACTCATACGGACATCGTCCTAGCCTTTCTCAGATCTCACGGATGGAAGGTGAACAAAGAAAAAAGTTCTCTGTCCCCGTCAACAAGAGTTCCCTTCTTGGGAACAATAATAGATTCCTTAGAAATGAGGATTTTTCTGACAGAGGTCAGAAAATCAAAACTTCTAAGCTCTTGTCAAGTACTTCATTCTGTTCCTCGTCCTTCCATAGCGCAGTGCATGGAAGTAATAGGATTGATGGTTGCAACAATGGACATAGTTCCTTTTGCACAAATTCATCTAAGACCATTACAAATGTGCATGCTCAGACAGTGGAATGGGTATTATACAGACTTGTCTCCGATGATTCAAGTAGATCAAAAGAGCAGAGATTCACTCCGTTGGTGGCTGACCCTGGACAATCTGTCACAGGGAATGAGCTTCCGCAGACCAGAGTGGGTCATTGTCACGACCGACGCCAGCCTAGTGGGCTGGGGAGCGGTCTAGGAATCCCTTAAAGCTCAGGGTCTATGGTCTCGGGAAGAGTCTCTTCTCCCGATAAACATTCTGGAACTGAGAGCGATATTCAATGCTCTCAGAGCTTGGCCTCAACTAGCAAAGGCCAAATTCATAAGGTTTCAGTCAGACAACATGACGACCGTTGCATATATCAATCATCAGGGGGGAACAAGGACTTCCCTGGCGATGAAAGAAGTGACCAAGATAATTCAATGGGCGGAGGATCACTCCTGCCACTTGTCTGCGATCCACATCCCAGGAGTGGAAAATTGGGAAGCGGATTTTCTGAGTCGTCAGACATTCCATCCGGGGGAGTGGGAACTCCATCCGGAAATCTTTGCCCAAATAACTCAATTATGGGGCATTCCAGACATGGATCTGATGGCGTCTCGTCAGAACTTCAAGGTTCCTTGCTACGGGTCCAGATCCAGGGATCCCAAGGCGACCCTAGTAGATGCACTAGTAGCACCTTGGACCTTCAACCTAGCTTATGTATTCCCACCGTTTCCTCTCATCCCCAGGCTGGTAGCCAGGATCAATCAGGAGTGGGCCTCGGTGATCTTGATAGCTCCTGCGTGGCCACGCAGGACTTGGTATGCAGACCTGGTGAATATGTCATCGGCTCCACCATGGAAGCTACCTTTGAGACAGGACCTTCTTATTCAGGGTCCATTCGAACATCCGAATCTGGTTTCCCTCCAACTGACGGCTTGGAGATTGAACGCTTGATTTTATCAAAGCGTGGGTTTTCAGATTCTGTAATAGATACTCTGATTCAGGCTAGAAAGCCTGTAACTAGAAAAATTTACCATAAAATATGGAAAAAATATATCTGTTGGTGTGAATCTAAAGGATTCCCATGGAACAAGATAAAAATTCCTAAGATTCTATCATTTCTACAAGAAGGTTTGGAGAAAGGATTATCTGCAAGTTCTCTGAAGGGACAGATCTCTGCTTTATCTGTTTTACTTCACAAAAGACTGGCAGCTGTGCCAGATGTTCAAGCATTTGTTCAGGCTCTGGTTAGGATCAAGCCTGTTTACAGACCTTTGACTCCTCCCTGGAGTCTAAATCTAGTTCTTTCAGTTCTTCAAGGGGTTCCGTTTGAACCCTTACATTCCGTAGATATTAAGTTATTATCTTGGAAAGTTTTGTTTTTGGTTGCAATTTCTTCTGCTAGAAGAGTTTCAGAGTTATCTGCTCTGCAGTGTTCTCCGCCCTATCTGGTGTTCCATGCAGATAAGGTGGTTTTGCGTACTAAGCCTGGTTTTCTTCCGAAAGTTGTTTCCAACAAAAATATTAACCAGGAGATAGTTGTACCTTCTTTGTGTCCGAATCCAGTTTCAAAGAAGGAACGTTTGTTACACAATTTGGACGTAGTCCGTGCTCTAAAATTCTATTTAGAGGCTACTAAAGATTTCAGACAAACATCTTCCTTGTTTGTTGTTTATTCTGGTAAAAGGAGAGGTCAAAAAGCGACTTCTACCTCTCTTTCCTTTTGGCTTAAAAGCATTATCCGATTGGCTTATGAGACTGCCGGACGGCAGCCTCCTGAAAGAATCACAGCTCACTCCACTAGGGCTGTGGCTTCCACATGGGCCTTCAAGAACGAGGCTTCTGTTGACCAGATATGTAAGACAGCGACTTGGTCTTCACTGCACACTTTTGCCAAATTTTACAAATTTGATACTTTTGCTTCTTCGGAGGCTATTTTTGGGAGAAAGGTTTTGCAAGCCGTGGTGCCTTCCATTTAGGTGACCTGATTTGCTCCCTCCCTTTATCCGTGTCCTAAAGCTTTGGTATTGGTTCCCACAAGTAAGGATGACGCCATGGACCGGACACACCAATGTTGGAGAAAACAGAATTTATGCTTACCTGATAAATTACTTTCTCCAACGGTGTGTCCGGTCCACGGCCCGCCCTGGTTTTTTAATCAGGTCTGATGAATTATTTTCTCTAACTACAGTCACCACGGTATCATATGGTTTCTCCTATATATATTTCCTCCTGTCCGTCGGTCGAATGACTGGGGTGGGCGGAGCCTAGGAGGGATCATGTGACCAGCTTTGCTGGGACTCTTTGCCATTTCCTGTTGGGGAAGAGAATATCCCACAAGTAAGGATGACACCGTGGACTGGACACACGGTTGGAGAAAGTAATTTATCAGGTAAGCATAAATTCTGTTTTTTGGGCTAATATTAGTCTTAGTGCTTGTAGTACTGACATTACTGGACACTATTGAGTTAAAAAATCCGGCAGCTTCTGGGGAAGGGTCACCATAGTTATAAATAAAGAAATATATTAGTGTCTCATATTGACATTTTAATATTAGAATGTATTTTTATCTTTGATATTAGGTCTATTCATTGCAATTTTTAATGTGATCTTGTGAAAAAAAAAAAAACAGAATGTAGCGAAAGCAAAGCACTGTCATAGCTTCAATTGTAAATATTCTATCCCTTACAACCCAGCCATAAAGAAGTTAGTCAGTAAGCA
This sequence comes from Bombina bombina, assembly GCF_027579735.1. Lineage (NCBI taxonomy): Eukaryota > Metazoa > Chordata > Amphibia > Anura > Bombinatoridae > Bombina > Bombina bombina. The sequence continues at coordinate 936,851,373 of NC_069501.1, read as the reverse complement.
TGACTATCACCCATTAGTTATAGAACTAGAGAGTTATAGAACTAGAGAATAGTAGAAAGGGTGAGAAAGGCAACCTTCCAGGGCCACATTTCATTTTTGGGGGTGGGCACAATGTCAATGGTGAGTTTATAAGATGGGGCAATGTATATGTTGTATTTAGCTTATGAGAAGTGTAGGTATCAGGAGATCTAATATATTGTGATATTCTTTATATTGGTATCACTGAATGTTGGCAAAGGAGTGGGTCATACAAGGGGCAAAGGGGAGGGGAATAAGGGCACAGTCAGAAGGGCCCCACAATTTTATCTTGCCCAGTGCCCCACAAATGCTTGGCCCTGGTAGTAGGATACCCTTGTTCTCAAATTTCTGGGCTTAGAAACAAGAATAATTCCGCTCATATAAGCTAACCATATAGGTTAAAGGGACATCCATTTCTTTCCCTTCATGATTCAGATAGAGCATGCAATCTACTTTTATTATCAAATTGTCTTTGTTCTCTTGGAATCATTTATTGAAAAGCAGAGAGGTAAGCTCACGAGTAAGCATGTATATCGAGCACTATATGGCATGAGTTATGTAAGAATGTTATCCATTAGTAAGAGCACTAGATTAAAGCATTATTTCCTGCCATGCAGTGCTCCAAAAACCTACCTAGGTATCTCTTCAAAAAAGAATATTATGGCAAATTTTACAAGGCAAATTTTATAATAGAAGTAGATTTGAAACTTTTTAAAAAATTGTATGCTCTGTCTGAATCACAAATTATTTTTTTGTGTTTTTATATCCTTTTAGAAATTAATCAATGGACTCCACCTGTCACACCCTACAAAGACCTAGATTACAAGTCGCGCAATATGGCTTTTATACATGCGGAATGGTCATTGATTTGGTATTACAAGTCGCTTGTTCTGTTTTTACCGCGCGCAATATGGCCTATACCGCAATGATCCATTCCGCACTCAAAGACCTGTAGTAATGTGTTTCGCAAAACAAAAAAGTTTCACAAAACACATAAAAGAAACCTTACAAAGTACACCTACACCCTTAAACTACACTTTTAACCCCTAAATCTCCATCCCCTGCATCGCAACCACTAAATTAACTTATTAACCCCTAAACCGCCATCACCCCGCATCGCAAGCATTAAATAAAACTAATAACCCCTAAACCGCCATCCCTCCACATCGCAACCACTAAATAAAACTATTAACCCCTTAACCGCCACCCCCCCCCCCACATCGCAACCACTAAATAAACATATTTAACCCTAAACCGCCATCACCCTGCATCACAAACACAAAATAAATCTAATAACCCCTATTTTTTTATTTTGGATAATTTCGTTTTTCTTTGTAATGGTAGGGTTTTTTATTTTTTGTAAGGGTAGTAATTCTTTATTTTTTGTAACGTTAGTATTTTTATATTTTTGTAATGTTAGGGTTTTTTTGTAATGTAGGGTTTTTATTTTTTGTAAGTATGTTTTTTTAAATCAATGTTAGTTTTTTTTTAGTTTAAGCTTAGGTTTTAATTTTATTTTACAGGTAATTTTTAATTTTTTAAAAAGTAGTTAGTTTATTTTTACTTTAATTTAGGTGTATTTTAATTGGGGTTAAGTTAGGGGTGTTAGGTTAGTTTAATACTTTGCGATGTGGGGGGATGGCATTTTAGGAGTTAATAGATTTGTTTAGTGTTTGCGATGAGGGGGTGACAGTTTAGAGGTTAATAAATGTATTTAGTGGTTGTGATGCGGGGGGTGGCGGTTTAGGGGTTAATAGATTTGTTTAGTGTTTGCGATGTGGGGGTGGTGGTTTAGGGGTTAATAGATTTATTTAGTGCGGAGATGGCGGTTTAGGGGATATTAGACTAGGGGATTATGGTAGGGAGTTAGGTTTTTTTCTCAATAAACTTCAATGGGAATGCAATCACAGGTGATAGGTTTTTTTCAACATTTTTTCTCCATTGATCTCTATGACGAAATACAAGCACATGTATGACAATTCGGAACTTGGTTTGTGGGCGGTATGCGGCTTAACTCACCATAACGCACGCGAAAAGTACTTTATTTTAAAACTTGTAATGGCAGCACAATGGAAATTGCGAAAAAGCCACAATGCGTGCGGTGTGTTCGCATGTCTTCAGACTCGCCAGAAACAGCAGTTATGAAGCAGCGGTCACAAAGACCGGTGCTCCATAACCTGTCCGCCTGCTCTGAGCAGGCGGACAGACATCGCCGGAAATCAACCCGATCGAGTACGATTGGGTTGATTGACAGCTCCCTGCTGGCAGCCCATTGGCCGCGAGTCAGCAGGGGGCGGTGTTGCACCAGCAGCTCTTGTGAGCTGCTGGTTCAATGTTAAATGCGGAGAGCGTATTGCTCTCCGCATGCAGCGATGTCTTGCGGACCTGATCCGCACTGTCGGATCAGGTCCACAAGACATTTCATAAATATGCCTCATAGTATAATGTATTCATTTTTGTGCATCATAAAAGTCACTCTACTACTCAAAACTATTTAGTTATACAAGACTTGTATAGTACTATTCCTGCCCAGAGGAGACAACCAGCCTCTTCACACATATGTTATAGCACACATTAGACTGCACTTTGATTGTTTGTTACTTCATTATACACATCTAAGATATCATGTCCAGGAGCAACTAACCCCTTCATACATACCTGTGAAATTATTCTCAAAGCTTTGACTGTGCCACTGAAATAATCAAATGCTCATGTTTTGCATAATAATTATCATATTTCCGTGACGTGCAGTGAGGTCAGAGGCTGGTGAGGCACTAGATATTATATGCCAGAGAAACACATGTACAGAGGGCCGCAAGTACCCCCAACAGGGCAGGTTTAAATGATAGCTAAACCAGTGCACAGGTGACATAATCAGGTGACGGGTGATGGCAAGTTAGTAACCACTGAGTTACTGATCAGCTGATTACTTCACCTGTGCACTGATTCAGCTATAATGAAAACCTGGCCTGTTGGGGGTACTTGAGGACCATTGTTGAGAAACACTGCACTAAAGCACCAGCTCATCGGAAATGTATTGATTACCTGGAGAATAAAGCACACATAATCTGCTCACTGACACCCACACACACTCTGCTCACATACACACTCACACAATTCTGCGGCACAGTGCCAGTTACTAAGCAATTAGAATGATACACAATCTCTTCTCTACTCACTACTGTATTGTAAAAACAGAAATAATTTACCATACAAGTTTTACACAAAGGACAAGTTATCAAACTGCCAACACAGCTGCTGCAATATGGTGTTCAAGAAACGCATGTGCACATCCCACTTAGATATGCTCTTCAACAAAGGACACCAAAGGATACCAAAATAATGAAGTACATAATAATAAAAGTAAAATAGAAAGTTTATTTATTTTTATTTTTTGTGCAATTTCTATCTGAATGATGGAAATGTAATTATGACTTTCATGTTCCTTTCAAAAACTAATTTGATTTGCTGACATGGGGCCAGTAACAGTTGATGCTAATTCTCAAAATATAAATAACTAGAAAAGTCTATTAAAATAGCATGTTCTACCTCAATCATGAAAGTTTAATTTTAAATGTCTCCCTTTGACTATGTGTTTAACCAGTTACTTTACAGTGGCATTATTTCTAAAAACATTTAACTGCAATAATTACATATATTTTTTAAATGACTCATTATCTCCTTTTTATTAATATAAACTTGTATAAAAACAGCACATATTAAAAACACAATGCAACAGCTTTCAATTGATTTGTGAATTACAAGTTAACAGCAGTCTTTAAATAAATGGAGACACAGTGAAAAATAAAAATAGATACTGCATCCTCTGACTGAACAGACATAACATATATGGAGTTTGTACCTAATTAAATCAAATAACCATGAAAAAGGGAGGCTTAGCAATATTCAATGTCAAAAACTTTAATTTAAATAATGTGGACACTGCACACTTAACTTCAAACTCTGGGTTTTAAATTATGGATTTAAATTTGAATTGACCCTTTGACTTCCTGTCAGTATTGGGTTATACTCACTTACTGTCCCCCCCTTACTTACTGTCCACTTTACTGTCCCCCCCTGTCCCCACAATTTGTGAATCACAAGAGATGTAGAATACTACTTTACTCTTCTCCTTGGTGTCATCTGTTCTTAGGTTACCTCAGCTACCAGTTGTATCACATGACCATGCTCACTGCATCCTCCTTCTGATTAATCTATATATCCTTCACTTGCTAGGAGGCATCAAGAGGGGTGCCTCCTATTGGTCCCAATTTTTGCTGCTAATATATTGACAGAACACAGGTGGCGCTGCAGCACATCTTTTCCTTTGACCCATGTTCTGCAATGCAGAGAAGCGTTCCTGTACCTGCCTCTCCATAGCATTACATGAGTGGGAAATATTTTTTTTTTTTACTTTTTTTGTTTAATTAAAAAAAGCTTTGGCCACATATGGCAGGGTAGGCACTGCCTCCCCTGCCTCCTATGAGTGCACGTCCCTGTCATATTTCTCTCATTCTGAAAACTGTCTATAAATATAACTTCATGTAAATCAGACTGATGCAGGAACATAAAAATATAGTTATTAACAGAATCATCAGTACATTTTTATGTTTTTTTTTTTTTTTTAAATAATTAAAAATTAAAAAAGAAGTATTTAGTATTCTGAATTAAAACATTCGTATATGTATCAAGTGTTATAAAAAATACCCAAAGAAAAAATTAAAATGATTTATACATAATACATACATATGGTTATATGCATATACAGACAGGCATTTAGCACTTCAAGTTGCGTGCTTTAGGTCTAACACAGTGTCAGAATTAGTTATCTTAAGGCATGTTTGGTAAATATAATTAATATTGAAACAAATATGAATAATAATTATTATAGTCACTTTAAAATATACTTACAGTATATATTCTATAAATGTTTTAGAATATTTTAGTACATCTATAATAATTATTTACATGAATTAATATTTTCAATATTTTATATTTCATAAATACATAATGCACCTTAATATAACTCATGTCAGGTTAGCACACGTGAATAATTAGTGTACTCCTGCCAGAGTTATATGCACAAACCCACCAGTAGTACACTAATTCTTCTTTTTTTTACAGTAACTATAATAATAATTATTATATGTGTTTTGTACAACTTTTTTGTTTTGCAAAATAGTTAACCAGAGCTCTGAGGATGCAGTAATCATTCTAGTGTAAATCGTGATTGTACTCAAGCAATTGTGTTTACTTTCAACTCGTAATGCCAGCTGTAAGCCTGACGAGCGCAAACTAAGGCGATAAACTCTTTATCGCTGGCGCGCAAACTTATGTGCTCCACTCATTAGCGCAGTTGGGATATCCAAAGTCCTGAAGTTAGCGCATGTTCCACTTGCGTGTAATATGCATGCTAACCCACATACATACATACAAGGCTAGTGATAGAATTTTTGCCTACACAGGTGGTCCCTACCCCCCACCCCCAAACAAATTGTGTTAATCTGATTTATTATAACTGTAATAGCTATTATGGATAATTTCTGTATAACATAACATAAAAAAAGTGGTACAACATAGCAAATCATAAATGGCTCTGCATTATGAATCAAAAAAGTGGTGACAATATATACACACAAACCTGGGTAGAATTTGCAAGTTATTTTGCCAGGGGACCAGTACAACTCACTCTTATCTTGGACAAGTGTCACTGTATAGTAATGATAATGAACATGTGTCACTGTATATAATGATAATGAACATTTATACATTAATAAACACAGCACTCTGCAAAGCATCTATAAACTAATGAACATGTTGCACTGTACCAATACTTGTTTGTGCAGTAAGTTATGCTATATTATTGGTGTTAAAACAAATGTGAATCCAATTGTTGTATGTGTATACACATGTTTAGCACTATTATGTTGTTGATAAGTGCACAGTAATACAGTATTTATAAATGGCCCCTTTAGTGCCAGTGTGATTTTAGCACTTGGGGGGGATTTAGGCTTTATTAAACTGTACATTGTTGGCTCCATTTAAAAAGCTAGGAATGCAGCTTTGGAGCACCTTTGGCTGCAGGCTCACTTGAACGAGCATGCAGCTGAAAGCAAAGAAGCGTCAGTCATCAGACCACTGCTTCTTAACCTATTACACTCAGGGCCGGTGCTAGGATTTTTGGCCACAGGCGAGGATACATTTTGCCGCCCCTCCCATGATTACATACCATCCCCACTGCTAGTTAAAGGGATATGAAACCCATTTTTTTCTTTCTGACATTTCAGACAGAGCATGCAATTTTAAGCAAATCTCTCATTTACTCCTATTATCAATTTTGTTTCTTTCTCTTGCTATCTGTATTTGAAAAGTAGGAAATTAAAGGGCCACTGTAAGTAAATATTTTCTATGCCTGTTACTAACTACCCCAAATACGCTTTTTATCAATAGCATTTCATTAACATATCTCTACCGTATATCAGAAATTTTGTCTGCAAATTTAATTGTTTTCCAAACCCACTCCATGGTTATCCTTTGCTCTGTACCAATCCGTTTACAATACCTAGGTTTCTAAATGGCGCTTTAAACACAAAGTTATTGGTTTAAGTATTTTGAATACGCAGTGCTGAAAATAGTGGGCAGGATAACGTGACATCATTGGCAAATAAAAGATATAACTTTTAGAACATTATGAAACTTCATTTTGGAGAAAATATAGGTCAGTAGGTTTTAATTAATGTTTATTAAATTTAATATGTTAGTTGTTTAGCTTAAAATTTTAACAGAAAGTAATCCTTAAAGCTTAGGAGCCAGTCCATGTTTGGTTCATCACCTGAATAGCTCTTGCTAATTGGTGGCAAAATAGTAGTAGCTCTGCATAACAAATCAAACAGTGGTAGTGCTGTATAACATATAGAGCAAAGGTAACGCCACATAACATATTGAACAGTGGTAGTACTGCACATCAAATCAAATAATGGTTATGCCACAAAACAAATCAAACAGTGGTAGCGCTGAATAACAAATCAGACAGTGGTAGCTCTGCATAACAAATCAGACAGTGGTAGCACTGCATAACAAATCAGACAGTGGTGGCTCTGCATAACAAAACATACAGCGGTAGCACTGCATAGCAAATCAGACAGTGGTAGCACTGCATAACAATTCAGACAGTGCTATCTCTGCATAACAAATCAGACAGCGGTAGCTCTGCATAACAAATCAAACAGTGGTAGCTCTGCATAACAAATAAAACAGTGGTTGCGCTGCATAACAAATCAGACAGTGGTAGCGCTGCATAACAAATCAAACAGTGGTAGCTCTGCATAACAAATAAAACAGTGGTTGCGCTGCATAACAAATCAGACAGTGGTAGTGCTGCATAACAAATCAAACAGTGGTAGCGCTGCATAACAAATCAGACAGTGGTATCTCTGCATAACAAATCAAACAGTGATTGCGCTGCATAACAAATTAGACAGTGGTATCTCTTCATAACAAATCACTGTGGTAGCACTGCATAACAAATCAAACAATGGTAACGCCACATAACACATCAAACAGTGGTAGCACCACATAGCAAATCAAACAATGGTTATGCCATATAACAAATGAAATTGTGGTAGTGCTACATAACAAATATATATCTATATATATTTATTCACACACACAGATATATTTAAAATTGCACCTAAACCTAACACACACACACAGACAATAACATAGACATGCACTAACATATACACTCAGACCCACACTAACACAGAGACACTAACATAGACATGCACTTACAGAAGCATAGAGACACACAGATACCAACACAGGTACCCACTATCACAGACACACAAACACTAACACAAAGACACAGATGCACTAACACAGACACAAATTAAAAACAGAGAGTGAGGAAGGGCTTTACTTCCAGTGACAGAGAATGAGGGGGTAAAGTCCTCTGCACAGTAATATAGAGGGTGGTTATATGGTTCTGCAGCTAATGACATTGCAGATTCTAGCGCTGGAAAACTCCCAGTATGTGCTCTACTTGTGATGTGTTTTTTCTATTCTTCCTTAACAGTGAAAAAGATAATTATGGAGGAGACCAAAACAATAGACTTATTTAGGGGGGTTGGCAAAGTCTGTTCATTTTTTTTTTCTAATAAATAATCTGTCGATTATATAGTGGCTTGCAGGCTGTAAATGTATTTACTGGCAGTCATATGCAGGGTAATTATAGTTGTCACTTGACAGAAAGTTATCTACTCTTGCTACTAGAGTGACTGAGTACCATGTGACTGAGTTTCAGACTCAGAGGTATTTATAGTGGTGGCTTAAATTACCATTTACCCTACATATAACTACCAGTAAATACATTTACAGCCTGCAAGCCACTATATAATTAACAGATTATTTATTAGAAAAAAATATCAGACTTTACCAACCTCCTGTCCCTGAATTAGTCTATTGTTTTGGTCTCCTCCATTAAAGTTATCTTTTTTAATGTTTTGGATGTAAAGAAAAAAAACAAAAATCACAGTAGAGCACATACTGGGAGTTTCTCAGCACTGGAATACCCTTTCCTATTTAATATGCACATAGTTCTGCCTCAATTGTCTTCTCACTAAAAATATTTCTGGTTCTGTGAATATATAGGCTTGTGCTTATATTAATAAGGAATTGTTAACATGACATTTATTTGTAGAGAAAAAAAGGATTTTTATTTTGATAATATCATTTGTAAAAAAAAAAAATATGTTGACTGATCAATGTTGAAAATGTTGGACACAGCTGATGTGCAGAATATCTATATACTACGGGGCATATTTATCAAGCTCCATATGGAGCTTGAAGCCCCGTATTTCTGGAGAGCCTTCAGGCTCACCAGAAACACCAGTTATGAAGACCACTGCTTCATAACCTGTCCAGCTGCTCTGAGGAGGCAGACAGAGATCGCCGCAATTTGAATACGATCGGGTTTATCGAAACCCCCCTGCTAGCAGCTGATTGGCCGTGAATCTGCAGGGGGCGGCGTTGCACCAGCATTTCACAAGAGCTGCTGGTGCAGTGCTGAATGCGGAGAGCGTATTGCTCTTTGCATTCAGTGAGGTCTGTCAGACATGATCCGCTGATCGGATCATGTCGGACAGACAGATAATAAATAGGGTCCTACAAGTCTTACTTATGAGCAGTCTGCACTACAGAATGATGCTTTGTATCTTTTTTACTTTCAGTCAAATTAATAAACATGACACACTGGAATAATTAAACTCTCGCCAATCGCCATACTCACTTGAAAATCTAACAATAAGCAAATTGAGTTATCTCTGAATTTGCCCTATTAACATGCTGAGCAGTATATCAATGAAGAATAACTTGAATAAGCTTCCATATACTAAGGGTGACTGTACAGCATATAAGGTACATGTTGAATATCTGTACACTTTCTCAGTTCTTATACTATGCACACTTCAATATGTAAAAAGGAAAACAATATACAGAGGTGCAAGATGGAAAAAAACACACTCAATACTTGGTTTTACTTACCTGTTTTACTTGTTTTAATGTATGCTCTTGATAAAGACGTGTAATACGTTGAAACGCGTTGAGCAAATAAAACCTTTTATCCTTTGTTGAAAGATTGTTAAGATCTTGTTTTGCTGTGCTGAGCTGGAATCTCCTTATTTATGGAGTAAGTTACTACATTTTTTTCAATTACACACTGGATACTTTTGTCATTTGGGTCTCTATTCATTTATAGTTCACTTTTGGATAAACCTGAAAATTCAGTATTTGACTCCAGGAACCTGGAACGCTACGTTCCCTTTCAGCTGTAAAGATTCATCTTATGGAGTGAGTATACTGCACCCATATTAACTGGCTTCAATATATGCATCAAGCCTTTTTTCTCTTCACTTACTAGAGAAAATCACTCAATAGACCAGCGCCATCTACTACTACTATCACACTTCAATATGTAATGTGTCATATCACACACTTGTTTACATTGTATGATGACAAAGAGTAGTTCTATACAGTCAAACCCTTGTAATATTCCATTACACTATGGTACAGTGTATCTCTATAGGGCCACATTCCTGATGGTCATATTGCACTGTATAATAAAAAAAAGAGTATCTATATTATATAGTCAAAACCCTTGTTATAGTCATATTGCACTGACACTGTATAGTGATGCAGAGTATCTCTAGTCTACACATGCACACACCTGATAAAAGTTACACTGTGTAATATGCAGTAACACTATACAGACATGCAGCACTAAAAGATGCATTTATACACGGCCATTCAAAACTCTAAAATCGTGCAAAGCATCTATAAGCTGTCATACTACTGTATATAAACATGCACAGCATCTAAATTCAGTTACACTGCACCTAAATCACATTTATTACCTAGTAGGCTGGTAGGTAGCTGCTAGATCCAGTCCGGCTAAGGACCAATGACACTCACTGCAGTCACATGGCTTCCATCTGTGACTTGGTGCCGTTCCTTTAGCTGCATGGAATCTAGCTGCTAGAGTGCTTGCTACTCGGTCTCAGTAACAGACTGATGTGCTGGCATGGCGTGGCCTCTATCGCCTGTAGTTTGTGCTCTGCAGTTTGCGCTCTAAAAATTTTTTTTGTATGTTGGCTAAAAAAAATTATATTTAAAATATCAATGTATTGCCACTCTAACTTTTCACCCCCCCTGCTGGGGTGCCCAAATGCAGCTGCCTAGACTGTCTTATGCAAGAGCTGGGAATGACTATACCAACTCTAAAGTGGCGTTCCTCAACCCCCCCAGACTTCTCTAACTGGGGTGATTGGCAGCCTCTGCTCACATGCAATTGGCGGTGCTTGATCAGAGAACAACATTGCACAAGCTGTAGCTTGTGCAATGATAAATGCCCGTAGCGTATTGATACCCATTAGCCACAAAGCCAGTCGGACTTAGGTAATGATGTCCAACCGTGTCTTCCCTAGAGTTGTTAAATGTAGGCCTGTGTGTTAAGTTTGTGTGTCATTGTTGGGAGAAATATGGTCTTGACAAAGGCTCTTTAACAGAGCTGAAATGTCGACTTTTTATGATGAAACAATAGGGGCTAGATTACAAGTGGGGCACATGCTAGTGGTAGCAATTAGCACTTATAAAATTAACCAGAGATCTCTGGCTAATTTTATAAATGTGCCCCAAATGCCCCTAAAATACTGTTTAGTGTATTTTATTAAAAAATAAATATATCAGCATCTTTATTTTTTACTAAAATTACTGCACTAGGCAGTATTTTGGGGCTAAAGTTGATGGGAGTCCCTTTACATTGGGGTCTATGGGTACTGTGTGTTCCCAGTAAATATATATGTATATGCTTATATACATTTATATTTATGTGTAAATACGTATATATACACATATTAACACATACATATATATGTATATTTAAGATTGCTGCCATCACTGCACTACTTACCCCCTTCGCTGTGCATAGGAGAATATGTAATGCAAACTTGTAATACCAGCACAAATATCGCTTTCATGAAAGTGATATTTAGAGCGCCACTTGTAATCTGGCTCAAAATGTTTGATTATTAAGGACATGTGAAAACCAATATGATGCATTTTATATGCTGTGCAGCTGTTTATGAGTGCTGGTGAGCACCCAGGGCTGTGAGTTTTGCAGGGTCATAGTATGTCTATCTAGTCTGGCTTTAGAATGCAGTCCATTTTCGTGTTTTATAGTATGTGTCTAGGGTAATTACAAAAGACTTGTGTAACTCTTGTTTGTATCTAAGTGTGTAGGTGCTGGCGAGCACTCAGGGCTGTAAGTTTTGCAGGGTCATGTAATGTGTATCTAGTCTGGTTGAGAGTGCAGTCCATTTCTGTGTTTTGTATGTGTCTATGGTAATTACAAAGGGCCTGTGTAACTCTTGTTTGTATCTCTGTGTGTTTTGTTGAAGGCATGCATTGTGTAGCTGTAGGTGAGGGACACAGGATCTTAATGTGGTCCTGGGCCTATTACCATTTTGCCACATGCTGTAACTAACTCTTCCATTTTGCTTTTAATCTAACTGTGTGCTTGCAAAATAGTGCAATACTTCCTATGTGTTGAGATAATAATTTACGGCTAGATTTAGAGTTTGGCGTTAGCCGTCAAAAGCATCGTTAAGGGGTCCTAACGCTACTTTTGGCCGCCCGCTGGTATTTAGAGTCAGGCAGGAAAGGGTCTAACGCTCACTTCCCTACCGCGATTCCAGGCTACCCCTTACGCCAATTGCGTATCCTATCTTTTTAATGGGATCTGCGTAACGCTGGTATTTGGAGTCTTGGGAGAAGTGAGCGGTAGAGCCTCTACCGACAAGACTCCTAACGCCAAAAAAAGTCAGTAGTTAAGAGCTTTATGGGCTAACGCCGGAATATAAAGCTCTTAACTACTGTGCTCTAAAGTACACTAACACCCATAAACTACCTATGTACCCCTAAACCGAGGCCCCCCCACAAACCGAGGCACTTCCCACTCTCATCACATCTTCCCCCTTTTCAAAGGATTCTATCAGCCAATTCTATCAGCCAATCAGAATTGAAGGGACGCCATCTTTGATGACGTCCCTTAAAGGAACCTTCATTCGTTGTTAGTCCGTCGGGGAAGAAGGATGTTCCACGTCGGCGGGATGAAGATGGATCTGGAAGAAAGAAGATAGAAGATGCCCCTTGGAAGAAGACATTGCCCGGATGGAAGACCTCTTCTTTGCCGATTGGATCAAGACTTCTACCGGATGGAGGACATCTTCTTGCTCCGCTTGGATGAAGAATTCGGCTCGGCTGGGTGAAGACGACTAAAGGTAAGGAGATCTTCAGGGGGTTAGTGATAGGTTTTTTTAAGGGGGGTTTGGGTGGGTTAGAGTAGGGGTATGTGGGTGGTGGGTTGTAATATTGGGGGGTATTGTATTTTTATTTTCAAGCAAAAGAGCTGATTACTTTTGGGCAAGGCCCTGCAAAAAGCCCTTTTAAAGGGACAGTCAACCATAGAATTGTTATTGTTTTAAAAGATAGATAATCCCTTTATTACTCATTCCCCAGTTTTGCATAACCAACACAGTTATATTAATGTACTTTTTACCTTTGTGATTACCTTGTATCTAGGAACCTTCTTCCAGCCCCCTGATCACATGACTGTGACTGTTTATTATCTATTGTCTTAAATTTAGCATTGTATTGTGCTAGATCTTAAATAACTTTCTGTGCCTGAACACAGTGTTATCTATATGGCCCACGTGTACTTTCTGTCTCTTTGTGTTGAAAAGAGATTTAAAAAGCATGTGATAAGAGTCAGCCCTCAAAGGCTTAGAAATTAGCATATGAGCCTACCTATGTTTAGTTTAAACTAAGAATACCAAGAGAAAAAAGCAGATTTGATGATAAAAGTAAATTGGAAAGTCAATTAAAATTAAAAGTCCTATCTGAATAATGAAAGTTTAATTTATACTTGACTGTCCCTTTAAGGGCTGGTAAAAGAGCTGATTACTTTTGTATTTAAGAATAGGATAGGGAATTTTTTATTTGGGGGGCTTTTTTATTTTATTAGGGGGCTTAGATTAGGTGTAATTAGTTTAAACTTTTTGTAATTCTTTTTTATTTTTTGTAATTTAGTGTTTTTTTGTATCACAGAATAGTTTATTTAATTGTATTTAATTGTAGGTAATTGTAGGTAATTTATTTAATTAATTTAATGATAGTGTAGTGTTAGGTTTAATTGTAACTTAGGTTAGGATTTATTTTACATGTAATTTTGCATTTATTTTAACTAGGTAGCTATTAAATAGTTATTAACTATTTAATAGCTTTTGTACCTAGTTAAAATAAATACAAAGTTGCCTGTAAAATAAATATAAATCCTAAAATAGCTACAATGTAATTATTACTTATATTGTAGCTATATTAGGGTTTATTTTATAGGTAAGAATTTAGTTTTAAATAGGAATAATTTAGTTAATTTTAGGAATATTATTTTGTTTAATATACATTATATTTATGTTAGAGGGGTGTTAGGGTTAGTGTTATGTTTAGGGGTTAATAACTTTATTATAGTAACGGCGACGGTGCGGGCGGGAGATTAGGGGTTAATAATTGTAGGTAGGTGGCGGCGATGTTAGGGAGGGCAGATTAGGGGTTAATACTATTTATTCTAGTGTTTGCGATGCGGGAGCGCGGAGGTTTAGGGGTTAATACATTTGTTATAGTGGCGGCGAGGTCGGGTCGGCAGATTAGGGGTTAATAAGTGTCGGTAAGGTAGCGGCGACGTTGGGGGGGGCAGATTAGGGGTTAATAAATAAAATATAGGGGTCGGAGGTGTTAGGGGCAGCAGATTAGGGGTTCATAGGGATAATGTAGGTTGCGGCGGTGTCCTGAGCGGAAGATTAGGGGTTAATAATAATATGCAGGGGTCAGCGATAGCGGGGGCGGCAGATTAGGGGTTAATAAGTGTAAGGTTAGGGGTGTTTAGACTCGGGGTTCATGTTAGGGTGTTAGGTGCAGACTTGGTGTTGGTGTTTCCCCATAGGAAATAATGGGGCTGCGTTAGGAGCTGAACGCTGCTTTTTTGCAGGTGTTAGGTTTTTTTTCAGCCAGCTCAGCCCCATTGTTTCCTATGGGGATATCGTGCATGAGCACGTTTTCCCAGCTTACCGCTACCGTAAGCAACGCTGGTATTGAGAGTTGAAGTGGAGCTAAGTTAGGCTCAACGCACCCTTTTTTGAGCCTAACGCAGCCCATCAGACAACTCTAAATATCAGCGTTGTTGGAAGGGTGCGGGTCTTTACCAACAAAACTCTAAATCCAGCCGTTAGTTTTTTAATTTCCCCTATGGGCTTTGCACCCAGGCTTGACCGAGGTTAACTGCCTGAGTCCATGAAATATGTGCAGCTGTCTGTGAGTGCTAGTAAACACCCTATGCTGTGAGTTTTGCAAGGTCATGAGATGTGTACTCAGTCTGGTTTGAAAGTGCTGGCTATTTGGGTAGGTGTGTGTATATATGTAGAGATTCAGCCGGGTGAAGCCTTGTGCATGGAAGGTGAAACGTGCTGTGACATGATTCCTTTTGTTTCCTGTCTTTGGACTTTACACTGCCACACAGTCTTTTAGGGAATAAGTTTCCCCACACAAAGTAATGGAGATCAAGCGACAGTCTGCCTGTTTATTTTGCACGTCACAGGCAATTCAAATGAAAACAGCAAAATAACAAAATCCTGCCCGTCTAGGCACTAACTAAACATACAGCAACAGTGCCTAACTAGTGTCAGTCAGCTAGTCTAGAACTGACAAAACTAACATAAAACAAACAAAGTTAATGGCAAAAGATGTTTACCTTACGGTATAGGGCCTTCAAACAGCAGGCAGCTGCTCCTCTTTTCTGCAGTGAAGAAGTGAAGGCCCTGAACTAACTCAGACTTCAGGCTTTATAGCAGCATGATTACACACCTGTGTACTGCTGCAGGGTCTGAGAAACTGATCAGCTGCAAATCCTGGACTGGAACCAAAAGTAACCAAGCTATGTGACAGAATCCTTTTCCTCACATACCTGCTGTCATGAGATGCAGGACACAGCATAGAAGGAACAACGCTATTTTATTGCAGAGCATAGAGGTAAACAGCTTGTACAACACATCTAACTTGGTAACTGCAACATAGACAATAACGGCCCTAAAAACACGTCCCCATCCGGTGACGTCACTTCCTACTCTCATCACATCTTCCCCCTTTTCAAAGGACAAAGCATACATTTTTTTTCTTTGAATACATCAAATAACAAGGTATACAAGAAGCATACAGAAATAGTTTTGTTTAGTATACAACAAATAACAAGTTAAAGAAAATATATATAAACAACATGAAATACAATTCTGACTTGAAAATTGGGGTAGACTACCCTAGTCCACAGTGACCATGGGATTATTCTGCCCATACTTCCGGTCACTGCTCTAACTAGTACTAATCCTGATATGGGGCTGGAAGTTTCACCACTCTTCCACTTGATGTCATTTTACATGAACTGTCCTCTGATATAGAAGAAGGTGATTGAGAGTCTGCTGGAAGCAAAGAAGTATCCCCGCTGTGATCTTGCAGAGGGGAAGGCACCCCTCTTAAAACAGGGGATCCCACCGGCGGTGGTACTGAGGCATCCAGTCCCAAACGCTCAGGTACAGGCTGAAGATGTTTTCGGTTTCAACGTGTGACTGTCCCTCCATCAGTAAGGACTGCATAAGACCTTTGTTTTGGAGAGCGTCCAATTACCGTAGCAGGCATCTTCCATTTCTTCTCATCATCCAGTTTAACTCTAACACTTTGCCCCACATTCAGCTCCTGCAAGGGCCTCACAGAGTGTCTCCTATCGTAGAAGAATCGATAGCCCCTTTTAGCCTCTTCATCCCGAGGAACAGAGCTAGTTGGCTGGAAGACATCCACAGAGGGTAAAGTGGTGCAAATCTGGTGCCCTAGCATCAGCTGTGCTGGGCTAAAACCCGTGGCTTGAATAGGAGTTGCCCTATAGGACAAGAGGGCTAGGTACGGCTCAGATTGCTTCAAAATGAACTTTGTTGTTTGAACTGCCCTTTCAGCCATTCCATTAGCCTTCAGGTAATGTGGACTCGACGTAGAATGGACAAAATCATATTCACTGCTGAAAGAACTGAACTCAGTGGAAGCAAACTGCATTCCGTTATCACACACTAACTCCATTGGTATGCCCCACCGGGCGAACAAGCTCTTGAGATGAGTGATAATGGCTTGACTTGTGATCTCATTCAAGGGTGCAATTTTCAAATACCTGGAATAGTAGTCAATCACGACTAGGTACTTTTTCCTGTGCAGTTTGCACAAATCAGCAGCTATTTTCTGCCACGGGCCTGCATGCAACGGAGTATAAATAAAGGGCTCCCTTCTCTGAGTAGGCCGGCATTCCCCGCAAAAGGCACATTTTGACACATGACTTGCGATGTCGGAACTGATCCCAGGCCACCATACTGCCATAGCTGCCCTTTCTCTGCATTTTGTAATGCCCAAGTGGCCATCATGAATCCTGTTTAACATCTCCTGCCGCATGCTAACAGGAATAACAATGCGATCCTGGAACAGCACCAATCCACCCAGTTCTGTGAGCTGCGACCTTTCTGACTGGTAAGAACTTAAAGACATCCAGGCTGCCCGGCTCTCTGGTCAACCTTCTTTTATGTACTTAATAACTTCTTGAAGGTCAGTATCTAAATATGTTTCCTTTCTTATCTGCTCTAGTTTCCCTGACAAAATGGATTTGGATGCCAGAACTGAATCTACATACACTTTCACATCTGATTCTGTTGAAGATTCTTCAGCAGCAACCAGCAGGAGACTGGAAAGTGTATCTGCCACTACCAGTTGTTTCGCTGGCACATGCACTGTCTGAATGTTGAACCTAAGCAGCCTCATCAGAAATCTCTGACATCTTAGGGGTGTTTTGTCAATATCATAGGACTAGTGGTTTATGGTCAGTCTCCAGACTAAATTTTTCTAAACCCACTAGGTAATGCTGGAAGTGCTCACAGGCCCAAACTGCAGCCAGGCACTCTTTCTCAATTTGGGCGTACTTCGACTCAGCAGCTGTCAGTGTACGGGAGCAGTAGGCGATGGGCTGTAGTTTGTTCTCATTCAACTGCAGGAGGGCAGCCCCTAACTGCTCACATCAGCACTAACCACAGTCTTTTAGGAAAGGTCATAGAACTCCAACACTGGGGCAGACCCCAGCAGGGACTTGACCTGCGCAAAGGATACTTCCTGTGAAGGTCCCCAGACCCAGGCAACATCTTTCTTTAGCAACTCTGTAATAGGGTGTAGTATTGTGGATAAATGTGGAAGGAACCTGCCCACATAATTTACAAGGCCCAATATTTGTCTCAGCTCATGTACATCAGAAGGACTTTTCATCTGTTCATAAGCATGGATTTTATCAGGGTCTGGCTTGATGCCATCCCCATTGATGATATGCCCAAAGTAACATAACTCAGCTTTCCTAAAATGGCATTTCTCCTTATTTAATTTCAGCCCAGACTCTCTAATGGTCTGCAGCACACAGCTCAATCGCTGATCATGTTCTTCCAATGTAGACCCATAGACCAAAACGTTGTCTATGACAGCTGCCGTGCCCTTGTGGTCCCTTAGTAGAGAACTTATCTTTTTTTGAAAGATTTCAGGAGCAGAAGATATCCCAAAGGGGAGTCTGCAGTAGCAAAACTGACCTACCGGTGTAATGAAGGTAGTCAGTTTGCAGCACTTTGGATATAGAGGTATTTGCCAGAAGCCACTGGAAGCATCTAGTGTAGAGAAGAACTTCACTCCAGCCAATTTAGGAGCTATGTCTTCAAGTGTCAGCAGCACATATCTCTCTCTCTTCACCACCTCATTCAGCCTTTTCAAGTCTACACAGATGCGTACCTTCCCGTTTTTCTTTGCAACAAGCACAATGGGGGCACACCAGTCAGTTGCTTCAACAACCTCTTCGATGACTCCCATATTCTTCATACGCAGAAGTTCCTTCTCCACTTGAGGCATGAGCAGGAACGGAATTCTATGAGGAGTGGTAAAGCTGTATGGGACTGCGTCACCTTTAAGTGATATTCAAACTGGGTTGCAATTCATTAGGCCCAATTCACCAAACATGTCTTCTGAAATCTCATTCACTCTGATGATCAGGCCCAAACCACAGGCTGCTTTTCTGTTCAATAGGTTGTTAACACAATGACCTCTAATCACATGTACACACATGGTGAATTTCCTCTGCTTGTACTCGCAGCTGGCAAGATATTTCCCCGCATAATTGATGCGGCCACCAGGACTATGAACTTTTGTTGTAACTTTCGCCAGCTTAGGCTGTTGAGGCAATTTATAAATGCTGCAAGGGACATAACAGTGATGTTTGTGTCAATCTTAAAGGCAACTTTGGCTCCCATTACAGTAAGTGTAACCCACCATTCTTCATCTGAACCAGACTGTTCAACAACAGACCCAAAAAAGGACACCTCTTGATCCTCCTGGTCACTATCCACCTGCATCTCTTTAATGTAATCAGTTTTAAACACCACTTCAAAATGGCCCATCTGGTTACATTTTCTACATCTTTTGCCTTTAGCAGGGCATACGACACTCTGATCATGGGTACGGTTACACCGCGTGCAGCGAGCATGCTGCACCCATCCGCTTCTGGGCCTATCTGTTGCCCTTGGTCTACCTCTCACACTGTGCCTTTCACTAACAGCTCTCCTGAACTGCTGCACCTCATCCACAATACTCTCAGACTTCAGATCAGCACTTTGCTTTTTTACCAGTTCACTCTGGAGGGCTCAGGGCCATCCTAATAGCCCCATCCAATGTTAAATCAGCCTCCAACTGTAGCTTCAGTGAGACTTCAGCATCTGCAATTCCTATGACTATTCTGTCTCTGATTTGCTCCTCTTTAGCAACACCAAACTCACAGAATTCAGCTAGTTCACAGGCTGCGCACAAATGACTCCACAGATTCTCCCATATGCTGGGCATGTTTGTGAAAACAAGCCCTCTCATGAATCACATTTCTTTTGGGTACAAAGTTGGCACTGAGTTTATTCATAACTATTTCAAAGTCAAATTCTTCCCTTTCTTGGAAAGTAAAGGCATTGAACACTGGCTCCACATCTTTCCCCATAGAATATAAAAGAGAATTAACTTGTACTTCACACTCTCCTTGTCCAGCTTGGAAGCAATCCTGAAGCGTTGAAACCGCTGACGCCATGTGGGCCAAGCTGCAGGCTAAGAGAAATCAAAAGGCTCAGGTGGGGTAAACTTCAACAATGTCATTAATCAGGAAACAGAAGCGCAGGCAAGTACTTCTGACACCATGTCATGAGATGTAGGACACAGCATAGAAGGTACAACGCTATTTTATTGCAGAGCATAAAGGTAAACAGCTTGTACAACACATCTAACTTGGTAACTGCGACATAGACAATAACGGCCCTAAAAGCATGCATCCATCCGGTGACGTCACTTTCCACTCTCATCACACCTGCCTTCTATGACAAAACCATGGGATCTGTCACAGTGGGTAAAATGATAATGGAAAATTGGCAACAGTTGTCTATATTTGCATGATGGGATCAATTCAACTGCTATGAACTGTGAATTATATTTGGTTGGACATTTGATTTATGTATTACAAGGCTGGTGTTTTCATATTTTGCTGTAATAGTCTTGTTTAAGTTGTTTTGCTTATGTTCAGTAAATAGAAAATAGTGGTCTTTTTTCTTAATTTTGTATATATCTAATACTCTACCACTACCGTGCACTGAGGGTGGTGTATCTCTTGTTTTAAGAGCACTGTTCTTAAATGGTTACTATGGCATTTTAGGTGGTGCTGATATATATATATATCAGTATATATCAGTATATATCAGTATATATATAACTCAGTAGAAAGTTCTGTATAATGATTTGGAGGATAAATAGATAGATACAGACAGACAGATGGCCCTACAACCAGCACTAATAAAAGGCTTCCCTACATTAGGATTGTAAACATTCTGCACACAACTATAAATAGACTGGCTGTTATAGCCCCCCTCCAGCCCTTGGGCCCTGGTGCGACTGCACCTGCTGCACCAATGGTAGTTCAGCCCCTGATATATATATATATATATATACAGGGAGTGCAGAATTATTAGGCAAATGAGTATTTTGACCACATCATCCTCTTTATGCATGTTGTCTTACTCCAAGCTGTATAGGCTCGAAAGCCTACTACCAATTAAGCATATTAGGTGATGTGCATCTCTGTAATGAGAAGGGGTGTGATCTAATGACATCAACACCCTATATCAGGTGTGCATAATTATTAGGCAACTTCCTTTCCTTTGGCAAAATGGGTCAAAAGAAGGACTTGACAGGCTCAGAAAAGTCAAAAATAGTGAGATATCTTGCAGAGGGATGCAGCACTCTTAAAATTGCAAAGCTTCTGAAGCGTGATCATCGAACAATCAAGCGTTTCATTCAAAATAGTCAACAGGGTCGCAAGAAGCGTGTGGAAAAACCAAGGCGCAAAATAACTGCCCATAAACTGAGAAAAGTCAAGCGTGCAGCTGCCAAGATGCCACTTGCCACCATTTTGGCCATATTTCAGAGCTGCAACATCACTGGAGTGCCCAAAAGCACAAGGTGTGCAATACTCAGAGACATGGCCAAGGTAAGAAAGGCTGAAAGACGACCACCACTGAACAAGACACACAAGCTGAAACGTCAAGACTGGGCCAAGAAATATCTCAAGACTGATTTTTCTAAGGTTTTATGGACTGATGAAATGAGAGTGAGTCTTGATGGGCCAGATGGATGGGCCCGTGGCTGGATTGGTAAAGGGCAGAGAGCTCCAGTCCGACTCAGACGCCAGCAAGGTGGAGGTGGAGTACTGGTTTGGGCTGGTATCATCAAAGATGAGCTTGTGGGGCCTTTTCGGGTTGAGGATGGAGTCAAGCTCAACTCCCAGTCCTACTGTCAGTTTCTGGAAGACACCTTCTTCAAGCAGTGGTACAGGAAGAAGTCTGCATCCTTCAAGAAAAACATGATTTTCATGCAGGACAATGCTCCATCACACGCATCCAAGTACTCCACAGCGTGGCTGGCAAGAAAGGGTATAAAAGAAGAAAATCTAATGACATGACCTCATTGTTCACCTGATCTGAACCCCATTGAGAACCTGTGGTCCATCATCAAATGTGAGATTTACAAGGAGGGAAAACAGTACACCTCTCTGAACAGTGTCTGGGAGGCTGTGGTTGCTGCTGCACGCAATGTTGATGGTGAACAGATCAAAACACTGACAGAATCCATGGATGGCAGGCTTTTGAGTGTCCTTGCAAAGAAAGGTGGCTATATTGGTCACTGATTTGTTTTTGTTTTGTTTTTGAATGTCAGAAATGTATATTTGTGAATGTTGAGATGTTATATGGGTTTCACTGGTAAAAATAAATAATTGCAATTGGTATATATTTGTTTTTTGTTAAGTTGCCTAATAATTATGCACAGTAATAGTCACCTGCACACACAGATATCCCCCTAAAATAGCTATAACTAAAAACAAACTAAAAACTACTTCCAAAACTATTCAGCTTTGATATTAATGAGTTTTTTGGGTTCATTGAGAACATGGTTGTTGTTCAATAATAAAATTAATCCTCAAAAATACAACTTGCCTAATAATTCTGCACTCCCTTTATATTATCCTTACTATGAATACCACTCTAGCAAAAATGGTCTTGAAAATTCCAGCTCACAAGATGCATA
This sequence comes from Bombina bombina, assembly GCF_027579735.1. Lineage (NCBI taxonomy): Eukaryota > Metazoa > Chordata > Amphibia > Anura > Bombinatoridae > Bombina > Bombina bombina. The sequence continues at coordinate 936,829,029 of NC_069501.1, read as the reverse complement.
ACAATTGCCAGGACATAATCTAATGAACTGGGCATGTAATAGTTTTTAAAGGGTCATAATAATAATAAAAAAAAAACTACATGCTGTAATCCGTTATAACATGTAATTTTAAAACTATTGACAGTGTACGGCTGTGTGTTCAACCCCCGAAAAGGGGAAAACACACATCAGAAGTACCACTTGGGACCCGCAGAGCCCTGCAGGTCCCAAGAGTAAACTGCTGCCTAATCAATCAGCAGTGCTCGTTCGACATCTGAGTCAGGCAGCTAGAACTGCAGATTGGATTAGCAGTGGTTTTCACTCAGGACCCGCAGTAATCTGTGGGTCCCAAGCTGTACTTCTACTGTGTGTTTAACCCCTTTGCAGGTGTTAAAATACACAGTAGTGCAGGGTCAACAGTCTTAAAATTTTATGCTCTAACAAATAAGAGCATGTAGTCTTTCAACTTTTATGGCTCTTTCTTTCTACAAAAGTATTATTTTTTTAGTTTACAAATCCTCCGAAATATTATTACAGATTCCAATAAAATAATTCAGATGGCACTTCTGATATTCTAATAACAAACATAAGCATTTCCCATATGCAAAATGCACCAACTCACATTACCCACAGATGATAACATTTCCTTTAAATCTACATCTTGTGACTCTAATGTTTAATTCTAGCCTTTTTCCAGAACCATATGTTCACAACAAATTATTTTCACACATAAAATGTAACATATTTTTGTTAAAATAATGTACATAAACATGACATTAAACACTCCAAGAAGTCTTAGTATTTAGGGCTAGATTACGAGTGGAGTTTACGCTCATCGGTCTTACGAGTTGAAAGACAACATGCAATGATTTACTTTAGAATCATTACCGCCACTTCAGAGCTCTGGTTAATTGTTTCACTGAACTGAAAAGTTGCACAAAACACATCAAACATACATTACAAAGTATAGTTACACTCATATTAACACTAGCTAATAAACACCTAGATTACGAGTTTTGCGTTCCGGTTTTAACGCTGAAAAAATGGCCATTTCAGTGTAAAAACCGCAACCCAGCCAGTCGTGTCGGTATAGCTATAACGCAAGCATTTTAGCCTGTAACGCAACATCAATCCCACACTCAAAAAAATGACGTTTTTGCGTGGGATTTTCATAGAGCCGGTATTACAAGTTGTGCGGTGAGGCTAAAATGCTTGCGTTCAAGCCTATACCAACACAATCTGTTCCGCTTTCTGTGAGCAGTAGTTATGAGTTTTGCGCAACAAAACTGTTACACAAAACTCATAAATAAACTGTTACAAAGTACACTGACACCCATAAACTACTTATTAACCCCTATTCCACTGCCCTCCTGCATCGCAAACACTATAATAAAGTTATTAACCCCTTATCTGCCGCTCCCGACATCGCCGCCACTAATAAAATGTATTAACTTCTATTCCGCAGATCCCCGGCATTGTCACCACTATAATAAAGCTACTAACCCCTATTCCGCCGCTCCCCGATATCGCCCCCACTAAATAAAGTTATTAACCCCTAAACCGCTAGCCCCCCACATTGCAAAAAACTAAATTAAACTATTAACCTAAACCTAACAACCCCTAACTTTAAATTAAAATTACAATATTCCTATCTTACAATTTCAGTAGCTCTCACCCTATTGGCGGATTTGAATTTAAAAATCAAATCAGCCAATAGGAGTGCAAGAATGGACCTGCTCCACGCTGCCGGGATGAAGATAGAAGATGCCGCCTGGATGGATGAAGACCTCGCCGCCTGGATGAAGATTTCTCACCTCCTGGATGTCCGGACTTCAAAAACTGTAAGTGGATCATCGGGGGGTTAGTGTTAGGTTTTTTTTTTTACTTTTTTTGGGTGTTTTTTTTTTAGATTAGGGTTTGGGCTTTCTTAAAAGAGCTAAATGCCCTTTTCAGGGCAATGCAAAAGAGCTAAATGCCCTTTTAAGGGCAATGTCTAAACAAATGCCCTTTTCATGGCAATTGGTAGCTAAGGTTTTTGTTAGAATTAGTTTTTTTTTATTTTGGAGGGTTGGTTGGGTGGTGGGTTTTACTGTTGGGGGGACTTTGTATTTTTTTAAAGGGAAAGAGCTGATTTCTTTAGGGCAATGCCCTACAAAAGGCCCTTTTAAGGGCTATTTGTAGTTTATTGTAGGCTAGGGTTTTTATTTTATTTGGGGGGGCTTTATATTTTTATAAGGCTATTAGATTAGGTGTAATTATTTTTATTTTGGAAAATTTTGTTTGTTTTTTTCTCGTAATTTAGTGTTTGTTATTTTTTGTAATTTAGTATTTTTAATTTTTTGTAATTTTAGAATAAATTTTTTTAATAGTGTTAGATTTTTTTTAATGTGTAATTTAGTTTATTTAATTTGTAGTTATTTTAGTTTTAGTATAATTGTTAGTTTAAACTTAGGTTTTTTTTAAGTTCACAGGTAAGTTTTTATTTATTTTAAGATATGGATATTGTAATTTAAATTTAAAGTTAGGGGGTTGTTAGGTTTAGGGGTTAATAGTTTAATTTAGATTTTTGCGATTTGGAGGGCTGGCGGTTTAGGGGTTAATAGGTTTATTTAGTGGCGGTGATGTGGAGGCCAGAGGTTTAGGGGTTAATAACTTTATTTAGTGGCGGCAATGTCGGGGAGCAGCGGAACAGGAGTTAACATCTTTATTATAGTGTTGCGATGTTGAGGTGTGGGGGAATAGGGGTTAATATCTTTATTATAGTGGCGGCGATATCAAGAGATTAGGGGTTAATACATTTATTTTGTTGTTGCCGATGTCGGGGGCAGCAGATTAGGGGTTAATAACTTTATTTAGGTGTCGGTGATGTCGGGGGCGGCAGATTAGGGGTGTTAAGACTTGGGGTTTATGTTAGGGTATTAGGTTTAAACGTAAGGTTTTTTCCCTATAGACATAAATGGGGTTGCATTACGGCGATCGTCATTCCACGCTTCATGTTTTTTTTCTAACATTCTCTCCCCATTGATGTCTATGGGGAAAGCATGCACAAGCACGTATTCTCGGCCCTTGGATTTTGTGTGGTATGGAGCTCATCGCCACAATATCGCACGCACAAGGTGGCTTTTCAAAAACTTGTAATGGCAGTGCTTTGGAGGGTGAATAACACAATTTTTGTTGCGTTCAATTCGCACCCTCTAAAGCACAAAACTTGTAATCTAGGTTAAAAATTCTTAAAAAAAGAATATTGCACACAAAAGTTATAAAGGCTTAAGTTATGAGATCTCAGGTGTTCGAAAGAAAAGCAGGCAAAGGGCTTTAACAGTGACATACTTACATATACATCTTTAAAAATGTATATGTATATATATATATATATACTGTACATATACAGTATGTCTATATATGTGTACATATGTATTAATGTATTTATATGTTCAGAGAGGGATTGCCTGGTATTTCGGGGCTGGACTGTATTGTGAAGTCAGGATCAGACTGATATGCTACAGGAAAGTTCTTCTCTGTGGAAGGCACATGTTGAACAAAAAGGCTGCTTCTTGGGTGGTAACTAGCCATAGAACAAGCTATTATGCTATTGTTCGTTCCCAAGTTAAACACTTCTCTCTTTTTATTTATGCAAATTATGACTCTTAGGGAAGTCTCCTGTGATTCTGGAAACCAGACGTGGGCCCGTTGCTCAGTTTGCCTAGAGGGATATGGCTGCACCCCACTGATCAGGCCCGCACTAGGCCGAAAACGTACGTCTGGGGTTTTGCCGGTTCTCTCGTTCAGAGAGGGATTGCCTGGTATTTCAGGGCTGTACTGTACTATTGAGTCAGGATCAGACTGATATGCTACAGGAAAGTTCTTCTCTGTGAAAGGCACATGTTGAGCAAAAAGAAGCTGCTTCTTAGGTGGTAACTAGCCATAGAACAAGCTATAATGCTATTGTTCGTTCCCAGGTTGAGCGCTTCTCTCTTTTTATTTTTACATAAAGACACATATATACATATATAGGCATTGGAGCCCTTTTTTCCGTTAAGTAGATGAAAACATGTAAAAGCATATTTATGCAATATTCCTTTTTAATAATATTTTTAATCTTCTGCATTGCGGAATATGTTCTATGTATTTGTAAATAGATATTCCTATATATATCTTGATATATCTATACTTATATAATTTATTTATATATAATTTATTTATATATATATATATATATATATATATATATATATATATATAGGGCTAGTAACAATGACCGGTTTTATTAGTATTGACAGGCCATTGGTGCAGGAGGAAAAGTTAATTAAATGTTCACCAAGAAAAAGACAAAAAAAGCAATTCCTGTCCAGCACTAACTAATACCTCAAAATCAAAGGATGAACTTCCCTGGTCAGTTAAACCTCAACAAACCACTAATAAAAGAAGATCAATGTTAATACATAGAAATTCACTGCTAACAAGGGGAAGTATATAATAAGCATTTATTGGAGCTACCTCAAGGCATAAAATATCACAAATATAACAACTCCACATCATAGTGCACTATGGCCCCTACTTATCAAGCCGTTGACTTTCTAGCATTCGCCAGCACTAATACGCTCGCCTAAGATCGCCTAACATCGCTGCCGCGGACCTGAATACATTCGCCAAAATTATCAAGAAAGCTGTCAAAAAGCCGCGCACCAAGTATGGTGCGATGAGCAGCCAACTGTTGTTGCTGCTCATCGTCTTATTCGCAGCTTTCTTGCTACCCTGTCACTAAGCACCCACACTAAACTATACTGTTTTACCCCATATACCGCGGCTCCAGAGCCCCCCGCACCTAAATAAAGTTATTATCCCTAACCCGCCGCTCCCGGAGCCCACCGCAACTCTAATAAAGTGTTTAACCCCTAAACCACCGCTCCCGGAGCCCACCGCAACTCTAATAAAGTGTTTAACCCCTAAACTGCCGCACCCAGAGTCCACCGCAACTCTAATAAAGTGTTTAACCCCAAAATCGCTGCTCCCGGAGCCCACCGCAACTCTAATAAAGTGTTTAACCCCTAAACCGCTGCTCCCGGAGCCCACTGCAACTCTAATAAAGTGTTTAACCCCTAAACCGCCGCTCCTGGAGCCCACCGCAACTCTAACAAAATGTTTAACCCCTAAAAAGCTACTCCCGGAGCCCACCGCAACTCTAATAAAGTGTTTAACCCCTAAACCGCCGCTCCCGGAGCCCACCGCAACTCTAATAAAGTGTTAAACCCCTAAACCACCGCTCCCGGACCCCGCCGCAACTAAATAAAATGTTTAACCCTTAAACCGCCGCTCACGGACACCGCCGCCACCTACATTCAATTTATTAACCCCTAATCTCCCGCCCCCAAAGTCGCCGCCACTATATTAAATTTATTAACCCCTAAACCTAAGTCTAACCCTAACACCCACTAATTTAAATATAATTTAAAATAATCTAAATACATTATTCCTATTTAAAAATAAATACGTACCTGTAAAATAAACCCTAAGATACCTACAATATAACTAATAGTTACATTGTAGCTATTTTAGGGTTTATTTTTATTTTACAGGCAAGCTTTTTTTTTTTTTAAAACTAGGTACAATAGTTATTAAATAGTTATTAACTATTTAATAACTACCTAGCTAAAATAAATACAAATATACCTGTAAAATAAAACCTAACCTAAGTTACAATTACACCTAACACTACACTATAATTAAATACATTAAATAAATTAACTACAATTAACTACAATTAATTAAAATAAAATAAAAGTAACTAAAGTACAAAAAAAACAAACACTAAATTACAGAAAATAAAAAAAATAATTACAAGGTTTTTAAACTAATTACACCTAATCTAATCCCCCTAATAAAATAAAAAAGCCCCCCAAAATAATAAAAATCCCTACCCTACACTAATTTACAAATAGCCCTTAAAAGGGCTTTTTGCGGGGCATTGCTACAGCTCTATTACCTGTAAAAAAAAATACAATACCCCCACAACATTAAAACCCACCACCCACACACCCAACCCTACTCTAAAACCCACCCAATCCCCCATTAATAAAACCTAACAATGCCCCCCCTGAAGATCACCCTACCTTGAGACGTCTTCACCCAACCGGGCCTAAGTCCTCAATGAAGCCAGGCGAAGTCTTCATCCAACCGGGCAGAAGAGGTCCTCCAGACGGGCAGAAGTCTTCATCCAGGCGGCATCTTCTATCTTCATCCATCCGAAGAGGAGTGGCTCCATCTTGAAGACATCCGACGCAGAGCATCCATCCAGACCGATGAATGACTGGTCCTTTAAATGACTTCATCCAAGATGGCATCCCTTGAATTCCGATTGGTGATAGAATTCTATCAGCCAATCGCAATTAAAGTAGGAAAATCCTATTGGCTGATTGAATCAGACAATAGGATTGAGCTCGCATTCTATTGGCTGATTGGAACAGCCAATAGAATGCAAGCTCAATCCTATTGGCTGATTGGATCAGCCAATAGGATTGAACTGCAATCCTATTGGCTGATTGCATCATCCAATAGGATTTTTCCTACCTTAATTCCGATTGGCTGATAGAATTCTATCAGCCAATCGGAATTCAAGGGACGCCATCTTGGATGACGTCATTTAAAGGACCATTCATTTGTCGGGTAGTCGTCGGTCTGGATGGATGCTCCGCGTTGGATGTCTTCAAGATGGAGCCGCTCCTCGTCGGATGGATGAAGATAGAAGATGCCGCCTTGATGAAGACTTCTGCCCGTCTGGAGGACCTCTTCTGCCAGGTTGGATGAAGACTTCGCCTAGCTTCGTTGAGGAATTAGGCCGGTTGGGTGAAGACATCTCAAGGTAGGGTGATCTTCAGGGGGGTAGTGTTAGGTTTTATTAAGGGGGGATTGGGTGGGTTTTAGAGTAGGGTTGGGTGTGTGGGTGGTGGGTTTTAATGTTGGGGAGGGTATTGCATTTTTTATTACGGGTAATAGAGCTGATTACTTTGGGGCAATGCCTCACAAAAGGCCCTTTTAACCCTTTAAGGACACAGCTTTCAGTTTGCTCAATTGTTTTATGACGGAAAAATTCCGTCATATGTCCTTAAGAGGTTAAGGGCTATTTGTAATTTAGTATAGGGTAGGGATTTTTATTGTTTTGGGGGGCATTTTTATTTTATTAGGGGATTAGATTAGGTGTAATTAGTTTAAAAAACTTGTAATTATTTTTTATTTTCTGTAATTTAGTGGGGGTTTTTTGTACTTTAGTTCATTTTATTTTAATTTAATTCATCGTAGTTAATTGAGGTTAATTTATTTAATTTATTTATTTAATTATAGTGTAGTGTTAGGTGTAATTGTAACTTAGGTTATGTTTTATTTTACAGGTATATTTGTATTTATTTTAGCTAGGTAGTTATTAAATAGTTAATAACTATTTAATAACTATTGTACCTAGTTAAAATAAATACAAACTTGCCTGTAAAATAAAAATAAACCCTAAGCTTGCTACAATGTAACTATTAGTTATATTGTAGCTAGCTTAGGGTTTATTTTAGAGGTAAGTATTTAGTTTTAAATAGGAATTATTTAGTTAATTATAGGAATTTTATTTAGATTTTTTTAAATTATAGTTAAGTTAGGGGGTGTTAGGTTTAGGGTTAGACTTAGGTTTAGGGGTTAATAAAATAAATATAGTGGCAGCGGTGTAGGGGGGGCAGATTAGGGGTTAATAAATATAATGTAGGTGGCGGTGGGCTCCGGGAGCGACAGTTTAGGGGTTAAACAATTTATTTAGTTGCGGCGGGGTCCGGGAGTGGCAGGATAGGGGTTAATAACTTTCTGTAGGTGGCTGCGGTATAGGGGACGGCAGATTAGGGGTTAATAGGTATAATGTAGGTGGCAGTGGGCTCGGTGAGCGGTGGTTTAGGGGTTTATACATTTATTCGAGTTGCGGCAGGGTCCCGGAGCAGCGGTTAGGGGTTAAACACTTTAATAGAGTTGCGGTGGGCTCCAGGAGTGGTGGTTTAGGGGTTATTAAGTATAATGTAGGTGGCGGCGGTGTGGGGGGGCAGATTAGGGGTGTTTAGACTCGGGGTACATGTTAGGGTGTTAGGTTTAGACGTTCCCATAGGAATCACTGGGATATCGGGCAGCAGCGAACATGAGCTTTTGCTGCTGTCAGACTCCTATTGATTCCTATGGTATCTGCCGCCTCCAGGGCGGCAGATTGAAAACCAGGTACGCTGGTAGGTATTTGATAACTACCAAAAGTAGTCAGATTGTGCCGAACCTGCGTTTGGAACATCTGTAGTGACGTAAGCATCGATCTGTGTCGGACTGAGTCCGCCGGATTGTATGTTACGTCACTAAATTCTACTTTTGACAGTCTGTAGGGCTTGATAACTATGGCGAATCAGGCTCGCTACAAATACGCTGCGAAATTCCAGCGCATTTGCGGTTGACAGCTTGATAAATAGAGGCCTATGGCCCCTACTTATCAAGCTGTCGACTTTATAGCATTCGCCGGCACCAATACGCTCGCCTAAGATCGCCTAACATCGCTGCCGCGGACCTGAATACGTTCGCCAAAATTATCAAGAAAGCTGTCAAAAAGCCACGCACCAAGTACGGTGCGATGAGCAGCGGACTGTTGTTAACTAACATTCATCGATCTCGCTGCTCATCGGCTTATTCTCAGCTTTCTTGCTACCCTGTCACTAAGCACCCACACTAAACTATACTGTTTTACCCCCTATACAGCTGCTCCCGGAGCACCCCGCACCTAAATAAAGTTATTACCCCCTAACCCACCACTCCCGGAGCCCACCGCAACACTAATAAAGTGTTTAATCCCTAAACCGCCGCTCCCGGAGCCCACTGCAACTCTAATAAAGTGTTTAACCCCTAAACCACCGCTCCCGGACCCCACCGCAAATAAATAAAATGTTTAACCCCTAAATCGATGCTCACGAACCCCGCCGCCACCTACATTAAATTTATTAACCCCTAATCTGACCACCCTACACCGCCGCCACCTACATTAAATTTATTAACCCCTAATATCCTGCCCCCAATGTTGCCGCCACTATTTTCAATTTATTAACCCCTAAACCTAAGTCTAACCCTAACACTAACTGATTTAAATATAATTTAAAATAATCTAAATAAATTATTCCTATTTAAAAATAAATACTTACCTATAAAATAAACCCTAAGATAGCTACAATATAACTAATAGTTACATTGTATCTAGCTTAGGGTTTATTTTTATTTTACAGGCAAGTTTGTTTTTATTTTAACTAGGTACAATAGTTATTAAATAGTTATTAACTATTTAATAACTACCTAGCTAAAATAAATACAAATATACCTGTAAAATAAAACCTAACCTAAGTTACAATTACACCTAACACTACACTATAATTAAATACATTAAATAAATTAACTACAATTAATTAAAATAAAATAAAATTAACTAAAGTACAAAAAAACAAACACTAATTACAGAAAATAAAAAAATAAGTTTTTTTTTAACTAATTACACCTAATCTAAACCCCCTTATAAAATAAAAAAGCCCCCCAAAATAATAAAAATCCCTACCCTACACTAAATTACAAATAGCCCTTAAAAGGGCTTTTTGCGGGGCATTGCCCCAAAGTAATCTGCTCTATTACCTGTAAAAAAAATACAATACCCCCCAACATTAAAACTCACCACCCACACACCCAACCCTACTCTAAAACCCACCCAATCCCCCCTTAATAAAACCTAACACTACCCCCTTGAAGATCACCCTACCTTGAGACGTCTTCACCCAACCGGGCCTAAGTCCTCAACAAAGCCGGGCGAAGTCTTCATCCAACCGGGTAGAAGAGGTCCTTCAGACGGACAGAAGTGAAGCGGCTCCATCTTGAAGACATCTGACGCGGAGCATCCAGACCAATGACTACCCGATGAATGACTGGTCCTTTAAATGACGTCATCCAAGATGGCGTCCCTTGAATTCTGATTGGCTGATAGATTTCTATTAGCCAATCGGAATTAAGGTAGGAAAAATAATATTGGCTGGTGCAATCAGCCAATAGGATTGAGCTCGCATTCTATTGGCTGATTGGAACAGCCAATAGAATGCAAGCTCAATCCTATTGGCTGATTGGCTGTTTAGGGGTTAAACACTTTAATAGAGTTGCTGTGGGCTCCGGGAGTGGCGGTTTAGGGGTTAATAAGTATACTGTAGGTGGCGGCGGTGTAGGGGGGGCAGATTAGGGGTGTTTAGACTTGGCGTACATGTTAGGGTGTTAGGTGTAGATGTTCCCATAGGAATCAATGGGATATCGGGCAGCAGCGAAAATGAGCTTTCGCTGCTGTCAGACTCCCATTGATTCCTATGGCATCCGCCGCCTCCAGGGAGGCGGATTGAAAACCAGGTACGCTGGGCCAGAATAGTGGCGAGCGTACCTGGTAGGTATTTGATAACTACCAAAAGTAGTCAGATTTAGTGATGTCGCAAACCTAAAAATTTTGGTTTGCGAACGGCGGACTCGAACTTTCACAACTGTTCACGAACCGGTGAACCGTGCGAACCGCCATTGACTTCAATAGGCAGGCAAACTTAAAAACCAACATGGACTCTTTCTGGCCACAATAGTGATGGAAAAGTTGTTTCAAGGGGACTAACATGCCTGCTTCACAGTGAAAGACCAACCTCCCCGTGTAACGCACCGCAAACAACCGCAAACAGTCCATTTGTACAACCACAAGATAGATAGCTGTTACAGAAGCATTAGTTATTTTGTTGTGAAGAAACTTATTTCCCAGCAGCAATGCCTGAACCAGCCAAGCCAGCGCCTAAGAAGGGCTCCAAGAAAACTGTAACAAGTATCATTTCATAAAGGGTTAACTCTGTTCAGTTTTGAGAAAACTATTTTCTGAGGCAGGTTTCCTAGCATATTGTGTACTGTAATTAAGTTTGTGATAAGCATTCACTGCTAGGTGATAAGAAGGACTCAATTGTTTTCTTGTGTGTACTTGTTATCTGCGGTGGCCTGTCCAAGGGCTTTGTCTAAATGTGTGATGGGGGATTTTATGCTTCCCCCCTGGGAGTGCCCTGTGTGCATGTAACCTAAATAAAAAGCAGGCTGGGCATCCCAGTCCTCAGTTCTTGGTTGTCCCTCAATCGCAGCGTTGACTCGTTTTTGTGGGCAGAAGGGTATCCTAGCTGTACTACAGCTAAGGGGGATTATTCTACATTTGCGAGACTCATAAGGAATACTATGGAAAGCAGTTTCTCCCCTCTTCAGCAATAGGAATCCAGGCTACTAAGCGGTCCATCTCTCAGCGAGACTAAGGGTAACCGTAACATTTGGCGGCAGCGGTGGGATTTTTCCTGGATTTCCTAGGAGAGGTACAGAACGGATGGAGAGCGCTTACGAAAAATTGAAGCGTACAACCCTAAAGGATTTAATTGAAAGCAGAGGGGGGAACGCCAGCAACCGGCCGAGGAGAGAGCTGATCGCAGAATTGACCGAACTGGATCAGAGCTTCACAATGGCGGAAACACCGACCACGATTAGTGACGAAAAAACCAGGATTGTTCGGGAGAGGCTCTCACTGTACGGGCCGAACCCCTCCATGGAATTGGTACAGCAGTTGATGGCGGAAGCGGACAAGGATATACGAGAGACTCGAGCCCACGAACTCAACCTAGCGAACGCACACCGCAATGCTGAAGCCCCGCAGGTAATCATCCCTGTCGAAAATGCTGGGAGGCCCAAGATACCCTATGCGGCATTTCGACCCTTCCTAGAGAGCGAGACAGGGATTGATGAATATTTGGTGGACTTCGAAAGGCAATGTGCCCTGCACCAGATTCCCAACAGGGAGTGGCCCACGATATTGTCTGGGAAACTATCCGGGCGAGCCCTGGAAGCCTTTCGTACTCTGGGTGCTGAGGAAGTGACACAGTATGAGCTAGTTAAGGAGACACTGTTGCGACGGTACGCAGTAACTCCGGACGCGTATCGCCGACAGTTTCGGGGCACGAAAAAGAAGCCTAACGATACCCATATGGAATGGGCGCACCGAATGCGGAGAGCGGCAAATCACTGGATGAGCGGAAGTAAAGCGGTGACTGGTGAGGAAATTTTACAATTGTTTCTCTTAGAACATTTTTATAATGGCATGGAACAGCAAGGGAAGGAATGGCTGCGAGACAGGCGACCTTCTACCTTAGAAGAAGCAGCCAAATTGGCCGATGAACATTATGACTCCCGTCTTCACGAACCCAGAGAGGTTTACCGTGCACCCCCTCGTGCTGAATTCCGAGCCCCGGTGCCCGCAGGGCCCGCCCGACACTCAGGACCACCCAATAACAGCTCTGAGCGTCCCAGACCGACTTGCCACCGATGCAAGCAACCAGGGCATTTCATGGCTAGCTGCCCCCTTAATACGCACCAGACACCCAGGAATTACAATTACCCCTCTGGGGCATATCGTCCGGCCCGGACCCTCTGTGTTAACCAAGAGGCCCCTATGGAGGAATATTTGGGGCCGCTTCACGAGGCGGACCCTGTATATGCTGCCTCAGATAACCGCCAGCACCATCGGCAGAAGGTATGGCTCGAGGGGCGATCTACCGAGGGATTGAGAGACACAGGGGCTACTATCACGCTGGTACAGAGTCATTTGGTGCCGGAGCACAAGCGATCTGGACAGACTGTGGCCGTTAGAGTGGCGGGGGGGGATGTGTACAAAATTCCAACAGCTAAAGTGCATCTTGATTGGGGAGCGGGAAAGGGGGCTGTGAACGTGGGCATAATGGATAATTTACCTGCCGAAGTACTACTGGGCAATGATTTGGGCCCCATGACTTCTGCCTATGCTCCAGTATGCAACAACGAGGCGGACCCAGTGACTACACGGGCCCAAGCCCGGACGGAGCGAGAACTCTCACCAGTGCGGGAGACACAGGTAAGACCTACCCTGACCTTGCCTGACATGTTAGGCCCCATACCCTGGGACACCCCAGATGCTTTCGAGACAGAGTCTAAGACTGACCCGACCTTACAAAAGTACCGGGAACGAGCAGAGACCGGAGGGGGCGGGGCAGATAATGAAACATTCTTATGGGAAAAAGGGAAACTATACCGCTGGACAGAGAAAAGGGGACAGCGTAGGCGACAGCTGGTAGTGCCCCACAAATACCGTCAAGAAATCCTCAAGATAGGCCACGACATCCCCTTAGCAGGCCACCTAGCTGTAACCCGTACCCTACACCGCATTACTCACACGTTCTTTTGGCCAGGGGTACACGCTGACGTTAGAACTTACTGTAACACCTGCGATGTGTGTCAACGAGTAGGAAGGCGAGGCGATCACCCTAAAGCCCATCTAGTAAATATGCCCATTGTAGAGGAACCCTTCAGCCGGGTTGCTATTGACCTAGTGGGACCACTGGCTACCCCTAGTCCCTCCGGTAAGCGCTACATTCTTACCGTAGTGGACTACGCTACCAGGTACCCAGAGGCTGTCGCCCTATCCAACATACAAGCAGATACGGTAGCGAATGCACTAGTACAGGTGTTCTCCCGGGTAGGATTTCCAAAAGAAATCCTATCCGACCGAGGCACCCAATTTACGGCTGAATTGACCCAACAACTCTGGCAGGTTTGCAAAATTAAGTCCCTCCTGAGCTCCCCATACCACCCCCAGATGAACGGGCTGTGTGAGAGGTTCAATGGGACCCTCAAGCAAATGCTCAAGACGTTCACTCAGGAATACCGAGACTGGGAACGCTTCCTGCCGCACCTCCTTTTTGCTTATCGGGAGGTGCCCCAGGAAACGACAAGGTTCTCTCCCTTCGAGTTGCTCTACGGAAGAAAGGTACGGGGACCCCTAAACCTGATCCGGGAGCACTGGGAGGGAGAGATGGAGACTGACGGTGTCCCCATTGTGCCATACGTGCTGGAACTCAGGGACCGAATGGAGCAATTAGCCAAATCTGTGCGGGCTAATCTCCAGTCGGCCCAGAGAAGACAGAAAGTATGGTACGATCGGGGGGCCCGAAAGAGAATCTTTACCATAGGACAAAAGGTGTTAGTACTTAAGCCGGTGAAGACAGACAAATTGCAGGCGTCCTGGCAGGGCCCCTACCAGATCGTAGAGAAAAGGGGAGACACCACTTATGTGATAGCTAGCTGCCACGACAACAATCTTAGAAAGACATTCCATGTAAACATGCTCAAGGAATATTTTGAGCGACCCGAGAACGTGACGGCCGTATGTTGTTCCCCTCAGGAAGACCCCGACAGTCTACCCATTCCAGACCTATTAGAAAAGAGTCTCCCCACAGGTATAGTGGCTCAGGTTCAGATAGGAGACCGACTTAGCCCCACTGAAAGGGAGCAGCTCAACCAACTCCTACAGTCCAAACACCTCACCTTCTCCCCGAAGCCAGGGTAGACGAGCTACTCGATCGTATAGCCAGGGGAAATTACCTGACCACTATTGACCTCTGCAAAGGTTACTGGCAGATTCCCCTGGCCCCGGAGGCTATCCCCAAGTCGGCATTCGTCACCCCATTCGGCTTATATCAGTTTAGGGTAATGCCGTTTGGGATGAAGAATGCCCCAGCTACATTCCAGCGCTTGGTGGATAGGCTCCTGGATGGCTTCCAGAGTTTTGCTTGCGCCTACCTGGACGACATAGCGATCCACAGTGAGTCATGGGAGGACCACTTAGCTCACATAGGAATGGTTCTGGATCAGATCCGGGCTGCTGGCCTGACTCTGAAGCCAGAAAAATGCCACTTTGGGATGGCCGAGGTACAGTACCTGGGTCACCGGGTGGGGTGTGGAAAGCAGCGACCAGAGCCGGCCAAGATAGAAGCTGTCGCCAATTGGCCCACCCCCATCACTAAGACTCAGGTCCTAGCCTTCCTGGGCACGGCAGGGTACTATAGACGGTTCGTACCAGACTACAGCACACTTGCCAAACCCCTGACTGACTTGACCAAGAAGAACTTACCTCGACAGGTCCTGTGGTCTCCCCACTGTGAAACGGCTTTCCAGGCTCTCAAAAATGCTCTAATTAACGCTCCTGTCTTGGCGGCTCCAGCCCTTAACAAACGTTTTATCGTCCATACAGATGCTTCCATGTTCGGGCTGGGAGCCGTCCTCAGCCAAGTAGGCGAAGATGGAGGGGAGCATCCAGTTGCCTACATCAGCCGGAAGCTCCTGCCCCGCAAAGTCAGCTATGCAGCGGTCGAAAAGGAGTGTTTGGCTTTGGTGTGGGCATTAAAGAAATTGACTCCCTATTTATATGGGCAGGAGTTCACTCTGGTCACCGACCATAACCCGTTGGTGTGGCTGAACCGGGTCTCTGGAGATAATGGCAGGCTATTACGTTGGAGTTTATCGTTGTAACCCTTCAATTTCACCATTACTTACAGACCTGGGAAACAGAATGGCAACGCCGACGGGTTGTCCAGACAAACCGACCTCAGCCCCGCATAACCAGCGGTCTGGACAGCCTTAGTCTGCCCCGAAAAGGGGTCAGACCGTGTCTGCCAGAGTGTTCCACAGAAAGGGAGCACTGTTACAGAAGCATTAGTTATTTTGTTGTGAAGAAACTTATTTCCCAGCAGCAATGCCTGAACCAGCCAAGCCAGCGCCTAAGAAGGGCTCCAAGAAAACTGTAACAAGTATCATTTCATAAAGGGTTAACTCTGTTCAGTTTTGAGAAAACTATTTTCTGAGGCAGGTTTCCTAGCATATTGTGTACTGTAATTAAGTTTGTGATAAGCATTCACTGCTAGGTGATAAGAAGGACTCAATTGTTTTCTTGTGTGTACTTGTTATCTGCGGTGGCCTGTCCAAGGGCTTTGTCTAAATGTGTGATGGGGGATTTTATGCTTCCCCCCCTGGGAGTGCCCTGTGTGCATGTAACCTAAATAAAAAGCAGGCTGGGCATCCCAGTCCTCAGTTCTTGGTTGTCCCTCAATCGCAGCGTTGACTCGTTTTTGTGGGCAGAAGGGTATCCTAGCTGTACTACAGCTAAGGGGGATTATTCTACATTTGCGAGACTCATAAGGAATACTATGGAAAGCAGTTTCTCCCCTCTTCAGCAATAGGAATCCAGGCTACTAAGCGGTCCATCTCTCAGCGAGACTAAGGGTAACCGTAACAATAGCTTTGATAGATAGATACATAGATTACATAGGTCAATAGATGCAATATACATTTGATAGATACGATTGATAGTTAGATAGATTTGATAGATAAATAGATAGATTTGATAGATATATAATTTTCCAGACAGAGAATTACAAGACGTGCGGTCTGGGACCCATGGTAAGGTTCCCAGAGGCAGTTGCGGCACCAGGGGACGTGTATATGGCAGGGATTTTAGGAACCGGGAGATGGAAAAAGATGCTTGTTCGGTCCTCCTACTTCAAATTTGGGGCACTGCGCATGCAATCTACTGTGGCACCAGATATGAGTGGTGTGTTAAGTAGTACTATTCTGATCAGTTTAATACCTGTTACTCCCCCTATCGGGGAGGTGTATATGGCATTGATTTTAGGAACCGGGAGATGGAAAAAAGATGCTTGGTCGGTCCTCCTACTTCAAATTTGGGGCATTGCGCGTGCAATCTACTGTGGCACCAGATAAGAGTGGTGTGTTAAGTAGTACTATTCTGATCAGTTTAATACCTGTTACTCCCCCTATCGGGGGAGGTGTGTATGGCATGGATTTTAGGAACCAGGAGATGGAAAAAGATGCTTGGTCGGTCCTCCTACTTCAAATTTGGGGCACTGCGTGTGCAATCGTGGCCGGACTTTTAGCCGACGGCCATTTGGCCAACGGACATTTGTCCGACGGACATTTGGCCGAAACATAAGTGGCTGTCAAAAAACAGTCCAGCCACGAGATACAAAGATTTGATAGATAAATACATAGATTACATAGATCAATAGATGCAACATACATTTGATAGATACGATTGATAGTTAGATAGATTTGATAGATAAATAGAAAGATTTGATAAATATATCATTTCCCAGACAGAGAATTACAAGACGTGCGGTGTGGGACCCATGGTAAGGTTCCCAGAGGCAGTTGCGGCGCCAGGGGACGTGTATATGGCATGGATTTTCGGAACCGGGAGATGGAAAAAGATGCTTGGTCGGCCCTCCTACTTCAAATTTGGGGCACTGCGCGTGCAATCGTGGCCGGACTTTTAGCCGACGGACATTTGTCCGACGGGCATTTGGCCGAAACACAAGTGGCTGTCACAAAACAGTCCGGCCATGAGATAGATTTGATAGATAGATACATAGATTACATGGATCAATAGATGCAATATACATTTGGTAGATACGATTGATAGTTAGATAGATTTGATAGATAAATAGATAGATTTGATAAATATATAATTTCCCAGACAGAGAATTACAAGACGTGCGGGCTGGGACCTATGGTAAGGTTCCCAGAGGCAGTTGCGGCGCCAGGGGACGTGTATAAGGCATGGATTTTCGGAACCGGGAGATGGAAAAAGATGCTTGGTCGGCCCTCCTACTTCAAATTTGTGGCACTGCGCGTGCAATCGTGGTCGGACTTTTAGCCAATGGCCATTTGGCCGAGGGACATTTGTCCGACGGGCATTTGGCCGAAACACAAGTGGCTGTCACAAAACAGTCCGGCCACAAGATAAATTTGATAGATAAATACATAGATTACATAGATCAATAGATGCAATATACATTTGATAGATACGATTGATAGTTAGATAGATTTGATAGATAAATAGATAGATTTGATAAATATATAATTTCCCAGACAGAGAATTACAAGACGTGCGGCTGGGACCCATGGTAAGGTTCCCAGAGGCAGTTGCGGCGCCAGGGGACGTGTATATGGCATGGATTTTCGAAACCGGGAGATGGAAAAAGATGGTTGGTCGGTCCTCCTACTTCAAATTTGGGGCACTGCTTGTGCAATCGTGGCCGGACTTTTAGCCGACGGCCATTTGTCCAATGGACATTTGGCCGAAACACCAGTGGCTGTCACAAAACAGTCCGGCCACGAGATAGATTTGATAGATAGATACATAGATTACATAGATCAATAGATGCAATATACATTTGATAGATACGATTGATAGTTAGATAGATTTGATAGATAAATAGATAGATTTGATAAATATATAATTTCACAGACAGAGAATTACAAGACGTGCGGTCTGGGACCCATGGTAAGGTTCCCAGAGGCAGTTGCTGTGCCAGGGGACGTGTATATGGCATTGATTTTGGGAACCGGGAGATGGAAAAAGATGCTTGGTCGGTCCTCCTACTTCAAATTTGGGGCACTGCGTGTGCAATCTACTCTGGCACCAGATATGAGTGGTTTGTTAAGTAGTACTATTCTGATCAGTTTAATACTTGATACTCCCCCTATCGGGGGAGGTGTATATGGCAGGGATTTTAGCAACCAGGAGATGGAAAAAGATGCTTGGTCGGTCCTCCTACTTCAAATTTGGGGCACTGCGCGTGCAATCTACTGTGGCACCAGATATGAGTGGTGTGTTAAGTAGTACTATTCTGATCAGTTTAATATCTGTTACTCCTCCTATCGGGGGAGGTGTATATGGCATGGATTTTAGGAACCGGGACATTGAAAAAGATGCAATCGTGGCTGGACTTTTAGCCGACGGACATTTGTCCAACGGACATTTGGCTGAAACACCAGTGGCTGTCACAAAACAGTCCGGCCACGAGATAGATAGATTTGATAGATACATAGATTACATAGATCAATAGATGCAATATACATTCGATAGATACAATTGATAGTTAGATAGATTTGATAGATTAATAGATAGATTTGATAAATATATAATTTCACAGACAGAGAATTACAAGACGTGCGGTCTGGGACCCATGCTAAGGTTCCCAGAGGCAGTTGCTGCGCCAGGGGACGTGTATATGGCAGGGATTTTAGCAACCGGGAGATGGAAAAAGATGCTTGGTCGGTCCTCCTACTTCAAATTTGGGGCACTGCGCGTGCAATCTACTGTGGCCCCAGATATGAGTGGTGTGTTAATTAGTACTATTCTGATCAGTTTAATACCTGTTACTCCCCCTATTGGGGGAGGTGTATATGGCATGGATTTTAGGAACCGGGACATGGAAAAAGATGGTTGGTCGGTCCTCCTACTTGAAATTTGGGGCACTGCGCGTGCAATCGTGGCCGAACTTTTAGCCGATGGCCATTTGTCCGACGGACATTTGGCCGAAACACCAGTGGCTGTAACAAAACAGTCTGGCCACGAGATAGATTTGATAGATAAATACATAGATTACATAGATCAATAGATGCAATATACATTTGATAGATACGATTGATAGTTAGGCCAGAAAAATTTGGCATGTACACATGCCTGAAAAATTAGGTATTGTTGCAGCCGCTGCTATAGCAGCGGCCAGAAAAATTGATGTTTGTTTCCCAGGCAGAAAGTGCCCTAAAACATTGCGGCTTGAACCCTAGTAGGTGGTGGATAAGTCACGCAAGTCATCCGGCATTTGAAGATAAAATACATCAGCGTGTGGACCATTTTTAGCCCAAGGCAGCTCATGTCATCAGGCCTTTTTTACTCGAATGTATCGCCCAATGTCAGTCCTTCGGGATCCATCCCTCATTCATCTTAATAAAGGTGAGGTAATCTAGACTTTTTTGACCTAGGTGACTTCTCTTCTCAGTGACAATACCTCCTGCACTGAAGGTCCTTTCTGACAGGCTACTTGAAGCGGGGCAGGCCAGAAGTTCTATGGCAAATTGGGATAGTTCAGGCCACAGGTCAAGCCTGCACGCCCAGTAGTCAAGGGGTTCATCGCTCCTCAGAGTGTCGAGATCTGGAGTTAAGGTGAGGTAGTCTGCTACCTGTCGGTTGAGTCGTTCTCTGAGGGTGGACCACGAAGGGCTGTGGCGATGCATAGGAGTTAAAAAGCTCTGCATGTCCTCCATCAACAACACGTCTGTAAAGTGTCCTATCCTTGCCGGCGTGGTCGTGGGAGTCAGAGCATTACTTTCAGCTCCTCCCCTATTAGATTCACGTTGTGCTGTGACATCACCCTTATACGCTGTGTAAAGCATACTTTTTAATTTATTTTGGAACTGCTGCATCCTTTCCGACTTGTTGTAATACGGTAACATTTCAGTCACTTTATGCTTATAACGGGGGTCTAGTAGCGTGGACACCCAGTACAGGTCGTTCTCCTTCAGCTTTTTTATATGAGGGTCCCTCAACAGGCACGACAGCATGAAAGACCCCATTTGCACAAGGTTGGATGCCGAGCTACTCATGTCCTGTTCCTCATCCTCAGTGATGTCACTGAAGGTATCTTCTTCCCCCCAGCCACGTACAACACCACGGGTACCAGATAGGTGACAACGAGCACCCTGGGATGCCTGTTGTGGTTGGTCTTCCTCCTCCTCCTCAAAGCCACATTCCTCCTCTGACTCCTCTTGCTCACAATCCTCTTCCAGCGTTGCTGCAGGTCCAGCAAGCGATGCTGATAAGGCAGTTTCTGGTGGTGATGGTGACCACAACTCTTCCTCTTCACGCTCATCTACGGCTTGATCCAGCACTCTTCGTAGGGCATGCTCCAGGAAGAAAACAAATGGTATGATGTCGCTGATGGTGCCTTCTGTGCGACTGACTAGGTTTGTCACCTCTTCAAAAGGACGCATGAGCCTACAGGCATTGCGCATGAGCGCCCAGTAACTTGGCAAAAAAATTCCCAGCTCCACAGAGGCTGTCCTAGCACCCCGGTCATACAAATACTCGTTAACGTCTTTTTCTTGTTGGAGCAGGTGGTAGAACATTAGGAGTGTTGAATTCCAACGTGTCAGGCTGTCGCAAATCAAGCACCTCACTGGCATGTTGTTTCGCCGCTGGATATCGAAAAAGTGCGCCATGGCCGTGTTGGAACGCCTCAAATGGCCACACACCTTCCTGGCCTGCTTCAGGACCTCCTGTAAGCCTGGGTACTTATGCACAAAGCATTGTACGATCAGATTACACACATGTGCCATGCACGGCACATGTGTCAACTTGCCCAATTTCAATGCCGCCACCAAATTACTTCCGTTGTCAGAAACCACTTTGACGATCTCCAGTTGGTGCGGAGTCAGCCACTGATCCACCTGTGCATTCAGGGCGGACAGGAGTGCTAGTCCGGTGTGACTCTCTGCTTTCAGGCAAGTCAACCCCAAGACGGCGTGACACTGCCGTATCCGGGATGTGTAATAGTACCTGCGGAGCTGGGGGGGTTGCCGTTGATGTGGAGCAAGATGCAGCAGCAGAAGAGGACTCAGCCGAGGAGGTTATGGAAGAGGATGGAGTAGGAGGAGTAGAGGAGGTGGCAGCAGGCCTGCCTGTAGTCGTGGCTGTGTCACCAACTCCTCCTCTGCAGAGCCATGCATTCCATGCTTGGCAGCCGTCAGCAGGTTTACCCAATGCGCAGTGTAGGTGATATACCTGCCCTGTCCATGCTTTACAGACCATCTATCAGTAGTCATATGGACCCTTGCCCCAACACTGTGTGCCAGACATGCCATTACTTCCTTTCGCACAATAGAGTACAGCTTGGGGATTGCCTTTTGTGAAAAGAAATTTCGGCCGGGTACCTTCCACTGCGGTGTCCCAATAGTTACAAATTTTTTGAACGCCTCACACTCCACCAGCTTGTATGGTAAAAGCTGGCGGGCTAATAGTTCAGACAAGCCAGCTGTCAGACGCCGGGCAAGGGGGTGACTTTGTGACATTGGCTTCTTACCCTCAAACATGTCCTTGACAGACACCTGACTGTGGGCAGATGAGCAGGAACTGCTCCAGAAGAGAGACGGAGTGGCAGATGGTTGAGAGGGGGCAAGGAGGACAGCAGTGGTTGACGTGGCTGAAGATGCTGGACCAGGAGTAGGATGGCGGCTTTGAGTTTGTGTGCTGCTTGTACTCATGTGTTGATACCATAGGTGTTTGTGATCATGTGCCTTTGCAAAGCAGTCGTACCTAGGTGGGTAATGCACTTCCCACGACTCAGTTTCTTTTGGCACAGGTTGCAAATGGCATCGCTGTTGTCAGAGGCAGACACACAAAAAAAATGCCACACTGCTGAGCTCTGCGATGACGGCATTCTGGTGGTGGCAACAGCATGCGTTGATTTGTGTGCTGTCTGGCTCACCCCGGGTGCCGATGCATGCTGTCTGACTTTGCCACTAGCTTCTTGCGATGACCTCCCCCTGCTTCCAACTCGTCTCCTCCTCTCTGTCTCCCCATCTGAACTTTCCCCCTGTTCTTCTTCTCTTCTAGCGGGCACCCACGTGACATCCACGGACGCATAGTCATCATCAACCGCTTCAATTGTATCTGACAAATCAACAAAGGAAGCAGCAGCGGGTACAACATCATCATCATCACACCGTACGTCCATGTCTGTAATGCTGCCTGACTGAGACATATCACTGTTATCTACATCCTCTGTCATTGATGGTTGCGCATCACTCATTTCTTCCAACTGATGTGTATAAAACTCCTCTGACACATCAAGTGAAGTGGCTGTGGTGCTAGTGTTGGTGGTGGTTGCAGGCGGGCGAGTGGTGGTAATTTGAGAGGTGGCCGAAGAGGAGGATGGTGTGTCAAGGTTCGGAGCGGAAGCTATAGAAGATTGGGTGTCCTGTGTTAAAAAGTCAACTATGTCCTCCTCAGAACTTTTCGAGTTCATGAGACGTGGCCTCTGAACACTGGGCATTATTCTACGGCCAAAGGGAATCACAACACCACCACCACAACGACACCTGCGGGGTGGCCTGCCTCTGCCTGTCATTTTTTTTTAAATGTACACTTACACTACTATTAAACATGATATGAGTGGTGGCACTGGGCAAGTGGGCACAGTATATGCTGTGAGCCTGGCACACATGCTGGCAGGCAGGCTACTGCAATTAGATGACACTAGCAGACTGATGTTTCACAGTCAAAAAAGTTTTTTAAAAAAAATTGACACTACTGTTACAACAGATATGAGTGATGGCACTTAGCAAGTGGGCCTGGTACACACACTGGCATGCAGGCATCTGAAATTAGATTACACTAGCAGACTGATGTTTCACAGTCAAAAACATTTTTTTTCAAAAAATTTACAATACTGTTACAACAGATATGAGTGGTGGCACTAGTTGGCAAGTTGGCCTGGCACACACACTGGCAGGCAGGCAACTGCAATTAGATTACACTAGCAGACTGATGTTTCACAATCAAAAACTTTTTTAAAAAAATATTTACACTACTGTTACAACAGATATGAGTGGTGGCACTAGTTGGCAAGTGGGCCTGGCACACACGCTGGCAGGCAGGCAACTTCAATTAGATTACACTAGCAGACTGATATTTCACAGTCAAAAAAGTTTTTTTTCACAAAATTTACACTACTGTTACAACAGATATGAGTGGTGGCACTTAGCAAGTGGGCGTGGCACACACACTGGCAGGCAGGCAATTGCAATTAGATTACACTAGCAGACTGATGTTTCAAAGTCAAAAAAGTTTTTTTTCACAAAATTTACACTACTGTTACAACAGATATGAGTGGTGGCACTTAGCAAGTGGGCCTGGCACACACACTGGCAGGTAGGCAACTGTAATTAGATTACACTAGCAGACTAATGTTTCACAGTCAAAAAAGTTTTACAAAATTTACACTACTGTTACAACAGATATGAGTGATGGCACTTAGCAAGTGGGCCTGGTACACACACTGGCATGCAGGCAACTGAAATTAGATTACACTAGCAGACTGATGTTTCACAGTCAAAAACATTTTTTTTTCAAAAAATTTACAATACTGTTACAACAGATATTAGTGGTGGCACTAGTTGGCAAGTTGGCCTGGCACACACGCTGGCAGGCAGGCAACTGCAATTAGATTACACTAGCAGACTGATGTTTCACAGTCAAAAACTTTTTTAAAAAAATATTTACACTACTGTTACAACAGATATGAGTGGTGGCACTAGTTGGCAAGTGGGCCTGGCACACACGCTGGCAGACAGGCAACTGCAATTAGATTACACTAGCAGACTGATGTTTCACAGTCAAAATATTTTTTAAAAAAAATTCACACTACTGTTACAACAGATATGAGTGGTGACACTAGTTGGCAAGTGGGCCTGGCACACACGCTGGCAGGCAGGCAACTGTAATTACATTACACTAGCAGACTGATGTTTCACAGTCAAAAAAGTTTTTTTTTACAAAATGTACACTACTGTTACAACAGATATGAGTGGTGGCACTTAGCAAGTGGGCCTGGCACACACACTGGCAGGCAGGCAACTTCAATTAGATTATACTAGCAGACTGATGTTTTACAGTAAAAAAGTTTTTTTAAAAAAATTCAATACTGTTACAACAGATATGAGTGGTGGCACTAGTTGGCAAGTGGGCCTGGCACACACGCTGGCAGGCAGGCAACTGCTATTAGATTACACTAGCAAACTGATGTTTCACAGTCAAAAAAAGTTTTTTTTTACAAAATTTACACTACTGTTACAACAGATATGAGTGGTGGCACTAGTTGGCAAGTGGGCCTGGCACACACGCTGGCAGGCAGGCAACTGCAATTAGATTACACTAGCAGACTGATGTTTCACAGTCAAAAAAGTTTTTTTAAAAAATATTTACACTACTGTTACAACAGATATGAGTGGTGGCACTAGTTGGCAAGTGGGCCTGGCACACACGCTGGCAGGCAGGCAACTTCAATTAGATTACACTAGCAAACTGATGTTTCACAGTCAAAAAAGTTTTTTTGCACAAAATTTACAGTACTGTTACAACAGATATGAGTGGTGGCACTTAGCAAGTGGGCCTGGCACACACACTGGCAGGTAGGCAACTGTAATTAGATTACACTAGCAGACTAATGTTTCACAGTCAAAAAAGTTTTTTTTTACAAAATTTACACTACTGTTACAACAGATATGAGTGGTGGCACTTAGCAAGTGGGCGTGGCACACACACTGGCAGGCAGGCAATTGCAATTAGATTACACTAGCAGACTGATGTTTCACAATCAAAAAAGTTTTTTAAAAAAAAATGACAATACTGTTACAACAGATATGAGTGGTGGCACTAGTTGGCAAGTGGGCCTGGCACACACACTGGCAGGCAGGCAACTGCAATTAGATTACACTAGCAGACTGATGTTACAAGTCAAAAAAGTTTTTTTAAAAATATTTACACTACTTTTACAACAGATATGAGTGGTGGCACTAGTTGGCAAGTGGGTCTGGCACACACGCTGGCAGGCAGGCAACTGCTATTAGATTACACTAGAAGACTGATTTTTCACAGTCAAAAACATTTTTTTACAAAATTTACACTACTGTTACAACAGATATGAATGGTGGCACTAGTTGGCAAGTGGGCCTGGCACACACGCTGGCAGGCAGGCAACTGCAATTAGATTACACTAGCAGACTGATGTTTCAAAGTCAAAAATGTTTTTTTTTAAATATTTACACTACTGTTACAACAGATATGAGTGGTGGCACTAGTTGGCAAGTGGGCCTGGCACACACGCTGGCAGGCAGGCAAACTGCAATTAGATTACACTAGCAGACTGATGTTTCACAGTCAAAAATTTTTTTTTAAAAAAATGTACAATACTGTTATAACAGATATGAGTGGTGGCACTAGCTGGCAAGTGGGCCTGGCACACACGCTGGCAGGCAGGCAACTGCTATTAGATTACACTAGCAGACTGATGTTTCACAGTCAAAAAAGTTTTTTTTACAAAATTTACACTACTGTTACAACAGATATGAGTGGTGGCACTGCAGGCAGGCAACTGCAATTAGATTACACTAGAAGACTGATGTTTCACAGTCAAAATTACACAGGCAAAAAAAAAAAAAAACGACTGATTTTCTAGCCCTAAAAAGGGCTTTTTGGGGTGCTGTCCTTACAGCAGAGATCAGATGAGTCCTTCAGGACTGTAGTGGACACTGAATACACTAGCCTAGCTATCAATTTCCCTATAAAATCATCAGCAGCTACACTATCCCTCCTCTCACTAAGAATGCAGGATCAGAATGAATCTAAAATGGCTGCTGCCCAGGAGCTGGGAGGGTCTGGGAGGGAGTGTCTGCTGCTGATTGGCTGAAATGTGTCTGCAGAAATGTGTCTGCTGAAATGTGTCTGCAGAAGTTTTTTTTAAAAAATATTTACACTACTGTTACAACAGATATGAGTGGTGGCACTAGTTGGCAAGTGGGCCTGGTACACACGCTGGCAGGCAGGCAACTTCAATTAGATTACACTAGCAGACTGATGTTTCACAGTCAAAAAAGTTTTTTTTCACAAAATTTACACTACTGTTACAACAGATATGAGTGGTGGCACTTAGCAAGTGGGCGTGGCACACACACTGGCAGGCAGGCAATTGCAATTAGATTACACTAGCAGACTGATGTTTCACAGTCAAAAAAGTTTTTTTTCACAAAATTTACACTACTGTTACAACAGATATGAGTGGTGGCACTTAGCAAGTGGGCCTGGCACACACACTGGCAGGTAGGCAACTGTAATTAGATTACACTAGCAGACTAATGTTTCACAGTCAAAAAAGTTTTTTTTTACAAAATTTACACTACTGTTACAACAGATATGAGTGGTGGCACTTAGCAAGTGGGCGTGGCACACACACTGGCAGGCAGGCAATTGCAATTAGATTACACTAGCAGACTGATGTTTCACAATCAAAAAAGTTTTTTTTTTAAAAAATTACAATACTGTTACAACAGATATGAGTGGTGGCACTAGTTGGCAAGTGGGCCTGGCACACACACTGGCAGGCAGGCAACTGCAATTAGATTACACTAGCAGACTGATGTTACAAGTCAAAAAAGTTTTTTTAAAAATATTTACACTACTTTTACAACAGATATGAGTGGTGGCACTAGTTGGCAAGTGGGTCTGGCACACACGCTGGCAGGCAGGCAACTGCTATTAGATTACACTAGAAGACTGATTTTTCACAGTCAAAAACATTTTTTTACAAAATTTACACTACTGTTACAACAGATATGAATGGTGGCACTAGTTGGCAAGTGGGCCTGGCACACACGCTGGCAGGCAGGCAACTGCAATTAGATTACACTAGCAGACTGATGTTTCAAAGTCAAAAATGTTTTTTTTTAAATATTTACACTACTGTTACAACAGATATGAGTGGTGGCACTAGTTGGCAAGTGGGCCTGGCACACACTCTGACAGGCAGGCAACTGAAATTAGATTACACTAGCAGACTGATGTTTAACAGTCAAAAAAGTTTTTTTTAAAAAAATTTACACTACTGTTACAACATATATGAGTGGTGGCAATTAGCAAGTGGGCCTGGCACACACGCTGGCAGGCAGGCAAACTGCAATTAGATTACACTAGCAGACTGATGTTTCACAGTCAAAAATTTTTTTTAAAAAAAATGTACAATACTGTTATAACAGATATGAGTGGTGGCACTAGCTGGCAAGTGGGCCTGGCACACACGCTGGCAGGCAGGCAACTGCTATTAGATTACACTAGCAGACTGATGTTTCACAGTCAAAAAAGTTTTTTTTTACAAAATTTACACTACTGTTACAACAGATATGAGTGGTGGCACTGCAGGCAGGCAACTGCAATTAGATTACACTAGAAGACTGATGTTTCACAGTCAAAATTACACAGGCAAAAAAAAAAAAAACGACTGATTTTCTAGCCCTAAAAAGGGCTTTTTGGGGTGCTGTCCTTACAGCAGAAATCAGATGAGTCCTTCAGGACTGTAGTGGACACTGAATACACTAGCCTAGCTATCAATTTCCCTATAAAATCATCAGCAGCTACACTATCCCTCCTCTCACTAAGAATGCAGGATCAGAATGAATCTAAAATGGCTGCTGCCCAGGAGCTGGGAGGGTCTGGGAGGGAGTGTCTGCTGCTGATTGGCTGAAATGTGTCTGCAGAAATGTGTCTGCTGAAATGTGTCTGCAGAAGTTTTTTTTTAAAAATATTTACACTACTGTTACAACAGATATGAGTGGTGGCACTTAGCAAGTGGGCCTGGCACACACACTGGCAGGTAGGCAACTGTAATTAGATTACACTAGCAGACTAATGTTTCACAGTCAAAAAAGTTTTACAAAATTTACACTACTGTTACAACAGATATGAGTGGTGGCACTGCAGCAAGTGGGCATGGCACACACACTGGCAGGCAGGCAATTGCAATTAGATTACACTAGCAGACTGATGTTTCACAATCAAAAAAGTTTTGTTTTTTTTTTAAAATTGCAATACTGTTACAACAGATATGATTGGTGGCACTAGTTGGCAAGTGGGCCTGGCACACACGCTGGCAGGCAGGCAACTGCAATTAGATTACACTAGCAGACTGATGTTTCAAGTTAAAAAAGTTTTTTTTTTAAATATTTACACTACTTTTACAACAGATATGAGTGGTGGCACTAGTTGGCAAGTGGGTCTGGCACACACGCTGGCAGGCAGGCAGGCAACTGCTATTAGATTACACTATCAGACTGATTTTTCACAGTCAAAAATATTTTTTTACAAAATTTACACTACTGTTACATCAGATATGAATGGTGGCACTAGTTGGCAAGTGGGCCTGGCACACACGCTGGCAGGCAGGCAACTGCAATTAGATTACACTAGCAGACTGATGTTTCACAGTCAAAAATGTTTTTTTAAAAAATATTTACACTACTGTTACAACAGATATGAGTGGTGGCACTAGTTGGCAAGTGGGCCTGGCACACACTCTGACAGGCAGGCAACTGCAATTAGATTACACTAGCAGACTGATGTTTCACAGTCAAAAAGTTTTTTTTAAATTTTTTTACACTACTGTTACAACAGATATGAGTGGTGGCAATTAGCAAGTGGGCCTGGCACACACGCTGGCAGGCAGGCAACTGCAATTAGATTACACTAGCAGACTGATGTTTCACAGTCAAAATTTTTTTTTTTAAAAAATGTACAATACTGTTACAACAGATATGAGTGGTGGCACTAGCTGGCAAGTGGGCCTGGCACACACGCTGGCAGGCAGGCAGGCAACTGCTATTAGATTACACTAGCAGACTGATGTTTCACAGTCAAAAAAGTTTTTTTTTACAAAATTTACACTATTGTTACAACAGATATGAGTGGTGGCACTTAGCAAGTTGGCCTGGCACACACACTGGCAGGCAGGCAACTGCAATTAGATTACACTAGCAGACTGATGTTTCACAGTCAAAAAAATTTTTTTAAAAAAAAATGTACAATACTGTTACAACAGATATGAGTGGTGGCACTAGCTGGCAAGTGGGCCTGGCACACACACTGGCAGGCAGGCAACTGCTATTAGATTACACTAGCAGACTGATGTTTCACAGTCAAAAAGTTTTTTTTTACAAAATTTACACTATTGTTACAACAGATATGAGTGGTGGCACTTAGCAAGTGGGCCTGGCACACACACTGGCAGGTAGGCAACTGTAATTAGATTACACTAGCAGACTAATGTTTCACAGTCAAAAAAGTTTTACAAAATGTACACTACTGTTACAACAGATATGAGTGGTGGCACTGCAGCAAGTGGGCATGGCATACACACTGGCAGGCAGGCAATTGCAATTAGATTACACTAGCAGACTGATGTTTCACAATCAAAAAAGTTTTTTTTTTTTTAAAAATTACAATACTGTTACAACAGATATGAGTGGTAGCACTAGTTGGCAAGTGGGCCTGGCACACACGCTGGCAGGCAGGCAACTGCAATTAGATTACACTAGCAGACTGATGTTTCAAGTCAAAAAAGTTTTTTTTTTAAATATTTACACTACTTTTACAACAGATATGAGTGGTGGCACTAGTTGGCAAGTGGGTCTGGCACACACGCTGGCAGGCAGGCAACTGCTATTAGATTACACTAGCAGACTGATTTTTCACAGTCAAAAACATTTTTTTACAAAATTTACACTACTGTTACAACAGATATGAATGGTGGCACTAGTTGGCAAGTGGGCCTGGCACACACGCTGGCAGGCAGGCAGGCAGGCAACTGCAATTAGATTACACTAGCAGACTGATGTTTCACAGTCAAAAATGTTTTTTTTAAAAAATATTTACACTACTGTTACAACAGATATGAGTGGTGGCACTAGTTGGCAAGTGGGCCTGGCACACACTCTGACAGGCAGGCAACTGCAATTAGATTACACTAGCAGACTGATGTTTCACAGTCAAAAAAGTTTTTTTTTTTTTAAAAATTACACTACTGTTACAACAGATATGAGTGGTGGCAATTAGCAAGTGGGCCTGGCACACACGCTGGCAGGCAGGCAACTGAAATTAGATTACACTAGCAGACTGATGTTTCCCAGTCAAAAAATTTTAAAAAAAAAATGTACAATACTGTTACAACAGATATGAGTGGTGGCACTAGCTGGCAAGTGGGCCTGGCACACACGCTGGCAGGCAGGCAACTGCTATTAGATTACACTAGCAGACTGATGTTTCACAGTCAAAAAAGTTTTTTTTTACAAAATTTACACTATTGTTACAACAGATATGTGTGGTGGCACTGCAGGCAGGCAACTGCAATTAGATTACACTAGAAGACTGATGTTTCACAGTCAAAATTTCACAGGCAAAAAAAAAAAACGACTGATGTTCTAGCCCTAAAAAGGGCTTTTTGGGGTGCTGTCCTTACAGCAGAGATCAGATGAGTCCTTCAGGACTGTAGTGGACACTGAATACACTAGCCTAGCTATCAATTTCCCTATAAAATCATCAGCAGCTACACTATCCCTCCTCTCACTAAGAATGCAGGATCACAATGAATCTAAAATGGCTGCTGCCCAGGAGCTGGGAGGGTCTGGGAGGGAGTGTCTGCTGCTGATTGGCTGAAATGTGTCTGAAGACTGTGAGATACAGGGTCAAAGTTTACTCAATGATGACGAATAGGGGGCGGATCGAACATCGCATATGTTCGCCTGCCGCGGCGAACGCGAACAAGTTATGTTCACCGGGAACTATTTGCCAGCGAACTATTTGCGACATCACTAGTCCGATTGTGCCAAACCTGCGTTCAGAACATCTGTAGTGACGTAAGCATCGATCTGTGTTGGACTGAGTCTGCCAGATCGTATGTTACAACACTAAATTCTACTTTTGCCGGTCTGTAGGGCTTGATAACACGGCAAATCATGCTCGCCACAAATACGCTGTCGAATTCCAGCGTATTTGTGGTTGATAGCTTGATAAATAGAGGGCTATATATCCCCAAATTGAAACAGGGTTATTATTTGTTATTAGAGAGTTCTCAAACCCGTAATTAAAGTAATAAAGCAAAAAGTTCCTGTTGTATTTCACAATAAAATTCCACAATTTCCAGCACTACAATGACAAAGTTCAATTCAATACAATTACCCACGTATGGGTACAAAGTGGATAGTCTGAGTATGTCAGGATAAATGATTCGAAACAGCTACTACCCTTTACTTGAGCAACTGCACAAATTCCTGTGAACTGGTAGTCATGGCTGTATTATGAATGGCAATCCCTCAAATAAACTCTGTTGAACATCCGCCTTAGCGGTAAGTACTTGCGATTTCTTAAAGTCCCACTATCGTGGATCAACAGCTCCTGGGTACATCTGTTTATTCCCGTTGATATCAACAATCAACTTGTGTAAGTTCCAGGGTGTTCATTAGGGATTTGGTAAAGATCGCCACCTTATCTTCCTCAGAAAGCATCCACTGCTAATAGCGTCTGCCTGGGTTCCTCCAGCAAACACAAATTCCACAATTTCCAGCACTACAATGACAAAGTTCAATTCAATACAATTACCCGTGTATGGGTATAAAGTGGATAGTCTGAGTATGTCAGGATAAATGATGCGACTGTCTGGGTTCCTCCAGCAAACACAAATTGCCAGCTATGCGCGTTTCACCCCTTAGGTTCTGGGGCTTCTTCCGGCTCCAATAAAGATCACATGACTTTGAATAGCTAAGATCTCTTTTAAAGATAAGGACACGGAGGAAAACTCCTCCCATTTTGAAGCCTTTGAAAATAGTTACAAATTTTGGGGAAAAATGGTAACATGTGTAGCAAAAACAATTATGTTACTTGTATTTAAATACTATATTGCATTATGTACAACAATTGAAATACTTTCAAATTATACATTAATAATACTTTATTTTATAAGTCGCTCCCCCTTGTTGCAATGTGAAAGATTTTTAGCAGGCAATAATACTGCAATCACTAAGAACAGGGCCGCCACTAGAAATTTTGGGGCCCCTGACTCAACCATTGATCAGGGCCCCCCCCCTCCTTTGACATGTGCAATTTTTGACCAAGTGACTAAAACATATATGCATTTTATTCTTAATTGTCTATTTAAACTTGGAAATGTTGTAAAGGTAGTAACATACACACACACAGACACACTCATACACTGAAACACACAAACACACTCACACATAAGGATTCACATATAGACACTCTAGCAGACACGCAAAGAAACACACTCAGACACAGAAACCCAAACAGACACTTAGCACTTGTTTACTTTGACCTGACAAGTAATGAGGTAAACTACAGTTTTGTAAAAAAAAAAAAAGAGATTTAGAAAACAAAATATGGAGTTCTGATTATCTTTTTGCAAAGGAAGATGACAACTAAATTATGACAACAGCATGCAGTGGCTGAAAGGAAGGGCCCTGAACTGCCTAAACAATAATTTAAAGGTTAAATGGTGGAGTGGTTACTTCCGGAAAGGTCTTGTTAGTCTCAAAGTCTGTAGAAAGATGTGAATAATTAGTAGTAAGGTCAAAATGTCCTAAAAAGGAACAGACAATAGACACACACACCCAAACTCAAACTTGCACATACACCCAAGGAAACACAGACAGAGACAGCCTCAGAAAACACACAAATACATATACACACATAAACACACAGAGACACCCACAGAAAACACACAAAGACATACACACACACACACACACACACAGAGACAACCACATGAAAAACACAGAAAGACATACATACACACACCCTCACTGAGACATCCACAGAAAACACACAAAGACTTACACACACCGTCACAGAGACACCCAAGGAAAACACAGACATACATACATACATACACACAAACACCCTCACAGAAACACCCATAGAAAAAGCTCAAAGACATATGCACACACCCTCACAGACATCCACAGAAAATGCACAAAGACATACACACCCACCCTCACAGAGAGACCCACAGATAAAAAATACATACACAAAGAGACACAAACCGAAGCACAAAGACATAAACACATACACCCACAGAAACACTCACAGGAGGAAACATTTATGCACCTTGCATCCCCTAAATCAACAGTGTGTGACATGCATGATAAAAAAAATCAGAAATTAAGAGATCACTTTTTAAAGAATCATATTTGTAAATGTGCAAACAAAAATAATTCTGTGAATTCAAAATTGTACATTAATGAGCTGGGTAGAAGGCTAGATGAAGAAAAGTACCTTTAAAAGGTTGACATATGTTTGGTTTTTTTTCCCCATTTTCCCCAACCAAGAGCACCACTTCAAATATAGTGTACAAATTTTCCCATCTGTCAGCTGTACTTATGGATTTTGAAAATGCTGTACTCTATATGGTCTTGGTGGGACCATAAGCTGTGGTACTCATACCATTAGATCTGGTTAAATGCAGCATTTAGGCTTTTTGGTATGTATTTCAAAACTAAGTCAGCTGTAGTGTAAACTGAACAGTTTTAAGTTAACCTGTCTCATTTCAAACACTGAGCAATCTTAGTTTGAGAGTATAAAATTTTATGCAGATTTAAAAATCTTAGATAAAATGCTTCCTTGCATCTGGAAAGTCCTTGAATAAAGGGGCAGTAAACTGGAATGTTATATATATATATATATATATATATTTATATATATATATATATATATATATAAAATGCATATCTGCCAAAAGGGCATCTGCCATTTGTGTATTGAGGAGGAAACATTTCTGCA
Organism: Bombina bombina; assembly: GCF_027579735.1. Lineage (NCBI taxonomy): Eukaryota > Metazoa > Chordata > Amphibia > Anura > Bombinatoridae > Bombina > Bombina bombina. Next base: position 936,794,903 of record NC_069501.1, on the reverse strand, counting down.
TGGTTTTAAATATAGCATTATCAAATAATCATAAATGCACTGCTACAGCATTGTCAAATAATCATAAATACACTGCTGCTAAAAAAATGTGTTTTTATGGACCCCTAGCCCCACCATACAACTACTACCACACTGAAGTTACAATCCAAAATTGCACAAAGAAATAAAAAACATTTGCTAAGTAAGTCCTACCTCCTCTTCAAATGAAAGTGATCTGCCGTCTGGCTCAGGCACACACTGTACAAAGTGCCAAGTCTGTCTCAAACTGAGCATAGTGGTTTAGTGCACACTAAGAAATCCTCTCAAATGCTAATACTTTACTCCTTGTAATAACATTTTCCATGCTCAATTAGCACTCTGCTGTAGTACCCACTGGTGGCTGCCAAAATTAATTTTTTTTTTTTTTTTTTTTATAGTTCTTGCCTCATGGGGCCCCCATGGCTCATTGGGCCCCTGACAGGAGTCACCCCTGTCACCCCCTGATGGCGGCCCTGACTAAGAAAACATAGGAATATTTAACGATCCTAAAGATCATATATACAAACTCTGTTATATTTATCCTACCAGATAGGCAGTTTTTTGAAAACCTATTTTATTGAAATTTAATGATAATCCTTAATTAATACTTGTCAATGTTTTGACATATACTGTTATTAATATGAAGAACTCTTTCAAATTGGGACCTTGACATGCGTTACTCCCCTTCTTATAATCTCCACCAAATTTGATTATATTCAAAAAGGATTCTAAATTTTTGTACACTCAGATTGTTCATTCACCTAGAAAACATGCATAGTTTATCTCTTCATTCATTCCTAGTGGTGCAAGTGATTTTAAATTAAAAATCCATTTACATTCATTTTGCAGTAGCAATTTTTCTAAGTTTCCTCCTCTTTCTTGAAGATCAATTTTCTGAAGGCCTCTAAATTTGAGTTCATGTTTATTACAATTATGTTTAAGAAAAAAATGCCTTGCTATACTACTAGTATATAATACTTTATTTTTAATATCCCATTTGTGTTCTTTAATTCTTTCCTTTAGCTCTCTGTAGGTTTTTCCTACGTAATAACAAGGGCAGCTACAGTAGACTAAGTACACTACTCCTTCACTAAGACAATTTATATGTCCCTGAGTGTGCCATTGTTTACCAAATTTATCAATAAATTTGTTTACAATTACCATATTTCTACAGCATTTTGTACATCAAAAATTACCATCAGATTTTTTTATATTGAGATAGCCAATTACTATCTTTATTTAAGACAAAATGGTTTTTGACTAGTTTGTCTTTTAAATTTGGTAGCTAAAAAATTTTCACATTGCAACAAGGGGGAGCGGGGGATGCAATCAGCCAATAGGATTGAGCTTGCATTCTATTGGCTGATTGGAACAGCCAATAGAATGCCAGCTCAATCCTATTGGCTGATTGGATCAGCCAATAGGATTGAAGTTCAATCCTATTGGCTGATTGCATCAGCCAATAGGATTTTTCCTACCTTAATTCCGATTGGCTGATAGAATTCTATCAGCCAATCGGAATTGAAGGGACGCCATCTTGGATGATGTCATTTAAAGGAACCTTCATTCAGTCATAGCTGTGGAAAGAAGAGGATGCTCCGCCTTGGATGTCTTGAAGATGGACCCGCTCCGCGCCGGATAGATGAATATAGAAGATGCCGTCTGGATGAAGACTTCTGCCTGTCTGGAGGACCACTTCTGCCCGGCTTGGATGAAGACTTCTGCCCATCTGGAGGACCGCTTCTGCCCGGTTGGGTGAAGACGTCTCCCGGTAGGTTGATTTTCAGGGGGTTAGTGTTAAAATTTTTTAAGGGGGGATTGGGTGGGTTTTAGAGTAGGGTTGGTTTTGTGGGTGGTGGGTTTTAATTTTGTGGGGGGATTTGTACTTTTTTTTACAGGTAAAAGAGCTGATTACTTTGGGGCAATGCCCCGCAAAAGGCTCTTTTAAGGGCTATTTGTAATTTAGTGTAGGGTAGGGCTTTTTTATTTTGTGGGACTTTTTTATTTTGCTAGGGGGATTAGATTAGGTGTAATTAGTTTAAAAATCTTGTAATTTGTTTATTATTTTCTGTAATTTAGTGTTTGTTTTTTTGTACTTTAGATAATTTTATTTAATTTAGGGAATTAATTTAATTATAGTGGTAGTGTTAGGTGTAATTGTAACTTAGGTTAGGTTTTATTTTACAGGTACGTTTGTCTTTATTTTAGCTAGGTAGTTATTAAATAGTTAATAACAATTTAATAACTATTCTACCTAGTTAAAATAAATACAAACTTCCCTGTAAAATAAAGATAAACCCTAAGCTAGATACAATGTAACTATAAGTTATATTGTAGCTAGCTTAGGGTTTATTTTATAGGTAAGTATTTAGTTTTAAATAGGAATAATTTAGTTAATGATAGTAATTTTATTTAGATTTATTTAAATTGTATTTAAGTTAGGGGGTGTTAGGGTTAAACTTAGGTTTAGGGGTTAATAATCTTAATTTAGTGGCAGCGACGTTGGGGGTGGCAGATTAGGGGTTAATAAGTGTAGGTAGGTTGCGGTGAGATTGGGGGTGGTAGATTAGGGGTTAATAAATATAATGTAGGTGTCGGCGATGTTGGGTGCAGTAGATTAGGGGTTCATAAGTATAATGTAGGTGGCAGCGGTGTCCGGAGCGGCAGATTAGGGGTTAATAATATAATGTATGTGTCGGCGATGTCGGGGGTGGCAGATTAGGGGTTACTCAGTGTAAGATTAGGGGTGTTTAAACTCGGGGTTCATGTTAGGGTGTTAGGTGTAGACATAAATGTATTTTCCCCATAGGAATCAATGGGGCTGCGTTAGGAGCTTTACGCTGCTTTTTTGCAGGTGTTAGGGTTTTTTTCAGCCGTCTCTCCCCCATTAATTCCTATGGGGAAATCATGCACAAGAACGTTCAGCCAGCTCATCACTAACGTAAACAGCGGTCGTATTGAGGTGAGATGTGGAGCAAAATTTTGCTCTACGATCACTCATTTTGCCGTTAACGCCTGGTTTGTAAAACCCGTAATACCAGCGCTGTCTGTAAGTGAGCGGTGAGCATAAACTGCTCGTTAGCACCGCACAGATTCAAACGCAAAACTCGTAATCTAGCCAACAGGTTACCGGTAGGTATACACTTACTAGAAAATACCTCAATCATCTGAGGTAAGTTGCCTCATCTCTCAGTGGTGAGCCTCCGGTTATATCTCGCATCTATTTTGGAGATGAGGATGAATCAGCTTATCTCCCCTTGGAGTATGGTGTGGGGTCAGAGATGTAGTCTTGAGTTATTCCTCCGTGTTTCCATCCATTATGCGAAGTGGAAAACACAAAGAGGGTACATAGCATAATACAGTTTTTATTAAAGAGAAAGTATGTAAAACATGCCAAATGACCATTTACATTTAAAATCCTCAAACATATAAGGTATGAAACAGAACCATAAAACACATATATACACACAGTGGGATCCCCAGAGGTGCTCCCAGATAGTTGGAGTACCAATCAGATGTCAGTGAAGTCCCAACAAGTTAAAATCTGAGATATCTCAAGAAAGTTCAATTGTAGATAATACTGTAAAGCAATCAGCATAAAAACAAAGTCCCAATAAAGTCCCTTACAAGGAAAATCTCTTTGAACAGATATATTTACCAAATTATTCAATTAATCAACAGTTTAAAGAACTTTCTAAAAACATACAATCTTTACAGAGGGACCAGCAAAGAGCAATAACGAATTAATCTAAAAACAATAAACGTATGTACAGACCACAGAGACATTACTTCAATCACAATCACAAAAATAAAACATTCAATAGGAAAAATAATAATTATAATTATCCTCCACGAAGTAACTCTGTACACTATCAGCAGCGTTTTTTAGACCATCACTCGCAAACATCCCCGAGGCCACATTACTTCAACAACAAAAACAATCAGTACCCACAGAAACTACTATACTCCAATACAAATCATTTACAACACCAGACCAGACAGAACCCTTCATACCTACAGAGAAATGTACCAGTGTTTCAGGAGGCCCCACCAACTCCAAACTGGAGACAAAAACCTCATCCACAAAAAAGAGGAAGGGGCGAAGAAGAAGAAGAAGAAGAGGATGCAGGGCAGGGAGAGTGGTCCAACTCAAAAAAACTAAAAGGAATAAAATCAACAAATGTAGAATATTCAAAATCAGGGGAAGCTGTTAAAATATTAAATCTGTCTACCAAAACACTAACTACCATAAAGAAAGAAATTCTTATGAAAGAAATATCCTTTGCCCCAAAGAGAGGCCCCAGTTCATTTGAGTTGTTTGTGGACACTCACAAATTTATAAGAAAACTCACTCTGTCCAGACACTTTGAAAAGGTCAAAAAAGAACGCATTCAAAATATGGGTAACACCATACCTGTTAGTTTAGATGACCAGGACCTAGACACTAATAACTTTGGAACAATTATTGACAGTAGGGGACATTATCAGAAATGATACAGAAATTACAACTCAAGACCAAACTAATTTTGAACCTCATACTAAATTCAAACCATTTTCCATGTTCTTTCTGACACAATCTAAAGGGAACTGCATTCCAGTATTTTCCCAATTGCTTCAGGAAGATTTAAATAATCTTTGCCATAATCATAAAATAAAGAATGATAATCTAACTAGGAAAGAGAAAATTATTTTGAAACAGCTTAAAGACAATAAAGACATTTTCATTCAAGAGGCAGATAAGGGGGCAGTATCGTAGTCCAAGATAGAACCTCCTACATAAATGAAGCTGAGAGATTATTGCTGGATAGAAAAACTTATAGGGAAATCCAGGAAGATCCAACCCCCATTTTCCTAAAAGCATACAAATGCCTTTTACATACAGCCAAATATGAAGGTCTTATTAATGACCAGGAACTTACATTTTTAGACCAGGACACCCCGAAGATAGCAACATTTTATCACCTGCCCAAGATCCACAAGGATCCGACAAACCCACCGGGCAGGCCAATCATTTCAGGCATTGGATCTCTAACTACCAAATTGTCTGAATATGTAGACTTTTTCCTTCAGCCCCTAGTACCGACTCTGAAAGCATAAATCAGAGACACTCCCCATATTATAGAAAAAACTATCTCTCATAGAATGGAAAGATACCTATAAGTGGCTTACTTTAGATGTGAGTGCACTATACACCAACATACCACATCAAATGGGACAAGAGGCTATAAAATACTGGCTGAGTAATTCAACCAACCTCACAGATTAAAAAAAAAGTTTCATTTCTGAATCTATCAGGTTCATTCTGGAGAAAAGCTACTTCAGATTTAATGAGGAGTTCTATTTGCAGATTGGTGGAACAGCTATGGGGACGAAATTCACCCCCAGTTATGCCAATCTGTATATGGGACTTTGGGAGGAAACCTGCATTTAGAACAACAACCCCTACCAGTCACATATAATAGCATGGTCTAGATTCATAGACATCATTATAGTAATATGGGAAGGTGATGACATTGAATTAAAAAAACTTCCTAACTTATATTAATAAAAATGAATTTAATCTAAACTTCACAGATAAATCTAGTGAGACAGAAATTGAATTCCTCGATCTAGTTCTATTCTCAGAAGATGACAACATTTTCACTCGGTTGTACAAAAAACGCACTGATAGTAATGGATACCTCAGTGCCAAAAGCAGACATCACCCAAACTGGATTCACAATATTCCTTACGGGCAATTTCAAAGACTTAAAAGAAATTGTTCCAAAAATAGTGACTTTGAGAGAGAATCAGATCTGCTCAAAATCAAACTATCCAAAGGATATGATGAACAGACCCTAACAAAAGCATATAATAAGGTCTCTAAGATGATAGAGACAACCTCTTACAAGTAGGAAAAAGGGGGAATGACCACAAGAGAAATAAAAAGAAAGGGGGGGGGCACTTTCATTACAACTTACAATAGAAGGGCAAAAGAGATAGAAAGAATTCCCAGGAAGCACTGGCATATACTATCTAAGAACCCCCTGCTAAAGTACATAGGTGAGTAAGCAAATAATATACAGGAAAAACAAAAATCTTAAATCCATAGCCCCCAGTAAACTAGGAAAATAAGGAAAAAGACAAACCAAAGGAGAACTGGTTGAGCTCAAATTCAATCAGCTTTTTTTAAATGAATGACCACAAGAGAAATAAAAAGAAAAGGGAACCACTTTCATTACAACTTACAATACAGGGGCAAAAGAGATAGAAATACCGCACCTATGTAGTATAGCCTGCAACATTGTTATCTTGGGTGGCTAGGACAACTACCACACTGCGTACTGACATCTACACGTAACATAACATCCCGCATCTGCACAGTATTTGCACCACTGTTTACTCTGGTTGCTAAGACAACTGCCCTACGTTACGTACTTAACACTGGCTTTTATTGCAGGACACAAGCGCAAATATATAATGTATTGCGCAAAATCATTGTAAATGAATGCACTTTTCTCCTCGGTTTATTTATTTTTTGTATATCGTGTACACATTTAATCATCAAATATATTTTTATGTTAGACATTAGTGCAATATATGAACTCTTAACACAGCCCCCAACCAATTAGCAATAAGGGGCATTGTTAGGGGTGTGCCGCCGCACAGCTTTATAAATCCTCACTGGATGCTCACTTTTATGGAACCCTCTGATGAAGAAGGATATTAATCCTTTAAAACACGTAAGGGACTTTATAGAGACTTTCACCTAGATTGTTTTGCGTTAGAGGCTATGCGGTGCTAACAAGCAGTTTATGCTCACTGCTCACTTACAGACAGCGCTGGTATTACGGGTTTTTACAACCCAGACAAGAAGTGAGTGTTGAGCAAAATTTTGCTCATTACCGCACTCCAATACCAGCGCTGCTTACGTTAGCGGTTAGCTGGTGTAACGTGCTTGTGCACGATTTCCCATTAGGAATCAACGGGGAGAGCCAGTTGAAAAAAAGTCTAACACCTGCCAAAAAGCAGCGTAAAGCTCCTTAACGCAGCCCTATTGATTCCTATGGGGAAATAAAAGTTATGTCTACACCTAACACCCTAACATGAACCCCGAGTCTAAACACCCCTAATTTTACACTTATTAATGCCTAATCTGCCGCCCCCAACATCACCGCAACCTACATTATATTATTAACCCCTAATCTGCCGCTCCGGACACCGCTGCCACCTACATTATACTTATGAACCCCTAATCTGCTGCCCCCAACATCGCCAACCCCTCTATTATATTTATTAACCCTTAATCTGCCGCCCCCTATGTCGCCGCCACCAACCTACATTTATTAACCCCTAATCTGCAGCCCCCAACGTCGCTGCCACTATAATAAATATATGAACCCCTAAACTGCCACACTCCCGCCTCACAAACATTAGTTAAATATTATTAACCCTTAATCTGCCGGCCCTAACATCGACGCCACCTACCTACATTTATTAACCCCTAATCTTCCGCCCCCAACATCGCTGCCACTATATTAAAGTTATTAACCCCTAAACCTAACCCTAAACCTAACACCCCCTAACTTAAATATAATTAAAAGAAATCTAAATAAAATTAATATAATTATCTAAATTATTCCTATTTAAAAATAAATGCTTACCTGTAAAATAAACCATAAGCTAGCTACAATATAACTAATAGTTACATTGTAGCTAGCTTAGGGTTTATTTTTATTTTACAGGCAAGTTTGTATTTATTTTAACTAGGTAGAATAGTTACTAAATAGTTATTAACTATTTAATAACTACCTAGCTAAAATAAATACAAATAAAACCTAACCTAAGTTACAATTACACCTAACACTACACTATAATTAAATAAATTAACTAAATTAAATACAATTAAATACAATTTAAATAAAATTATCTAAAGTACAAACCCCCCCACTAAATTACAGAAAATAATAAACAAATTACAAGATTTTTCAACTAATTACACCTAATCTAATCCCCCTAACAAATTAAAAAGCCCCCCAAAATAAAAAAGCCATACCCTACTCTAAATTACAAATAGCCCTTAAAAGGACCTTTTGTGGGGCATTGCCCCAAAGTAATCAGCTCTCTTACCTGTAAAAAAATTTCAACCCCCCCAACATTAAAACCCACCACCCACACAATCAACCCTACTCTAAAACCCACCCAATACCCCCTTAAAAAACATAACACTAACCCCTTGAAGATCACCTTACTGGGAGAAGTCTTCACCAACCGGGCTGAAGTCCTTAACGAAGCTGGGAGAAGTCTTCATCCAAGCCGGGCGAAGTGGTCCTCCAGGTGGACAGAAGTCTTCATCCAGACGGCATCTGAATGAAGACTTCTGTCCACCTGGAGGAATAACTCAAGACTACATCTCTGACCCCACACCATACTCCAAGGGGAAAAGAGCTGATACATCCTCATCTCCAAAATAGATATGAGATATCACCGGAGGCTCATGACTGATAGATGTGGCAACTTACCTCATATGATTGAGGTATTTTCTAGTAAGTGTATACCTACCGACAACCTGTGTGTTTTATTTTTCTGCTGGGTTTTTTGAATACAAAAAGAGACTAATTCATTTATTTTCCTTATTATTATTTTTTTTTAATTTTTCATTCACTTATTTATTTATATGTTGTAATAACTATTACTCAAATGCGGATTACATCATTTTTCACGACTGAACTTTCTGAGTTCCTTATCAGCGCTATCTCACCCTCTCCCTCTCATACCTGGTGTCATCCCTCCTCGTACCTCCCAGTGAGGTCTAGTAGTTTGGGGTACATATTTTGAGATTATAGCAGCGGTTTAAGGCTCCTTCAGTGAAGTGTGTTTTTGTAGCACAGACATCTATGAAGCTTGCCTTTTTCCTGTCAGTATATACCAGGTTATAAATATAATTTATTTATATTATTCTTTTAAATAACCTCCAATAAAAATGTATATATGAAACAATTTAAATTAATCTTTATTCCTAAATTCTTGAGATTAGTTAAATTTATAAACACATTGAAATATATTAAGTAGAGACTATCTTTGAATCAACTATGCACGCTTATTCCGTTACAATATTCTATACAACAGTTCATAAAAAAAAATATAGCTTTAAAATTAATCTTACTCACAATGAATCGCATTAAAATACCACAATAAAATACCAGAATATGGACCACTAACTTCACAGTGTTTAGATAAACAATATAACAGATACTTCACACAAATCTAACTGGGTCTCAATAGATTTAAGATAACTTTCAGACAAGTATAATTAAGTTATTTAGTCCACAAATGATTCTATAAAACTTAAATTAAAAACATCAGAGATTGTACATATTATTAATGTAAGCAGCCAAATTATATGAGATTCCACAATAATAAGCCTGACTTAGAGATATGAAATACAAAAGACCTTTATCTAACAAATAAGATTACTTATTAATGTGACTAGTTAAAACTACACAGGACTATGGATATAAACTTATAATGCCAATTGTGCTCTTTACATTTTCAGCTGCAATCTATCTGTAGCAACAAAATACCTTTGATTTAAACATAAAAGTATGAAACAACCCTTTATACGTTACCAAACAACCAAATGAGTGTTCCGCTTCCAGAATTTCTTGTGGGTCATCTAAGAATGATTTATCCACTATGCACAAAGGTACAGGCCTCAAAATGTTATCTTCCTTTGTTCAAGAAAGTGTCCCAAAATGGCAGAGAATATACTTGGCACCAAAACCTGTGTATTTTTCTCTCCAAAAGTTATGCTTCTTTGAGTCTGTCTGTCCTTTATCTAATGTGTGAGGGCATTTATCAAAGATATAACCCCACCTTCCTTTCTTTAATAATTCCCACAATATTTTGATAGGCCCTTACCGATGCTTGTCTCTGATTCGTCCTTAATGAGGATGAGCATTGATTGGTTATTTGGGAGATGCCTCCCTGATTGGCTTATTTAGATTTGCATATGTTCTAATAGTCAATTCGTTGGCTGTCATACCATTTCTGAACTATTGGTGGTAGCAGATAACCAGAAATGCAGTCTCACCATCAATACTGCTGCAGTTTAACTATCTCAAAGAAAATGTTTTTTCAAATAAACTATTTCTTGATATTAATAAAGCAGTCTGGTCACATATCTGTCCCATCTAATATAATCTAGCATACATTCATAGATACCAAACATGAGTATACTTCAATCCTATAATATTTTAGAAAATAACCAAGTTGCATTTGGTTATTATCCCATATTAATACAAATACAGCACATTTCACATTCAATACATCTCTTGACAGTATAATTTTGAGTGCATGAAATACACAATTTATATATAATTTCTGGGACAATTTACTGTTTTCTCCTCAGTCTGAAATGAAAGAAACAATGTTGTTATTCTGAAGTAAGTTGGTTAAACACTTTAAAATATACAGTTATATATTCACTTTAGATTTAAAGGTATTTATTGTGTTAGACACATCTCCCAGGTTTTTATATATATATATAAAATAGATTTGAAAATTATAGACAAATCATTTATATGACTTTTTAAGTATACATTCTGTTATTTAAAATCTAAGCTTTCACCATGTCTGGTAAACAGGAGATCCTGGGTTTCCTGTTTACCTGTTTCTTTTGCATATAATTAGGCCTCAAAGAGTTCAGTCCCAGACCCAGCAACTGTATATCTCCCCATGGGGTCATTAATTTTATTACCCATCTTGGGCAGGAAATCCATATATGGACATACACATCTGAGGGCTCCATAATGCTAATATTTACTTTGAAGTGGCCCTTTGGTCTTATCTATACAGCAGTCTAAATCCTTTGTTCTTGATTTGTCTTAAGCATGAGGGGGCAGGGGCTATAGTGAGACCAATTCATATCAAATTAGATATTAGTCAAAATGAAATATTAGATTATGTGATACATTTGTAGTTTATTCAATGTTATTTCACAGGTACCCTAACATTCCCTTTGTGGGTAGGTTTGGCATATATATATATATATATATATATATATATATATATATATATATATATATATATATAAATATATATATATATATATATATATATATATATATATATATATAAATATGTATTGTACCAAAATATCATCAGGTATGGGTTTTGTCCCTTCAATAAGTAGATAAGCTTAACGCCTAGATTTAGAGTTCTGCGGCCAAAGGGGTGCGTTAGCTACGCTGGCTTCTTTCTGGCCGCACCTTTTAAATACCGCTGGTATTTAGAGTTCACAGAATGGCTGTGTTAGGCTCCAAAAAAGGAGCGTATAGCATATTTACCGCAACTTCAACTCTCGATACCAGCGGTGCTTACGGACGCGGCCAGCTTCAAAAACGTACTCATGCACGATTCCCCCATAGAAAAAAATGGGGCAGTTTGAGCTGAAAAAAACCCTAACACCTGCAAAAAAGCTGCGTTCAGCTCCTAACGCAGCCCCATTGTTTGCTATGGGGAAACACTTCCTACTTCTGCACCTAACACTCTAACATGTACCCCGAGTCTAAACACCCCTATCCTTACACTTATTAACCCCTATTCTGCCACCCCCGCTATCGCTGACCCTTGCATATTTTTTTAACCCCTAATCTGCCACTCCGTAAACCGCCGCTACTTACATTATCCCTATGTACCCCTAATCTGCTGCCCCTAACACCGCCGACCCCTATATTATATTTATTAACCCCTAATCTGCCCTCCACAACGTCGCCTCCACCTGCCTACACTTATTAACCCCTAATCTGTCGAGCGGACCACACCGCTATTATAGTAAAGTTATTAACCCCTAATCCGCCTCACTCCCACCTCAATAACCCTATAATAAATAGTATTAACCCCTAATCTGCCCTCCCTAACATCGCCGACACCTAACTACAAACATTAACCCCTAATCTGCTGACTGGAGCTCACCGCTATTCTAATAAATGTATTAACCCCTAAAGCTAAGTCTAACCCTAACACTAACACCCCCCCTAAGTTAAATATAATTTAAATCTAACGAAATAAATTAACTCTTATTAAATAAATTATTCCTATTTAAAGCTAAATACTTACCTCTAAAATAAATCCTAATATAGCTACAATATAAATTATAATTATATTATAGCTATTTTAGGATTTATATTTATTTTACAGGTAACTTTGTATTTATTTTAACCAGGTACAATAGCTATTAAATAGTTAAGAACTATTTAATAGCTAAAATAGTTAAAATAATTACAAATTTACCTGTAAAATAAATCCTAACCTAAGTTACAATTAAACCTAACACTACACTATCAATAAATAAATTAAATAAAATACCCACAATTACCTACAATTAAACCTAACACTACACTATCAATAAATGAATTAAATACAATACCTACAAATAACTACAATTAAATAAACTAACTAAAGTACAAAAAATAAAAAAGAACTAAGTTACAAAAAATAAAAAAATATTTACAAACATTAGAAAAATATTACAACAATTTTAAACTAATTACACCTACTCTAAGCCCCCTAATGAAATTACAAAGCCCCCCAAAATAAAAAATGCCCTACCCTATTCTAAATTACAAAAGTTCAAAGCTCAAAAGAATCAGCCAATCAGAATCAAGTTCAATCCGATTGGCCGATCCGATCAGCCAATCAGATTGAGCTCGCATTCTATTGGCTGTTCCGATCAGCCAATAGAATGCGAGCTCAATCTGATTGGCTGATCGGATCAGCCAATCGGATTGAACTTGATTCTGATTGGCTGATTCCATCAGCCAATCAGAATTTTCCTACCTTAATTCCGATTGGCTGATAGAATCCTATTAGCCAATCGGAATTCGAGGGACGCCATCTTGGATGACATCCCTTAAAGGAACCGTCATTCTTCAGTTGGACGTCGTCGGAAGAAGATTGGTCCGCGCTGGAGGTCTTCACGATGGAGCCGTTCCTCATCGGATGAAGATAGAAGATGCCGCTTGGATCAAGATGGTTGCCGGTCTGGATCGCCTCTTCTTCCCGGATAGGATGAAGACTTTGGATCCTCTTCTGGACCTCTTCAGCCACAGGATTATGGATCGCCAGCCCCCGCTTGGGTTGGATGAAGATTTTGGAGCCAGGACAGATCTGTGATACCCGGTGAGGTGAAGATAAGGTAGGAAGATCTTCAGGGGCTTAGTGTTAGGTTTATTTAAGGGGGGTTTGGGTTAGATTAAGGGTATGTGGGTGGTGGGTTGTAATGTTGGGGGGGTATTGTATGTGTTTTTTTTACAGGCAAAAGAGCTGAATTTCTTGGGGCATGCCCCACAAAGGGCCCTGTTCAGGGCTGGTAAGGTAAAAGAGCTTTGAACTTTTTTAATTTAGAATAGGGTAGGGCATTTTTTTATTTTGGGGGGCTTTGTTATTTTATTAGGGGGCTTAGAGTAGGTGTAATTAGTTTAAAATTGTTGTAATATTTTTGTAAATATTTTTTTATTTTTTGTAACTTAGTTCTTTTTTATTTTTTGTACTTTAGTTAGTTTATTTAATTGTAGTTATTTGTAGGTATTGTATTTAATTCATTTATTGATAGTGTAGTGTTAGGTTTAATTGTAGGTAATTGTGGGTATTTTATTTAATTTATTTATTGATAGTGTAGTGTTAGGTTTAATTGTAACTTAGGTTAGGATTTATTTTACAGGTAAATTTGTAATTATTTTAACTATTTTAGCTATTAAATAGTTCTTAACTATTTAATAGCTATTGTACCTGGTTAAAATAAATACAAAGTTACCTGTAAAATAAATATAAATCCTAATATAGCTATAATATAATTATTATTTATATTGTAGCTATATTAGGATTTATTTTACAGGTAAATATTTAGCTTTAAATAGGAATAATTTATTTAATAAGAGTTAATTTATTTAGTTAGATTTAAATTATATTTAACTTAGGGGGGTGTTAGTGTTAGGGTTAGACTTAGCTTTAGGGGTTAATACAATTATTAGAATAGCGGTGAGCTCCAGTCGGCAGATTAGGGGTTAATGTTTGAAGTTAGGTGTCAGCGATGTTAGGGAGGGCAGATTAGGGCTTAATACTATTTATTATAGGGTTATTGAGGCGGTCCGCTCGGCAGATTAGGGGTTAATAAGTGTAGGCAGGTGGAGGCGACATTGAGGGGGGCAGATTAGGGGTTAATAAATATAATATAGTGGTCGGCGGTGTTAGGGGCAGCAGATTAGGGGTACATAGCTATAATGTAGGTGGCGGTGATGTACGGAGCGGCAGATTAGGGGTTAATAATAATATGCAGGGGTCAGCGATAGCGGGGGCGGCAGATTAGGGGTTAATAAATATAATATAGGGGTCGGCGGTGTTAGGGGCATCAGATTAGTGGTACATAGGGATAACGTAGTTGGCGGCAATGTACGGAGCGGAAGATTAGGGGTTAAAAAATTTAAATATAGTGGCGGCGATGTGGGGGGACCTCGGTTTAGGGGTACATAGTTAGTTTATGGGTGTTAGTGTAGTTTAGAGCACAGTAGTTAAGAGCTTTCTAAACCGGCGTTAGCCCAGAAAGCTCTTAACTACTGACTTTTTTCTGCGGCTGGAGTTTTGTCATTAGATTTCTAACGCTCACTTCAGCCACGACTCTAAATACCGGCGTTAGAAAGATCCCATTGAAAAGATAGGATACACAAATGACGTAAGGGGATCTGCGGTATGGAAAAGTCGCGGCTGGAAAGTGAGCGTTAGACCCTTTCCTGACTGACTCCAAATACCGGCGGTAGCCTAAAACCAGCATTAGGAGCCTCTAACGCTGGTTTTGACGGCTACCGCCCAACTCTAAATCTAGGCCCAAGTGTTTTGGCCAAAATAGGGAACTGAGATCCTTCTAGATTATAAAAGAATAGAATATTTTTATGTATAATGTAAATGTATAATGTAAAAAAAAAAAAATTGCAATCTACTTATTTCATGTAATTTTGCTTCACTTTCCTATAATTTTGGGATTTGGATTTCACAAGCCAGTTGTTGTTCACTGTAAAAGCTTACTTATATTTGGCTTCAGCAGAGGATTACAAGTGGAGCGGTAATTATAGTGCAGGCTGCGACATCAATATCGCTTGACCATGCTAAATTTGAGTGCAAATTGATATTACAAGTCAATGGTAAAACAAATTTACTACAGAAGGTTTAGTGCGTATGACATCTCTTTAGCGTGCCCTATGATTTCAAAGGAGATTGTGACCTCACTAAACATCACTCATATTACAAGTTGGAAGTTATGGGTTGCGTTTGAGCGAGTCCAAATTGTGCTTGAAGATTTAGCGAGACCTGTAAAAGTAAAGTGTGGGAGTTAAAAAAGTGTAACAAAACAAATTTAAAACATATTAAAATAAAGTATTATATTCACATATATACCTTTTTAAATAAAAAATAGTTAAGTATTAAAAAAAATGTTAATAGTCATACTTTACTAATTTGGGGTCTCGAAAAATGAAAATAACTTCAGAATTTGTTTTATTAGCTCTAGTTTTTGAGATACACTACTTGTGCTTCAGAATATATTCATAGTCAAAAGCAATATTATTGATACAACATAAATAAAAGTTGTTTTTAATCAATCAAATGAATAAATGAAAGTACTATCTGAAATAGTGGCCTATGAAGGAGATCACCTTCTCTTTGTTTGTCGCTTGTACTTCTCTTCTGGCGTATCTCTTGTCACTGTCCAACAGTAGTCAGCAAGCATAGAAGTGTTCCACCTACCCTAATATCTTCAATCCATTACTCAAATGTCTTGGTGGAACCGCTCACCTTGCTCATCACTCACTGCACTGCAGTTGCCAGGGAAGAAGTCTAGATGAGAGTCAAGAAAGTGGATTTTGAGTGACATGATGTAGCTGAATTGATGATACTTTTCTATAAGGTTGTTCACAAGCTCAACATAGTTTCCAGTTTTTTGGTTACCCAAAAAGCCATGCTCAATACCTATAACAGCTTCCCAAACAGCTTTCTTTTTACTCTTTGGCTATATTTTAGAAACAAGAGCATACCGATGGGTAGATTAAAAGTTTTGCGCTAAACAGGGTGCGAAACTAATGCCAAAAAAGTTGCGTTATTTCACTCTCCATAGTGCTACCATTACGAGTTACTAAATAACATTATTAACCTATATTCCGCCACTGCCCAACATTGCCGACACTATAATAAAGTTATTAACCCCTATTCTGCCACTCCCGACATGGCCGACACCTAAATAAAGTTATTAACCCCTATTGCACCGCTCTCCGACATCCCAGACACTATAATAAAGTTAAGAACCCCTAAACATCCAGCCTCCCACATCACCGCCATTAAATAAACCTATTAACCCCTAAACCTCTGGCCCCCCACATCGCCGCTACTAAATAAACCTAATAATTCCTAAACCGCCAGACCCCCCCACGTTGCAAAACACTAAATTAAACTATTAACCCCTAAACCTAACACCCCCTAACTTTAAATTACAATTACAATATAACTATCTTAAAATAAATAAAAATTTACCTGTGAAATAAAAAAACCTAAGTTTAAATTATAACTTAATCTAGCATAACATAACTATTCTAATAAAATAAAAAAACTACCAATTAAAAAATTTAAATTACAAATTTAAAAAAAAACTAACTGCGAAAAAAATTAAAAAATCTAAAATTACAAAAAATAATAAACACTAAATTACGAAAAATAAAAAACCCTATACCCTACAATAAACTATCAATAGCCCTTAAAAGGGCCTTTTGTAGGGCATTGCCCTAAGTTAAACAGCTCTTTTATCTGTAAAAAAATACAAAGTCCTACCAACAGTAAAACCCACAACCCATCCAATCCCCCAAAATTAAAAACCTAACTCTAAAAAATAACCTAAGCTACCCATTTGTATATGCATTGTCCTTAAAAGGGCATTCAGCTCTTTTAAAAAAGCCCAAAGCCCTAATGTAAAAACAAACCCACCCAAAAAAATGAAAAAAAAAACCCTAACACTAACCTCAGAATATCTACTCACGGTTCCTGAAGTCCGGACATTCATTTCCATCCAGGCGGCGAGAAGTTCACTGCGGTTTAGTTTATTGTAGGCTAGAAGGTGTTTTTATTTTGGGGGGGATTTTTTTTTTATAGGGCTATTAGATGAGGTGTAATTGTTTTTATTTTTGATAATTTTGTTTATTATTTGTTGTAAGCTTAGTGTTTTTTTATTTTTCGTAATTTAGTGTTTAATATTCTTGTAATATTAGATTTTTTTTAATTTTTTTCATAGTGTTAGGTTTTTTTTTTAAATTTGTAATTTAGATGTTTTAATTGGTAGTTTTTTTATTTTATTAGAATAATTATGTTAGGTTAATTTATAGTTTACACTTAGTTTTTTTTATTTCACAGGTAAGTTTTTATTTATTTAATTAAATATAGTTATATTGTAATTTTAGTTTAAGTTAGGGCGGTGTTATGTTTAGGGGTTAATAGTTTAATTTAGTGTTTTGCGATGTGGGGGCCAGCGGTTGAGGGGTTAATAACTTTATTATAGTGGTGGCAATGTGGGAGGCCGGAGATTTATGGGTTAATAACTTTATTATAGTGGCGGAGAAGTTGGGGAGTGGTGGATTAGGGGTTAATAGCTTTTTAATAGTGTCAGCGATATGGGGGGCCAGCGGTTTAGGGATTAATAGGTTTATTTAGTGTCAGCGATGATTAGGGGTTATTAAATAGTTGCAATTTGGGTGGGCAGCAGATTAGGGGTAAGTAGTAATAAGTTTAATATAGTGTTTGTGATGCAGGAGGGTGGTGGTTTAGGGGTTAATAGGTAGTTTATGGGTGTTAGTGTACTTTGTAACATTTTAGTTATGAGTTTTGTGAAACATTTTTGTTTCGCAAAATGCATAACTACTGGTCTCAGGTGGCGGTATGGATCATGTCGGTAAAGGCTGTAACGCAAGCATTTTAGCCTAAACGCACAACCTGTAATACTGGCGCTATGAAAATCCCACACAAAATCATCATTTTTTTGAGTGGGGAATGGACGTTGTGTTACAGGCTAAAATGCTTGTGGTATAGTTATACCGATACAACTCGTAATATGCGTTCCTGGCTATTACTCTGGAATTGACATTTTTAAAAAGCCCTAACCCAAAACTCGGAATCTACCTGTGAGAGATTTAAATGCCATATTCATTTTTCGCATGCTGAAATCAATTAGATGTATTTTAAAGTCTGAAACATTTTAATTATTGTGCAGTGTTATCACATACTACCATTCAGAAATATTTACTCTGATTGCATCAATTGAACATCTTTTGTAAACATCTTCAATAAGATGCTTACTGTGCCTTTAAAATAAATGTGTTATTTACATATTAGTTTAATTAAATATACTTTCCTGGTATCATTTATGATTGCACAAGCTGCTGATATTGTACTGACAATTGCCCGCCAGAAGGGGCTGTCCATCACCTCAGTTGGACTTGTCGGGGGTTATTGTAAACCGCAAAGTAGGAGCTGGTGGGATCGCTGATTCTTAACAATCACTTATGCAAACCTGCTCCGAAGCTGCATAAATGTCCCCGATAGTCACATGATACAAAAATATTTATTTAGATTTTTTATGATTCAATATACTTCTATTGTCAAGTTTACTTTGTTTTCTTGGTATCTTATATATATTTGCAAAAGCACTAGCAGTTCTTCAGACACGTGCACACTACTTACCTAGTTATCTCCTCAACAAAGAAATCCATGAGAAAAAAAGCAAGTTTGATAGCAGAAGTAAATTGGATTTTTTTTAAAAAATGTATCCTTTGTCTGAAACATGAAAGAAAAAGTTTGGGTTTCATATCCCTTCAAGAAACAAAGAACATAGGGCGAGATTACATATACAGCATAGGTTTCAGCGCAAATGCTGAAATCCATGCCGCCCTTAAGTTCACCTCACACACCGGCGAATCACATATACAGTCAGATAAACCGATGACATTCAGAAATGTGCAAAAATACACATTTTTGGAGTGGCCAGTGACTTATGGCAGTTTATAAACTGACGGCGCCCAAGTAAAAAACAAAAAAAAAGTTAAAACACCCGTAAAAGTCTAACCTGCCTCCCAAAAATAAACCCAACACATCAAAACCCCTGTATCCGCCATCCCTCTCACATCACAACTAATAATAAAATGTATTAACCTCTAAACCGCCACCCCCCCACGTCACAACTAATAATAAAATGTATTAACCTCTAAACCACCACCCTCCCATAACGCAATCTACCTAATGAAACTATTAACCCCTAATCCGCCAACCCCCCACAACGCAAAGTACCATATCAACACTATTTACCCCTAATCTGCCAACCCCCCACAACGCAATCTACCTAATTAAACTATTAACACCTAAACCACCATTCCCCCACAATGCAAAGTATTAATCTAATCACTAAGCACCCTAACCTAACACCCACTAAATTAACCCCAATTACATAAAATAAAACAGGCTATCTTACAAATAAATTAATTAAAAATACCAAACTTAAAAAATCCTAATTTAAAATTAAAATAAAAAATACTATCATTACATAAAAAAAACTAAAATTAAATTTAAATAAAAGTCTAAGATTACAAAAAATAAAAAAAATCTGAGATTACACCAAAAATAAACTAAATTATCCAAAATAATAAAATTTAAACCTAATCTAATACCCCTATAAAAACAAAAAGCCACCCCAAAATAAAAACACCCCCTAATCTAAGATTAAACTACCAATAGTCCTTAAAAGGGCCTTTTGTAGGGCATTGCCCTAAAGCGATCAGCTCTTTGACCTAAAAAAAATAACATTTCCCCCCTAACATTACAAAACCCCACCCACCCAACCCCCCAAAATAAATAAAGACCTAACTCTAAAAAAACCTAAGCTACCTATTGCCCCCAAAAGGGCATTTGTATGTATGTTGTTAAAAAACAAAAAAGCCCTAATCTAATAAAAAAAAAAAAACTAAAAAAAAAAAACCTAACACTAACCCCAAAAAATGTACGCACCATTCCTGAAGTCCCTACATCTATCTTCTTACATGCGGAGCAAAATCTTCATACAGTCGGCGGCGATCTTCTTCCTTCAGGGTGGCACCATCTTCTATCTTCATCCTGGCGATGCAGAACAGGTACTGCGGCGACATCCAGGGTCCTCTTCTTGCGATCATCTGCCGCACACTGAAGATTGAATGCAAAGGTACTCCTTTTATATTGGGGTACCTTGCATTCCTATTGGCTAACATTTTCAAATTAGCCAATAGGATGAGAGCTACTGAAGTCCGATTGGCTTTTCAAATTGTATGCAGCACCGTATATGTGGTCGCAACATCCGACAAAAAATAGATGATGCCGGCTTTTGCAAGCAAACCCGCATATGTGATCAAGCCTATAATGTAGATATAAGCATGTGGATTGTGTTGAACATGTTTGAATACCTAAAGAATATTTAGGATTTAAAATAAGTATTGGTCAGGTCCGGCTAATACAACATGGCATAACATTGTCTCTTGAACCTGCAATTATTTATTTTGTAAGAAATAAGTAGTTAAAATTGATTATTGGACTGACGGATACAACAAACCAGTTGGAACACACAAGAGATAACGGTAACGAGAAGTGCATCTCTTAACGGTGCATGGATGACACTTTTGTTTTACTGCCTATAATGATTTTTAGCTTGTAAGTAGCAGCCTACAGGATAGGGATAACATACTGGATATTAAACTGTTTTTGATACATTAATTAGATACTTTGTTGCTCTCTTTTTCTTTTCAATCTTTTGTAGTTTAAAGTGAGCTCATAAGATTATAACCTTTTTAAAATATCATGTACACTGAATTTAGGACTAGATTACAAGTGGCGCGCTGTTGCACAAAAGTAATATTGTGTTTATTGTGGATCTTTGCTTATGTAGGAAGTAGCGCACTATTATGAGTTGAAAGTAAATGCGTTCACTTGAGCGCAATTAAATTTAAAATAAGTTGGGATAGCGTGACCTAAGAGCTCTGGTAAACTATTACACAAGTCAAAAAAAGCTCAACTCTATCGGGGTTAACTTGTGTTCAGGAGCGCAAACTACTGCTCCACTTCTATTCAAGCCATTAATCAGTAGAGTATTTTTTTCTTATTGATCTATGTCTGTATATTCTTCCATGGTCATGGAAAGCACAAACAATTTGAAAGTAAAACATTTTTGCAGAAGTATTAACCCGACCCACGCAAAAAAATGAAGTCTGAATATTGTGACTGCGTTAACGTATTTCCCCATATTAAATGGAGTGAGAAAAGTAAAAAAACTAACACCCATTTCACTCAAACACGATCACATTTAACCAGATGCGCTAACCCAACGTGAACATATTAATATTTCACATTCAAATGTTCTTCACAAAGAATAATATGTTCTATGTATTCATAAATAAACATTTATATATATATATATATATATATTATTTGTTTTGCTAAAATAGATAAATACACATATATATATATATATATATATATATATATATATATATATATATATATATATATATATATATATATATATATATATAGAGAGAGAGAAGAAAGTAAAATGTGTTCACTCAGTATACTGGGTAGACACAAGTGATACTCTATAGTTGGCGCTAGTCAGTATTGTGTATGGTATAGTGGCAGCTATATGGGACAAATACTGGTTGAGATGTGAGGTCCCAGTCAGTAAGTGAAAAATGTGTATACAAGAATAGATACAGCGCCTATATATCCATTTAAAATATGGATGGTGTATGGGAATATGAGTGAGAACTAGAGCTGATTATTAGATAGATAATAGCAATTAAAAGAATATTTAAAAAATATAAATTATTAGAATCAATTATGCTTGAAGAATGATGAATAGATTATGAAACAGTGTTCATATGAGTCTTTAGACAATATATAGTCCGTAGTAAATCTTCATAAGCAGTTGGTATCAGTAAATAGATGGTATGTAATACCCTTACCAGATATTACCTCAATCTGATGAGGTAAGTATGCCGCACTGGGGGTATATACAGATGGTAGAATCTTCTCCTTGTATTCAGATGTGGTGCCTCTTGGGTTTTCGTGAGCCTCCTGGAGTATGCAGGGATATGTTTCTTGTTGTAGATAGATCCCTTGTACTTCCTTTATGTTGGTAGTTAGCCTCTTGGAGTACCTTTTCTGTCTACGGCTGCTGAGGCTGTCAGTCTGTGTGCCGTGCAGTGCTGCTGGTGGGTCTAACTGCCGCTGAGGTCTGCTCCCTCACACAACTCAAGTTGTTTTGCGCTCTCTCTCCTTCACTGCAGCTGTCTGAGCAGCCTCTACCAGTCGGCGGCCCACCAGGATTTTTCCCGGTATCCCGGCGGCCCAATCTGGCCCTGGGAGTCTGCAGAGGCTTAGATACAAGTGTATACCAAGACAGAAAAGGTACTCCAAGAGGCTAACTACCAACATATATGTATGATATAAAAAGTCTACACACCCCTGTTAAAATGTCAGGTTTCTGTGATGTAAAAAAACGAGACAAAGATAAATAATTTCAGAACTTTTTCCACCTTTAATGTGACCTATAAACTGTACAACTCAATTGAAAAACAAACTGAAATCTTTTAGGTAAAGGGAAATAAAAATAAAAAAATAAAATAATATGGTTGCATAAGTGTAAACACCCTTTTATAACTGGGTATGTAGCTGTGTTCAGAATTAAGCAATCACATTCAAAATTATGTTAAATAGGAGTCAGTACACACCTGTCATCATTTAAAGTGCCTCTGATTAACCCCAAATAAAGTTCAGCTGTTCTAGTAGGTCTTTCCTGACATTTTGTTAGTCGCATCCTACAGCAAAAGCCATGGTCCGCAGAGAGCATCTAAAGCATCAGAGGGATCTCATTATTAAAAGGTATCAGTCAGGAGAAGTGTACAAAAGAATTTCCAAGGCATTAGATATACCATGGAACACAGAGAAGACAGTCATCATCAAGTGAAGAAAATATGGTGCAACAGTGACATTACCAAGAACTGCATGTCCCTCCAAAATTGATGAAAAGACGAGAAGAAAACTGGTCTGGGAGGCTGCCAAGAGGCCTACAGCAACATTAAAGGAGCTGCAGGAATATCTGGCAAGTACTGGCTGTGTGGTACATGTGACAACAATCGCCCGTATTCTTCATATGTCTGGGCTATGGGGTAGAGTGGCAAGACGGAAGCCTTTCTTACATCCAAGCCCGGCTAAATTTTGCAAAAACACATCTGAAGTTTCCCAAAAGCATGTTGCAAAAGTTGTTTTGGTCTGATGAAACCAAAGTTTAACTTTTTGGCCATAATTCCGAAAGATATGTTAGGCGCAAAAACAACACTGCATATCACCAAAAGAACACCATACCCACAGTGGAGCATGGTGGTGGCAGCATCATGCTTTGGGGCTGTTTTTCTTCAGCTGGAACTGGGGCCTTAGTCAAGGTAGAGGGAATAATTAACAGTTCCAAATACCAGACATTATTGGCACAAAACCTTCAGACTTCTGCTAGATAGCTGAACATGAAGAGGAACTTCATCTTTCAGCATGACAACGACCCGAAGCATACATCCAAATCAACAAAGGAATGGCTTCACCAGAAGAAGATTAAAGTTTTGGGATGGTGCAGCCAGAGCCCAGACCTGAATCCAATTCAAAATCTGTGGGGTGATCTGAAGAGGGCTGTGCACAGGAGATGCCCTTGCATTCTGACAGATTTAGAGTGTTTTTGCAAAGAAGAGTGGGCAAATCTTGCCAAGTCAAGATGCGCCATGCTGAAAAACTCATACCCAAAAAGACTGAGTGCTGTAATAAAATCAAAAGGTGCTTTAATAAAGTATTAGTTTAAGGGTGTTCACACTTATGCAACCATATTATTTTATTTTTTTATTTTTATTTCCCTTTACCTAAAAGATTTCATTTGTTTTTCAATTGAGTTGTACAGTTTATTGGTCTCATTAAAGGTGGAAAAAGAACATTCAGAATGGAACCAAGCCCTGTAATAAAGCTCTCTGTCAACTATGTCAACACATTTGTGAAAACAGCACAGCAAATCACAAGACTAAATCCTATAACATTAAAGGGGCATATTCATGGATATCTGTAAATGTGGTATACATGATGCACTGCATGTGAAGTGGGATGTTATATTCGAGAAACAAGCCAAAAACTGCACCTTCGAATGAACTTACACAGACACTCAATCAAAAATCACTGTGAAACAAAATACTGTACCAATATTGGTCACCAATTCACCCAACCTGAAAACTCTATCCAAAACCTCAAAATCAAGATTCTCAGAGGCAACTTCAAAAACACCATGGAAAGAAAAACCTTTGAAATGAAAATGATAATGCACTTCAATTTGTTAATCTGGACTAAATGCAGACTCTGGGTTCATGACACATTATTAAACATTTTCATATAGTATATTACATTGTATATTCCACACTCTATGCATGGGTACACAGGTAAGCCTATGTCCACACTTTTGTCATTATTATTATTCCCTTTTTGTCTTTCTTTCCTTTCTCCTTTTTTGACTATTTTATATTCCCCCTGTATACCTAATTTCACATCTTAATACATATTGATTCCATGTTGATATATAGATTCATGTCAGTATATGCTCTATGTAAAACTATATATTTCCCCTGTCTGTTCTCCTACACTGGACACTGTGTGCCTCTGCCCCCCTCCTCTCCCTGCACTCAGACCTCTGTAATACTTTCTGTTCTTTTTAGCCACCCTGTGTTTAAGATGTAATCTGTAAATTCTATTGAATTGGTCAGTATTGCTTCAGACTTGAGAAAAGAAAGATTTTTCTTGAAAGCTTGTTAATTTATAAATGTATAGTTAGGCCAATAAAAAAGTATCATTGCTCATTGCAATACTCTTGTTACTTTGATATATATATATATATATATATATATATATATATATATATATATATATATATATATATATATATATATTATATATATATATATATATATATATATATATATATATATATATATATATATATATATATATATATATATATATATATATATATATATACAATTATATAAAGGTTTATATAGATTTATACAGATATATATAGAAATATATATTTATAAATACTTAGAACTTATTCCCCTATGTGAAGAACATTTACAGTACATACATAGTTAAACACTTTATAAAATATTAATATTGCATAATTGCTATCACTGTTTACCATAACTTGTTTCTAATAAGCATACTCTGACATTCAGATAAAAGATTTTTATTTAAACAATGCACCTTTTCCTTCACTGGCTATTTGAATAGTTGGCAAAAAAGTGTTACTGACTGAGAATATATAAAAAAGCGATCATACGGAAATCTAACCTATTTTTATACATGCATAGTACAGTATATAAGAGAAATTAAGGACTGCATTTTAAGTTATTTGCCTATACAATGAATGTTGTTAAAAACAGCAGCATTTGTATTACAAGGGCATAACCATGAAAAAGACGCACGGATATGTTTTAATTGATTTCAATTGCAGTGGCTAATTACAAAAATGTAAATGGTGTTTACGCTGATCAACCAATCACTGTAATGATTTTTCTAGAGTTACTGGATGAACTTAAAGGAACATGAAACACATTTTTTTTCTTTCCTGATTTAGAAAGAACATGCAATTTTAAACAACTTTCCAATTTACTTCTAATATCTAATTTGATTCATTCTCTTGATAACGTTTGTTGCAAAGCATATCTAAATAGGCTCAGTAGCTGCTGATTGGTGGTTGCACATAGATGCCTTGTGTGATTGGCTCATCCCATATGCATTGCTATTTCTTCAAAAAGGATATCTAAAGAATAAAGCAAATTAAATAATAGAAGTAAATTGGAATGTTGTTTAAAATTGTATTCTCTATCTGAACCATGACAGCAAAATTTTGGGTTTCATGTCCCTTTAAAGAGACAGTGTACACTAGATTTTTATTTGCAGAAATGTTTTGTAGATGATCCATTTATATAGCCCATCAGGTAGTGTTTTTGTAACAATGTATAGTTTTGTTTATTTTTAAATAACGTACTGATTTTCAGACTCCTAATCAAGCCCCAAAATTTTAAATGTATACTTATGTATACATACTCCTGGCTGTGTAATAGGTCTTTTCATATGCAGTGGAGGGAGGAAGGGGTATCTGCTCTTCTTGCGGTCCCAGCCCCTTTCAGTGTGTGTCCCAGCCTAACCTCATCAACAGTGCTAAACTGAGAGCTTCTAAGTAAATTTTTTAAAAGGTTTTATAATGTATTTTTATATCAGTTTATGTGGATATTCTTCTTTATCACAGCGTCTATTACATGCAGTTATATGAAAATTGTTGTATACAGTCCCTTTAAGCCTCACAATTTAGGAACAGGTCTGAATGCACACATCAAGCAGTCATTGTGTAGCTTGTAGGAAATTTAGGATTTTGAATTCCATGGAATGCACTTTGGGGTCTCTAGGGACAGTTGAAAAATTTTTTTTTTAAGATTTAAATTACAAAAAAGTGGGCAAAATAAATAATGAAAATATATAGAAATTTTTTTTGTTTCTCCTTTTTAATAATAAATATTTTGGGCTAGATTACAAGTGGCGCAATTTTTTTTGCGTTATCGAAAAACTTTGCTAGGATTTAAATTTTTGCACTTGTCGGGTTGCGTTAGTATTACAAGTTAAAAAATGTTTTAACACGTTTTCGCTTGCATGTGTATTCCCCCAGAGAAATCAATGGAGTAAAAAAAAACTACTAACACCCGAAATTTCGCAAACATCAACGTCTTTTCATTTTCCCCATAGAAGTAAATGAAGAAAAAAATGGTTGAAACAAAACACCTATCGCACATACGACATAGCAAATTCGCATTATAAAATGTGAAATATTTACAGAAAATACATATTTAAAAATGTTATTAAATATGAATATTGCATAAATATGTTTTTATAAATACATTAAAATATATGTAGACATTTATAGACATATATGTGTACAGGGAGTGCAGAATTATTAGGCAAATGAGTATTTTGACCACATCATCCTCTTTATGCATGTTGTCTTACTCCAAGCTGTATAGGCTCAAAAGCCTACTACCAATTAAGCATATTAGGTGCATCTCTGTAATGAGAAGGGGTGTGGTCTAATGACATCAACACCCTATATCAGGTGTGCATAATTATTAGACAACTTCCTTTCCTTTGGCAAAATGGGTCAAAAGAAGGACTTGACAGGCTCAGAAAAGTCAAAAATAGTGAGATATCTTGCAGAGGGATGCAGCACTCTTAAAATTGCAAAGCTTCTGAAGCGTGATCATCGAAAAATCAAGCGTTTCATTAAAAATAGTCAACAGGGTCGCAAGAAGCGTGTGGAAAAACCAAGGCGCAAAATAACTGCCCATGAACTGAGAAAAGTCAAGCGTATAGCTGCCAAGATGCCACTTGCCACCAGTTTGGCCATATTTCAGAGCTGCAACATCACTGGAGTGCCCAAAAGCACAAGGTGTGCAATACTCAGAGACATGGCCAAGGTAAGAAAGGCTGAAAGACGACCACCACTGAACAATACACACAAGCTGAAACGTCAAGACTGGGCCAAGAAATATCTCAAGACTGATTTTTCTAAGGTTTTATGGACTGATGAAATGAGAGTGAGTCTTGATGGGCCAGATGGATGGGCCCATGGCTGGATTGGTAAAGGGCAGAGAGCTCCAGTCCGACTCAGATGCCAGCAAGGTGGAGGTGGAGTACTGGTTTGGGCTGGTATCATTAAAGATGAGCTTGTGGGGCCTTTTCGGGTTGAGGATGGAGTCAAGCTCAACTCCCAGTCCTACTGCCAGTTTCTGGAAGACACCTTCTTCAAGAAGTGGTACAGGAAGAAGTCTGCATCCTTCAAGAAAAACATGATTTTCATGCAGGACAATGCTCCATCACACGCGTCCAAGTACTCCACAGCGTGGCTGGCAAGAAAGGGTATAAAAGAAGAAAATCTAATGACATGGCCTCCTTGTTCACCTGATCTGAACCCCATTGAGAACCTGTGGTCCATCATCAAATGTGAGATTTACAAGGAGGGAAAACAGTACACCTCTCTGAACAGTGTCTGGGAGGCTGTGGTTGCTGCTGCACGCAATGTTGATGGTGAACAGATCAAAACACTGACAGAATCCATGGATGGCAGGCTTTTGAGTGTCCTTGCAAAGAAAGGTGGCTATATTGGTCACTGATTTGTTTTTGTTTTGTTTTTGAATGTCAGAAATGTATATTTGTGAATGTTGAGATGTTATATTGGTTTCACTGGTAAAAATAAATAATTGAAATGGGTATATATTTGTTTTTTGTTAAGTTGCCTAATAATTATGCACAGTAATAGTCACCTGCACACACAGATATCCCCCTAAAATAGCTAAATCTAAAAACAAACTAAAAACTACTTCCAAAAATATTCAGCTTTGATATTAATGAGTTTTTTTGGGTTAATTGAGAACATGGTTGTTGTTCAATAATAAAATTAATCCTCAAAAATACAACTTGCCTAATAATTCTGCACTTTTATATATATATATATATATATATATATATATATATATATATATATATATATATATATATATATATATATATACTGTCTATATATTTACACATACAAATAAATCCTTATGAATGTATATGTATGTGTCACAATGTTAAAGCCATTTGCCTAACTTTTTTCTCTATTTAGGCAGTGTTAATATGAGTATAAGTGTAATGTATTTTTGAAGGGTTTTGTGAAACTTTTTTGTTTCGGAAAATATTTAACCACAGCTCTGAGATTGCGGTAAGGATTAAAACATAAAGGTCAACATCAGCTAAATGAAAATGGCTCAAGAAAACATGATTGTCCTAGCGCAAAACCATTTGTGCCTCACTTGTAATCTAGCCCTTTATGGGTTCTTTTTTTATAGTTTCAGAATTGAATGTCCATTTAAATAAAGCTTGTATGACAAAGTTAATATTTTTTAAATCATTTTTAAAATTACAAATTTTAAATCTTGATGGTTTAAATTGAAAGTGAATAAAAATATGTAATTGTTTATTGATTAGGATATCTTGGATATGTATAATAACCTAACTTTTTATAAAAATAAAATAAAAATAAAATAAATTAAGTTCTCCAAACATGAGTTAGGGAAACAGATCTTGTATACAGCACATTCATATTCTCTTGCATTTTAAGTCTGCTGATTGATATAATTATGAGATATTATTGTTGCAGAGTCACGAATGCAAAAGTCCTATATTGTTCTTGTACTTTGCAGTTTTTTTTCATCGGTATAAAAAATAATAGAGGTGCTTGTTGGCTCTTTCATTGCAATTATATGCCCATTAGTAACCAGGTTACCGCCAAAAGATCAACCTCTATAACTGGATGAAAAAAAGAAAATGTTTTTGATGTTTAGGTGGAGTTAATTTAGTGTAGTTAAATATTATATAAAGTTAGTAATCTGATTTTTGCATTTATTGACTCACATTAACCTATTTTTGTTTTTTTGTTTTGATGATTATCATTACTTAGGGTTACATGCAAGTTAAAAGTCAAAATTAAACTTTCATGATTCAGATAGGGCATGCAATTTTAAATAACTTTCCAATTTACTTTTACCATCAAATTAGCTTTTTTCTTTTGGTAGTCTTTGTTGAAAGCTAAACCTAGGTAGGCTTATATGCTATTTTTTAAGCCCTTGAAAGCCGCCTCTTATCTCAGTGCCTTTTGTCAGTTTTTATACAGCTAGACGGTGTTAGTTCATGTGTGCCATATAGAAAACATCATGCTCACTCCTGTGGAGTTACCTAGGAGTCATCACTGATTGGCTAAAATGCAAGTCTGTCAAAAGAACTTAAAAAAGGGGGCAGTCTGCAGAGGCTTAGACACAAGGGGGTCAATTTAACTGATTGTAACTGTTTCTGCACAAGCCTTAACTCGTATGCCTCCTCTGAGGCAGCAGACATCAATCGGGTTGATTGACACCCCCTGCTAGTGGCCATTTAGCTGCGAATCTGCAGGGAGCAGCATTGCACAAGCAGTTCACCAGCACTGCTTGTGCAATGATAAATGCTGACAGCGTATTCTGTCTGCATTTATCGATGTGCGGTGGACATGATCCGCTACAGCGGTTCATGTCCGCTCGCACTTTGTTAAATAAGCCCCACAGTAATCACATAGGTAAAAAGTATATTAATATAACAGTGCAAAACTGGCAAATGGGTAATAAAGGGATTATCAATCTTTTTTAAACATTCTGGAGTAGACTGTCCATTTAAAACATACATTTTCCCAATCAATTTGTGTATGAATATTGGGAAACAAATGTAGAGTGTTTAAAGGGAAACAAAAGTATACAAAGAAAATGCTCTAATGTGTTACTTACATATAACTATGGGCGCCATGTACTAAGGCGTCAACATTTTCGCACAGACCATATCGAAATAACCCGCCGGCATTCGCACCATGCGGATAGAACTTCATTACATGCATGTACTAAAAACCAAGCCGTAAAATTTTGCGTCTATTGTGTCTCGAAGACAATCGGATTATTGATAACTTTGAAGCTTCGTTCGGCACGAAAGAGCAAAGTTACTAAGCAGTCTGCGACCTAATTGGTTTAGTTCTTCACCCACGTGACCATCTAGGTGTCATAATCGTCAGACAAGCGGCAACGTCTGGCTGCTGACATGTATAAGAATGTGCATTTTCCCAGAAATCTTAGAATATTGTTTATTTACTTTTCGGTATTCACTTTGAGAAGATGGCTTGTTCCGGAGATTCAGCAACTTCTAAGAAGACTCGCAACCCTAATTTCTCTCATCAACAGAATGTTGTACTTGTTGATCTAGTACTCAAATATTATGACAATATTTATGGTAGTCGAGTCAAGCAAACCCCCGGTGCTCGTAAGAAGTTTATTTGGGAAAAAATTAGTGACGCTGTGAGTGCTCAAGGACCAACTAAAAAATATATCGACTCCTGCAAAAAAAGGTTCAACGATATAAAGCGTCAAACTAAAGCCAAAGTTTCCAAAGAAAAGCAATATGCACGTGGTACTGGAGGCGGACAACCTTATGTCGCAGATTTGACTGACTTCGAAAGAAAAGTTTTACAGAGGCTTGGCACGGAGGTCATTGAAGGCATAACTGATGACTGTGATAGCGATATTCGAGGTAATTATAAATTAATCTCCAAATTAATATTTATATTGTTTAATTGTCTGCACCAAAAATGTGTATCTTACGTTAATGTTTTATAAAATTATATTCTGTAACTGAATCTTGATTGAAAAATGTTTGGTTTACTGTCCCTTTAAAATAGATTTTGTAATTTGATTACTTCTCTGTGTATCTATTTCTTTAAAGTTCCAGTGAAGCAAAAATTATGCATTCATGATTCATAAAGAGAGCATGAAAAATATTTTCAAGTTTCTAATATACTCCAATTTTTTTTTTCTATTGCTTTATTTATTTTAAAAAATAAGGCCTACATGGAACATGGAAAGCACTTTTTTTTAAAGTTAAATGAAACCCAAATGTTTGATTTAGAAAGAGCATGCAATTGTAATCAACTGTATAATTTATTTTTATTATCTAATTTGCTTTATTTTCTTTATATTATTTGTTGAAAAACATATATTGATATGCTCAGTAGCTGCTGATTGGTGGCTGCACATATATGTCTTTTGTCATTGGCTCACCCATGTGCATTGCTATTTCTTCAACAAAGGATATCTAAAGAATGAAGCAAATTAGATAATAGAAGTAAATTGAAATGTTTTTTAAAATTGTATTCTCTATTGGAATCATGAAAGAAAGATGGGTTTAGTGACCCTTTACTTAGTGCATTTCAAATAAAGATACAAATTGAAGGTAGAAAATTTAATAATAGGAGTACATTTTACATTTGCTTAGCATTGCAAAAATTGCACCTAAAGTTTTAATTTTATTTAATGTATTAATTGAAATCTGTATTTACTATTTCATAGGTGGTTCTGTTCGAGCATCGACCTCTTCATCTGTCCATACCCCATCAACCTCTTCATCACAGCTACCACGTCCTTCGACATCTCATCATGTGAATATAAGACAAGAACCACAACATGGGCAATATATACGTTCCACAACCAATACCAGCCACAGCCTATCGTCTGCTGATACTATTCCAGAAGTAAGGAGCAGTACACCAGATACAGCTGTTGGAAGAAGCTCTGGTATGTATCTTTAAACCACTTATATATACACCTTTAAATATTTTAATATAAATTATATATTAATCTTTAATTTTTATTTTCACAGCAGATGTCGGACGTCTCTTCAGAGCCATGGTGACCGATTCTGCACCACTTTTTGATCGTAAGTTACTTTTGTAAAGTAAATATAGGATGACAAGACAAATAATTTTGGTACAAAGTAACTGTAAAATTTAAAACTTATAATGTCTATAGATTGATATTCAAACTGTGAGACTGTGAGATGGATGGATTTTATATGCAAACAGTTTAACCATGTAAAATCACAATTATTTATTAGGAAGGCCTTTAATCTTATTGTTTAAATCCAACATGACTGTATAAATTTCTCTTGTATAGTAACCCCTCTAACCATTACTGTAGGAACAAATTTTTATCTGCCCCTTTTCTTTTTTTTTTACTTTATTTCTAAATTTCTAATTCTTTTTTTTCTTAGATATCGGTGAGGAGGATGATTCTTCTAGAGAGGTCATTCTGAATCTTGATCCAGTTACAGCTCCAGAGGTTAGATCTCAAGAAAGTGGAAGCCTAACTCCTGACCTAACACAGATGGCACAAGATCAGGATTTGGATATTCATGAGCCTGTAATAAACCCCTCTAATGATGATGAAAATCCAAATTCACCAACTGATCATGTAGTTCAAGAACAGGCAATTGAACCTTTGGAACAACCACAATCTGAACCTATTGTCCAAGAGCAGACACTTTTGGAAGATGCTGCTCTAAATGAGATGTTAAATCTTGCCAGAGGATATAGAGCAGACAGTAGACAGGTTCAGGATATTTTTTCTGGACATTTAGAAAGGTTTGACAATTACAACCAGCAACGGTTGGAACTGGACCGTGAAATCTTTCACTGGCAAAGAGAAATGGACAGGGAAAGGAACCAACATATAACCAGGGCCTTGGCAATAGCCGAAAATAACATGCAGATGGCTCAAACTACTATGCAAACTTTGTTAGATTTTATTAGAGATAGACATCAGAGCCAAGAGTCGCCAGATCTGAAAAGACAACGGTTGCATTAGTGCAGTTTTTTTAATTTTTTAAGTTATTATTATTGTTTTTTGTTGATCCAGAATATATTGTTATTGTTATTTGTACATAGGTTTATTAAAGTTTATTCTTATTTGATTTTATTTTCTTCTTATTTTCTAAATTTACTTGTAATCATTTAAAGGTTTAAAATTAATTGGACACAAAGACAAATCTAATTGAACCAAATGTAAAATGTATTAAATCCGGATTTTTAACAAATATGAAACAAAAAGGCATTATAAAAAAAGATATGAGGGTCCTCCCGGGCCACTACAGTCATTTTTGGTTTTGAAATTCACCATTTTAACATTCAAAAAAATGACAATTTTAATGTCATCAAAGTGCAAATGAAAAAAAACAAAACAAAAAGAAAACAAATTAAATTAAAATGCAATCATTGCTTATCTGTTTTCCATAACATAACTTTTGTAGAGATTTTGAACCTGTGTATTTAAATTCTTGATAACATCCATTATTTGTTTAATTTCTTCACAAACAGAGGATTGCACTTGTGATACAACTTGTACCCCGGAATCTAGATAAGGAAAAATAAATTATAAAAAAAATTAAGGATTGTGAGAACATTTTTATAATAAAAATCGTTTGTTAATAAGCAGTTATCAATAATGTATTACCATTTATATTAGAGGGGGTATTTTCCATAGCTGGACTTGTCTGTGTAGATTTAGAAACCATAGATATGTCCAAGTCATTATCAATATCAGAGATATTGGTTTAGTTTTTCTCACTACTTGCATCTGAAAAATATATTTATAATTTGATGTATATATTTTTTTATTGATTTGACTAAAATATTTAATAATATACTAAATTTAAAAATAATAAACAATTACCTAGTTGAATTGAGGGTGAAATGAATGACATCCTTTCAGGATCATTATTTTCTTCATTGTCACTATCTATGAAAGATTATTTAAGAACACAATTATAAAAATTTGAATGTGAAAAATGTAATGGTACAAAATACCTTCTGTAGAAGACAATTGTAATATTCTTCTGAACCTTTTTTTCTTCAACACTCTTTTATTGGTTTCTGTTAATAACAAAAAAACCTATTCATGATTAAATGTATCAGTTCTATAACTATAGATATTTAAACCATGGTTCCTTTTGTACCTTGAGGTGTATGTACGACAGTTAGGCGCCTGATACCTCCTTTCTTTGGGGACAATTGTCTGTCACGCAAAGACAGTGGCAAGGGTGGGGATCTAGCCTCACTTCTAGGTGTCAAATTTAGAATAGGCCTTACAGATTGTGTATCGTTCCGGTTCCGGTGGGTGGAGCCAGCATCGCTCGCGGAATTGAGTGTGGACGCTGAAGGCTCACCCTTCCATATGCCCGTTGTTGGAGGCTGGATATATCCCTAGGGCACCTGCACCTATCCCGAGGTGTTACTGGTTGGAACGGCGGAACAAGCTGACCGTCTCATTTGCTAGAGCCAGACCTATTGAAGTGAGGGGTCAGACGTCCCATAAGACTCTCTTTAGTATTGAATGTGGATGGGCACATGATTGTCTATGTGTGAGGAGAGGTGTGCAATAAGATGGGGCTGAAGCCCAGAAATCCCTTATCAATCAGATCCTGTACATGAAGTTGTTCAGCCTACGGGGGAACTACAAGACCGAAATTGTTACAGCAGGGCCAGTCGGCTACCTACTGCCCACCGCTCCCCAAGAGGTTTGAGACATAGAGAAGATCAATGGCGGTGGCACATAGTTAGCTGTAAGATCGCCTGTCTATTGCAGCATAGGAGTCCCGAGCCGCGCGGAGGACCAGCGGTAGTGATAATGCAGCGATCCTCTACAATTCGTACCCGTTGGTACACGAGACCTTAAAGAGGTACCTAGCTTGAGTAAATCCACATATTGCCTAGAGGAGGAATCAACTGTAGTATGCAGCAGAGGGGCAGAAAAAAAAATCCTCCGGATCTCAGCTAAAGATGATTTGAAGCTCTCTGTGAAAGCGCAAGTATTCGCTACTATTGTTTCATCTCAGCATAGGGACCTTGCTATCTTTTTCCTATGCAAAGCTCCTATCAATCTGGCTGCTGCTTATCTTGAGCTGGTTTGACATTGCTTGACTTTGCTTGACTTTGCCTGACTTTGCTCTGACGTTGCTTTGCTTGCCTTTACCTATTTTCTCCCTCAAGCAGTACTAGCTGGCTATAGACTGTTGCCTCTCTTCTCCCCCAAGCAGCACTAGCTGGCTATAGACTATTGCCTAATTACAGCCTAACTATAACAAATACAGTTTTTTTTGTTTATTTTTTTCCCCTTTTGTTCTTTTTAAATGATGTTAAATGATCCTGAAGCCTCATTATAAGATATGGTTAGTCTTATTCATAGAGTCTATAGTAGTTAGCCTATAAATTATATTAGTCAACCTACCTTGGCTCTGGTTAAATAGTGTCACTTATTATATTGATGCCATTTTGTCCTTATTGGAGTCTTATGGCAGAATATGTTTTCTTATGTCAAAATGATTTAAATTTAAGTTTGGGTTATATCTATATCTCTCCATATACGCTGAGCTATATATTTGCTTATTAATCCCAATGTGCTCTCTGTTAATTTGTCTGTACTATGATAATGTAACAGTCTTGTTTGTTGTTTGCAAGGATTACTGTAGTTTTAGTAGTAGGTCCTTAAAATTTCACTATCTAGGGAAAAGATATAAGACTATAAGGCCTAGATTTAGAGTTCGGCGGTAAAAGGGCTGTTAACGCTCCGCGGGTTTTTTTCTGGCCGCACCATAAATTTAACTCTGGTATCGAGAGTTCAAACAAATGCTGCGTTAGGCTCCAAAAAAGGAGCGTAGAGCATTTTTACCGCAAATGCAACTCTCAATACCAGAGTTGCTTACGGACGTGGCCGGCCTCAAAAACGTGCTCGTGCTCAATCCGATTGGCCGATCCCATCAGCCAATCAGATTGAGCTCGCATTCTATTGGCTGATCGGAACAGCCAATAGAATGCGAGCTCAATCTGATTGGCTGATTGGATCAGCCAATCGGATTGAACTTGATTCTGATTGGCTGATTCCATCAGCCAATCAGAAAATTCCTACCTTAATTCCGATTGGCTGATAGAATCCTATCAGCCAATCGGAATTCGAGGGACGCCATCTTGGATGACGTCCCTTAAAGGAACCGTCATTCGTCGTCTAGTCGTCGGAAGAAGAGGATGGATCCGCGCTGGAGGTCTTCAAGATGGAGCCGGTCGTCATCGGATGGAAGAACATAGAAGATGCCGCTTGGAGAAGATGTTTGCCGGTCCGGATGTCCTCTTCTTGCCGGATAGGAGGAAGACTTTGGAGCACCGGATTATGGATCGCCAACCCCCGCTTGGGTTGGATGAAGATCTTGGAGCCAGGACGGATCGGTGATACCTGGTGAGGTGAAGACAAGGTAGGAAGATCTTCAGGGGCTTAGTGTTAGGTTTATTTAAGGGGGGTTTGGGTTAGATTA
The DNA here is from genome assembly GCF_027579735.1 of Bombina bombina. Lineage (NCBI taxonomy): Eukaryota > Metazoa > Chordata > Amphibia > Anura > Bombinatoridae > Bombina > Bombina bombina. Next base: position 936,757,982 of record NC_069501.1, on the reverse strand, counting down.
GGGGTATGTGGGTGGTGGGTTGTAATGTTGGGGGGGGGGTATTGTATGTTTTTTTTTACAGGCAAAAGAGCTGAAATTCTTGGGGCATGCCCCGCAAAGGGCCCTGTTCAGGGCTGGTAAGGTAAAAGAGCTTGTAATTTTTGTATTTTAGAATAGGGTAGGGAATTTTTTATTTTGGGGGTCTTTGTTATTTTATTAGGGGGCTTAGAGTAGGTGTAATTAGTTTAAAATTGTTGTAATATTTTTCTTATGTTTGTAAATATTTTTTTATTTTCTGTAACTTAGTTCTTTTTTATTTTTTGTACTTTAGATAGTTTATTTAATTGTATTTATTTGTAGCAATTGTGTTTAATTAATTTATTGATAGTGTAGTGTTAGGTTAATTGTAGGTAATTGTAGGTAGTTTATTTAATTATTTTATTGATAGTGTAGTGTTAGGTTTAATTATAACTTAGGTTAGGATTTATTTTACAGGTAAATTTGTAATTATTTTAACTAGGTAACTATTAAATAGTTCTTAACTATTTAATAGCTATTGTACCTGGTTAAAATAATTACAAAGTTGCCTGTAAAATAAATATTAATCCTAAAATAGCTATAATATAAATGTTATTTATATTGTAGCTATATTATGATTTATTTTACAGGTAAGTATTTAGCTTTAAATAGGAATAAGTTATTTAATAAGAGTTAATTTATTTCGTTAGATGTAAATTATATTTAAGTTAGGGGGGTGTTAGTGTTAGGGTTAGACTTAGCTTTAGGGGTTAATACATTTATTAGAATAGCGGTGAGCTCCGGTCGGCAGATTAGGGGTTAATAATTGAAGTTAGGTGTCGGCGATGTTAGGGAGGGCAGATTAGGGGTTAATACTATTTATGATAGGGTTAGTGAGGCGGATTAGGGGTTAATACATTTATTATAGTAGCGCTCAGGTCCGCTCGGCAGATTAGGGGTTAATAAGTGTAGATGAAATGAGGAAAAAGGAAGCTGAGTCCTGGGGTCAGTAATGGAGTTTATTGCAATGCAGGCTTACAACAAGTTAGGTGAGCTCCATCTAACGCGTTTCGCGCATGAGCACATAAGTGTAGGTAGGTGTCGGCGACGTTGTGGGGGGCAGATTAGGGGTTAATAAATATAACATAGGGGTCGGCGATGTTAGGGGCAGCAGATTAGGGGTACATAGGGATAACGTAGGTGGCGGCGATTTGCGGTCGGAAGATTAGGGGTTAATTATTTTAAGTAGCTTGCGGCGACGTTGTGGGGGGCAAGTTAGGGGTTAATAAATATAATATAGGGGTCGGCGGTGTTAGGGGCAGCAGATTAGGGGTACATAAGTATAACGTAGGTGGCGGTCGGCAGATTAGGGGTTAAAAATTTTAATCGAGTGGCGGCGATGTGGGGGGACCTCGGTTTAGGGGTACATAGGTAGTTTATGGGTGTTAGTGTACTTTAGGGTACAGTAGTTAAGAGCTTTATAAACCGGCGTTAGCCAGAAAGCTCTTAACTCCTGCTATTTTCAGGCGGCTGGAATCTTGTCGTTAGAGCTCTAACGCTCACTGCAGAAACGACTCTAAATACCAGCGTTAGAAAGATCCCATTGAAAAGATAGGCTACGCAAATGGCGTAGGGGGATCTGCGGTATGGAAAAGTCGCGGCTGAAAAGTGAGCGTTAGACCCTTTAATCACTGACTCCAAATACCAGCGGGCGGCCAAAACCAGCGTTAGGAGCCTCTAACGCTGGTTTTGACGGCTACCGCCGAACTCTAAATCTAGGCCTAAGACTTTAATTGTTACGCTTCCCACTAATGTCCCATGTAAAGTATATTTCTACCTGCTTTATCTAGAGTGTGTCCTGAGCAAGGCGTGGTTGTTGTATAAGTTTTCACTAATTTTACTTTTTTTTCACAGGGAAGTTTGGCTAATGTACCCATACAAGATTGCACTATACGTAGGGCACTGTAAAAAAAAAAATTTAGTTTTTTTTTCTCTTATGGCAATATCTTATATATAGCCATTCTAGATTTAAAAAGTGTTTTGTGCACGATAATTATTCACGTTTAAGTTCCTATGTAATGTTTATTTTTTTTTTTAAAAAAAAGGGAGGAAAGGGAAAGAGGAAAAGAAAGATTGTGCCTCCTCTTAATCTCTCACTGTTTTGAAACATATGGATAAATATATCACACACATTAAAATTCACTCTCCAGCCATGCCCGCCAAACAGAAAGATAGAAGAGCCCGCACATCTGAAACACACTTAGAAAGTATTAATGAGCCTACAACTCATAAAATCGATATGCAGCCGCTGGTAACCCAGATGTCTGACATTCTTTTACCACAGTTTGAGTTACTTAACCCCTTAATGACCACAATGTACCCTGTATGTCACTGGTCGTTAAGGGTTTTTTCAGGACATACTAGCACAAGTCTAGCAAGAACACGCTATTAATGCCCTCCCTCCAGCAGGCTTTGTGGAATAGAGCAGTCTCAACGCTGGTAGCAAGACCACGCTATAAAACAATCAAGTCCCAAAAAAAGGCCAGCGACATACAGGGTACGTCGCTGGTCCTTAAGGGGTTAAAGCACAAATGACAAATATAATGGTTCAGTTATAACAGTTTTCCAGTCGTGGAGTGGAGGACAGAATATCTAACAATGAAGATTTAGTATACAAACAGGAAAAAAACATAACTGAGAACTCTAGAATGTTGACAAAGTTGCAAGATAAAATTCATGAGCTAGAAGACCGCTCAAGATGAAACAATTTAAAAATCATAGGTCTCCCAGATAATGAAGATTATCTAGACTTAATGCTTTTCACCAGTTCTACTCTCCCCTTGGCAGTTGGTATCTCCCAAAGTAATGCCCCATTATCAGTCGAAAGGGCACATAGGTTGGGTATAAGTAGAGACAACCAAAGAGACAAAAATTATAACAGACCAGTAATGATAAAATACCTAAACTATCAAGACAAAATCAACATATTGAGATCCTATAGGAAAATGGGGAACTTATTTATAGGTCAAGCTAAAATATTAATATTTCAGGATTATTCTAGTGAAACTTCAGTGAAAAGAAAGGAACTAGCTCCTTACTGTTCCAGGTTAATTAATGCAGGCTTCAAGGCTAGACTTATATACCCTGCTAAAATAATAGTTGAAGAAACTGATGGTAATGTCTCTATAAATAATGCAGCTGATGCTAGAGAATTTTGTGAACAAAAGCAGGTGCCCTAAGCATAAGCATATTGGGAACGTATCTTAGATCAATCTCTCACGGGTCTAAAATGCTTTTAAAACTTTATGATTTCATATGTTTTTCTTTTGTCTTTCTCTGCGGTTTTTGTGCAGGCAAATGTTGTATGATTCTAATGTTAAGCAAAAAAAGCAACAAAAACCCCCACCAGAGAATGTGTACAATTTTTGGTTTCTGGAACTATCTGAAAGCTAATATGAGGAAAATTGTTATTTTTTTTTTTCCTTTTTTTTTTTTTCCTCTCTCTCCCCCTACCACTATGCCCGCACTACATATCTATGTGTTGTCTTATAGCTAATAGGGATAATATGGTAAATAGGCCAGATGAGGAAGATTAAGTTTTCATCCTGGAACATAGGTGGGATAACGTCACCTAATAAAAGGAAGTTAATAATTAAAGGGACACTGAACCCAAATAATTTCTTTTGTGCTTCAGATAGAGCATGATATTTTAAGCAACTTTCTAATTTACTCCTATTTTCAAATGTTCTTTATTCTCTTGGTATCTTTATTTGAAATGCAAGAATGTAAGTTTAGATGGCGGCCCATTTTTGGTGACCAACCTAGGTTGGCCTTGCTGATTGGTGGATAAATGCATCCACCGATCAACAATTGCTGTCCAGAGTTCTGAACCTAGAAAAAAGCTTACATGCCTTCTTTTTCATATAAAGATAGCAAGAGAATGAAGAAAAAATGTTAATAAGAATAAATTAGAAAGTTGCTTACAATTGCATGCTGTATCTGAATCACAAAAGAAAAAATTTGGGTACAGTATCCCTTTAAGCATCTTGCTAAATATAAACCGGATATTGTCCTGTTACAGGAAACTCACCTTAAAAACTCAGAGGCACAGAAACTTAAATGTAAATGGGTTGGCCAGGTAATAGCATCAGATTACGCCAGGAGGAAAAAGGGGGTTGCTTTTTTGATCCATAAAGATTTAGATTATAGTATCCAGAAAGTGCAAATAGATCCTAATGATAGATTGATAATTATTACATTAGAAATTCTTCAGGTTAAATATGTTCTTTGCAACATTTATGGCCCCAATACGATGGATTAACTTTTCTGGGATGATATTATAGCCAGACTGTCGGTGAAACCTGTACAAAACATTATACTTTCCGGTGACTTTAATTTAACACCAACATCATTGTTAGATAGATTCTCACCTAATCAGAGAAATAGGTCTCCGCAGAAATCTAAGATTTTCTATCAAATATTAAAAAATCTTAAGTTGCACGACATATGGCATATCCACCACCCTGATAGTAAAACTTATACATGTGAATCCCGAGCCCACAGATCCTTCTCTAGGATTGATTTTTTTTTTAGTGTCTGATTCTCTTCTTAGAGATGATACTTTGACAGAGATTAATGAAATTGCTATATCGGATCACACAGTACTATCTATGGTTGTTGGTGCTAGACCGACCAAGATAGGTACTGGAAATAACTTCTATTTCTCCAACATTGGTGTGTCCGGTCCACGGCGTCATCCTTACTTGTGGGATATTCTCTTCCCCAACAGGAAATGGCAAAGAGTCCCAGCAAAGCTGGTCACATGATCCCTCCTAGGCTCCGCCCACCCCAGTCATTCTCTTTGCCGTTGCACAGGCAACATCTCCACGGAGATGGTTAAGAGTTTTTTGGTGTTTAAATGTAGTTTTTATTCTTCTATCAAGTGTTTGTTATTTTAAAATAGTGCTGCTATGTACTATTTACTCTGAAACAGAAAAGGATGAAGATTTCTGTTTGTAAGAGGAAGATGATTTTAGCAGACAGTAACTAAAATCGATTGCTGTTTCCACACAGGACTGTTGAGATGAAGTAACTTCAGTTGGGGGAAACAGTTAGCAGACTTTTCTGCTTAAGGTATGACTAGCCATATTTCTAACAAGACCATGTAATGCTGGAAGGCTGTCATTTCCCCTCATGGGGACCGGTAAGCCATTTTCTTAGTCAAACATAAAAGAATAAAGGGCTTAAAAAAGGGCTTAAAAACTGGTAGACATTTTTATGGGCTAAAACGATTGCTTTATTGGGGCATATTATGCAGATTCTAGCTAATAATTGGCATTATAATCTTGGGGAACGTTTAAAAAACGGCAGGCACTGTGTTGGACACCTTTTTTAGTCTGGGGGCCTTTCTAGTTATAGACTGAGCCTCATTTTCGCGCCATTACTGCGCAGTTGTTTTTGGAGAGCAAGACATGCAGATGCATGTGTGAGGATCTAAGAATCACTAAAAAAGCTTCTAGAAGGCGTCATTTGGTATCGTATTCCCCTCTGGGCTTGGTTGGGTCTCAGCAAAGCATATAGCTGGGACTGTATTGGGGTTAAATTTGAAAACGGCTCCGGTTTAAGGGTTAAAGCTCTGAAATTTGGTGTGCAATACTTTTAATGCTTTAAGACACTGTGGTGAAATTTTGGTAATTTTTGAACAATTCCTTCATACTTTTTCACATATTCAGTAATAAAGTGTTTTCAGTTTGAAATTTAAAGTGACAGTAACGGTTTTATTTTAAAACGTTTTTTGTGCTTTGTTGACAAGTTTAAGCCTGTTTAACATGTCTGTACCTTCAGATAAGCTATGTTCTATATGTATGAAAGCCAATGTGTCTCCCCATTTAAATTTATGTGATAATTGTGCCATAGTGTCCAAGCAAAGTAAGGACAGTAATGCAACAGATAATGATATTGCCCAAGATGATTCCTCAAATGAGGGGAGTAAACATGATACTACATCATCCCCTACTGTGTCTACACCAGTTTTGCCCACACAGGAGGCCCCTAGTACATCTAGTGCGCCAATACTTATTACCATGCAACAATTAACGGCTGTAATGGATAACTCCATAGCAAATATTTTATCCAAAATGCCTACTTATCAGAGAAAGCGCGATTGCTCTGTTTTAAACACTGAAGAGCAAGAGGACGCTGATGATAACTGTTCTGACATACCCTCACACCAATCTCAAGGGGCCATGAGGGAGGTTTTGTTTGATGGAGAAATCTCAGATTCAGGAAAATTTCTCATCAAGCTGAACCTGATGTTGTGACATTTAAATTTAAATTAGAACATCTACGCGCACTGCTTAAGGAGGTGTTATCTACTCTGGATGATTGTGACAATTTGGTCATTCCAGAGAAATTATGTAAGATGGACAAGTTCCTAGAGGTTCCGGTGCCCCCCGACGCTTTTCCTATACCCAAGCGGGTGGCGAACATAGTAAATAAAGAGTGGGAAAAGCCCGGCATACCTTTTGTTCCCCCCCCTATATTTAAGAAATTATTTCCTATAGTCGACCCCAGAAAGGACTTATGGCAGACAGTCCCCAAGGTCGAGGGGGCGGGTTCTACTCTAAACAAACGCACTACTATTCCTATCGAAGATAGTTGTGCTTTCAAAGATCCTATGGATAAAAAATTAGAGGGTTTGCTTAAAAAGATTTTTGTACAGCAAGGTTACCTTCTACAACCAATTTCATGCATTGTTCCTGTCACTACGGCAGCGTGTTTCTGGTTCGAGGAACTAGAAAAGTCGCTCAGTAAAGAATCTTCGTATGAGGAGGTTATGGACAGAGTTCAAGCACTTAAATTGGCTAACTCTTTTGTTTTAGATGCCGCTTTGCAATTAGCTAGATTAGTGGCGAAAAATTCAGGGTTTGCTATCGTGGCGCGCAGAGCGCTTTGGCTAAAGTCTTGGTCAGCGGATGTGTCTTCCAAGACAAAATTGCTTAACATTCCTTTCAAAGGTAAAACATTATTTGGACCTGATTTGAAAGAGATTATTTCAGACATCACTGGGGGAAAGGGCCACGCCCTCCCACAGGATAGGTCTTTTAAGGCTAAAAATAAGCCTAATTTTCGTCCCTTTCGCAGAAACGGACCAGCCTCTAATTCTGCTTCCTCTAAGCAAGAGGGTAATACTTCACAACCCAAACCAGCCTGGAAACCAATGCAAGGCTGGAACAAGGGTAAGCAGGCCAAGAAGCCTACCACTGCTACCAAAACAGCATGAAGGGATAGCCCCCGATCTGGGACCGGATCTAGTGGGGGGCAGACTCTCTCTCTTTGCTCAGGCTTGGGCAAGAGATGTTCAGGATCCTTGGGAGCTAGAAATAGTTTCTCAAGGTTATCTCCTGGAATTCAAGGAACTACCCCAAGGGGAAGGTTCCACAGGTCTCACTTATCTTCAAACCAAATAAAGAGACAGGCATTCTTACATTGTTTAGAAGACCTGTTAAAGATGGGAGTGATACATCCAGTTCCAATAAGAGAACAAGGAATGGGATTTTATTCCAATCTGTTCATAGTTCCCAAAAAAGAGGGAACATTCAGACCAATGTTGGATCTGAAGATCCTAAACAAATTTCTCAGGGTACCATCGTTCAAAATGGAAACTATTCGAACGATCCTACCCACCATCCAGGAAAGTCAATTTATGACTACCGTGGATTTAAAGGATGCGTACCTACATATTCCTATCCACAAGGAACATCATCAGTTCCTAAGGTTCGCTTTTCTGGACAAGCATTACCAGTTTGTGGCACTTCCATTCGGATTAGCCACTGCTCCAAGGATTTTCACAAAGGTACTAGGGTCCCTTCTAGCGGTTCTAAGACCAAGGGGCATTGCAGTAGTACCTTACTTGGACGACATCCTAATTCAAGCGTCGTCCCTGTCAAAAGCAAAGGCTCACACGGACATCGTCCTAGCCTTTCTCAGATCTCACGGATGGAAGGTGAACAAAGAAAAAAGTTCTCTGTCCCCGTCAACAAGAGTTCCCTTCTTGGGAACAATAATAGATTCCTTAGAAATGAGGATTTTTCTGACAGAGGTCAGAAAATCAAAACTTCTAAGCTCTTGTCATGTACTTCATTCTGTTCCTCGTCCTTCCATAGCGCAGTGCATGGAAGTAAAAGGATTGATGGTTGCAACAATGGACATAGTTCCTTTTGCACAAATTCATCTAAGACCATTACAACTGTGCATGCTCAGACAGTGGAATGGGGATTATACAGACTTGTCTCCGATGATTCAAGTAGATCAAAAGACCAGAGATTCACTCCGTTGGTGGCTGACCCTGGACAATCTGTCACAGGGAATGAGCTTCCGCAGACCAGAGTGGGTCATTGTCACGACCGACGCCAGTCTAGTGAGCTGGGGCGCGGTCTGGAAATCCCTGAAAGCTCAAGGTCTATGGTCTCGGGAAGAGTCTCTTCTCCCGATAAACATTCTGGAACTGAGAGCGATATTCAATGCTCTCAGAGCTTGGCCTCAACTAGCAAAGGCCAAATTCATAAGGTTTCAGTCAGACAACATGACGACCGTTGCATATATCAATCATCAGGGGGGAACAAGGAGTTCCCTGGCGATGAAAGAAGTGACCAAGATAATTCAATGGGCGGAGGATCACTCCTGCCACTTGTCTGCGATCCACATCCCAGGAGTGGAAAATTGGGAAGCGGATTTTCTGAGTCGTCAGACATTCCATCCGGGGGAGTGGGAACTCCATCCGGAAATCTTTGCCCAAATAACTCAATTATGGGGCATTCCAGACATGGATCTGATGGCGTCTCGTCAGAACTTCAAGGTTCCTTGCTACGGGTCCAGATCCAGGGATCCCAAGGTGACTCTAGTAGATGCACTAGTAGCACCTTGGACCTTCAACCTAGCTTATGTATTCCCAACGTTTCCTCTCATTCCCAGGCTGGTAGCCAGGATAAATCAGGAGAGGGCTTCGGTGATCTTGATAGCTCCTGCGTGGCCACGCAGGACTTGGTATGCAGACCTGGTGAATATGTCATCGGCTCCACCATGGAAGCTACCTTTGAGACAGGACCTTCTTGTTCAGGGTCCATTCGAAAATCCGAATCTGGTTTCCCTCCAACTGACGGCTTGGAGATTGAACGCTTGATTTTATCAAAGCGTGGGTTTTCAGATTCTGTAATAGATACTCTGATTCAGGCTAGAAAGCCTGTAACTAGAAAAATTTACCATAAAATATGGAAAAAATATATCTGTTGGTGTGAATCCAAAGGATTCCCATGGAACAAGATAAAAATTCCTAAGATTCTATCCTTTCTACAAGAAGGTTTGGAGAAAGGATTATCTGCAAGTTCTCTAAAGGGACAGATCTCTGCTTTATCTGTTTTACTTCACAAAAGACTGGCAGCCGTGCCAGATGTTCAAGCATTTGTTCAGGCTCTGGTTAGGATCAAGCCTGTTTACAGACCTTTGACTCCTCCCTGGAGTCTAAATCTAGTTCTTTCAGTTCTTCAAGGGGTTCCGTTTGAACCTTTACATTCCATAGATATTAAGTTACTATCTTGGAAAGTTTTGTTTTTAGTTGCAATTTCAGAGTTTCAGAGTTATCTGCTCTGCAGTGTTCTCCGCCCTATCTGGTGTTCCATGCAGATAAGGTGGTTTTGCGTACTAAGCCTGGTTTTCTTCTGAAAGTTGTTTCCAACAAAAATATTAACCAGGAGATAGTTGTACCTTCTTTGTGTCCGAATCCAGTTTCAAAGAAGGAACGTTTGTTACACAATTTGGACGTAGTCCGTGCTCTAAAATTCTATTTAGAGGCTACTAAAGATTTCAGACAAACATCTTCCTTGTTTGTTGTTTATTCTGGCAATAGGAGAGGTCAAAAAGCTACTTCTACCTCTCTTTCCTTTTGGCTTAAAAGCATTATCCGATTGGCTTATGAGACTGCCGGACGGCAGCCTCCTGAAAGAATCACAGCTCACTCCACTAGGGCTGTGGCTTCCACATGGGCCTTCAAGAACGAGGCTTCTGTTGACCAGATATGTAAGGCAGCGACTTGGTCTTCACTGCACACTTTTGCCAAATTTTACAAATTTGATACTTTTGCTTCTTCGGAGGCTATTTTTGGGAGAAAGGTTTTGCAAGCCGTGGTGCCTTCCATTTAGGTGACCTGATTTGCTCCCTCCCTTCATCCGTGTCCTAAAGCTTTGGTATTGGTTCCCACAAGTAAGGATGACGCCGTGGACCGGACACACCAATGTTGGAGAAAACAGAATTTATGCTTACCTGATAAATTACTTTCTCCAACGGTGTGTCCGGTCCACGGCCCGCCCTGGTTTTTTAATCAGGTCTGATGAATTATTTTCTCTAACTACAGTCACCACGGTATCATATGGTTTCTCCTATATATATTTCCTCCTGTCCGTCGGTCGAATGACTGGGGTGGGCGGAGCCTAGGAGGGATCATGTGATCAGCTTTGCTGGGACTCTTTGCCATTTCCTGTTGGGGAAGAGAATATCCCACAAGTAAGGATGACACCGTGGACCGGACACACCGTTGGAGAAAGTAATTTATCAGGTAAGCATAAATTCTGTTTTTCCAAAACATATGATAAATGACAAACCATTCCATTGGATAAAGAATAAATGGCGTGAATATAGCCTTAATAATCAAAGTTATGCTAATAACTATGAGGTGTTTTGGGAGGCTGCAAAAGCTTATTTAAGGGGAGAAATAAAACTCTACATGATTACACAAAAAAAAGTTCAAGGCCTGTGATATACAATTGGCAAATACTATCTCTAGGGCATATCAGAAATACTTAAACAGCCCGCTCAGAAAAAATTGGGATAAATACAAAATAGCCAGACAAGAAAGAGACCTGTTTCTTTGCTCAAAGAATAAACGCTATTTATGGTGGGCGATATGGTAAGTCGGCTAAATACCTAACTAGATTAGATAAGTCTAGAAAAAAAAATAATATAATTGAGAATATTATTTTGAAAGACCAGAATTACACCCGTGTCTCGGATATCTCTGAGATTTTCTTAAACTATTACAAGAGTGTATACTCTGCCAAGTTCATAGATTTAGAAGCTAGTGAAATCTTTTGGAATAAGATTAAGTGTCCTAAAATATCGATAGAGCGGGCTAATCTACTAAATGTTCCTATCTCGCCAGCTGAAGTTCTGAATGCCATAGAGGAGTCTAAACTTGGTAAGGCTCCTGGGCCAGATCAACTCCCGGGAGAGTTCTATAGGTTATTGAAGTCGGAAGTTGCTCTTATCTTAACTTGTCTATATAATGATTATTTTATTGGTCAAAAAACTATGTCACATTTTTTTCTCGGCATCAACCATAACCCTTATTCTTAAAAAAGACAAAAATCCAACAGATCCTGGCTCCTATAGGTCAATTTCTCTGTTAAATACAGACTATAAGCTGCTTACTTCAATAATAGCTAATCGGCTAAGGGAACCACTTCAAGAAATCATCCATCCGGATCAAACCGGATTTATGATTAATAGGTCACCTACCAAGAATATTCAAAAAACATATATGATTCTAGAACACTTTTGGAACAAATTACATAAAGATAAATATTTACCTAAGCATGATTTTGCTATGGTTATGGTTGATGCTGAGAAGGCCTTTGATTCTATAATCTGGGAACACTTATATAATGCCCTGTCTAGTTTTGGTTTTCTTGGGAATGTGATAAAGTTTGTTAAGAGTATATACACTGTGTGCAGAATTATTAGGCAAATGAGTATTTTGACCACATCATCCTCTTTATGCATGTTGTCTTACTCCAAGCTGTATAGGCTTGAAAGCCTACTACCAATTAAGCATATTAGGTGATGTGCATCTCTGTAATGAGAAGGGGTGTGGTCTAATGACATCAACACCCTATATCAGGTTTGCATAATTATTAGGCAACTTCCTTTCCTTTGGCAAAATGGGTCAAAAGAAGGACTTGACAGGCTCAGAAAAGTCAAAAATAGTGAGATATCTTGCAGAGGGATGCAGCACTCTTAAAATTGCAAAGCTTCTGAAGCGTGATCATCGAACAATCAAGCATTTCATTCAAAATAGTCAACAGGGTCGCAAGAAGCGTGTGGAAAAACCAAGGCGCAAAATAACTGCCCATGAACTGAGAAAAGTCAAGCGTGCAGCTGCCAAGATGCCACTTGCCACCAGTTTGGCCATATTTCAGAGCTGCAACATCACTGGAGTGCCCAAAAGCACAAGGTGTGCAATACTCAGAGACATGGCCAAGGTAAGAAAGGCTGAAAGACGACCACCACTGAACAAGACACACAAGCTGAAACGTCAAGACTGGGCCAATAAATATCTCAAGACTGATTTTTCTAAGGTTTTATGGACTGATGAAATGAGAGTGAGTCTTGATGGGCCAGATGGATGGGCCCGTGGCTGGATTGGTAAAGGGCAGAGAGCTCCAGTCCGACTCAGACACCAGCAAGGTGGAGGTGGAGTACTGGTTTGGGCTGGTATCATCAAAGATGAGCTTGTGGGGCCTTTTCGGGTTGAGGATGGAGTCAAGCTCAACTCCCAGTCCTACTGCCAGTTTCTGGAAGACACCTTCTTCAAGCAGTGGTACAGGAAGAAGTCTGCATCCTTCAAGAAAAACATGATTTGCATGCAGGACAATGCTCCATCATACGCGTCCAAGTACTCCACAGCATGGCTGGCAAGAAAGGGTATAAAAGAAGAAAATCTAATGACATGGCCTCCTTGTTCACCTGATCTGAACCCCATTGAGAACCTGTGGTCCATCATCAAATGTGAGATTTACAAGGAGGGAAAACAGTACACCTCTCTGAACAGTGTCTGGGAGGCTGTGGTTGCTGCTACACGCAATGTTGATGGTGAACAGATCAAAACACTGACAGAATCCATGGATGGCAGGCTTTTGAGTGTCCTTGCAAAGAAAGGTGGCAATATTGGTCATTGATTTGTTTTTGTTTTGTTTTTGAATGTCAGAAATGTATATTTGTGAATGTTGAGATGTTATATTGGTTTCACTGGTAAAAATAAATAATTGAAATGGGTATATATTTGTTTTTTGTTAAGTTGCCTAATAATTATGCACAGTAATAGTCACCTGCACACACAGATATCCCCCTAAAATAGCTATAACTAAAAACAAACTAAAAACTACTTCCAAAACTATTCAGCTTTGATATTAATTAGTTTTTTGGGTTCATTGAGAACATGGTTGTTGTTCAATAATAAAATTAATCCTCAAAAATACAACTTGCCTAATAATTCTGCACTCCCTGTATAACTACCCAATTTCTTCTATATTGATTAATAATGTTCAAACGCCTTTTTTTTAAATTAGAGAAAGGAACGTGGCAGGGGTGCCCACTTTCCCCCCTTCTTTTTAATATAGCAATCAAACCTTTGGCAATTTACATAAGACAGGAACTAGAAGGAATAAATTGGGGTGCCCAAAAATGTGTCTTATCACTATATGCCGACGATTTACTACTATATTTCAAAAAGACCCATATAAATATCCCTATAGCTTTTAGAGCACTAGATCTTTTCAGTGCAATATCTGGATATAAGGTGAATACCAGTAAATCAGAGATTCTTTGGATGCATAGAGATAAGGATAGTTTCATGCAACATAATTTAAAAGAGGTTGAGAGCTTCAAATACCTTGGGATCAAATAACATAGGGACCCGAATATCTGGTATAAACTTAACTTTACACCCTTCTTCTCACATATAAACTCCAAACTGTCACATTGGAGTCTTTTTCCAATTTCATTATCAGCAAAAGACATGATGATAAAATCTATCTTGTTCCCACAGATATTATATATGATGAATAATCTCCCCTTATTTATTAAGGATAAAGATATTCGATTGTTTAATCAAGCATGTGGTAAATTTTTCTGGTGCAAGACCAGGCAGATGATTGCTATAACAAAACTATCTCAACATAAAGTATCTGGTGGTTTAGCATTTCCTGATATAAAGCTATACAATATTGACATTTTGGCACAATATGGCGTTGAATCGCGTTTGTCCTCTGACCATTTAACCAATCTTGATACCCGCTATCACTGAAAGCAATCCTACATTGTACATACTCTCAGCTTCCAAATAATATATGATCAATCACTAGTATTTGTAATGTGGTTAAAGCCTGGCAACAACTTTGTACCTACTTAAAGATCAAATACTATATGTCAACCTTTCTTCCAGTCAGGGGAAATCCTGAGTTCTCTCCTGGTTGTCAGTATAGGGTATTTAAGGGATGGGCTGAAAGAGGGCTAACAAAGATAATCCAATTTCTGGATGAGAGACATAATATGAGAACATTTGAAAGTATCGCAGCTGAATATAATCTCCCTAATAAGTCCTTTTTTGCATACTTGCAGGTACGCCATTTAAAAACTTGGTCGGATTGTTTTGAGAAAATTGGGGATTATATTAATTTATATAGGCAAGGAAATCATTCAATCTCATTATTATGCCAGATCTTACTGGTAAAACAAAGTCAGCTAAATCAACAATATGTTACTTGCTGGTCGAAGTATTTTGACGAAATTAGTTATGAATATATTAGGAAAGGTATTAAATGGGTGATTGAGGCTCCCCTTTGTTCCTTCTGGCACAAATCTCATTTAAAATTGCTTAACAATAGTTATATCTCCCCAAAGAGGTTAGCTCTTTGGAAACCGAATTATCTTGGTTCTTGTTATAAATGCTCCATACCTGGGGCAGATTTGTTCCATTGTTTCTGGTTTTGCCCTAAAATAAATCAACTTTGGCTGAAGATTAACTTTTGGTTGAATAAACATATTCCAGAGTATTGTTTTTCCTTTGACCTAAGAACATTTTTTTTTCTAAATTTTTACCATCAGAACCTTGATCTGATTAATACTATTATTTTAACTGTTCATAATCTTATGTTAAGAAATTGGAAACAGAAAAAAAAACCCTCTTTGAATATGATTATAGAAACCCTGAAACAACAGATTATCTTTGAACAATATAATATCTCAGATATGCACAATAAAAAAGTACAACAACTTTTTAACAAATGGATGTATATTATACAATCATTTCCTATCCCACTACAATATATCCTTACGAAATCGTTCCATAAAACACTATATTTTGAAGGACTGATACTAAGAGAAATATTCCCTGTTGCCTCGTATAGAATGTCCTAAATTTGATGGGTCTTTCATAGAATATGGCTAATAAAGGATTTAGAAAAATCAGGCTTAATTACTATTAGACCTCATGTTATAGTACGTAGAGTGGCTTATGGGCATGGTGTCCAGGATAGGGAGAGATGTTACATATTTATATATTTATTTATACTGTTTTGTTTTTTCCTCAAAATATAATATCTAGTTTGAGTAAATTAGGATGAGAGATCAGATGTTTCGATCCCATTAATCGTAATATATATATTTTTTTTCTTTCTTTTTTTCCATAAAATACCAGGATGACTTAAATTTTTGGCAATCGTATTACAATGAATAGACTTACTTATAGAGTGAAATCTTTTCCTGTGTTATTATTCTATGATTTTGATGCTGTATGTTCACTCATGAACTATTTCTTAAGTTGTATATTTGTTTAACATTTTCTTTCTTTCTGTTATCCTGATATGAAAAATAAAGATTTTAAAAAAATAGAATAGGCCTCACATAACATGGAGGAGGAGCACCACAAATATTTTCTTTCTTCTTATCTGAAATAGTGAATACAGATATACAAAACAAGATTAAAAAAAATATTTTTCTATTATTATTATTTTGTTTTGTTGATCTATAAGATATTATTATTGTTATTTGTACATATGTTTGTTAAAGTTTCTAAATTTTTTAACATTTTATAAAATAAAGTTTTGACTTTTGCGTTTTTAGAATGTTTATAGTGTTTAGATTTTTTTAGAATTTTGAAAATTATTGTTATTTGTACATATGTTTTTAAAAGTTTATCATTTTTTTTACATTTTGTAAATTCAAGTTTAGAGTTTTGAGTGCTTAGATTTTTAAGAATTTTGTACCTAACAATAATTTCCAATTAAAAATTAGAAAACCATCAATCATAATGTTAATAGATACCAGTAAGAACCAGTATGGACATTAAAGTGATCAATATGGTACACTGAAACATAATTATTCTTTCATGTCTCATATTGATGATGAACTTATCATTGAATTTATAATTTAAAACAATAATAATTTTATTATGATTTTAAATTATAATTTTTTTTTAACTGAAGGGATGTAAATTTGAAATACAAGTATGTTTTAGTTTTTTTTTTCAGTATTAGATTACCAATTGATCACAAACAAATATTAATATAAAAACAATTTTATCAACTTACATGTCCTTAAAAGGCTCCTAATGGATTGGTAATATAGTGGTTCTCGACGTTTAATATCACTTTAGAGTCTCAAACATTGACGCCTGGTCCTTTTAATTTTTGATACACGATACACTCTGCGTATCATTTCATATATAGTTTTGTCCCTTTCATCTTGCATGACCCCTCGGACACCCCCTAAGCGTTTAGGAAAATATCGGTCCATAACATAGACTAGAATTATCATTTCCCCAGATGTTAAAGGTGTAATTCTCTTCATCCTCCCTGGTCGCATAGCAACTTTCTAGATGGGTGTGTCAAGTCTCAAAATGTTCTAAATATCGTGTTATTCAGTGTTTTTATGCAACATTATTCTATATTTGCTAAATTGTTAGAATTATTTTGATGCAATAATTGTAAAGTTGTACTATTTATTGACAGTATATTTTTTTTTTAATTTTCGGATGTAAAAGTAATATGTGAATAATAAGTAATGTTAAATGTAATTGAAGTTTTCTGTACATTTGTTTAGTGTAAGTTCAATATAGTTATCAATAGTGTAGTTTATGTTATTTTGTAATGTAGGAGAGTCATGTAATTATAGATTGTTATTATTATTTTGTTTCTATAATTATTGTGTAATATGTTGGTTTTAAATAAAGATTAAAGTTTTATTAATAATCAATCTCTAATGTGACCTTTTTTTACAATTCATAAAATTATAAAAATTAAAACAAATAAAACAAAATGGTCAATCCCACAAATTATATGATGAAAAAACAAAATTTTTATTCAGAAATTCACAATTTATATTTTTATTTAAATGACATTAAAAAAGAAGTCCTATGAATAAAATCTATTGATTAAATCAATCTTTAAAATAGTTTTCAGCAACATAATTTTTTGCGTTAATGGCCTGTCTTGTTTGTGTATCATTACAGATGACCTCAGGGAAGTTCTCAAATGAGATTTCTTCTGCATCCTCAATTTCAAATCCTCTTCTTATTGCAATGTTATGAAGAATGCAGCATACAAGAATCATTTTTGCAACCTTTTCTGGAGCATACTGCATCACACCACCTGAATGGTCAAGACAACGAAAGCGCATTTTTAACAATCCAAAAGCTCTCTCAATGATTCCTCGGGTGGATCTGTGTGCCTCGTTGAATTTAACCTCACATCTTCTTCGAGGATTGTTATATGATGTGAATAACCAATCTCTACTGAAATAACCAGCATCCCCTATGAAAAAAAAAAGAAAATAATGATTAAAATTTATAATATGATAAAGATGATAATTTTAAAGACAATTAACTATGTTATTGAGTTACATATATCATCAAACTCAATAACATTAACGAAATTGACAATTAAAATAATACTCTATTTTACATAACAACAAAAAAAAATAATTACCTAACAGCCATCCTTCAGGCATCTCTCCCTCCACAAACTTCTGATATAACCCATACTGATGCAAGATATAGGAATCATGACAGGATCCAGGGAAGTTAGAACGGACACTGATTATTTTCATGTTATGTTCACACATCATCTGAACATTGTTTTCGGTTCCTGAAAACTTCCTTACTTTCTTGTGATGGTTTGACTGCAACATGGGTGCAAACGATGGCTCCAAGGACATTGGGCATTCCGGACATTCTATAAAAGTTCGACTTCACAGACTGCCAATCTTCAGGAATCGATGGATGGCACACGTACCTTGGAAAGACGACCATCAATGCCTTAATTACTTTGGTTAAGTGCCTCGAAAAAGCAGACTGGCTGATGCTAATTATAACATTAGACACAGCTTGGAATGAACCGGTGGCAAAAAAGTGTAAGGCTGCCAACAGTTTTAATAGTCAAGGTATGGCTTGTGAACGCGCTGTCATAGGCTCAAGGTATTCTGCTGTTTCATTATAAAGTTCCATAATAGCTTCTCTGTCCAAACGGAATCCCTGGATAATCTCCCGATCAGAAATGTCTTCCAAACCCATACGTGGAAGGAAAACTCTAGGGACTCTGATTCTTCTAACTCTCCTTCTTTGCAATCCATTATTGTTTTCAACCTGTGCTTGTATAGCCCTTCTTCCTTGTAATTGAATCAATCGGAAAAGAAACATGTGTAAAATTGTCTCCATCTTCATTCAGTGATCCAAAAACAATAATGAAACAATTGTACTCTAGTCCTTTCACTTAAGTACTTCAACCTGGCGTCAGGTTGATACCCCCTATAGTTTTCTATTGTATTCGCTACCTAAATGGTCGTGAAGCAAATCATGCAAAGTTACAGTGAAAGTTGGAGCGGGTGGATTACTTGTAACATTCATAATTTTTGATTAAAGCAAATTTACGTGCGATCAAACATGTAGTAAGTGGAAAAAGGCTTATGACTGATCAGTTGCGTAAAATTATGATAGCTGATAAAAAATAGTGATTTTTCTATTCGATCACAGATTGGTAACTACGAGATGCAGATCGTGAGCGAATTTTGACACGGAAATACAGACGAACGGTCACTTTGATGCTTAGTACATGGCGCCCTATGTGTTTAAAACATGCAAAGGGATTAAACATACACCTAAAGTTATTTCCAGAACAGCAATGAACTACTGGGAGCTTGTTGAACACATTTTGTGAGCCAATGACAAGATGCAAATGTGTGTAGCCACCAATCACTAGATAGCATCCAGTAGTTTATTGCTGTCCTTAAAGAAACATTATACACTAGATTTTTCTTTGTATAAATGTTTTGTAAATGATCCATTTATATAGCCTATACAGGTTTTTTTTTTCTTTAAATGTATAGTTTACCATATTTTTAATAAAATTGCACTGATTTTAAGACTCCTAACCAAGCCCCAAAGTTTTAGGAGAATACTGATGTATACCTACTCCAGCTTTCTCCTGTTTGTGTAAAGATTCTTTTCATATGCAGAGGAAGGGGCAGGGGGAGTGTATGCTTTTTTTGCACTTGCAATGGGTGTTCCAACTAATCTTTTTAACAGTGCTTAACTGGGAGCTTCCAAGTAAGTTTTTAAACAGTTTTATACTGGGATTTTAGATCAGTACCTGTGCATATTCTTCTTTGTAATAGTGTCTATTACATGCAGGTAAATGAAAATTGGTGTAAACTGTCCCTTTAAGGCTATCAATGTATGGTTTTCAACAAAGAATACAACAACAACAAAGTACATTTTTTAAAAGAAGAACATTGAAAACTCTTAAAATGTTATGCTCTAACTGAAAGTTTAATTTTGACTTTCGTATACATCGTATCCAGTTCTTGGCAAAATGGGTTAATAATTTCCTTCACTCTTAGAGATCATAAATATATATCAACCTCCAAACATTATTTTATCTATCTATCTATCTATCTATCTATCTATCTATCTATCTATCTATCTATCTGTCTGTCTATTAACGCCTCCTTATCTTATCTCTCTGTCTGTAACGAATGGTCAGTACTTAAGAAGAGCAATAGAATGGAAAATTGTATTACCTATCTGTTCTACCCCTCTGGGAACTTGATGGCTGTTTGTTGCCTCTTGCTGCTTATTCCAGCAAGAAATGCTAGATAAGCAGTTGCTGACATGAGAAAGACAGAGGGGGAGAGAGCAGTGGTTGAGAGGTAGATCTGAGCATCATCAGCATACAAGTGATATTTTAAGCCTTTACTGTAAATAAGTTTAAACAGTGAAGAAGTATAAATAGAGAAGAGAAGAGCATCCAGGACAGAGCCTTGAGGCACTTAAATTGACAATGGCATTGAAGAGGAAGAGTCCCCATCAAATGACACAGAAAAAGACCTGTTATAAAGATAAGAGTGTATCCAAGAGAGGGCAGTGTCACAAAGGCCAAAAGAGCTGCGAGTCTGTAAGAAGAGGGAGTGCTCAAATGTGTTAAAGGAAGCTGAGAGGTCACATTAGAAAAGTATAGATTAGTAAACATTACTTTTAGCAGAAAGAAGATAGTGAGTAAGCTTGGTTGAGGGCAGTCCAGATTGTAGGGGGTCAAGAAAGGAGTTGGAGGACAGGAAGTGGGTTTGATGATATGGAGTGGTAGTTTGCAGGAGAATTTGGGTCAAGGGAGAGGTTTTTGAGTATGGGAGTGATTTTTGCATGTTTTAAAGAAGGTGGATATTAACTGGTAAAAAAGGATTGGTTAAAGATGTGAGTAAGAGCTGGAGTGAGGGCAGAAGACAACAAAGGTATTAGATGGGAAGAGATAGGGTTAAGCAAGCAGGTAGTGGGGCATGAGGAAGACAGTTAGGAATCCACTTCATTCTCAAGGGCTGGGGGGGGTGAGATGCAGTGTGTGGCAGAGGGGTTCACTGGAAGTGGGTATGGAATATTGCATGGCTTGTGTTGAGATGTTGCTTTGGATAGTTTGAATTCTGCTTTGAAAGTAGTTTGCCAGGTCTTGAGGATTAAAGGCAGAAGAAGGGGGTGGTGCAGGTGGGTAGAGGAGAGAGTTAAAAGTAGAGGACATTTGTTTATGGTTTGAAGAGAGAGTACATATAAGAGAAGAGGTTTGCTTGGCTAAGTAAAGGGCAGATGTGTATGAATGGACTTTTAGTGAATGAAATTAGGTTCAGAGCGAGCTTTCCTCCAGGCACATCAGCAGTGTAGGAGCATGTTTGCAAGTAGCATGTTTGCTGAGAGTGCCATGGCTGTAATAAATTACATGGGGTTTTGTGTAGTTGGGGAGAAGCAAGAGTGTCTAGTGCAGAGGAGATAGTATTGTTGTAGTAGACTGTAGCAGTGTCAGGGCAGGTTATCATAGAAATGTGAGTGAGGATCTGTTGAATAAGTTTGGAAAATTAGAGAGGATCCACAGCATGCAGATTGCTACAAGTGCAGGGGTGAGATGGAGAAGTGAATTTAGCCGGTACATTAAGCTTATAGGTGAGCAGGTGGTGGTCCTGAAATGGGAAAACAGGCGACAGGTGAAGTCAGATATAGAGCAGAGGTAGGAGAATACCAGATCAAAGGAGTGTTTGTCATGGTGAGTAGGGAATAGGGTAGATTGTGAGAGACCGAAGGAGGATGTGAATGAAACAAGTTTAGAATCAGCAGGTGCAGATGGGTTATTAATGGGGATGCTGAAGTCCCCCATAATTAGAGCAGGTATGTATGGAGAGAGAAAGTGAGGATACCAGGCGGAAAAGTTGTCAAGGAATTGTGAGGGTGGTCCAGGAGGCTGATAGATGACTGCCACTCTCAGAGAGAGTAGGGAGAACTGGTGAATGCAGTGAACTTCAAAGGAGGAGAAGGAGAGATATGGTAGCGGAGGCAGGCACTGATAAGAGTAGGAGTGGGAGAGCAAGATCCCGACATCGCCACCATGTCTGTCATCTGGCCTAGGGGTATGGCTAAAGTGGAGACCGCCATGTGAGAGAGCAATAATGGAAGCAATGCCAGAAGAAGATAGCCAGGTTTTAATAATTGGTAAAAGGTTGAAAGCATTAGAGACGGACAGGTCATGAACGGTCATAAGTTTGTTGCAGACAGAGAAAGCATTGCAAAGAGCACGAGAAAAGAAAGGGATAAGTGCTGTGAGTTAATGGAGATGAGGTTGTTAGGATTGTGTGCCAATGGCTGCCAATGTTTATAGTAGTGTATATATATATATATATATATATATATATATATATATATATATATATATGTGTGTGTGTGTGTAAAACAAAAAGTGGAGAGACAGGGAGCAAAAGATAAGAGACCAAAAAGAAAAACTAGGTTGCAGATATTCACCAAACAATAACCAGAAATCTCAGCTACTATCCCTTTATGGAAAGTGTGCACTGGAGCAGGGAACTTCAGTATACACTCTCCAATGTGAAAAGTAGAGGAGGAAGAGAACAAAAAGGGAGAAAATAGCGCTGTTTCTATTACTTAAACTATATGAGCAAATTACATAAATAAACCCTACAATGATAATGGTAATAATAATAATAATGAATTAAGGAATGAAAGATACAAATCGGTAAAACTAAGCGCTTATAAGTCTAACCACATTATTAAATATAAACCGAAAGGTAAATATAAACAATGGATTGGAAAATTGTATTGCACAATATTGCCTGTATAAAATTTAATAAGGCAGTGTATGGTTGCACTAATGTGTAAATGGCTGAACTTCTAACTTACAGGATAAGAAGTCAATCCTATGAGGTAAGGAGTTTGCACTGCAGAGAAGTACTTCTATAGTGTAGATTGGTGTCTCAACAGATATAGTCATTTCCCCTCTTAGTATATGGTAAACTTTCAGGTGCTTTATAGGAGTCAGTGTTCCTTCTGCCTCTCAGGTATGGGATCTTTTCTTTTCAGAGTATGATAAATCTCACAAGGGATATATATAAAGAGAAAAAAAGCCGCAAATAGTGTGATAGCGTTAAAAAAAACAACACACTTTAACACTTTTAAACTGCCTGCTTACATGAGTTAACCTCAAGCTAATATGCGGTACTGATATGACTTTAGGTGGTTGCTTACAAGGATGAATGTTCGTTCTGGATCTGCAATATACCAGTATCCCAAGGTAAGCCCCAATAGTCCAAAGTAGCAGGAACAGAAATCCGGATCATATGGTGATAAAGTTTAGTTAGTCAGTCTTGACTTAAATAGGTACAATAGTTATTAAATAGTTATTAACTATTTAATAACTTCCTAGTTAAAATAAATACAAATTTACCTGTAAAATAAAACCTAACCTAAGCTACAATTACACCTAACACTACATTATAATTAAATAAATTACCTAAATTAACTACAATTAATTACAATAAAATTAAATAAACTAAATTACTAAAAAAAACAACACTAAATTACAGAAAATAATAAAATAATTACAATTTGTTTAAACTAATTACAGCTAATCTAATCTCCCTAATAAAATAAAAAAAGCCCCCCAAAATAAAAAAGATCCCTACCCTACACTAAATTACAAATAGCCCTTAAAAGGGCTTTTTGCGGGGCATTGCCCCAAAGCAACCCACCACCCACACACCCAACCCTACTCTAAAACCCACCCAATCCCC
This sequence comes from Bombina bombina, assembly GCF_027579735.1. Lineage (NCBI taxonomy): Eukaryota > Metazoa > Chordata > Amphibia > Anura > Bombinatoridae > Bombina > Bombina bombina. Next base: position 936,734,543 of record NC_069501.1, on the reverse strand, counting down.
CCTTAATAAAACCTAACACTACCCCCTTGAAGATCACCCTACCTTGAGACGTCTTCACCCAACTGGGCAGAAGTGGTCCTCCAGACGGTCCGAAGTCTTCATCCTATCCGAGCAGAAGAGGTCCTCCAGACGGCCAGAAGTCTTCATCCAGGCGGCATCTTCTATCTTCATCCATCCGGTCGGAGCGGGTCCATCTTCAAGACATCTGATGCGGAGCATCCTCTTCATTCGACGGGGACTGGAACAATGACGGGTCCTTTAAGTGACGTCATCCAAGATGGCGTCGCTTCAATTCCGATTGGCTAATAGAATTCTATCAGCCAATCGGAATTAAGATAGAAAAAATCCTATTGGCTGATCCAATTTGCCAATAGGATTGAGCTTGCATTCTAATGGCTGTTCCAATCAGCCAATAGTATGCAAGCTCAATCCTATTGGCTGTTCTAATCAGCCAATCGGATTGAATTTTAATCCTATTGGCTGATTGGATCAGCCAATAGGATTTTTTCTACCTTAATTCCGATTGGCTGATAAATTTCTAACACCCAATCGGAATTGAAGGGACGCCATCTTGGATGATGTCATTTAAAGGACCCGTCATTGTTCCGGTCGCCGTCGAACAAAGAGGATGCTCCACGTCAGATGTCTTGAAAATTTACCCACTCCGCACCGAATGGATAAAGATAGAAGATGCCTCCTGAATGAAGACTTCTGGCTGTCTGGAGAACCTCTTCTGCCCGGATAGGATGAAGACTTCGGACCATCTGGAGAACCACTTCTGCCCAGTTGGGTGAAGACGTCTCAAGGTAGGGTGATCTTCAAGGGGGTAGCGTTAGGTTTTATTAAGGTGGGATTGGGTGGGTTTTAGAGTAGGGTTGGGTGTGTGGGTGGTGGGTTGTAATGTTGGGGGGGTTTTGTAATTTTTTTTACAGGTAAAAGAGCTGATTACTTTGGGGCAATGCCCCGCAAAAAGCCCTTTTAAGGGCTATTTGTAATTTAGTATAGGGTAGATATTTTTTTTATTTTGTGGGGCTTTTTTATTTTATTAGGGGGATTAGATTAGGTGTAATTATTTTTTTTTTTTTAATTATTTTATTATTTTCAGTAATTTAGTGTTTTTTTTCGTACTTTAGTTTATTTAATTTAATTGTAGTTAATTTAGGTAATTTATTTAATTATAGTGTAGTGTTAGGTGTAATTGTAGCTTAGGTTAGGTTTTATTTTACAGGTAAATTTGTATTTCTTTTAACTAGGAAGTTATTAAATAGTTAATAACTATTTAATAACTATTGTACCTAGTTAAAATAAATACAAAGTTACCTCTAAAAAAAATAAATCCTAAGCTAGCTACAATGTAACTATTAGTTATATTGTAGCTAGCTTAGGTTTTATTTTATAGGTAAGTATTTAGTTTAAAAAATGAATAATTTTTTTAATGATAGGAATATTTATTTAGATGTATTTAAATTATATTTAAGTTAGGGGGGGTGTTAGGGTTAAGGTTAGACTTAGATTTTAGGGTTAATAACTTTATTATAGTGGCGGCGAAGTTGGGGGCGGCAGATTAGGGGTTAATAACTGTAGGTAGGTGTTGGCGACATTGGGGGCGGCAGATTAGGGGTTAATAAATATAATGTAGGGTTCGGCAATGTTGGGGGCAGTAGATTAGGGGTTCATAAGTATAATGTAGGTGGCGGCGGTGTCCGGAGCGGCAGATTAGGGGTTAATAATATAAAGCAGGTGTCGGCAATGTCGGGGGCGGAGGATTAGGGGTTAATAAGTGTAAGATTAGGGGTGTTTAGACTCGGGGTTCATGTTAGGGTGTTAGGTGTAGACATAAATGTGTTTCCCCATAGAAATCAATGGGGCTGCGTTAGAAGCTGAACGCTGCTTTTTTGCAGGTGTTAGTTTTTTTTTCAGCCGGCTCTGCCCCATTGATTCCTATGGGGAAATCATGCACGAGTACGTTTTGTCAGCTTACCGCTACCGTAAGCAGCGCTGGTATTGAGGTGAGATGTGGAGCTAAATTCTGCTCTACGCTCACCTTTTTGCGGCTAATGCCGGGTTTGTAAAAACCCGTAATACCAGCGTTGTCTGTGGTGAGCATGAGGGAAAACTGTGCGTTAGCACCGCACACCATTACCGACAAAAACTCGTAATCTAGCCGTATGTATTTAAGAATAAAAAGGATATTACCCTGTAAGTGAAGAACATTGGAATGTGAAAAATGTACAGTAAATATACAGTGAAAAACAGAACACACACACACACACACACATACATATACAGGGAGTGCAGAATTATTAGGCAAATGAGTATTTTGACCACATCATCCTCTTTATGCATGTTGTCTTACTCCAAGCTGTATAGGCTTGAAAGCCTACTACCAATTAAGCATATTAGGTGATGTGCATCTCTGTAATGAGAAGGGGTGTGGTCTAATGACATCAACACCCTATATCAGGTGTGCATAATTATTAGGCAACTTCCTTTCCTTTGGCAAAATGGGTCAAAAGAAGGACTTGACAGGCTCAGAAAAGTCAAAAATAGTGAGATATCTTGCAGAGGGATGCAGCACTCTTAAAATTGCAAAGCTTCTGAAGCGTGATCATCGAACAATCAAGCGTTTCATTCAAAATAGTCAAAAGGGTCGCAAGAAGCGTGTGGAAAAACCAAGGCGCAAAATAACTGCCCATGAACTGAAAAGTCAAGCGTGCAGCTGCCAAGATACCACTTGCCACCAGTTTGGCCATATTTCAGAGCTGCAACATCACTGGAGTGCCCAAAAGCACAAGGTGTGCAATACTCAGAGACATGGCCAAGGTAAGAAAGGCTGAAAGACGACCACCACTGAACAAGACACACAAGCTGAAACGTCAAGACTGGGCCAAGAAATATCTCAAGACTGATTTTTCTAAGGTTTTATGGACTGATGAAATGAGAGTGAGTCTTGATGGGCCAGATGAATGGGCCCGTGGCTGGATTGGTAAAGGGCAGAGAGCTCCAGTCCGACTCAGACGCCAGCAAGGTGGAGGTGGAGTACTGGTTTGGGCTGGTATCATTAAAGATGAGCTTGTGGAGCCTTTTCGGGTTGAGGATGGAGTCAAGCTCAACTCCCAGTCCTACTTCCAGTTTCTGGAAGACACCTTCTTCAAGCAGTGGTACAGGAAGAAGTCTGCATCCTTCAAGAAAAACATGATTTTCATGCAGGACAATGCTCCATAACATGCGTCCAAGTACTCCACAGCGTGGCTGGCAAGAAAGGGTATAAAAGAAGAAAATCTAATGACATGGCCTCCTTGTTCACCTGATCTGAACCTCATTGAGAACCTGTGGTCCATCATCAAATGTGAGATTTACAAGGAGGGAAAACAGTACACCTCTCTGAACAGTGTCTGGGAGGCTGTGGTTGCTGCTGCATGCAATGTTGATGGTGAACAGATCAAAACACTGACAGAATCCATGGATGGCAGGCTTTTGAGTGTCCTTGCAAAGAAAGGTGGCTATATTGGTCACTGATTTGTTTTTGTTTTGTTTTTGAATGTCAGAAATGTATATTTGTGAATGTTGAGATGTTATATTGGTTTCACTGGTAAAAATAAATAATTGAAATGGGTATATATTTGTTTTTTGTTAAGTTGCCTAATAATTATGCACAGTAATAGTCACGTGCACACACAGATATCCCCCTAAAATAGCTATAACTAAAAACAAACTAAAAACTACTTCCAAAACTATTCAGCTTTGATATTAATGAGTTTTTTGGGTTCATTGAGAACATGGTTGTTGTTCAATAATAAAATTAATCCTCAAAAATACAACTTGCCTAATAATTCTGCACTCCCTGTATATATATATAGAAAGAGAAAGAAAATATCTCATTGGCGCCCATTTAACAAGCTCCATAGACAGCTTGTGGGCCCGTGTTTCTGGCGAGTCTTCAGACTTGCCAGAAACAACAGTTATGAAGCAGCGGTCACAAAGACCGCTGCTCCATAACCTGTCCACCTGCTCTGAGCAGGCGGACAGACATCGCCGGAAATCAACCCGATCGAGTATGATCGGGTTGATTGACACCTCCCTTCTGGCGGCCCATTGGTCGCGAGTCTGCAGGGGGCGGCGTTGTACCAGCAGCTCTTGTGAGCTGCTGGTGCAATGCTGAATACGGAGAGCTTATTGCTCTCCACATTCAGCGTGGTCTAGCGGACCTGATCCGCACTGTTGGATCAGGTCCGGCAGACTTTGTTAAATTGAGGCCATTGTATAGTTCATTATCAAATCTAGACAGGCCAGAAGGCTTGTTTTTCCCACAGAAAACCTCTGAATTACATTGTTTCCAATGCAGAAAAGGATTCTGGGTAAGATATGCAAATGAGGTTCACAATGACACACTTTTTTTACTTCAAGTCTGCTTTTCAGCAGATTCAATTTACGTCAAAGCATCGCTGTTCACACAGCTTATAAGCTTAGCTAGGTTTAGTGCAGTGATTCATAACCATCCAAGGACAGACTGCTATGATTCACTGCATTAACCCTACCTAAGCTTTGCATCCTTTTTTCTTTTCTAACACCTCGGACCTCATATCATTGAGCCCTTATACCTTTTATTGCAAACTGAATCATTGCTATGAGTGTAACTGTACTGTGAAATGTACTTTTGATGTTTTTTGTGACATTTTTTATTCTAATGTAACAGTTATCTAAAGCTCTGAGGTCGCGATAGCATGACATGCATTAAATTAAATTGCGCTCAAAATCAATTACTTTCAATTTGTAATACATGCACTACTTCCCTTATCACTCATGCGTACCAGTTAGCGATCTACTCATGGGGGTCAATTTACTGAAGTTTGAGTGGACATGATACAATGTAGTGTATCATGTCCGCTGCACATTGATAAATACCGACAGCATACGCTCTCAGCATTCATCATTGCACCATCAGTTGTTGTGAACTGCTGGTGCAATAGAGCCCCCTGCAGATTTGCGGCCGGACAGGCGGACAGGTTATGGAGCAGCGGTCTTTAGACTGTTGCTTCATAACTTCTGTTTCCGGCTCACCGGAAACACAGGGCATCAAGCTCCATGCGGAGCTTGATAAATTGACCCCATAATCTGGCCCTGGAATATGAAACAGTGTGTTGTAATAAAATATCACTAAACAGTGGTTTATACTAAATAGAAAACTTTGCAATATGTATTAATCATTTAAAAGGATTTTGTCTTTTTTTCCTTTTAACTTAAAGTGAATGTAAACTTTGAGGAATGTGTGCCCGTTTTTTAAAAATCTTTTTTTTTTAAAAAACAGGGGCACTTTTTTATTCATCAAAGTTTAAATTTCAGACATTTTGTTAAAATCAAATATACAGTTATGTCCCACTCTCCAGCTCCAGACCACAGGCCCGATCCGATATGCAGCGTCGCCGCAAAAGCCGGCAATGCCAAATTTTGCGCTGGTTTGGTATCACATATACGGCGTAACTTAGAAGTTACGCTCGTATATTTCTGTCTTCGGCCGTAGTTTTTTGGCCCATAGGCAGGTATACCAAACCAGCGCAGTTTGGTATCCAATATACAGCGTAAGGACTTACGTGGTGAAAATGGAGAAATCCTACTCCATTTTCACCTTGCCACAAATTGCAGGCGTAGTAAGCCTTACACTGTCTATTGGAGCCCCATAACTCCCTAAACTACCTGCAAAATAAAACCTAACACCTAATGCATACGCAATGTCTATCTACCTGTCAACCGCGAACTGCTAAATAAAACCTAACGCATGCGCAATGTCTATCTACCTGTCAACTGCGATCCCCCGCCGCAATCCCTAATAAAGTATTTAACCCCTAAACCGGCGCTCCCGGACCCCGTCGCCACCTACATTAAATGTATAACCCCCTAATGTGAGCCCCTACACTGCCGCAATCTACATTACCTAACCCCTAATGTGAGCCCCTACACCGCCGCCACCTACATTAACTACCCCTAATGTGAGCCCCTTACACCGCCGCCACCTACATTAACTACCCCCTAATGTGAGCCACTTACACCGCCGCCAGCTGTATTAAACTACCCCCTATTGTGAGCTCCTACCCCGCCGCCAGCTATATTAAACTACCCCCTAATGTGAGCTCCTACCCCGCCGCCAGCTGTATTAAACTACCCCCTAATGTGAGTTCCTACCCCGCCGCCAGCTACATTAAACTACCCCTAATGTGAGCATTACCCCAAAGTAAACAGTTCTATTGCTAGCCCTTAAAAGGGCTTTTTGCAAGGCTTTGCCCCAAAGTAATCAGCTCTTTTACCAGCCCTTAAAAGGGCTTTTGGCGGGGCATTGTCACAAAGTAATCAACTCTTTTGCCTATAATCTAAATCCCCCTATACCGCCGCCACCTATAATAAATGTATTACCCCCTAATCTAATCCCCCTACACCGCCGCCACCTATATTAACTATATTACCCCCTAATATAATCCCCCTACACCAACCGCCACCTATATTAACTATATTAACCCTAATTATATTAGGGTTAATATAGTTAATATAGTTATTACATTATATATATATATATATATATATATATATATATATATATATATATATATATATATATATATATTAAGTATAATAACCCTATCTAACTCTAACACCCCTAACTAAATTCTTATTAAAATAAATCTAATTAATATTATTAATTAAAATATTCCTATTTAAATCTAAACACTTACCTATAAAATAAACCATAAGATAGCCACAATGTAATTAATAATTACATTGTAGCTATTTTAGGGTTTATATTTATTTTACAGGTAACTTGGTATTTATTTTAACTAGGTACAATAGCGATTAAATAGTTAATAACTATTTAATAGCTACCTTGTTAAAATAATTAACAATTTATATGTAAAATAAATCCTAACCTAAGTTACAAATATACCTACACTATCAATAAATTAAATAAACTACAAATATCTAAACTAAAATACAATTAAATACACTAAACTAAATTACAAAAAAAACAAACACTAAATTACAAAAAATAAAAAAAGATTACAAGAATTTTAAGCTAATTACACCTATTCTAAGCCCCCTAATAAAATAAAAAAGCCCTCCAAAATTTCCCTACCCTAAACTAAATTACAAAAGTTAACAGCTCTATTACCAGCCCTTAAAAGGGCTTTTTGCGGGGCATGCCCAAAAGTATTCAGCTCTTATGCCTGTAAAAAAAAAACACAATACCATCCCCCAACATTACAACCCACCACCCACATACCCCTACTCTAAACCCACCCAAAACCCCTTAAAAAAACCTGACACTAAGCCCCAGAAGATCTCCCTACCTTGAGTCGGCTTCACCCAGCCGGGCCAAACTCTTTATCCAATCCGGGCAATGTCTTCATCCAAGCAGCAAAGAAGAAGTCTTCCATCCGGCGATGTCTCCATCCAAGCGGCAAAGAAGAAGTCTTCAATACGGCGATGTCTTCATCCAAGCGGCAAAGAAGAAGTCTTCCATCCGGCGATGTCTTCATCCAAGCGGCAAAGAAGAGGTCCTCCATCGGGGCGAAGTTTTCCTCCAAGCGGCATCTTCAATCTTCTTTCTTCGGACCTCCGACGCGGAACATCAAGCTGGCCCGACGACTGAAAGACGAATGAAGTTTCCTTTAAATGACATCATCCAAGATGGCATCCCTCGAATTCCAATTGGCTGGTAATAGAGCTGTTAACTTTTGTAATTTAGTTTTATTTTAACAAGGTAGCTATTAAATAGTTATTAACTATTTAATAGCTATTGTACCTAGTTAAAATAAATACCAAGTTACCTTTAAAATAAATATAAACCCTAAAATAGCTACAATGTAATTATTAATTACATTGTAGCTATCTTAGAGTTTATTTTATAGGTAAGTATTTAGATTTAAATAGGAATATTTTAATTATTAATATTAATTAGATTTATTTTAATAAGAATTTAGTTAGGGGTGTTAGAGTTAGATAGGGTTATTATACTTAATATATATATATATATATATATATATATATATATATATATATATATATATATATATATATATATATATATATATATAATAACTATATTAATTATATTAACCCTAATATAATTAGGGTTAATATAGTTAATATATATAATATAATAACTATATTAACTATATTAACCCTAATATAATTAGGGTTAATATAGTTAATATAGGTGGCGGCGGTGTAGGGGGGTTAGATTAGGGGTTAATCTATTTAATATAGGTGGCGGCGGTGTAGGGGGATTAGATTAGGGGGTAATACATTTATTATAGGTGGCGGCGGTATAGGGGGATTTAGATTATAGGCAAAAGAGCTGATAACTTTGTGACAATGCCCCGCAAAAAAGGCCCTTTTAAGGGCTGGTAAAAGAGCTGGTTACTTTGGGGCAAAGGCCCGCAAAAAGCCCTTTTAAGAGCTGGCAATAGAGCTGTTTACTTTGGGGTAATGCCACGCAAAAAGCCCTTTTCAGGTCTATTTGTAGGGTTAGACTTAGGTTTAGTGGTAGGGATAGTTTAGTATTTTAGGGGTTAATTAATTTAATATAGGTGGCGGCGGTATAGGGGGATTAAATTAGGGGTTAATTAATTTAATATAGCTGGCAGCGGGGTAGGGGGATTAGATTAGGGGTTAATAATTTAAATATAGATGGCGGCGGGGTAGGAGCTCACATTAGGGGGTAGTTTAATACAGCTAGTGGCGGGGTAGGAGCTCACATTAGGGGGTAGTTTAATACAGCTGGCGACGGGGTAGGAGCTCACATTAGGGGTAGTTTAATATAGCTGGCGGCGGTGTAAGTGACTCACATTAGGGTGTAGTTAATGTAGGTGGCTGCGGGGTCTGGGAGCGGCGGTTTAGGGGTTAATGACTTTATTAGGTTTGGCGGGGTACGGGAGCGGCGGTTTAGGGGTTAATACATTTTTTATTATTAGGAGAGTGAGGGGGGATAGCGGATAGAGGGGTATACGTGTCGGGCTATGTTTGGGAGGCGTGTTAGACAGTACGGGAGATTTTATAACTTATTCAGGTTTTGTAGGCGCCGGCAGTTTCTAAAGTGCCGTAAGTCACTGGCGACTCCAGAAATTTGTACTTACGCAGATTTCTGGACATCGCTGGTTTATCCGACTTACGGCATTTTAGCATCTGACGGCAGGGTATATTGGATAGCTCGAGTTGCGAGCTGAAACTACGGGTGGCGGGGGTTCCCTCGCTTGCGCCGCAAACTACGATCTATATCGGATCGCGCCCCACAGTGGCAATAGTTCCAAGTAGGAAAAAGACTCACCCGGCAAGCTGTGAAATAATACTGAGTGCGGGGCTCCACTATGCGGTTGCGGGTCAGGTACCTTTCAAACCGGAGCGTTCTTCAACTCCATCCAGGATCGTCTCTCCGCCAGCTTCTCAAGCCCACGCTCCTTACACACTCCTCAGCACGATCTGGAGAACAAACTACAGCCCCGGGTGAGCATACGAGTGACGCTTGAAAGCAGCTCCGGCTGCCAGCGTATCCGCTTAATCTCTGGTTAACGTTCAGCCGTGACGTTGACCAATCAATCAGGGCAAGCTGCAGGTCCGGACATCTCGCAAACGCTCAGCTGGAGGTAATAGATTCAAACACAGCAAGAAATACCAGTAAGCCTCAAGGCTTAGAAAGTAAAAGTGATTTATTGGAGAATAGTATTAAAACAGCATAAAAGCTTGTATCCCAAGCATCAGTGGTAGAAAGAGGTCCTACGCTTTTCGGCAGCCCCCTGCCTTATTCATGGACTTACAACTTAAGGTGTCAAAGCTCCTTAAATACACCTGAGTCCCCAGGTGTGAGAACCACATGATGCTGCTCTTAAAGGGATATTACCTGTTTTTAAACATAGTCAAGTTAAAACACACAAACAACAGTGAATAATTGAAAAGTGACAACTAAGTATAATCATGGGTAGATAAAGAGAATAAAAAAGACCTCCATAGCTAAAATTAATAAACACCTATACAAACATGTTCATATAAACATGCGTCTAACTTAACATATATTTATTTAAGATATTAGTGACGTAATAGTGACAACTAGATAAAGATTTTAACACTGAAATGGATCATTGTGTGGAATGAGCAAACCATTAGCCTGAATTGAAGGCTGACTCTATATATAAAACACACTTAGCACACCAATAAGTGAACATATATAAACAGACAGCCTAAGTTGAAGGATGACACCCTATGAAAACCAAGCTTAGTATACAAATGAGTGTGCATATCATATCTAACTTTGCTTATTATTAGTAACAAAAATGTATAGATCATGTTATCGCTCGAGCTTAATCGTAGGTAACCCTTAGCTACAAATATCACAATAGCACTCAGATATTACATAGTTTTAGTAATGCCAACCATTTTATATATGTAGCCTCAATACTGTGATTACCAATAGGTACTAAATGTACATCATCAATAACCCCGACCTAACCTCAGTTATTAGAAAAGGAAATGGATATATGGTAATATAGGGAGGCTCAAAAAGTAATTATAATACAGCTATACCATCTAACAAGTAGGTGGATATACCATTGGGATTCAGAATAAGTCAAAACCAATATACACAGAATGGTGAACATCCAACATGGTGGCTTAATAATTGTAATTCCATGATATAGGCTTAATAAGAAGGAAACTAGTATCCAAGTAATGGGAGTAAATTGTTATGTAAACATAAGGTACATAGTCCAAACATGTAAACAGATGTGAGGTAATAAATACCATAACAGTTTAATATGTATCTAACAGTAAGAGATTCTACCGCTGGTGTGTCCAAAAATTAATGACATCACCATCTATATTAAATCGTTTTGGTCTTCTAGTCTGTAATTTGAAGATCCAAAAGGCCTCCTTGTATTACAGCTTGGCAGAACGGTCTCCACCGCGAATACAAAGTTTAATATGGTCAATCACCTGCCACTTAAAACTAGCAACTGCTTTGCCATGAACATGTATGAAATGCCTAACCAGGTCTGAACACTCAGTACCATTTTCAATGTTCTTCAGATGTTCTCTAATCCTACTTCTACCCTCACGGGTAGTGCACCCAACATACTGTTTTTTGCACTGAGTGCATTCCACCAGATATATGACAAACATGATTTGACAGTTCATGTAGGAATCAAGATCAAAAACCTTCTGAGTTACACATGACTGAAAGCTATGTGTAACTAAGGTGAACCCACATGATATGCAATTGCTGAAATGGCATTTATAATGCCCTCTGACTTCCAACCAACTACTTCTCCTAGTGGAGGACTGGCGCAACAAACTGGGAGATAGTACATTACCTAAGGTACACCCACTTCTTGGTACGAAATTTTTTGACACAAAATCTTTAAGGCTGTCTTCAGCCGTGAGTATTGGAAGATGCTGACTCACAACACCACAAATATCATCAAATTGAGCACTATAGGCTGTGATAAATGTAGGCTTTGAAGAATCAAACCCACTACCCATTTTAGTCCTCAGATTAATGTCGGCCTGGAGCTGTTTCCTATCCAACCGTGAAATCTCTATAAGCGCACGCTCAAGAACTTTCTTCTTATAGCCTCTCTCAAGGAGGTTATCCATTAGTAGCTGGCTTTCTCTCTCAAAGTCCAGCTCATCCGTGCAGTTCCTTTTTACACGGATGAACTGGCCCTTTGCGACGCTAAACCCTGTGTATCTAGGGTGGTTGCTCCTGTCATGAAGTACAGCATTGGTATCAATTGGCTTACGGTACAATGTTGTTCTAACACTTTGGGTATCTGTATCTCCTATCAAAAGGAGATCAAGATATGGTATTGAAAGGCTATCACAAGCATAAGTGAACTGAAGATTGACACTATTCTCATTTAGATAGTGGATGAAATCTCCAATCTTCTGATGACCCCCTGTCCAAATGAACAGGAGGTCATCAATATATCTCTTGTACATTAGGATAGATAAAGACGTGGCACACCTCCCACCAACCCATAAACAGGTTGGCGTAGACGGGGGCGAACTTCGCCCCCATCGCAGTGCCACGCCTTTGGAGGTAAAAAAACACCATCAAACTGAAAAAAGTTATGAGAGAGTAAAAATTCAAGTGTAGTCAATAGGAATCTCTTTAAAACCTCATCATAATCACTAAACCTATCCAACATATAGGATACAGCCTCCAAGCCATATGAGTGTGGAATGGCAGAATATAAGCTGACTACATCATCGATTCATCTGTTAACCATTCAGTTTTCTCCTTCCACACAACTTGCTCCAAACAGTTTAGAAGATGCTTAGTGTCCCTCAAATAAGAGGGAAGATTGTATACTATTGGCTGGAGCAGAGACTCAACCCAAGTAGACATGTTCTCAAAAAGGGAACCGATACCTGCCACAATAGGTCTCCCTTTCACCTCCTCAAGGGACTTATGTACCTTGGGGAGGTGATGGAAGATAGGTACAATAGGATGCGGCACATACAGAAAATCAGCCGTATCTTGGTCATAGATCCCCAATTCGAGACCATCATCTATAATTGATTCCAACCGTCTCCCATATTCAGTAGTGGGGTTACATGTCAAAACTTGGTAGACATCAGAGTCACCAAGTTGTCTCATGGCTTCCTGTGTGTATGTTGTCCTATCTTGTACCACCACACTTCCCCCCTTGCCGGCCTGTTTAATTACAATGTCATCCCTTTTCCTAAGGCTCTCTAAAGCTAGTGACTGAGCTGCACTGAGATTGGGGCGTGGATGTCGACTCTCAGCAGAAAGTTTAATTAAATCTTCCTCAATTCTAAGATGGAATGCTTCCAAGAATGGTCCTCTCTCCCTAGTTGGATAAAAAACAGACTTAGGTCTGTAGCCCCCATGCGTAGTTTTGAGGAATGACTCATCTATTGGTGTTTCCAAGGCAAGATCGTCAATGTTAAGGCAATCACTTGCCTCATTAAAGTCCACTAAGTCATATGGTTTGGGAAGGTCTCTCACTCTCATTTCAGAATCCTCTATTGTAACATTCATTTGTGTGTCTTTTTTCCAAAATAATTTCTTAAGAGTTAGATTGCCAATCAATTTATTAACATCCACAATTGTGTGGAACAAATTAAACTTAGAGGTTGGTACAAAACCTAAACCAAGGCCTAAGACTTCAGTCTCATCATCAGTAAGCATAGTGCTTGAAATATTTATAACATTTAAATGGCATATTTGTTGCAACCTCCTCATCTGAACCTTCCTGCTCCTCTGCCTCTTTGTCCTCTTTCTGCGTTTCCTCCCCCTCTCCTAGGTTGTGGTCCCTGTGAAAAACCTGCTGTTCCCTATTAGTAGAACTAGGTTCCACATCATATGTTATTGGCCTGGAATCATTGCCCTTAGCCGTTAAAAAATCGTGCCTCCTCTGTTCTATTTGGGAGGTCACAGCTTGTTCAGCATTAGTTTTTGTATTACTGGAATTCCTAGTTACAATAGGATCTAGGTGAATAATACTGTTAGTCTTAGCCTTAACAGCCTGTTCCACCTGTGTGTTAGGGTGTGGAGAAAGAGGGGCAGGAGGTAAACATAGCTGTTCGTCTGTTGTAGTTGGTAATTGCAAATCTGAAAAGGACACATGCTTGTCCTGTGGGTATGTTATATTATCTGGACCTAGACCTAGATCTAGATCTATTTTGTGTCGTGTTTTTACCATATGACTTAGTGGACTTTAATGAGGCAAGTGATTACCTTAACATTCACGATCTTGCCTTGGAAACACCAATAGATGAGTCATTCCTCAAAACTACTCATGGGGGCTACAGACCTAAGTCTGTTTTTTATCCAACTAGGGAGAGAGGACCATTCTTGGAAGCATTCCATCGTAGAATTGAAAAAGATTTAATTAAACTTTCTGCTGAGAGTCAACATCCACGTCCCGATCTCAGTGCAGCTCAGTCACTAGCTTTAGAGAGCCTTAGGAAAAGCGATGACATTGTAATTAAACAGGCCAACAAGGGGGGAAGTGTGGTGGTACAAGATAGGACAACATACACACAGGAAGCCAACTTGGTGACTCTAATCTACCAAGTTTTGACATGTAACCCCACTGCTGAATATGGGAGACGGTTGGAATCAATTATAGATGATGGTCTCGAATTGGGGATCTATGACCATGATACGGCTGATTTTCTGTATGTGCCGCATCCTATTGTACCTATCTTCCATCACCTCCCCAAGGTACATAAGTCCCTTGAGGAAGTGAAGGGGAGACCTATTGTGGCAGGTATTGGTTCCCTTTTTGAGAACATGTCTACTTGGGTTGAGTCTCTGCTCCAGCCAATAGTATACAACCTTCCCTCTTATTTGAGGGACACTAAGCATCTTCTAATCTGTTTGGAGCAAGTTGTGTGGAATGAGCAAACTGAATGGTTAACAGTTTATGTAGTCAGCTTATATTCTGCCATTCCACACTCATATGGCTTGGAGGCTGTATCCTATATGTTGGATAGGTTTAGTGATTATGATGAGGTTTTAAAGAGATTCCTGTTGACTGCACTTGAATTTTTACTCTCTCATAACTTTTTTCAGTTTGATGGTATTTTTTACCTCCAAAGGCGTGGCACTGCGATGGGGGCGAAGTTCGCCCCCGTCTACGCCAACCTGTTTATGGGTTGGTGGGAGGTGTGCCACGTCTTTGGAGAGGGGAATCCTTTTCACTCTGATATCCTAATGTACAAGAGATATATTGATGACCTCCTGTTCATTTGGACAGGGGGTCATCAGAAGATTGGAGATTGCATCCACTATCTAAATGAGAATAGTGTCAATCTTCAGTTCACTTATGCTTGTGATAGCCTTTTAATACCATATCTTGATCTCCTTTTGATGGGAGATACAGATACCCAAAGTGTTAGAACAACATTGTACCGTAAGCCAATTGCTACCAATGCTGTACTTCATGACAGGAGCAACCACCCTAGATACACAGGGTTTGGCGTCGCAAAGGGCCAGTTCATCCGTGTAAAAAGGAACTGCACGGATGATCTGGACTTTGAGAGAGAAAGCCAGCTACTAATGGATAATCTCCTTGAGAGAGGCTATAAGAAGAAAGTGCTTGAGCGTGCGCTTCTAGAGGTTTCCCGGTTGGTTAGGAAACAGCTCCTGGCCGACACTAATCTGAGGACTAAAACGAGTAGTGGGTTTGATTCTTCAAAGCCTACATTTATCACAGCCTATAGTGCTCAATTTGATTATATTTGTGGCATTGTGAGTCAGCATCTTCCAATACTCATGGCTGAAGACAGCCTTAAAGATTTTGTGTCAAAAGGTTGCAATTTCGTACCAAGAAGTGGGTGTACCTTAGGTAATGTATTATCTCCCAGTTTGTTGCGCCAGTCCTCCACTAGGAGAAGTAGTTGGTTGGAAGTCAGAGGGCATTATAAATGCCATTTCAGCAATTGCATATCATGTGGGTTCACCTTAGTTACACATAGCTTTCAGTCATGTGTCACTCAGAAGGTTTTTGATCTTGATTCCTACATGAACTGTCGAACCATGTTTGTCATATATTTGGTGGAATGCACTCAGTGCAAAAAACAGTATGTTGGGTGCACTACCCGTGAGGGTAGGAGTAGGATTAGAGAACATCTGAAGAACATTGAAAATGGTACTGAGTGTTCAGACCTGGTTAGGCATTTCATACATGTTCATGACAAAGAAGTTGGTAGTTTTAAGTGGCAGGTTATTGACCATATTAAACCTTGTATTCCCGGTGGAGACCGTTCTGCCAAGCTGTTATACAAGGAGGCCTTTTGGATCTTCAAATTACAGACTAGAAGACCAAAAGGATTTAATATAGATGGCGATGTCTTTAATTTTTGGACACACCAGCGGTATAATCTCTTACTGTTATCTAGATACATTTTAAACTGTTATGGTATTTTTTACATCTGTTTACATTTTTGGACTATGTACCTTATGTTTACATAACAATTTACTCCCATTACTTGGATACTAGTTTCCTTCTTATTAAGCCTATATCATGGAATTATAATTATTAAGCCACCATTCTGTGTATATTGGTTTTGGCTTATTCTGAATCCCAATGGTATATCCACCTACTTGTTAGATGGTATAGCTGTATTATAATTACTTTTTGAGCCTCCCTATATTACCATATATCCATTTCCTTGTCTAATAACTGAGGTTAGGTCGGGGTTAGTGATGATGTACATTTAGTACCTATTGGTAATCACAGTATTGAGGCTACATATATGAAATGTTTGACATTACTAATAATATGTAATATCTGAGTGCTATTGTGATTTTTGTAGCTTAGGGTTACCTATGATTAAGCTCGAGAGATAACATGATCTATAAGTTTTTGTTACTAATAATAAGCAAAGTTAGATATGATATGTGATGCATGCCTTTATATGCACACTCATTGGTATACTAAGCTTGGTTTTCATAGGGTGTCAGCCTTCAACTTAGGCTGACAGTCTGTTATATATGTTCACTTATTGGTGTGCTAGGTGTGTTTTATATATAGAGTCAGCCTTCAATTCAGACTAATGGTTTGCTCATTCCACACAATGATCCATTTCAGTGTTAAAATCTTTATCTAGTTGTCACTATTATGTTACTAATATCTTAAATAAATATATGTTAAGTTAGACGCATGTTTATATGAACATATGTTTGTATAGGAGTTTATTAGTTTTAGCTATGGAGGTCTTTTTTATTCTCTTTATCTACCCATGATTATACTTAGTTGTCACTTTTCAATTATTCACTGTTGTTTGTGTGTTTTAACTTGACTATGTTTAAAAACAGGTAATATCCCTTTAAGAGCAGCATCATGTGGTTCTCACACCTGGGGACTCAGTTGTATTTAAAGAGCTTTGACACCTTAAGTTGTAAGTCCATGAATAATGCAGGGGGCTGCCGAAACGCGTAGGACCTCTTTCTACCACTGATGCCTGGGATACAAGCTTTTATGCTGTTTTAATACTATTCTCCAATAAAGAACTTTTACTTTCTACGCCTCGAGGCTTGCTGGTATTTCTTACTGATTTTGTTAAAATACTTACCTTTTCTTCATGAAACCGACCAGCGATTCCCCCAACTCCCGTCTCTTCTTACATCAAAAATTAAGAATCCGGCTTCCTCCAATCACTGCATGGCCTCAGACAATGTTTGCTCGGGGGGTGGGAGAGCCATGATTGGCAGAAGCCGGATTCTTCATTTTTGACATAAGAAGAGATGAGCGGCAGGTGGGTAAAATCGCTAGTTGGCTTTATGAAGAAATGGTAAGTATTTTAACCAAACGGCTGAAATGTAAACTTTGATGAATAAAAGTGCCCCTGTTTTTAATAGGATTTTTAAAAACCAGGCACACATTCCTCAAAGTTTACATTCACTTTAATTTGTGCAGTGTCCATTACTTCCTGTCACAGTCTTACAAGGGGGATGGGGTCTCTACATGAAGGCTTATCTCGCTTAATGTCATGTATCTTCTAGAGTAACATCAGTGGGTTTACTATTCAGTAAATACAAGAGGAAGTTAGTTTTGCAGATGGTCATAAGGGGCAAAATACAACTTAAAGGGACAGTCAATGCAATATTAATCAACTTTCCAATTTACTTTTATAATCAAATTTGCTTTGTTCTCTTGGAATTCTTTTTTTAAAGCTAAACCTAGGTGGGCTCAAACTGATTTCTAAACTGTTGAAGGTTTCTTCTTATCTCAGTGCATTTTGACAGTTTTTCACATTTAGACAGTGCTAATTAATTTGTGTCATATAGATAATATTGTGCTCACTCCCGTGGAATCAGCACTGATTGGCTAAAATGCAAGTCACGGGGTAAGTCTGCAGAGGCTTAGATACACAGTATAAGCAGATTTGCCAAATTGTGAAAAAACATTTTTCACTTTTAGCTGTGGATGACCATCTGTTCAGAGTAGTTGAAGAGGGCATCAAATGCTCGTACAAGAGGACCAGAACCTTGGGTAGCATCCTGGCACCCACCAAACTGAAAAACCTGTGAAGTACCAATAGTTCCTGGTTAAGGCATGTTGGTATGTATAAATGTGGCAGTAACAGATGCAGGTCATGTGAATATGTATACATTACTAAAGAATTTGTATCCACGGCCAATGGCAGACATTTTGACATCAAATCATGCCTTAACTGTTCCTCTAATTACCTGATCTATCTAATCATATATTCCCTTTGTAAGCTACAGTATGTAGGTCTCACATCGAGAGATATGAGATCTAGAATTAGGGAGCACTTATCCACAATAAATGTTGGTAGAGTATCCACTCCACTAGTCCAACATTTTGTCAATAAACATGAAGGAAATTTGAGTACTTTTAAATGGTGTGCAATTGAAAAGGTATTGCTGCCCAAAAGGGGCGGATACATTGATCAACTCCTAGCCAAAAGAGATTTATTTTTGGATTTTCACCCTTGACACCAGGGTTCCAAAGGGTCTTAACTCCTGATATGACATGATAAACTACTGGGAGTAATCTATTATTGAGCAATTTGGTAAGCAGGCGCCAAATAGCTAAATATCTTTGAAATTATTACTTTATTTATTTAAATATCTTATGGTTATAATAACAATATGTATACATTATAATATATGTATTGCAATTAACCACATCTTTTCGAGACAAATGTATTGTTCAATTGAGGTCTGTTGTGGTGTCACAAATGATTTTGTTTTTTGTTTACACTGATTTAGGTCCATAACTATTTGTGAAGCCTAAATACATTGAAAAAGGAAAATATACACATTTATACCTTTTGGCTTCTCTAAGGCTATTATCCTAGTCTGTGAAGTTATACCATATAACATTTATTCAAAATATAAACTGTATAATAGTTCTTTTAGGAAAGGCTTTGACCTAAAGGTTTTTTTTCGCCAAAGACTAATGGGTTCTGCAAGTGTTAATTCAATTTAATTCATCTCAATTTATTACATATGCTCATATTTGTACCTTATATTCTTTCACTTTTCAGCTAGTCGTGGTGTGTAATACTTTTGAATATAGGCCCTGTGCAATAGAATCAGGTAATCATAGGGTTAAATAGTGGTAGGCGTTGTTAATTTTATCAGGCATTTGAGGAGCCAATGGAAACATTGGCCTAGATTTGGAGTTCGGCGGTAGCCGTCAAAACCAGCGTTAGAGGCTCCTAACGCTGGTTTTGGCCGCCCGCTGGTATTTGGAGTCAGTGATTAAAGGGTCTAACGCTCACTTTGCAGCCGCGACTTTTCCATACCGCAGATCCCCCTACGCCATTTGCGTATCCTATCTTTTCAATGGGATCTTCCTAACGCCGGTATTTAGAGTCGTTTCTGCAGTGAGCGTTAGAGCTCTAACGACAAGATTCCAGCCGCCTGAAAATAGCAGGAGTTAAGAGCTTTCTGGCTAACGCCGGTTTATAAAGCTCTTAACTACTGTACCCTAAAGTACACTAACACCCATAAACTACCTATGTACCCCTAAACCGAGCTCCCCCCACATCGCCGACACTCGATTTAAAATTTTAACCCCTAATCTGCCGACCGCCACCTACGTTATACTTATGTACCCCTAATCTGCTGCCCCTAACCCCGCCGACCCCTATATTACATTTATTAACCCCTAATCTGCCCCCCACAACATCGCCGCCAGCTACTTAAAATAATTAACCCCTAATCTTCCGACCGCAAAGCGCCGCCACCTACGTTATCCCTATGTACCCCTAATCTGCTGCCCTAACATCGCCGACCCCTATATTATATTTATTAACCCCTAATCTGCCCCCCACAACGTCGCCGACACCTACCTACACTTATTAACCCCTAATCTGCCGAGCGGACCTGAGCGCTACTATAATAAAGTTATTAACCCCTAATCCGCCTCACTAACCCTATCATAAATAGTATTAAACCCTAATCTGCCCTCCCTAACATCGCCGACACCTACCTTCAATTATTAACCCCTAATCTTCCTATCGGAGCTCACCGCTATTCTAATAAATGGATTAACCCCTAAAGCTAAGTCTAACCCTAACACTAACACCCCCCTAAGTTAAATATAATTTACATCTAACGAAATAAATTAACTCTTATTAAATAAATTAATCCTATTTAAAGCTAAATACTTACCTGTAAAATAAACCCTAATATAGCTACAATATAAATTATAATTATATTATAGCTATTTTAGGATTAATATTTATTTTACAGGTAACTTTGTAATTATTTTAACCAGGTACAATAGCTATTAAATAGTTAAGAACTATTTAATAGCTACCTAGTTAAAATAATTACAAATTTACCTGTAAAATAAATCCTAACCTAAGTTATAATTAAACCTAACACTACCCTATCAATAAAATAATTAAATAAACCACCTACAATTACCTACAATTAACCTAACACTACACTATCAATAAATTAATTAAACACAATTGCTACAAATAAATACAATTAAATAAACTAGCTAAAGTACAAAAAATAAAAAAGAACTAAGTTACAGAAAATAAAAAAATATTTACAAACATAAGAAATATATTACAACAATTTTAAACTAATTACACCTACTCTAAGCCCCCTAATAAAATAACAAAGCCCCCCAAAATAAAAAATTCCTTACCCTATTCTAAATTAAAAAAATTACAAGCTCTTTTACCTTACCAGCCCTGAACAGGGCCCTTTGCGGGGCATGCCCCAAGAAGTTCAGCTCTTTTGCCTGTAAAAAAAAACACATACAATACCCCCCCCCAACATTACAACCCACCACCCACATACCCCTAATCTAACCCAAACCCCCCTTAAATAAACCTAACACTAATCCCCTGAAGATCTTCCTACCTTGTCTTCACCATCCAGGTATCACCGATCGGTCCTGGCTCCAAGATCTTCATCCAACCCAAGCGGGGGCTAGACATCCACTGAAGAAGTCCAGAAGAGGGTCCAAAATCTTCCTCCTATCCGGCAAGAAGAGGACATCCGGACCGGCAAACATCTTCATCCAAGCGGCATCTTCGATCTTCTTCCATCCGGTGCGGAGCGGGTCCATGTTGAAGCAGGCGACGCGGATCCATCCTCTT
The DNA here is from genome assembly GCF_027579735.1 of Bombina bombina. Classification (NCBI taxonomy): domain Eukaryota; kingdom Metazoa; phylum Chordata; class Amphibia; order Anura; family Bombinatoridae; genus Bombina; species Bombina bombina. The sequence continues at coordinate 936,713,435 of NC_069501.1, read as the reverse complement.
CTTCCGATGTCTCCCGACGAATGACGGTTCCTTTAAGGGACGTCATCCAAGATGGCGTCCCTCGAATTCCGATTGGCTGATAGGATTCTATCAGCCAATCGGAATTAAGGTAGGAATTTTCTGATTGGCTGATGGAATCAGCCAATCAGAATCTAGTTCAATCCGATTGGCCGATCCAATCAGCCAATCAGATTGAGCTCGCATTCTATTGGCTGATCAGAACAGCCAATAGAATGCGAGCTCAATCTGATTGGCTGATTGGATCAGCCAATCGGATTGAACTTGATTCTGATTGGCTGATTCCATCAGCCAATCAGAATATTCCTACCTTAATTCCGATTGGCTGATAGAATCCTATCAGCCAATCGGAATTCGAGGGACGCCATCTTGGATGACGTCCCTTAAAGGAACCGTCATTCGTCGGGAGACATCGGAAGAAGAGGATGGATCCGCGTCGCCTGCTTCAACATGGACCCGCTCCGCACCGGATGGAAAAAGATCGAAGATGCCGCTTGGATGAAGATGTTTGCCGGTCCGGATGTCCTCTTCTTGCCGGATAGGAGGAAGACTTTGGACCCTCTTCTGGACTTCTTCAGTGGATGTCTAGCCCCCGCTTGGGTTGGATGAAGATCTTGGAGCCAGGACCGATCGGTGATACCTGGATGGTGAAGACAAGGTAGGAAGATCTTCAGGGGATTAGTGTTAGGTTTATTTAAGGGGGGTTTGGGTTAGATTAGGGGTATGTGGGTGGTGGGTTGTAATGTTGGGGGGGGGTATTGTATGTGGTTTTTTTTACAGGCAAAAGAGCTGAACTTCTTGGGGCATGCCCCGCAAAGGGCCCTGTTCAGGGCTGGTAAGGTAAAAGAGCTTGTAAATTTTTTAATTTGGAATAGGGTAAGGAATTTTTTATTTTGGGGGGATTTGTTATTTTATTAGGGGGCTTAGAGTAGGTGTAATTAGTTTAAAATTGTTGTAATATATTTCTTATGTTTGTAAATATTTTTTTATTTTCTGTAACTTAGTTCTTTTTTATTTTTTGTACTTTAGCTAGTTTATTTAATTGTATTTATTTGTAGCAATTGTGTTTAATTAATTTATTGATAGTGTAGTGTTAGGTTAATTGTAGGTAATTGTAGGTGGTTTATTTAATTATTTTATTGATAGGGTAGTGTTAGGTTTAATTATAACTTAGGTTAGGATTTATTTTACAGGTAAATTTGTAATTATTTTAACTAGGTAGCTATTAAATAGTTCTTAACTATTTAATAGCTATTGTACCTGGTTAAAATAATTACAAAGTTACCTGTAAAATAAATATTAATCCTAAAATAGCTATAATATAATTATAATTTATATTGTAGCTATATTAGGGTTTATTTTACAGGTAAGTATTTATCTTTAAATAGGAATAATTTATTTAATAAGAGTTAATTTATTTCGTTAGATGTAAATTATATTTAACTTAGGGGGGTGTTAGTGTTAGGGTTAGACTTAGCTTTAGGGGTTAATCCATTTATTATAATAGCGGTGAGCTCCGATAGGAAGATTAGGGGTTAATAATTGAAGGTAGGTGTCGGCGATGTTAGGGAGGGCAGATTAGGGTTTAATACTATTTATGATAGGGTTAGTGAGGCGGATTAGGGGTTAATAACTTTATTATAGTAGCGCTCAGGTCCGTTCGGCAGATTAGGGGTTAATAAGTGTAGGTAGGTGTCGGCGACGTTGTGGGGGGCAAATTAGGGGTTAATAAATATAATATAGGGGTCGGCGATGTTAGGGCAGCAGATTAGGGGTACATAGGGATAACGTAGGTTGCGGCGGTTTACGGAGCGGCAGATTAGGGTTTAAAAAAAATATGCAGGGGTCAGCGATAGCGGGGGCGGCAGATTAGGGGTTAATAAGTGTAAGGTTAGGGGTGTTTAGACTCGGGGTACATGTTAGAGTGTTAGGTGCAGACGTAGGAAGTGTTTCCCCATAGGAAACAATGGGGCTGCGTTAGGAGCTGAACGCTGCTTTTTTGCAGGTGTTAGGTTTTTTTTCAGCTCAAACAGCCCCATTGTTTCCTATGGGAGAATCGTGCACGAGCACGTTTTTGAGGCCGGCCGCGTCCATAAGCAACTCTGGTATCGAGAGTTGCATTTGCGGTAAAAATGCCCTACGCTCCTTTTTTGGAGCCTAACGCAGCATTTGTTTTAACTCTCGATACCAGAGTTAAATTTATGGTGCGGCCAGAAAAAAGCCCGCGGAGCGTTAACAGCCCTTTTACCGCCAAACTCCAAATCTAGGCCATTGTTTGTTTTTTAAAAGGTGTGTAACAGCACAGCACTAACAGGCAATGATTATGGCTTGTTAGCCGAAACACGTAAGCCACAGTGCTGCGCTATACCACAAATTCTTGTATTGCAAGCGTCCACTTGTATTTTAAGCTGTACTAATACATTTGAATTTTTTATTCTACTGAGGAGCATATTGCATCTTTTACCTATTTTAGATACAATGTAATCACAGAGGTAAAAAGTGTAGGTTATGAAAAACTGGGGGATGGGTAATAAAGGGATTATCTATCTATTTAAACAATATACATTTTCAAGTAGACTGTCCCTATATGGTCCCAATATTTAAAACATCGACAGACCATCGAGAAACTGCCTTACTGGCCTCATAGGCCTTACAGTCTGTTGAGATATTCAAAGAAAAAGAGTGTGGCCAAGCAATTCTTGGTGAGCAGTGATGTCTCTACCAAAGGACTTAAATGGGAGCTTGACGTCACCACCCGCATCGCCGATATCGCAGCTCGTCTGCATTTTGCTGCAGCCGGGGGGGGGGGGGCTATTTGAAGTGTGCCAGACAGTGCGCTCACTGAAACAAAAATAGTTTCAGTGTAGGCACACTCCAAATATTTCCAGAGGGACCTAAATTTTACTGCACCTACTCTAACTACCTCAGGCGATGTAGTCTTGACAGCTGATACTTGGTGAGACAAACATGACCGCTACCCTCCTTGCCATTTGCACTTTGCTGATTCAAACATATCAATCTTGTGGTGAAGTGTCCGAATCAAAGTGCAGGCTACTCCTACTTTGAGTTAGGCTAAATGAGGTGAGGGCAGCTACTCTACAGAAAAAAAAAATGTTTTTTATTATTATTCAATTATATAGAAAAATCATAGAAAACTTGATACTGACAGACAGCTGCCAGTACCTAAGATGGTGGAAACTAGTTAGAGGGGGCAGGGTTAGAGAGCTTTTTGGGAGGGATCAGGGAGGTGGGGAGGTAAGGGGGTGATCATACACTGAAGGAAATAATAATAATAAAAATAAATAAAAAAATAATTTAAAAAATGTCTAAAACTGCATACTGGCAGACTGTCTGCCAGTACTTAAGATGGGGGTGACTAGTGCGGGGAGAGAAGAGTGCTGTTACGGAGGGATCAAGTAGGGATCAGGGGGTGGGAAGTGTCAGGTGGGAAGGTAATCTCTACACTAAAGCTAAAATTAACCTTACAATCTACCTGATTATCCCCTTTACTGTCAGGAATAATAGAAGTGTGGTGCACAGCTGCAATTAGTGGCCTTCTAATGACCAAAAAGCAATAGCAAAGCCATATATGTCTGCTATTTCTGAGCAAAGGGGATCCCAGAGAAGCTGTTGCAACCATTTGTGCCATGAATGCACAAGCGATAGATAAATAATTTCAGTGAGAATTCTAAAATTTCTGAAAAAGTTAACAATTTTTTTTATTTGCATTTAGCAGTAAAATGGTGACATGAAATATACCAAATGGGCCTAGACCAATACTTTGGGTTGAAAAACAAAAGATAGCGGTGCACAGGAAAGCACTTTAGAATATAATCATTTATTTAGCAATAGGATAAAACAAATTTTCAACCATAAAATGGATTGCAAGCACAGGAAAAAACGGTATTACGCGTTTCGGCGTTGTGCCGTCATCAGATACCCAACCCAATACTTTGGGTTGTCTACTGAAAAAATATATAGTTTTGATAGGTAAATAAAAAAACAACAACTAAGGCTCTATTTCTGTTTAAATGGAGTGATGGCAAAAATGCTAAAAATGCTCTGGTCTTTTGGGGAAGCTTTAGTCTGAAATGTCCGCTCCTTAAGGGGTTAAAATACAAATTTTATTGTGCACTTTTCATATGAAATGGAGTATACACCCCTTATAATTTCCTATTACTTATCTCGCATCATCTCATGAAGCATAATAGCTAATAGAATAGAATATAATCATTTATTCGCCAAGTATAAAAAAATTATATATATATATATATATATATATATATATATATATATATATATATATATATATATACACACACAAGGAATTCTCCATGGTGCAAAAAGTATCAGATGACAATGGACAAACAAATACAATCTGCAGTGTCAAAATCTAATCATCAAAAAAATTCACAGAGAGTGACTAAAGTGCAATTTATTGTACCAAAAGTGAAATAAGAGAAGTATTCCTATTTGCTATTGTGAGGAGTTAGGGTGTGTGGAACTCAGAATGCAGGAACAGATACACAGAACAATGAACATCATTTTAAAAGCTTTACTGATTGATAAGCAAAAGAACAATTGGTAGTTCAAGTTGAAAATCACAGAAACAGCAAGTTTGAATATAGGCTTAATGCTGAACACTAAAGTCCAATACAAAGTTCAGAATACTTAAGTAGGTAGCAGTAACAAAGTCCAATGGACATTAGTGCTTGAATTGTGCAGTAAAGCTGAGGTTGTTACAGAATACCTGGTAGGTACAGCAGGCACAGCTTGAAAGAGGAAAGCAGACACAGGATTCTCAGCAGGCACAGGATACCCAGCGGGTACTGTTAGTGAGACTGTCACGGGATACCAGATAGGTGCAGCTTCAGGAACAAGGTTAGCATACACAGGTATCAGGCAAGTCTGCTTTGCTTTCAGGAACCAGGTGAGCATACACAGGTGCAAGGTAAGTATGCTTGGCCTCTGGAACAAGGTGAGCATACGTAGGCACAAGGCAAGTATGCTTGGTCTCTGGAACAAGGTGAGCATACTCAGGTACAAGGTAAGAATGCTTGAGTGTCTGGAACAAGGTGAGCATACACAGGTATCAGGTAAGTATGCTTGGTCTCTGGAACATGGTGAGCATACGCTGGTACAAGTTAAGTATGCTTGAGTCTCTGGGACAAGGGGAACATGCACAGGTATCAGGTAACTATGCTTGGTCTCTGGAACAAAGTGAGCATACACAGGTACAATGTAAGTATGCTTGGTCCCTGGAACAGGGTAAGCGTAGGCAGGTATAAGGAAAGTATGCTTGAGTCTCTGGTACAAGGTGAGCATACACAGGTATCAGGTAAGTATGCTTTGGCTTTCAGGAGCCAGGCACAAGGTAGGAAGGCAAAACTCAGCCCAGAAGGATGGCTGAGAGAGCTTTTATAGGAACTCCCACACCTGAATTCTCCAGGTGGAAGTTCTTGTAATTAGGATATGGCTCCCCTTAAATCTCTGCAGCGTGCAGCTATGCGTGCCTAGGGGAAGTTGCAGCAGAAGGAGTTGGGTCTCAGTGTCAGTCTATGTGGGATGCCGAAGATGAAGCAGTAACTCTTAGCGTTCGCCTAGACCGGGACGCAGGGCTGGAGCTCCCAGTAGGTCCCTTATTGCTATTTTAATGGTGAAAAAAACTAATCAGAAAATGGTTTGTCTGAGTTCATAAAACTCTCAACCTTGTCCTATGATAAAAAGATAGACGATTAAAAATCAATGGCCAGGGTGAGATGAATCAGATAACTTTTTTTTTTACTCTCTTTTTTATTCTTGAAAAGTAAATGTCCTTGAGAGAAATAAGTTGACAGCAAATTATTTTTTCCACAGATCTCACAATTCCGCGTAGTTTCTCCTTTATTGATAATGTAGCAGAGCTATACCAGGTTAAAATAGAGGATGATAAACTGATTCAATGATGGCTGAATAAAAACAAGTTAACAGTCTTTGAGACAGGCCACATTTTTTAAGTTGCCTTCAGAAGTAGAAAACATTATTGAGACTTTTAATTATAGTAAAAATATTAATGTCCCATTTCAAATCATGGTGAATTCTTGTGCCAAGGAATTTGTACAATGTAAATCTGTCTACTATGCAATCTTTCATTTTCAGAGAAGAAGGTGTTGGAGACTTTTTTTTTTCTTAAAATCAATTACCATCTCTTTAGTTTTATAAACATTTAATTCTAAATTGTTTGCTTCACTCCATGTTACCAGCCTGTCTACTTCCATGTTATAGCTCAATTCATCTTCATTTGAGATAAGCCCAATCCGAGTAGTGTTGTCTACAAATTTCAATAACTTCGGATTCATTTGCAGAATTACAATCATTAGTATATACAGAATAGAGCAAGGGACACCAGTATTGAGGAAGACAGGGTCGGAAATCAGCCAATTTATTTTAACATTTTTTTTCCTATTAGTTGAAAAGCTATAAAGCCATTGGAATATGGGAAAGGGTTAATTAAGTTGTTTTAATTTAACAAAAAGTATATCAGGAAGAATAGAGTTAAAAGCAGAACTGAAATCCACAAATAAAACTCGGAAATAGGTGTGAGGATTATCCCAATGATGTCAAATATAATATAAAAATAGATTAATCGCATCATCTACATATCTATTAGTTCTGTATGGGAACTGTAGTTGATATTGAAGGGTGTCACTCAAGGCTTTTAGATGGCATTGCATAATTCTTTCAAAGCATTTCAAAATAACAGATGTAAGAGCAACAGGCCTGTAATCATTCATGCTCAAAATCTTCTAAACCATAATAATAATTGAAGATTTAAAACAGGCTATTGTATTAAGGGACTGGTTAAAACAAATCAGTAAAAACAGGTGCAAGCTGGTCAGCACAATGTTTCAATGTAGCAGGGTAAATATTGTCAGGGCCTGGTGCTTTCTTAGGCTTCTATCTTGTAAAAATAGAGTTTACTTGTTGTTCGGTGACAGAAAAATATTGAATCTCTTGATTTTAATTCAGAGATAATTACAGAAGACCTCTGCTTGTCACATCTAGAGTAGAAGTTGTTTAATTGTTTAGGTAATAAAGCATAATAATATATTACATTAATTATAATCCTTATAAAATTATAATTAAAATATTAAATTATCAGGCAACTAAATCAATATATATATATATATATATATATATATATATATATATATATATTACATATAACTTTTTTCAGTTCATTTGATTGATATATATATGGGTAAGAAGATTGGCGCACTGTTCATGTAAAAGATGTAAATATATATATATCTATATATTTAACAGAGGATGTGTAGTATGAATAACTATCACATAATGTTGCACAGATATTAAGTAAAGATGAACCTAAATATCAGGTGACGTTAAATACAATAAAATAGAATAAGATAATACATAACATTTTTATTAACTAGAAATAGGACAGTGTCAGGTGGGGACCTTTCATTTGTCCATATTTCAGGCATTAGGCAGCCGGTTCATATCCTAACATCTAGATTACAGGTTTTGGGGCGATACACTTAGCGCTGATTTTCTTAGTCCTCTTTTAGTCCTCTTTTAATATATATATTACATGATATAACTTTTTTTTTTTAGTTCATTTGATTAGAAATATTTTCAAAGCACTGCATGCTAAATCAAGCAATACTTGACCTCTTGAGTAGAGCTGTCATTACAATTCTAAAGAGAGTGATGGAAGAAGAATGTCACATGTCAGGATATCATCTGTTATTTTATGACAGTGTAAAAAGAGACTGAGTTTAAGATATGAAGAGACAAAGTAGCTTTTTATGGTGTGAATACATCCTTAAGAAGTTTAGCTCAGTGTTTTGTTTTGTGAGGGATAAAAAAAAAAAAAAATCTTGCCTGGAGCATAATTTTTTTCCCCTCCAAATCTGTCATTTCTCAGAAGGATGCTTATCTAGCAGATTGCATGAATAGCTACATTCTTATGGCAGTTTTACTGCACAGAGGAAGCTTATATGCATCCTGTGTGTGGTGAGAGAGTCATTAACTGCTAAATGGCCATAACCAACACTTTACAGTTACATTTCTATGCGATTGCACAGTTTGAAACTCCAAACACAAAACCAGATGAATGATTTCAACTTTTGTTTCCCAGTAGGATTGTCAAGCTCCAGGCAAAAAAAGAACCACTCTTTTGTTTATGAATTGAATAACTAATCAGTACCTTGTCAAAAAAAACACAGGTTATAATAACATTAATGATGTTCTATCTACTGTGTGTGACTATTGAATTTACGTTATGTGACAATATAATAAGAACTGATGTGAATAGCTTGCATATAATTGAACGATGACAAGCTATGTCAGCTTTGCAGATTAAAGAAGATCACACCTTGTCTTCTATTCAATATAGTGAAACATGTTCCCTTATTATATGCATGATTTGCATTTGCTAAATTATGTTTGCTATTTGTGCTCATTCTACAAATCCTGTGCTATAGACAGATGGCCTTAGGGGGCAGATTTTTTTGTAGGCTGTCTCCAATATGCATACTGTTTATAGATAATATATTTGTATTGCTACATTTTTCTGTGTTGTGTCTGCATTATCTTCTTTGAATCATCTACCGGGTTATAACATTGTCTACCTTTTTAATTAAAAGGAAGGCACAATGCTTTGTAGTTATACAGGAGTACAATAGCTAGCATACAGAACTAGAGCTGAAAAGATTCTATTGATTGTAGGGGTGATACGGTTCTATGTAGACAGACATTAATAGTTCATCACAGATTAAATGTTACTGATGCTTTCAATTGAAAAACCTGTGTTTCGTCTATAAATGCCTATTATATGTTACAACTTACTTGAGTGATGCCGTTGATTAAATTAAGCATATAGTAAAAATATTTATCTGTACATTTGAAATCCATATGCATAGATAGTTAGTGGTGAGCAACACAACAAACATAAGGGACATAGATACAACTTTTTTAAACATATTTGGTAGGTAGTTTTTGTCATAAAGGCTTGCTATCCACCCACCAATAATGCAATCAAATATAGCTAATCAATATTTATAGTAAAAATATAGCGATGCACATTTAAATAACAATAAGGCAGGCATGAAACCCTTGCTTCACTTGTTTTTAGAGAAATCAGATGAACATCACTGATCTCAGTTATTAACATTTTTTATAAAAATAATTACAATCACATAACAAACAAATTAACACATATCTTTTTGATAGGATTATACACGCTTTATATACTATTTCTTACCATGTATGGCATAAAGATATTGAGAAAGAATATATCCATAGTGGGTGCTTTTTCTATAAAGTATTTACATATGCAAAGATGAGGTAAACATCTAATCTGTGGTCTTGAAGTATTTAGGTATTCAGAATAACAATGTGAATGAATTTCCATAGCCTCTGAATTTAGTGCTCTATCTTAGATAAGGGTGTCTCAGATTCAAAGCTTCATAATATGAAGTCTCATCTTAAATATGCACAACTCATGTTCAGAGAGCTTCTGGTAAAAATGCAGGTGACAAACCTGGTAATGGTAATCACTATTCTACCATGAACTTAGCAGTATAAAACTACAAGCAGTAGAATATCTATCTATCTATCTATCTATTTATCTATCTCTATCTCTCTTTCTATTCATCTGATTTCATTACAATATAAACAATCCCTTGCCCATGAGTACCAGAGCAAACATTGCCCACAGTGGATTGTGACTGTTTATTTCACCAATTCCCAAGATGTGGATTTGCATAAACCTTCAAGATCTTTGGGTTTCTTCTGTAGATGAAAATACTGCTTAATCCTTGAACATTACACTTTGTGAATACTGTTTAGGTTGCTACTAAATGCTAAAACATAAATAATAAATGTCTTAAAGGGATATTCTGGTAAAAATTGAAATGCACATAAATGAATTACATCTTTGAATAGAAACATATTTGTTACATACATGTATTGATAAAAAGGATTCTAATAAAAGTTATTACTGTTTTAGTGTTAGCATTTTTCTCTGCATGTGCATGTGAAGCTTAGCTAGATAGTCTAAGTGCACCAGCATTTTAAATACTGCAGCTGATCAGAGCACCAGTGGGGCTTGTATCATGCCAGGGCAAAAACAGGTATTGGCGCACATCCAAACACATAAGACCACATATTGTTTCAAATATTTTTAAATGCTGAAAAAAATTGCCTGCTTAATATTTTATAATTTTTAAAATAAAGTTGGGATCTTAGTCACACAATATGGCCATATTCTGCTCAGCCAGTCACCACTTACAAGGTGTCCCAAAATAGACTGATCCTAACACTATAAAGTTTAGTCTTACTGGGCTGAATCATTCGATTCTAATATACGAATACAGAATTCCAACACTGCAGTACTATGCCTCAAATCATGACTACACAGAATAAGACTCCCTGGCTTTTTATATTTAACTAAATTACATTGTCTGGAACACACCTGAGCAGGGTGGTGTGCTTTAACCAAAGGGATTTGGTCAGTCTCCCTTAAAATTTAAAAAATACAACAAGGGGGTTTGGTTAAGCACACTTAACAAAAACATTTTATATATTAGCACACATATTGTGGGAGTGCTGCCAAAATAACCAAAATATGTATGACAAAAACAGGTATTGGCGCACATCCAAACACATAAGACCACATATTTTTTCACATATTTTTAAATGCTACAAAAAATTGCCTGCTTAATATTTTATAAATTTTTAAATAAAGTTGGGATCTTAGTCACACAATATCGCCATATTCTGCTCAGCCAGTCACCACTTACAAGGTGTCCCAAAATAGACTGGTCCTACCACTATAAAGTTTAGCCTTACTGGGCTGAATAATTCGATTCTAATATACCAATACAGAATTCCAACACTGCAGTACTATGCCTCAAATCATGACTGCACAGAATGAGACTCCCTGGCTTTTTATATATAGCTCAATTACATTGTCTGGAACACACCTGAGCAGGGTGGTGTGCTTTAACCAAAGGGATTTGGTCAGTCTCCCTTAAAATTTTATAAATACAACAAGGGGGTTTGGTTAAGCACACTTAACAAAAACATTTTACATATTAGCACACATATTGTGGGAGTGCTGCCAAAATGACCAAAATAAGTATGACAAAAACAGGTATTGGCGCACATCCTAACACATAAGACCACATATTTCTCCAACATAGGTGTGTCCGGTCCACGGCGTCATCCTTACTTGTGGGATATTCTCTTCCCCAACAGGAAATGGCAAAGAGCCCAGCAAAGCTGGTCACATGATCCCTCCTAGGCTCCGCCTACCCCAGTCATTCTCTTTGCCGTTGCACAGGCAACATCTCCACGGAGATGGTTAAGAGTTTTTTGGTGTTTAAATGTAGTTTTTATTCTTCAATCAAGTGTTTGTTATTTTAAAATAGTGCTGGTATGTACTATTTACTCTGAAACAGAAAAGAGATGAAGATTTCTGTTTGTAAGAGGAAGATGATTTTAGCAAACGTTACTAAAATCGATTGCTGTTTCCACACAGGACTGTTGAGATGAAGTAACTTCAGTTGGGGGAAACAGTTGGCAGACTTTTCTGCTTGAGGTATGACTGGCCACATTTCTAACAAGACTATGTAATGCTGGAAGGCTGTCATTTCCCCTTATGGGGACCGGTAAGCCATTTTCTTAGATTAAGTAAAAGAATAAAGGGCTTTATAAGGGCTTAAAAAACTGGTAGACATTTTTCTGGGCTAAAACGATTACTTTGCTAAGCATATTTTGCAGATTATAACTCTTAATAGTTATTATAATCTTGGGGATTGTTTAGAAAAACGGCAGGCACTGTATTGGACACCTTTTTCAGATGGGGGCCTTTTCTAGTTATAGGCAGAGCCTCATTGTCGCGCCACTAATGCGCAGTTGTTTTTGGAGAGCAAGGCATGCAGATGCATGTGTGAGGAGCTAAGAACCACTGAAAAAGCTTATAGAAGGCGTCATTTGGTATCGTATTCCCCTCTGGGCTTGGTTGGGTCTCAGCAAAGCAGATAGCTGGGACTGTATAGGGGTTAAATGTAAAAACGGCTCCGGTTCCGTTATTTTAAGGGTTAAAGCTTTCAAATTTGGTGTGCAATACTTTTAAGGCTTTATGACACTGTGGTGAAATTTTGGTGAACTTTGAACAATTCCTTCATACTTTTTCACATATTCAGTAATAAAGTGTGTTCAGTTTGAAATTTAAAGTGACAGTAACGGTTTTATTTTAAAACGTTTTTTGTGCTTTGTTGACAAGTTTAAGCCTGTTTAACATGTCTGTACCATCAGATAAGCTATGTTCTATATGTATGAAAACCAAGGTTTCTCCCCATTTAAATTTATGTGATAATTGTGCCATAGTGTCCAAACAAAGTAGGGACAATGATGCCACAGATAATGATATTGCCCAAGATGATTCTTCAAATGAGGGGAGTAAGCATGATACTGCATCATCCCCTTCTGTGTCTACACCAGTTTTGCCCACACAAGAGGCCCCTAGTACATCTAGTGCGCCAATACTTATTACCATGCAACAATTAACGGCTGTAATGGATAATTCTATTGCAAACATTTTATCCAAAATGCCTACTTATCAGAGAAAGCGCGATTGCTCTGTTTTAAACACTGAAGAGCAAGAGGACGCTGATGATAACTGTTCTGACATACCCTCACACCAATCTGAAGGGGCCAGGAGGGAGGTTTTGTCTGAGGGAGAAATTTCAGATTCAGGAAAAATTTCTCAACAAGCTGAACCTGATGTTGTAACATTTAAATTTAAATTAGAACATCTCCGTGCACTGCTTAAGGAGGTATTATCTACTCTGGATGATTGTGACAATTTGGTCATTCCAGAAAAATTATGTAAGATGGACAAGTTCCTAGAGGTCCCGGTGCCCCCCGACGCCTTTCCTATACCCAAGCGGGTGGCGGACATAGTAAATAAGGAGTGGGAAAGGCCCGGCATACCTTTTGTTCCTCCCCCTATATTTAAGAAATTATTTCCTATAGTCGACCCCAGAAAGGACTTATGGCAGACAGTCCCCAAGGTCGAGGGGGCGGTTTCTACTCTAAACAAACGCACTACTATTCCTATAGAGGATAGTTGTGCTTTCAAAGATCCTATGGATAAAAAATTAGAGGGTTTGCTTAAAAAGATGTTTGTTCAGCAAGGTTACCTTCTACAACCAATTTCATGCATTGTTCCTGTCACTACGGCAGCGTGTTTCTGGTTCGAGGAACTAGAAAAGTCGCTCAATAAAGAATCTTCGTATGAGGAGGTTATGGACAGAGTTCAAGCACTTAAATTGGCTAACTCTTTTATTTTAGATGCCGCTTTGCAATTAGCTAGATTAGCGGCGAAAAATTCAGGGTTTGCTATCGTGGCGCGCAGAGCGCTTTGGCTAAATTCTTGGTCAGCGGATGTGTCTTCCAAGACAAAATTGCTTAACATCCCTTTCAAAGGTAAAACACTGTTGGACCTGATTTGAAAGAGATTATTTCAGACATCACCGGGGGAAAGGGCCACGCCCTCCCTCAAGATAGGTCTTTTAAGGCTAAAAATAAGCCTAATTTTCGTCCCTTTCGCAGAAACGGACCAGCCTCTAATTCTACATCCTCTAAGCAAGAGGGTAATACTTCACAACCCAAACCAGCCTGGAGACCGATGCAAGGCTGGAACAAGGGTAAGCAGGCTAAGAAGCCTGCCACTGCTACCAAAACAGCATGAAGGGATGGCCCCCGATCCGGGACCGGATCTGGTGGGGGGCAGACTTTCTCTCTTTGCTCAGGCTTGGGCAAGAGATGTTCAGGATCCTTGGGCACTAGAAATAGTTTCTCAAGGTTATCTCCTGGAATTCAAGGAACTACCCCCAAGGGGAAGGTTCCACAGGTCTCAATTATCTTCAAACCAAATAAAAAGACAGGCATTCTTACATTGTGTAGAAGACCTGTTAAATATGGGAGTAATTCATCCAGTTCCAATAAGAGAACAAGGGATGGGGTTTTATTCCAACCTGTTCATAGTTCCCAAAAAAGAGGGAACATTCAGACCAAATTTAGATCTCAAGATCCTAAACAAATTTCTCAGGGTTCCATCGTTCAAAATGGAAACCATTCGAACGATCCTTCCCACCATCCAGGAAGGTCAATTTATGACCACGGTGGATTTAAAGGATGCGTACCTACATATTCCTATCCACAAGGAACATCATCAGTTCCTAAGGTTCGCTTTTCTGGACAAGCATTACCAGTTTGTGGCACTTCCATTCGGATTAGCCACTGCTCCGAGAATTTTCACAAAGGTACTAGGGTCCCTTCTAGCGGTTCTAAGACCAAGGGGCATTGCAGTAGTACCTTACTTGGACGACATCCTGATTCAAGCGTCGTCTCTGTCAAAAGCAAAGGCTCATACGGACATCGTCCTAGCCTTTCTCAGATCTCACGGATGGAAAGTGAACAAAGAAAAAAGTTCTCTGTCCCCGTCAACAAGAGTTCCCTTCTTGGGAACAATAATAGATTCCTTAGAAATGAGGATTTTTCTGACAGAGGTCAGAAAATCAAAAATTCTAAGCTCTTGTCAAGTACTTCATTCTGTTCTTCGTCCTTCCATAGCGCAGTGCATGGAAGTAATAGGATTGATGGTTGCAGCAATGGACATAGTTCCTTTTGCACGATTTCATCTAAGACCATTACAACTGTGTATGCTCAGACAGTGGAATGGAGATTATACAGACTTGTCTCCGACGATTCAAGTAGATCAAAAGACCAGAGATTCACTCCATTGGTGGCTGATCCTGGACAACCTGTCACAGGGAATGGGCTTCCGCAGACCAGAGTGGGTCATTGTCACGACCGACGCCAGTCTGGTGGGCTGGGGCGCGGTCTGGGAACCCCTGAAAGCTCAGGGTCTATGGTCTCGGGAAGAATCTCTTCTCCCGATAAATATTCTGGAACTGAGAGCGATATTCAATGCTCTCAAAGCTTGGCCTCAACTAGCAAAGGCCAAATTCATAAGGTTTCAATCAGACAACATGACGACTGTTGCATATATCAACCATCAGGGGGGAACAAGGAGTTCCCTGGCGATGGAGGAAGTGACCAAAATAATTCAATGGGCGGAGGATCACTCCTGCCACTTGTCTGCAATCCACATCCCAGGAGTGGAAAATTGGGAAGCGGATTTTCTGAGTCGTCAGACATTCCATCCGGGGGAGTGGGAACTCCATCCGGAAATCTTTGCCCAAATAACTCAATTATGGGGCATTCCAGACATGGATCTGATGGCGTCTCGTCAGAACTTCAAGGTTCCTTGCTACGGGTCCAGATCCAGGGATCCCAAGGCGACGCTAGTAGATGCACTAGTAGCACCTTGGACCTTCAACCTAGCTTATGTATTCCCACCGTTTCCTCTCATTCCCAGGCTGGTAGCCAGGATCAATCAGGAGAGGGCTTCGGTGATCTTGATAGCTCCTGCGTGGCCACGCAGGACTTGGTATGCAGACCTGGTGAATATGTCATCGGCTCCACCATGGAAGCTACCTTTGAGACAGGACCTTCTTGTTCAAGGTCCATTCGAACATCCGAATCTGGTTTCCCTCCAACTGACGGCTTGGAGATTGAACGCTTGATTTTATCAAAGCGTGGGTTTTCAGATTCTGTAATAGATACTCTGATTCAGGCTAGAAAGCCTGTAACTAGAAAAATTTACCATAAAATATGGAAAAAATATATCTGTTGGTGTGAATCTAAAGGATTCCCATGGAACAAGATAAAAATTCCTAAGATTCTATCCTTTCTACAAGAAGGTTTGGAGAAAGGATTATCTGCAAGTTCTCTGAAGGGACAGATCTCTGCTTTATCTGTTTTACTTCACAAAAGGCTGGCAGCTGTGCCAGACGTTCAAGCATTTGTTCAGGCTCTGGTTAGAATCAAGCCTGTTTACAGACCTTTGACTCCTCCCTGGAGTCTAAATCTAGTTCTTTCAGTTCTTCAAGGGGTTCCGTTTGAACCCTTACATTCCGTAGATATTAAGTTATTATCTTGGAAAGTTTTGTTTTTGGTTGCAATTTCTTCTGCTAGAAGAGTTTCAGAGTTATCTGCTCTGCAGTGTTCTCCGCCCTATCTGGTGTTCCATGCAGATAAGGTGGTTTTGCGTACTAAGCCTTGTATTCTTCCGAAAGTTGTTTCCAACAAAAATATTAACCAGGAGATAGTTGTACCTTCTTTGTGTCCGAATCCAGCTTCAAAGAAGGAACGTTTGTTACACAATTTGGACGTAGTCCGTGCTCTAAAATTCTATTTAGAGGCTACTAAAGATTTCAGACAAACATCTTCTTTGTTTGTTGTTTATTCTGGTAAAAGGAGAGGTCAAAAAGCAACTTCTACCTCTCTTTCCTTTTGGCTTAAAAGCATTATCCGATTGGCTTATGAGACTGCCGGACGGCAGCCTCCTGAAAGAATCACAGCTCACTCCACTAGGGCTGTGGCTTCCACATGGGCCTTCAAGAACGAGGCTTCTGTTGACCAGATATGTAAGGCAGCGACTTGGTCTTCTCTGCACACTTTTGCCAAATTTTACAAATTTGATACTTTTGCTTCTTCGGAGGCTATTTTTGGGAGAAAGGTTTTGCAAGCCGTGGTGCCTTCCATTTAGGTGACCTGATTTGCTCCCTCCCTTCATCCGTGTCCTAAAGCTTTGGTATTGGTTCCCACAAGTAAGGATGACGCCGTGGACCGGACACACCTATGTTGGAGAAAACAGAATTTATGCTTACCTGATAAATTACTTTCTCCAACGGTGTGTCCGGTCCACGGCCCGCCCTGGTTTTTTTAATCAGGTCTGATGAATTATTTTCTCTAACTACAGTCACCACGGTATCATATGGTTTCTCCTATGCATATTTCCTCCTGTCCGTCGGTCGAATGACTTGGGTAGGCGGAGCCTAGGAGGGATCATGTGACCAGCTTTGCTGGGCTCTTTGCCATTTCCTGTTGGGGAAGAGAATATCCCACAAGTAAGGATGACGCCGTGGACCGGACACACCGTTGGAGAAAGTAATTTATCAGGTAAGCATAAATTCTGTTTTTTTCACATATTTTTAAATGCTGCAAAAAAATTGCCTGCTTAATATTTTATACATTTTTAAATAAAGTTGGGATCTTAGTCACACAATATCGCCATATTCTGCTCAGCCAGTCACCACTTACAAGGTGTCCCAAAATAGACTGGTCCTAACACTATAAAGTTTAGCCTTACTGGGCTGAATAATTCGATTCTAATATACCAATACAGAATTCCAACACTGCAGTACTATGCCTCAAATCATGACTGCACAGAATGAGACTCCCTGGCTTTTTATATATAACTCAATTACATTGTCTGGAACACACCTGAGCAGGGTGGTGTGCTTTAACCAAAGGGGTTTGGTCAGTCTCCCTTAAAGTGTAATAAATACAACAAGGGGGTTTGGTTAAGCACACCTAACAAAAACATTTTATACATTAGCACACATATTGTGGGAGTGCTGCCAAACTGACCAAAATAAGTATAAGACAAAACAGGTATTGGCACACATCCAAACACATAAGACCACATATTTTTTAAATTGCCTGCTTAATATTTTATACATTTTTAAATAAAGTTGGGATCATGTCAGCCATTAACAAATTGAGTCATTAATAGATAAAACAATCGCCTTAGGTTCTCTGTGCAAGTGCCTAGTTTAAAAAGCTGGTGCATCGTACATTCTTAAAGGGACATGAAACCCAAATTTTATGAAAAGCATTTTTGCTAATATATGTATATTACAAAAATGCTTCTATTCAAAACTGAAATGCATCCAGGGATTCCAATTTTGACTGGTATTGTTCCTTTTGATTAAAATATAAATATTGTGAGAGATAAGGGAAATTGGGTCCTAAAAGAAATGTTAGCATATACTAAGAGATATAAAAAAGTTTGGGAGGGGTGTATGTCCTGGCGGCAGCCATGATAGTCTGCAAAATCTAGAGCTCCTAACGGGATCTCCCTAATCCGACAATTACCGAGATGTATCTGCAACATCAGCTGAAATACAACATAGCATTGAATAGTTTAAGCAGTGCTGAATCTAATTCATGGCATAGGATGAGTAAGGATGCTCCTTGAAATATGTAGTGGGGTCCAGCTTTTTCTCAATCCCCTCACGTAGTGAACTTTTTGTGTGCCGGTGGGGCACAGCAGGCTCTGCATTTTCTATTTCCAAGATGAGGCAGCTTAGACTGGCCCTGTTTCTTTTCTATATTTGTTTTTCTCTATGTTTATATACTAAGTTTTAAAAGTTATTTGATAGGAGTTAGTATGTTATTATTGTATAAACTAGAATAGAAAGTCATTAACTCAGACCGAAACATGGAGATTACTATTAATGCTGTATTTGGAGATGTAGTAAGATACACATGTGTATGTATACATTTTTATTAAATAACTAGGATCAAAAGTGACCTCTCCAGGGGCGCGATCCGATATAGATCGCAGTTTGCGGCGCAAGCGAGGGAACCGGCGTCGCCCGCAGTTTCAGCTCGCAACTCGAGCTATCCCATATAGGTCGCCGTCAGATGCTAACGTGCCGTAAGTCTGACAAACCAGCGATGTCCAGAAATCTGCGCAAGTACAAATTTCTGGCGTCGCCAGTGACTTGCGGCACGTTAGAAACTGCTGGCGCCTATAAAACCTGACTAAAGTCTAAAACACCCGCACTGTCTAACACGCCTCCCTAACATAGCCCGCACTGTCTAACACGCCTCCCTAACATAGCCCGCACTGTCTAACCCTCTATCCGCTATCCCCCCTCACTAGCCTAACAATAAAAAAGCTATTAACCCCTAAACCGCCGCTCCCGTACCCCGCCGCAACCTAATAAAGTTATTAACCCCTAAACCGCCGCTCCCGTACCCCGCCGCCAGCTATATTATATCTATAACCCCCTAAAGTGAGCCCCTAACACCGCCGCCAGCTATATTAAAATTATTAACCCCTAATGTAAGCCCCTTACACCGCCGCCATCTCTATTAAAATGATTAACCCCTAATTTAATCTACCTACCCCGCCGCCAGCTATATTATCTATATTAACCCTAAGTATATTATAGTTAATATAGTTATTACATTATATATATTAACTATATTAACCCTAATTATATTAGGGTTAATATAGTTACTATAGTATTTATATTAACTATATTAACTCTATCTAACCCTAACACCCCAAACTAAATTTATATTAAATTAATCTAATTCATTTATAAACTAAAATATTCCTATTTAAATCTAAATACTTACCTATAAAATAAACCCTAAGATAGCTACAATATAATTAATAATTACATTGTAGCTATGTTAGGGTTAATATTTATTTTACAGGTAAATTGTTAATTATTTTAACTAGGTATAATAGATATTAAATAGTTATTAACTATTTAATATCTACCTAGTTAAAATAATTACCCAATTACCTGTAAAATAAATCCTAACCTAAGTTATAAATACACCTACACTATCAATAAATTTAATAAACTACAAACATCTATCTAAAAATACAATTAAATTAACTAAACTAAATTACAAAAAAAAAAACAAACACTAAATTACAAAAAATAAAAAAAAAATACAAGATTTTTAAGCTAATTACACCTATTCTAAGCCCCCTAATAAAATAATAAACCCCCAAAATAAAAAAAATTCCCTGCCCTATTCTAAATTAAACAAATTTCAAAGCTCTTTACCTTACCAGCCCTTAAAAGGGCCTTTTGTGGGGCATGCCCCAAAGAATTCAGCTCTTTTGCATACAACAAATACAATCCCCCCCCCCATTACAACCCACCACCCACATACCCCTATTCTAAAACCAACCAAACCCCCCTTAAAAAAGCCTAACACTACCCCCCTGAAGATCTCCCTACCTTGTCTTCACCACACCGGGCCGAACTCCTGATCCGATCCGGGCGATGTCTTCCTCCAAGCGGCAAAGAAGAATTCTTCCTCCGGCGATGTCTTCCTCCAAGCGGCAAAGAAGAATTCTTCCTCCGGCGACGTCTTCCTCCAAGCGGCAGCAAAGTCTTCATTGTTCCAGCGGCATCTTCAATCTTCTTTCTTCGCTCCGCCACCGCGGAGCATCCATCCCGACCGACTGCTGTACTACGAATGAGGTACCTTTAAATGACGTAATCCAAGATGGCGTCCGCCGAATTCCGATTGGCTGATAGGATTCTATCAGCCAATCGGAATTAAGTTGGAAAATCTGATTGGCTGATTGAATCAGCCAATCAGATTCAAGTTCAATCCGATTGGCTGATCTGATCAGCCAATCAGATTGAGCTCGCATTCTATTGGCTGTTCCGATCAGCCAATAGAATGCAAGCTCAATCTGATTGGCTGTTCGGATCAGCCAATCGGATTGAACTTGAATCTGATTGGCTGATTCAATCAGCCAATCAGATTTTTCTAACTTAATTCCGATTGGCTGATAGAATCCTATCAGTCAATCGGAATTCGGCGGACGCCATCTTGGATGACGTCATTTAAAGGTACCTCATTCGTAGTACAGCAGTCGGCCGGGATGGATGCTCCGCGGCGGCGGAGCGAAGAAAGAAGATTGAAGATGCTGCCGGAACAATGAAGACTTTGCTGCCGCTTGGAGGAAGACGTCGCCGGAGGAAGAATTCTTCTTTGCCGCTTGGAGGAAGACATCGCCCGGATCGGATCAGGAGTTCGGCCCGGGGTGGTGAAGACAAGGTAGGGAGATCTTCAGGGGGGTAGTGTTAGGCTTTTTTAAGGGGGGTTTGGGTGGTTTTAGAATAGGGGTATGTGGGTGGTGGGTTGTAATGGGGGGGGGATTGTATTTGTTGTATGCAAAAGAGCTGAATTCTTTGGGGCATGCCCCACAAAAGGCCCTTTTAAGGGCTGGTAAGGTAAAGAGCTTTGAAATTTGTTTAATTTAGAATAGGGCAGGGAATTTTTTTTATTTTGGGGGTTTATTATTTTATTAGGGGGCTTAGAATAGGTGTAATTAGCTTAAAAATCTTGTAATCTTTTTTTTTATTTTTTGTAATTTAGTGTTTGTTTTTTTTGGTAATTTAGTTTAGTTAATTTAATTGTATTTTTAGATAGATGTTTGTAGTTTATTAAATTTATTGATAGTGTAGGTGTATTTATAACTTAGGTTAGGATTTATTTTACAGGTAATTGGGTAATTATTTTAACTAGGTAGATATTAAATAGTTAATAACTATTTAATATCTATTATACCTAGTTAAAATAATTAACAATTTACCTGTAAAATAAATATTAACCCTAACATAGCTACAATGTAATTATTAATTATATTGTAGCTATCTTAGGGTTTATTTTATAGGTAAGTATTTAGATTTAAATAGGAATATTTTAGTTTATAAATGAATTAGATTAATTTAATATAAATTTAGTTAGGGTTAGATAGAGTTAATATAGTTAATATAAATACTATAGTAACTATATTAACTATATTAACCCTAATATAATTAGGGTTAATATAGTTAATATATATAATGTAATACCTATATTAACTATAATATACTTAGGGTTAATATAGATAATATAGCTGGCGGCGGGGTAGGTAGATTAAATTAGGGGTTAATCATTTTAATAGAGATGGCGGCGGTGTAAGGGGCTTACATTAGGGGTTAATAATATTAATATAGCTGGCGGCGGTATAGGGGGATTAGATTAGGGGTTAATAATTTTTATATAGGTGGCGGCGGTGTAAGGGGTCAGATTAGGGGATAGATAAGGTAGATGGCGGCGGTTTTAGGGGCTCACAGTAGGGGGTTAGTTTATGTAGATGGCGGCGGGGTCCGGGAGCGGCGGTTTAGGGGTTAATAACTTTATTAGGGATTTCGGGGGGGGGGGATCGCGGTTGACCGGTAGATAGACATTGCGCATGCGTTAGGTGTTAGGTTTTATTTAGCAGATCGCGGTTGACAGGGAGATAGACATTGCGCATGCGTTAGGTGTTAGGTTTATTTTCTAGTTAGTTTAGGGAGTTACGGGGCTCCAATAGTCAGCGTAAGGCTTCTTACGGCTGCTTTTTGTGGCGAGGTGAAAATGGAGTTTTCTCCATTTTCGCCACGTAAGTCCTTACGCTGCATATTGGATACCAAACTGCGCTGGTTTGGTATACCTGCCTATGGCCCAAAAAACTACGGGCGACGGCAGAAATATACGCGCGTAACTTCTAGGTTACGCCGTATATGTGATACCAAATCAGCGTAAATATTGGCGTCGCCGGCCTTTGCGGGCGACGCTTTATATCGGATCGACCCGCAAATGCTAATTTTCCTCCTCTAGAATATGTAAGTTTAGTTAGGTACAAAAGTTACATTCTGTGTTAATTGTGTTAATTGAAGAAACCAGTGAAGAAAATTATATAAAATGGAGGTTCCAGGCACCTACCTACAGCATTCCAGTGTGTAGATTTCAATAGTGTCAATGGCTATTGTTACACTAACATTTTTGTCATTTCTGTTTTATGGTGATTCATATATGTTGTATTTTATTTATTTTTTTGCGCAACCTCAATAAAAAATTATTAAATTTGAAAAAAAAAAAAGTTTAGGAGGGAAAATCATAAAAAGGGAAAAAACAGAACATGATCATCTTGAAGACTTAAAGTTGAAGAAATTATTTGGTGGATCACTACCTATAAAAATGATTATTCACACAGCTGCTGTATTAAGGACAAATAAAGCAACTGAATACAAGAGTGGTTTTGATATACAAAAGACCATCCTAATTATTAATTTAGACTACATTTTAGGTTAGAATAAGACCAGACTAAAAATTTTGAAAAAGTGGTACACCTGTAGTGCTCTTAGTCATAAGATTCAGGCATATGGTTGATAAAAAGTAATTTTTAATTACACGAATATTAAAATAAAAACCCAGGACTGTCTATAGACACAGAGGATATAATGAAGTTCTGAATCACATGTGACATGTCAAAGCACCTGAACTATATGTATATATTAGATAGGGTTAATTTCCCCTTAGTAAACATAATTTTCCATTCATGGCTGTTATATCAATTTCATGAGTTATATGAGACTTTGACAGTTAAGTAAACATCTTTTAATATCAAGTGGCATTTTGTATGTGTATTATTTTGGGTACACAGCATCACCGCCTATCATAAATCTAAACCATATACTAAACCATATAATGAACCATGTACTGAATTTAATTTTTTATTGTACTAGGGGGAACGTCATTTAAGTGGTATCTTGGGTTTTGTAATGCATAATTGGTTCTTTTTTATGTCTAGATCTAGATCTATTCTGATAATAGTTATTAAAACCTCCTAAGGTCAATGTATATCTGTCAAAAGCTGGAATTCCCAAATTCTTAGGACCCACTAGTAGGCCATATTTTTATGATTATTTTGGATGAGAACATACTACAATTATACAATTACTGCCCATCCCAATAATACATTTCACCTGTGTTCTACATCTGACATCCTGAAAATAGACTTGGGAAATCTGCTCTAGCAAATATATTTTCAGAAAGAAAAAGTAATTTACTATTGAGTGAAAAAAGGAAGTGAAAAAAGGAAATTATAAGTTTTATAGAACATTAAGGGCCAGATTATGAGTGGAACGCTAACAGTTATGTGCGAGCGAAGAGTGTTTTATTGTGGGTGTTTGCACGCATCAGGTTTTTCGCTCGTATTATAATTTAAAGTAAACGTGATCACATGTGTGCACTCGTGATTTATGCTAGACTGAATACAGCGTCCTCAGAGCTCTGGTTAACCGTTTCACGAAAAAAAAGTGCCACAAAGAACATAAAAAAAAAAATTACAAAGTACAGTTATAATATAATAACACCATCTAATTAACTATTTTTTTTTTTTTTTTAAATAATGCACAACATTTTTTTAAGGGCTTAAAAATATGAGGTCTCAGGTATTAGAAAAAAAAGGCAAGCAGAGGACTTGAACATAGAGATACCTACATATACATGTCTAAAGATGTATATATATATATATATATATATATATATATATATATATATATATATATATGTGTGTGTGTGTGTGTGTGTGCATTGGAGCCCTTTGTAGTTAAGTAGATGTAAGCATGTAAAAACATATTTATGTAATATTCATTTTTAATAAAGTGTTTTAGTGTATATTTACTTTAAATATTTTACATTCCAATGTTCTGCACATAACATAATATGTTCTTTATTTATAAATATATATTCCTGTATATATCTGTATATATCTATATATATAAGTAAGTAAAAATAGGAGCGCACTCTCCAGGTCTTAAATAAAATAAATTTAATTTAGTGACGTTTAGCAGCCTCTATATATTCCCACAAAAGTGAGACAGCATGTTACATGTAAGGGATATAGTTAAAATTAGGGGATGGCTTTCATGGTTTTTCTGGTGCCTTACATACATTCATACCACATCTTTCATAATATCAATGTCTCTAGTTTTAAGGCTATTAATGGCATTGCTGATTTGGAGTCCCCACTGACGTAGATCAACAACAACGGTTGCCATGACAACCGGATGTATCTACACAGTGTTAGGGACAAACATACCGTGTTTCAATTTGCCATTTAAGGTGTGCCAGCAAGACATCATACTAGTAAATTATTTTAAGCATAAAGGCATTAAGAAATATAGCGGTTAAGTTTAAAATTGTTATCTGTTCCATTTTCACAGATATAACAAACGTGTTGCTATGACAACCGTCTGACCTGCGCAGTGAGCTTTTCAGGATGCCGGAGGCACTTCCGGTATTACGTGGCGATGGTGGTGGGTAATGTATAAATATGTATATTGCTTTTACTGTTTGTAATGGTCTGAGGACGGGGCTAACTACCCCAAAACGTCACTAAATTAAATGTATTTGATTTAAGACCCGGAGAGTGCGCTCCTATTTTTACTTACTTGCATAAAGCTTTGATTGCACCCCAGGCAATTTTGTCTGTAGAAAGTGTGTGCAGTGCCCCCACAGATAATTGCTATATATATATATATATATATATATATATATATATATATATATATATATATATATATATATATATATATATATATATATATATATATAACTCAATGTAAATATTTGCATAGGAAATATTGGAACAATATGTTTATATATATATATATATATATATATATATATATATATAATTCATTAAAATTATGGGGGGGGCGATAAAAAACTGAAATTAAAATCCTCCATGTCTCAAAATTAAATCAATGTAAATATTTGCATAGGAAATTAGTACATCTAGGCAAGTATCCCCGCTTGCTTTCCCCAGAAATTCTTAATATACAATGTTTCCAATGCACAAGAGAATTGTGGGTAAGATATGCAAATTAGATATGCAAGTGATCAGTTTTTTTGCTTCAAAAATACTGTTTTGACACAGCGATCCTTTTAAACAGGATTAAGAATTTCTGGGGAAAAGCAAGCGGGGATACTTGCCTAGATGTACTAATTTCCTATGCAAATATTTACATTGATTTAATTTTGAGACATGGAGGATTTTAATTTCAGTTTTTTATCTCCCCCCATAATTTTAATGAATTTTGTTTTAACCATGAAAATAGCTTTTCCAATGCAGCAACCAGAAATCTATCTCCGACTGATGAGTTCCAAAAAGAACGAAACAGGCTTGTCTAGTGAGTGATTTCTGGTTTACTGTCATAATCCTGTTTAAAAGGATCACTGTGTCAAAACAGTATTTTTGAAGCAAAAAAACTGAGAATTTGAATATCTAATTTGCATATCTTACCCACAATTCTCTTGTGCATTGGAAACATTGTATATTAAGAATTTCTGGGGAAAAGCAAGCGGGGATACTTGCCTAGATGTACTAATTTCCTATGCAAATATTTACATTGATTTAATTTTGAGACATGGAGGATTTTAATTTCAGTTTTTTATCGCCCCCCCCATAATTTTAATGAATTATATATATATATATATATATATATATATATATATATATATATATATATATATAAACATATTGTTCCATGTGAAGAACATTGGAATGTGAATTATTCATATTTTTATGTCGGGTAAGCACACTTAAGAATATGCAATCGGGTTTGTGTGTAATTGGGATGTTATGTTTTTTCTCTCCACTTTTTATGCTCCATTGACTTCTATGGGGGAAAAGGTTATTGAGCGCACAATATTCTAAGTTGATCTTTTTATTTTAGCAAGTAAGTGAAAACAGTTTACTTTCAACTTATAATACGAGTTCTACCCTACGCGCAATAAAAAGCTTACTTCTAGCGCAGTTAACACTCGAACAGGAGCCTTAAATCGCTCAACTTGTAATCGGGCCCTAAAGGGTCAGTAAATTTAAAATTAAACTTAAATTGATTGGATAGAACATGAAATTTTAAACATCTTTCAATGTATTTTTTTATCTCTTGGCATCCTTTGTTAAAGGGTAGTCCTAAGTTGGTTTAGGAGTGTGCACGTGTCTTTAACCATCTGGCAGTAGAGTTTGCTACAATGTGTATAGCAATGTTATACATAATTGCAAACTCTGCTACCATAGACTGCTAAAAACACACTCCTAAAGGGACACTCAAGTCAAAATAAACTTTTATGATTCAAATAGAGCATGCAGTTTTAAGATACTTTCTAACTTACTTCCATTATCAAATTTTGCACAGTCTTTTTATATTCACACTTTCTGGGGAACAAGATCCTACTGAGCATGTGCACAAACTCACAGGGTATATGTATACTAGTCTGTGATTGGCAGATGTCTGTCACATGATAAGGGGGTCCAGAAAATAGGAGAAAAGATACATTTGCAATAAAAAATTCTACTGCTTGTTTGAAATTCGGAGTAGGTGTTATTGCCTTGTCTTTTTATTATGCACTTGTTAATTTTGCAATTCTACTGCATTGAGTGGACTTTTAAGCTCCTATCAGTCCACCTAGGTTTACTTTTCAACAAAGGATAAAAAGTTAACAAAGTAAATTTGATAATAGAAATAAATTAGAAAGTTATTTACAGAATTTTGACATTGCTATTCCCTTAAATATTGTTTTATGTAATTTGTTTTACATTTTAGAATTTCAATTAAACATGATTTATGAATATCTTATATAATCTAGCTATATCTGCTCTAATATTTGCCTCAGTGCAAGTTATTTTTATAAAATCCTATGAACAGCACTACAGAATACTTGCTGTGCACACAGAAATACTGATTATGAAATCTGTTGTGGTATATTTCTTACCACAATACATTCTTGGATATTATTAGCTTTCTATATATATAGAAATACACAAAAAAATATTTTCTCTGGTATGTTTTAATCCAAGGGGCTGAACATAATCATTTTATTATTATGTAGGACCCAGTATTTTATTATTTCTGTTTTCATTAAATGGCTCCTATACCAGATTAATATTTTAGAAGTTCATAGCATTATCCACAAAGAACACAACATTAAAACAGTAATATAGGGAGATACTATATTTTAATAACCACAGGAGACATAAAATTGTAGAAGATTTATATAGTACAAATATAAGAAGCATTTCATGAAAAGATAACTTGCATGATATGAAAATAAAAGACAAATAAAATGTATGTGACAAGCCTATTAAATAGATTTTATTTGTACACACAGAGTAACACTTTGCCTGCCAAAAAATTGCTGTAATGCCTTTTAAAGAGCTGCATTTCCACTTCTCCAGACACCAAAGGGTTAATTCTACTCACCCATCTTTCATTTTCTAGTCAGTCTGTGACAAGGATGAAAACTGCTTTTTTTAAGCAGTGTGGTGTATCCAGTGCACATTTATAGTCAGAGTTGAACTCAAAATGTCTCCATGGTGACTAATGCACAGCTGTGTATTGTACCCATACTACTGCTCCGGCAGAATCATCTGAAAACCTGTGTTTACTGGTATTAGTCAACATGTCTCAAGGTTTAGTTTTGTATTTTAAGGAAAAGATTTTAGTTTTTTTTCCTTGCGGCTATATTATAATTTCTGCCAAATACAGCAACATGATTTCCTACTAAATTAAGGCATATTCTTGCATTTAATTATATCTGTCTTAATGGCTGCATTGACTAAAAATATCCAAAATAGATAATAATGACTTTTCATCTCATACTTCAGAGTCATTCGCCTGTGCACATAATAATCACTTTAATGTTGTTGGCTGAAATGGAAAAAAGGGTCTATACTAGTTTGTTTGTTTTTTTTTTCTCCCTAAAAGCTTGTTTACTCCTAATAAATAGAGTCACGTGTTTGCTGATAGATTTGTGAGATACCTCTGTTCTGGCTAATGCCTGGTGAAACATTTTTCTATACATAAAGCCTGACTAGGATTCAAATGTTACTGGCAAGATACTGGTTAACAATACATAAACTTCTTGAATAAAACATATTTATATTAAACATCCAGATATAGGGAGGAGCAACAGGTCAAGCCTTGCAATGCTTATGCAATCCTTCTTGCACTGAAAACCTGATAGAAGATATAACAAAGGGTGAGGGGTTGAGAGAGAGAGAGAATGAGGAGAACTGAATTCTTAGATAGATAAATTACTAGATGTTGTGACAGACTGAAACATATATTTTATAAATGGAAGAAAAAGTACAGATGTACCTGTGTTTCCTTTTATCATCCAAACAACATGTGTATTAGTTTCATGATAGGTAATATGTGTGTGTATTTTTTCATTATGTTGTCAAGAAAATACATGTCCATTATTGTGCTCTCCTAAGGTACAGGAGGAAAAATGTGTATGTGTGTGGGCATATCACTGGAAAAGCTAATTAATTACACATTTTCTTTCTTTCTTTCTTTCTTTCTTTCTTTTCTAAAAGATTTAACAAGAAAATAAAATACAACCACCTGCACAATTAATAGAATAAATGTAAAAAGAAGATTATCTGATTACTACAATATGGTATTTTCTTTTAAACGTATTTCCATCTTGGCATATACAGAATATTGGCCATTTTAATAGTCTGTGGACTAAAGTCACATAGTTGCATTCAAAAATATGTTACTAAGTTTTATCTAATGAATGGTATGATTTTTTTTTTGTTATCTAATTTTGAATTTTTTTAGACAATGGAATAAATTCAAGAAAACTTGTTTGCTTAAAAAAACTTTACATAAAGATATATATATACCTGTCACTCATTAAAACAGTTGTAAGTTGTATAATCATCTCCATTATAGTTAACAGAACACTGAGAAAGATATCAGTATTTTAAAATACCTTCAAAGAATTACTAAACAACAAAAAACAATAATGTAAAACAGAACAAAATTGTCAGCATTTAAGCAATAAAGTCTTTATGATATCTGCATGATGAAAAGAGGATAGGTAAATAAACAACAACTCTGACTATGGCCTAATAAAACCGATGTGACCCATTTAACAATTGTGTTTTGTGTGTGTTGTGGTTGTATTATTGATTTCCTGAATTATTAGCAGTTCACGTTAGATGAGCGAGAAATCATGTATGTATATTGTTCACAGCGGCTATATACACACATGAAATGAGAGCAAAGAAAAGTAAAGTGGACCTCACTGAATTTCAAAAATGATCTTGCCTTTAGAAACAAGCCCTGTAGGCAGCTTAACGAGCATCTATATATCTAGCCCAATGATTCATTATAAATACAATATTCATCATACACACTGCATCTCTTAAGAACTATGTAGCTTTTATTTTCACATTATTTTTAAATGCCAATAAACTTATGATACATGCAGCTCATAACTCAATGATAAGTTGTTAGACTCTATAAACCATTTTTCTTCTAATACTGGAATTAGTAACATAAACTATGATTCAGTGGAAATCCTTCAGGATGTAGCTGACAAGATTCAGATTTACAGATAGATTTAGAATCTTTCCTTATAGGAGATGACAAATATGCATAAAAGGTAGAAATATAAGAAATATCTGCACTGTTGCTGACTATATTAGATATTAAAAAAGTGTACTGCTTTAGTATATTTTTACAACTATTTTATTCAAGATTTTCTTAGCATTCGTCAATCCTGGAGCAAGTACTATTTTGGGCAGCTAAAGGGACATTGTACTTTTTTCAAGAAAACAGTATTCCAAAAATGTATCATAGTCAGTTTTTCCCCTCAAAACACTAATATTACTGGGCTAAATGATTTACCTTTTTGTGGTCAGGCTTGCGAAGGCTTGCATTTGTATGTCAAAACAGCTATGTGGGTTTGTTGTGCATAAATCTGCATTTTCTGTTATTTGCAATTTATATTAAAGGGACATAAAACAGGTTGAGATCTGTACATATCCTAAAAGGGCCAATTAATTAAAAAATAGTTTGCATAAAAAATTGTTTCAAAATTGCTGGCAAAGATTTTAAAGTAATTTTCAAAAATGAGCAAAATTAATTACATAGCTAAGCTGCCTGGAGAAGCCAACTTTGTATTTCAACTAAATTCAAAGCTTCTATGCATGCTCCAGCAGATAATCCCTATGCATTTTTGCATTATTCAAAAGAACAATAGATATAGATACAGCCATAGAAAGAAATGTGTGTGGGGAGTTAGAGCTTTACAATTTAGAAACTAAAAAGAAAGGGTTAATGGCGAGGTACTTCAGTATAAATTTGCAGGTAAAATAATTAAAATGCATATTATTATATTTTGTCTCTATCCCAACTTGTTTTATGTCCCTTTAAAGTAGCTTTAATTTTTCTTTTTCTTTTTGCATTTTCAAGAAATATGTTTTATTGCGTTTTCAATAGACTACAAATACTATTTACATACAGATTAGATCAATGGAGATAAAGAAGGACTGCCATCATTACGTTATGTTGTGTCACACTATCATCATACCAGATAAAAAAAATAAAATTAAATTATTTTAAGGGTCAGTAAATGTTGAAAAAAATAACCCTGCTCTTATTTCATTAACCCATTTCATCATTTTGTGGTATGAGAGACAAGATTGTTAAACAACAAAAGTATTTAACCCCTTAAGACCTGTACATTGCTGATCTTTCTATGGGGATTTATTTTTTTAATATCTAGTGGCCAGCAGAAAGGAGGGAGGGTATAATAGTGATGTCATGCCACTCGTGGTGGGACTCGCACTATTATACCCAAGAAAACCCCTAATGACCAGCGACATACAGGGTATGTCATGGTCGTTAAGGGGTTAAAATGGTATCCTTTTACTGAATTTTTGAAAACTACTCTCATCTACTTCTATACTTTTCTGTGTTTCAGAAGCTGTAGGGTCCACCCATCAACTATATCTAGTGCATGCTTCTGATTTCTGGACTGCATGCTGGGGCACAGATTATATTGTTGTATTTCTGTGTAGTGACAGTCTCCGCTAGCCTGTGTTCAGCCACTGAGACCATTTAGAACAAAGAAAACAGAAAAAAGTGTACAAAAAATCTGTCTGGCATAAAGCAAAATGATTTTCAGGGGTTAATTAAATGAAAGGTGTGTTCTGGTATTCATCATTTTCTGACCATATTAACATAGAATTATAAATGTGCATATTGTTATAATTTTTTAAAGAATCTTTAATTTGGAATTATCTCCAATCTGTAAAATATAGAATAAATACTGTAGAACATAGACCATGCAAATTAAGTTACCATTTTTAAAAATAAGGTTAACAGGACTTATTATGTGGAGCACATTGTCTAGAGGTATTAATAGCTGATTTTTACTGATTTAAGGTATTTTATAGCATCATTAATATTAATCATATACTATATTTACAATATTCATATAATTATCCTAAATATGCTGATGTAGAGTGATTTTTTTTAACATATAAAGGGACATTATACACTAAATACATTTTATAAGCATAGTATTGAGATTAATACCCACCTCCCTCTAGTAATGCGTGCAACCATGTTGAAATCTAGTCTTTGATACTGTTGACCACACTCTTTTGCTCCAAACCCTCCAAGCCTTTGGCATTTGTGACACAGCCCTCTAGTGGTTCCCTTCCTACCTGTCTAACCGTACCTTTAGTGTAGCCTTCTCTGGGGCTTCCTCTGCCCCATTACCACTTTCTGTTGTGGTACCAAAAGGCTCTGTCCTCGGTCCCCTTCTCTTCTCAATCTAAACATCATCATTAGGTTATTTAATAAAGTCCCACAGGTTTCATTACCATTTGTATGCTGATGACACCCAAATCTACCCCTCTGCACCAGACCTATCACCTTCATTGCTAACCCATGTCACTAACTGTCTTTCTCACATCTCATCCTAGATGCCCTCTCACTACCTTAAGCTTAATCTCTCCAAAACTGAACTCCTTTTTTCCCTCCTTCTTCTAAATTATTCATCATTACCCCTACCCCGCATACCCGATGTCTTGGGGTCAAATTTGACCCAGATCTTTATTTAACTCCTCATACTCAAGTCCTTGACTAAATCCTGCTGCTTCCGCGTTAAAAACATCTCTAAAATTAGACATTTTCTTACACAAGACACAACTAATATTTTTATCCACTCTCTCATCCTTTCCCGCCTCGACTACTGCAACTCTGTCCTCTCTGGTCTCCCTATCTGTCGCCTAGCTCCTTTACATTCCATATTGAATACCTCTGCCAGACGCATCTTCCTTACACTTAGCTCTTCATCTGCTGCACCTCTCTGTAATTCTCTTCACTGGCTTTCACTTGCCACCAGGATTAAACACAAAATTCTGACTCGGACATACAAGTCCCTCAACTGCACTGCTCCCCCTATATCTCAGACCTTGTCTCCAGATACTCTGCCTCCCGTCCTCTTCTCTTTGCTCACAACCTCCTACTCTCCTTCTCTCTTATTAACTCCCCACATTGACGTTTACAGGACTTCTCCAGACTGGCTCCCATCTTGTGGAACTCTCTGCCTCCACAAGCCTCTCCCCTAATTTTGAAAGCTTCAAGTGCTCCCTAAAGATTCTACTGTTCAGGGATCCATACAACCTACACTAACCTTTCTTTATACCAGTTACTCTCCTTCATTGCTATCCCCTTGGACCCCCTTAGCATGTAAGCCTAAGAGCCCAGCTGTTTGCAGGTCACCTTCATAAGAGCTGACTACAACAGCACAACTATTGGCAGGGCCCTCTAAATTGATCCCTATAAATGTTACCTTGTATACCGCCTATGTTTATAACACTGCAGAATATGTTGGTGCTCTAGAAATACATAATAATAAGAAGAAGAAACCCAATCATGCCACCATGATTAAAATAAAAAGAAGCAAAGTTTCAGCAACAAAGAATACATTTGATAATAGAACTAAATTAGAACATTTTACAAAATGATATTCTCTGAGCCCTAAATGCTTTATTTTGAAGTGTATGCCCCTTTAATGCAAAGGTAATGAAAATATATATTAACCCTTTTAAATGTAATGTTCAGAAGCTTGCACCAGAAGTTTGTTTATTCATTTAAAAATAAGCAAAAAATAAATCTTACCATGTATAATTATTATTCTAAAATGACTCTGTTTTATTCTTGTATATGTTAATACAGCTGGAATATATTGCATTTTTACTAGTTTCAGGGTATTATTTCATACCAGTTGATAGGTGTATTTGTGGAGAACTATAAAGTAAGCATCATTCTAAATACAGAATTTGCACATTTTGGCCTAAGATAACATTTTAAAGCTTTTTAACTTGTCATGCACAGTTGTTTTCATTTGGCATCTTTCTTAAACATAAGATTTTTGTCAATTGCCACAAATTAGTGCAGTCATTGATTCACACCTTGATTAAGAAGTGTGAAGTCTTCTGTTGAATGCTGAATTCACTGCTACAGGTACTTTTCACTTTATATTTGGCATAAACACTGGTAAATAGTCCTGGGAATGTATCAGTTAGTTTCACACTTGCAATACTTATATTTTGTTCTGTGGGAGTTTTAATATTTGGCTTGCAAGTTCTGTATCTGTATTACTCATTTTATGATATATGGTCCATTTCAGCGACTGTTTTGAGAATGGTGGTGAGAGTCCATGAGACCCCACCCCGTTTTGTAGGGTTAATTTTTTTCTTAGCACTTTTTTCCTTTTATGGCTCTTATTCCTTTTTCTTACTTCACTTTGCTTGGCTACACTTGCTTGCAAAATTTTTACATTCAAATAGTAAAATGAGCGCAACCCGACACACAAAAATATTTTTTCTAGCAAAGTTTAAGCTAGAGCAGGAGCACAAAATAGTGTGCCACTTGTAATCAAACACTTATTGTTTATAGGGCAAAATAAAATCTGCTGCCACCTAAACTTCCCACCTTCATTTCAGTTTGTATTTCCCCCATCTATTTTTCTCACAGCTAATTATTCACATATTCCTGCAAGTTAAAGACCCGTTATAGACCACTTCTTTCTCCTGGAGACCATAAGAGACAACGCATTAGAAAGCCAAGCTGTTCTTTCAAATGTGTTGCCCCATTCTTAAATCCTTCTGCCCTGGTTGTTTGTAATGTCCTAGTGTATACCATAAAATAATACATGTAGCAAATATGAAAAGAGTGACTGGAACCAATACACTTTTCTGCAAAGCGGAAAGAGCTTTTCTGTATGAAAAGTTTTTAACAATTTGTAGCAGTAGGATTCCTAGTGGACTCTCACCAAGTTGTGGTTGCTGATTTTTTTTTTTTTAATTGAGGTTGTTAGTAAATCCAACAATTAATGATCAAAGTACATAAACAATGTGCAATACCATGGCTATTGCAATGTAAAGGTATCAAGGTACAAACTTATGTCAATTCTGCAGACAAAGTAACATGTTGTCAAAAATAATAATACTCAATATTTGTACTTTACAGAGCAAGTTGGAACCTCTTTTTTGCTGTTTTTTAATGGTAGTTCCTCTCATATTTTAAGGGGCCGCTCTTGTACCCTTGTAAACCTATATTTCACTTAGAGGACATTTAGTGATACAGACAGTCACTCTTGGACCATTACGTGGTGGTAATAACATTATATTAGAATATGCTAAGCATAGGAAATCTAGCAGATAGGTTGTAATATTAAACAATGCTGATTATAGTAAGTAGTATAAGTGATAACAATAATAAGAACACAATACATAACTGACCACATCACATGGATAGTACAGAGCTGTTGCTAACAGAAAAATAATAAGTGTATAAACAAAGGAGTCATATGAACATTTGTGGTGCATAAAGGAAGCTAATACAAAACAGATCTCTTGTATGTTGTTAAATTAATATCACACCAAACAGTTTCTGAGACATCCATAACCAAGTGGGATATATTATAGTGACCCATACAAATTCACACCCCTATTCAATTAAGTATCTTTGGTTCTCTCACCTCCTTTAGCAAACTAAAGTCACTCTTGGACTTTCAACTATTGTAATAAAGTTGGTGAAGGTGAGTATCTGATGATATAGGGCCATTTTTGGACCCTCTAAGAAAACTATTTGAGATTATATAGAATAGTAAAAGAAAAGTACCAACAAGTGATCCAAGGGACTGTAGAGTTTACAGATAAAGTAGGCAGGATATTATTAACTTACTTTCGACATAAAGTAAAAAAGATATAGACTCATAGATTCTAAATCAATATGTCCCCATGGGAGATTGAAATTTGTACATCCAGATGGTAAATAGAATCTGCTTTTGGGCACCTGAAGATGGGATTTTACTAGTGAAGGAGAATTGGGAGTCTAAAAAGGTAACTGACAAACTAGTGATATATGGAGATGGGCTTATATATATTAACAGGTTTATTGATAAGGGAATCATCCCTGTTAACCAGTTAGGTATGGCTCAATGTAATAGGAGTTAGGTTATAAATGACTTTTAGAGTTTTCTTATTATGCGGTGACACATAGCTAGGACAATTGTCTCACAAATTCAAAGCTGTGTAGTCCAGTGTGAAAGAATTGGAGGGTAAAATAGTGTTTGCACACTCTTTACTCTAGATTATCACTTATCTACTGGTATTAACATTAGTGGTAGTTTAAAAAAAGACCGCAGACAGCACATCCTCGATGTGAAGTGGATTTGGGTAATCAATCTACATTAGAGAACACAGTTTCCTTAAAGTGTGGCAATTATTGACCCATTATGTGAGAAAATATATTAGTAACTGTATATATGTATCCAGAGTATGGTTCATCTATTTCATATCTCTCTTCAGTTTTAGGTTATATCTGCATGAGAACATGGTTATATAGCCTTGTAAGGGATACAATTGAATATAAGGCTCATACAGGGTCTGTAGAAGCTAGTGTTTGAGGGAAAATGTAAAGCATTATCTATTCAATGTCCAGTATGTGCTCATCTGAGAAAATGCAGCTGTATATTACTCTATCAGTGTACAGGGTTTCATATCTATTAGTGTACATGTAAGGAATCTATTATTTGAAAACACCAAGTAGTCAACATTTAGTTTAAATATATATGCCAACCAGTATTATAATAAGGAATTCAGAGTCATCTAAGCAGTTATGGCATCTGTTTTATGCTCACATTTCACAGGAGATAAACGAGGCATTAAGCGTTTACAGCCTGTACTGATCTATAAATCTAAAATTTAAATCTAAACTGACCTTCTAACAGTGGTACAATCTACAGAAGAATATAACGGTAACCTGCTGTAAGGCGAAGGTAAGAGCTGGTAGAAGCTGTTAACGGAGACTCAGACAACAAGTCCTCATGTGTATATTGACTCATTAACTCGCCATCAGTACCATTCCAACTAGGATGTCTCTCTCTCACCCTATTCCATGTAACTCTGCATGAGAGGTCCCCACAAAGGCATGGAGAGCAAGCAGTGTATCAGACACTGGAGCTACGGTTCTAAAAATCAATCCTCTCAGCTTCTTTGTATTGTCCCGGCTTGCTGCCTGTGTGAAGCGTTCTTTTCCTATTCCCTGCAGCTCTGCATGAGAGGCTCTCATGAAGGCATGGAGATCAAGCTGTACAGGGAGTGCAGAATTATTAGGCAAATTAGTATTTTGACCACATCATCCTCTTTATGCATGTTGTCTTACTCCAAGCTGTATAGGCTTGAAAGCCTACTACCAATTAAGCATATTAGGTGATGTGCATCTCTGTAATGAGAAGGGGTGTGGTCTAATGACATCAACACCCTATATCAGGTGTGCATAATTATTAGGCAACTTCCTTTCCTTTGGCAAAATGGGTCAAAAGAAGGACTTGACATGCTCAGAAAAGTCAAAAATAGTGAGATATCTTGCAGAGGGATGCAGCACTCTTAAAATTGCAAAGCTTCTGAAGCATGATCATCGAACAATCAAGCATTTCATTCAAAATAGTCAACAGGGTCGCAAGAAGCGTGTGGAAAAACCAAGGCGCAAAATAACTGCCCATGAACTGAGAAAAGTCAAGCGTGCAGCTGCCAAGATGCCACTTGCCACCAGTTTGGCCATATTTCAGAGCTGTAACATCACTGGAGTGCCCAAAAGCATAAGGTGTGCAATACTCAGAGACATGGCCAAGGTAAGAAAGGCTGAAAGACGACCACCACTGAACAAGACACACAAGCTGAAACGTCAAGACTGGGCCAAGAAATATCTCAAGACTGATTTTTCTAAGGTTTTATGGACTGATGAAATGAGAGTGAGTCTTGATGGGCCAGATGGATGGGCCCGTGGCTGGATTGGTAAAGGGCAAAGAGCTCCAGTCTGACTCAGACGCCAGCAAGGTGGAGGTGGAGTACTGGTTTGGGCTGGTATCATCAAAGATGAGCTTGTGGGGCCTTTTCGGGTTGAGGATGGAGTCAAGCTCAACTCCCAGTCCTACTGCCAGTTTCTGGAAGACACCTTCTTCAAGCAGTAGTACAGGAAGAAGTCTGCATCCTTCAAGAAAAACATGATTTTCATGCAGGACAATGCTCCATCACACGCGTCCAAGTACTCCACAGCGTGGCTGGCAAGAAAGGGTATAAAAGAAGAAAATCTAATGACATGGCCTCCTTGTTCACCTGATCTGAACTCATTGAGAACCTGTGGTCCATCATCAAATGTGAGATTTACAAGGAGGGAAAACAGTACACCTCTCTGAACAGTGTCTGGGAGGCTGTGGTTGCTGCTGCACGCAATGTTGATGGTGAACAGATCAAAACACTGACAGAATCCATGGATGGCAGGCTTTTGAGTGTCCTTGCAAAGAAAGGTGGCTATATTGGTCACTGATTTGTTTTTGTTTTGTTTTTGAATGTCAGAAATGTATATTTGTGAATGTTGAGATGTTATATTGGTTTCACTGGTAAAAATAAATAATTGAAATGGGTATATATTTGTTTTTTGTTAAGTTGCCTAATAATTATGCACAGTAATAGTCACCTGCACACACAGATATCCCCCTAAAGTAGCTATAACTAAAAACAAACTAAAAACTACTTCCAAGACTATTCAGCTTTGATATTAATGAGTTTTTTGGGTTCATTGAGAACATGGTTGTTGTTCAATAATAACATTAATCCTCAAAAATACAACTTGCCTAATAATTCTGCACTCCCTGTATAGTAGACACTGGGACTGCGTTTCCAAAGATCGATCCTCTCAGCTGTTTTGTGTTGCCCCGGATTGCCGCTTGTGTGGATCGTTCTCCTCTGTCATGGCAAATACATTTTCCACCTCAAGCGCGTATGAGGTCCTTTCTAGCAGATTAGGACAGATTAAGGCTCCCAAATCACAGGTTCCGTTGAGGCTTCAGGTTAAGTAGTTTTTTTTTTTTCATGGAGCTGGTGTTGTCCCTTCTGCAATACAATCTAAGGGCTCCAGGTCTTGCTGAACCAGTCATGTCAGACTTGAGCCCCTCTTCATGGTCTCTTACTACCGGGATTGAGGTATCCTGGTGGTCTAATTTCATGTTCCATGGGGTTATTAGGAGTCTACAGAGCTCTCTTTATGGTCTGATAGAAATCTTTTATCACCAGGGTTATCGTGTGCTCCCATTTGTCCAGAGCCTCCATTTTAACGGTGCAGATATATTGTGCTGCCTTAGTAGCAAAGTCCCTGCATGTAGTTGTTTAGGAAGGGTAGTTGGTTTCTTGCAGTGTCTTGGGTATTTCACTATAAATTAACGACAAGGACATGTTATGTCCCTGCCGGGGGGTTGAGTAATAGACTGCAGCCTATGTTGTATTCTGGTAGACTGAATCGGTCATCAAATCTGTACAATAGTGGTATTCTTGGAAAGGACTCTTTCTGCTGTAGAATATAAATTCAAAAGTAATGTTTGATCGAGCAGTAAAATAGATTTTTGTGTAGATTGATGCGATGGTATGGAGCAGCAAACAATTTAGCGACCTGTCATGGGCACCGCCGGGAATTTCCCCTGTGGTTGCTGATTTTAAGGTAGCTGGTTATTATAAACACCAGCCTGCTTTATAACACTAAATTGTAGTTGCAACTTAAATTGTGAGTATTTTTTTTTTTACCATCTTTGGACCCAAGTCATCTGTTAAACAGTATCACGCTATGTGGTGCCCACTTGTTTGTGCCTAAAAAGTTATCCAGAATCCATTAGAACACAACCTGAATGTTTCAAGTGGAGCTGGATGAGCTGTTTATTACTGTGAATTAAGAAATACTTTATTTTAGGGTTGCACCGATACCATTTTTTTAAGACCGAGTACAAGTACCGATACTTTTTTTCAAATGCTCAGCAATACCAATTATGATACTTTTTTTCTATGTCATATGACAGTTTACCAAGCAGAATACAGACTAATGATTTAAGATCGCTTCTTTATGATTATGAACTGTAATTTAAAAGACATTTTGAAATAATAAAACAGTTTTATTTGATTATTGTCACAAAGTTCACAGAACATGTTTATAAATAAAAATATTACAACAAAATATATTAATAATAACAACAATAAATAACAGCTGCAGCAGCTGGGGCTGGAAAGCTACACTTTAAAGGGGTGATTACTGGATGCCATTGGATTGTAGGGTGCCTATATAACATCAATCTGACATTTGTTTTTAATTCAAAGTAATATAATTTAATTCTGAAAAAAATATTGGAGAAGGAGTGTCCCAGTAATCCCCTTTGAGAAAAAATTGGGTATTTGCATTCTACTGACTAAACAGAAAATAGGGCTGGTCTTCATATTTTTCCAGGGCTGCTTTATATTCCCAGTCCAGCCCTGGCAAAGGTTGTTCCTCAGAGTACAGTATGTTTTGAGCATAATTGTGCAATATGAGAACTAGTAGTATAACAGGCAATCTAGCTATTAGAATAATTTTTCAGTTAGTGACAAGTTCTCATTAAGGAACATAAGCATCTCTGCATGTTCAGCTATAAGTCTGTTTCTGCTATCAGTAAGGACGTTTGACGCTAAGCTGAACAGTCTTTCACTTTTCACACTACTGCATGGGTCAGAAAGATATTTTTGGGCCATTTAATCTCAGTTTATTAACTGCCCAGTACTTCAGGGGTTTGTCTAAATGAGGTACAGTGATCTCTCCCAGGTTGGCTTCCAGCTGTAAAGTAGCAGCTTTTGGAGCACTGCTTTGATGTACAATAATACAAATAACAGCAATTTGTGTTGGCAGAACAGAAGTGAACAAGTTTTAGTTAGGTCTCCACTCCTGCTTAAAATGAAATGGGAACAAGCAGTTTTAAAAACGCCACAAGATGGTGTATGGGTAGGAAGTGGAGGTATCGGTTTAAATATCGGTGCATTTGCACGAGTACAAGTTCTCATGAAAATACTTGGTATCGGCACTGATACCGATACTAGTATCGGTATCGGTGCAACCCTACTGTATTTACTTATTTCCAGTCACAGAAACTGTATGTGTTAGCCAATAAGTATTAAAGCTTCACTCTTATTCTTGACAATCCTAAGCTCCATTTAAAATAAAAAATAATTATATATATATATATATATATACATAATATATATGGATATATATATATATATATATATATATATATTTGTGCTGCACTAGCTGCCACTTTAGGTTTAATTAAGCTGCTGTCCAACTGCTCTTTTGCTGCTAAAAAGAGGTTTCCATTAGCAAATAAGGGGTTAAAGAATTCCCGTTAATGAATTAATATTTTAATCTGAGCCAAACTATTCCATGACCTAAAATGAAAAAACAAATGGTTCACTATGACAAATGTTTTTTTGTAATTTCCAGGAAGAAACTTTCCAAAAAGTGATTTTACTTTATACAAAGTTAGTTAAAAATATATGGATTATAATTGAAGGTATTAAAAAACAGAGTTAAATCTCGGTTCATTAACAGTGTTTTAGGCTAAGTGCTAATGAATTGTTAGTATCTATCTCTTTTTTAACTTGCAAATTATAAGATGATAGTTTCTTACTTGTGCTAATGCTGCATTATATTACCAGATATAAATGAAATTCAATATCTGACATTTCTGTACTGCATACTCAACCTCTAACTCCACTTTTGTCATAATATAATTTTA
This sequence comes from Bombina bombina, assembly GCF_027579735.1. NCBI lineage: Eukaryota > Metazoa > Chordata > Amphibia > Anura > Bombinatoridae > Bombina > Bombina bombina. The sequence continues at coordinate 936,671,882 of NC_069501.1, read as the reverse complement.
AAAAGTGGCTTTAGTTCCTTAAAGGGCCACTGTAAGTAAATATTTTCTATGCCTGTTACTAACTAACTACCCCAAATACACTTTTTATCAATAGCATTTCATTAACATATCTCTACCGTATATCAGAAATCTTGTCTGCAAATTTAATTGTTTTCCAAACCCACTCCATGGGTATACTTTGCTCTGTACAATCCGTTTACAATACCTAGGTTTCAAAATGGAGCTTTAAACACAAAGTTATTGGTTTAAGTATTTTTAACACGCAGTGCTGAAAATAGTGGGCAGGATAACGTGACATCATCGGCGAATAAAAGATATAACTTTTAGAACGTTATGAAACTTCGTTTTGGAGAAAATATAGGTCAGTAGGTTTTAATTAATGTTTATTAACTTTAATATGTTAGTTGTTTAGCTTAAACATTATAACAGAAAGTAATCCTTTAAGGACAGGGAAGCCATTTGCTCAGGGATAACAAATCCTGATACAATATTCTCTGTAGACAACACCCTAACATATTAAAAAAACAAAATGAACCTCTCAAGTGTAGGTGATAACCGTGTTATCATCCCGAGAAAGAGGGGGGGGGGGGGACTTTAGGAGTTGATTGCACCTTCCACCTACTATGCCAAGCTTCTGCATAGAAACAACTTAGGGCTCCATTTATCAAGCTGCATATGCAGCTTTGGAGGCCCTTTGCTACAGGCTCACATCAGTGAGCCTGCAGCCGATATTTGGTAAGCAACGGTTATTAGAACGATGCTTCCAAACTTTTAAGCAAGCTCATAGCTGTCCGCCTAAAATTATTGTTGTAGATTTCTCACATTACATGATGTTTGAATCTGCTGGCTGTGAGAAAAACAACAAAGACCGGGTTGACAAGGTTTGCTAACATGAAACTTGTCCGCCCTACCTCATGGCAAATGGGCAGCACACTCTGCCGCTGCTTGTGAAATGCCACCCCCTGCTCACACATGGCCAATTTCACAATCAGATTGGATCAAGATGATTGACATCCGCCACACTTTAGGTGGGGGAGAGGCTAAATAGCAGCAGTCTTAAGAATGCAGCTACTTAACTAGTGTTTCAGGCTCACTTATGCAAGCCTAAAACACTGTGGCTACAAAGCTGCTCTTGTAGCTTAATAAATGGAGCCCGTATTAGGCCAGGTTACAACTGGAGCGTGAACAATAGGGGGTTTATCATGGGTTTTTACAGACATGTATACTGATATAAACACATAAATGCATATATACACATATAAGACATATATATAAGTGCATTGAAACCCTTTGCAGTTAAGTAGATGAAAACATGAAAAAAACACATTCATGCAATATTCATCTTTGATAACATGTTATAGTGTTTATTTACTGTAACTATTTCACATTCCAATGTTCTGCACATAGCAGAATATGTTCTAAGTATTTCTAAATAGATATACCTATATATATCTCTGTGTGTGTATATATATATATATATATATATATATACACAATCATGTGTGTGTATATGTATGTATATATGTATATATATATATATACACAATCATGTGTGTGTATATATATATATATATATATATATATATATATATATGTAAACAATTGGCTTGCACTCACTGGTCTTTTAAATTACATGATTTATTTGTGATGTTTCGGGGACCGTATCCCCTTCCTCAGACGGTCCCCGAAACGTCACAAATAAAGGCATGTAATTTAAAAGACCAGTGAGTGCAAGCCAATTGTTTACCTATATTGCTTTGCTGCATGCACCCTGGCAAGCTGACCGTGAAGTGCGAGTGCTCTCCTGTTGCTATAATTATATATATATATATATATATATATATTGTACAAAAATACCATCAGATATATGTATATATTTGTATTTATGAATAAATAGAACATATTCTGCTATGTAAAGAACATTGGAATGTAAAATATTCATATTTTCATGTCGGGTTAGCGCATATGAGAATATGCGATCGGGTTTGCGTGAGTTAGGTTTTAGTTTTTTTTCCCCTATTTTTTTTATCTATTGACTTCTATGGGGGAATACATGAATGTGCCTTTGATATTCTAAGTTCAGCTTTTTGCGCTCGTTGGGTTAACAAGTGAGTGAAAACATATTACTTTCAACCCATAATACAAGCGCATTCTGATGTGCGTAAAAAAGCTTACTTCTAGTTAAACACTTGCACTCCACTCTTAATATGGCTCATTATATGTGGACTTGTCATGACCTACAATAGGACATGTGAGCAGCATCTATAAGCTCAGAATAAGCTTAGCACAGGAATTGGAAATAGTTCAGAAGCTAAGTGGTTAAACTTTCAGTGTACAATTGTAAAAACAAATTCCAATTTACTTTTATTATCAAATTAACCTCTTAACTTGCTCATCCATTGTTGAAACCAAGCTTCTTTCAAAAAGACAATACTAAGGTATGAAATGCTTGTGCTGCCCGAGTGGAACTTTACCAATATAGGTAACCCCACCTGCAAGTCAGCTAGAACAAGTAACACCTTTCCCTTTAAGGGAAAAAAGAAGGGCTACCTTGTAAAATTGCACAGAACTAATCAACACTTTTTACCTTTGTCAAATAAAAAAAAAGAGTGAGCATCCAAAATATATTCATTGATCGTTATTTTGTTTTCTTTTACCGTTAAAAAGGGCCTAGTACAATATTTTTTTTTTTAACTTTCTATTTTTTTCTTTCTTTTTTTAAACACTGAGCTTCCAAGGATGAAAAAGACCATGCTATTTTTAGGTTTCCTTAAAAGGACATAAAACCCAATATTTTTCTTTCATGATTCAGATAGAACATACAATTTTAAACAACTTTCCGATTTACTTCTATAATTATATTGTCTTTGTTTTCTTGTTATCCTTTGTTGAAAAGCAGGAAGGTAAGCTCAGGAGTGTGCACGTGTCTGCAGCATTATATGACAACAGTTTTGCAACAATGCTATACATTAGCAAGAGCACTAGATGGCAGCAATATTTCCTCTCATGTAGCGCCCCAGATATGTACAGTCTACGTATCTAGGTATCTCTTCAATAAAGAATAACATGAGGACAATCTAAATTTGATAATAGAAGGAAATTGGAATCATTTTTAAATTGTGTTCTCAATCATGTCCCTTTTTAAAACCAGTGAGCTTCTGTACTACAAACAAGCTATGCATTTCAGTTACAAAATTATGTTAAATCTTTTTCATTCTCCAACACTTTTTTTAAACATGTTTAAATGATACTCTTTCATATTCACTGCTATACATATTTGAGTTTAATGTCCATTCAGATCATACCCATTTTTATGCAATGGGTAATATGGAACTCACTTAATAGCACTTCCTCTGCAATAAATAAGTTGAAAGAGTCCCACAGGATGTTGTAAAAGGTCAAAACCATAACGTAAAAAATTAGCACTCTGTTAAACGTATTAAAAATACAGAGAATATTGTGGCCAAAAAGAGTGGTGGTATCTCATCTCAGATGTTTTGCACAGCATACACAGTATACACAGTGTATATATATATATATATATATATATATATATATATATATATATATATATATATATATATATATAAATTCCCCACATTACTTCTTATATAAAGAAGGGCAAACAAATTATATACACGCATATTTAATGTCACTGTTAATCCAAACAACTGCAAGACAAGTTTCACAACTCAATAATATGGAATTGATTTCACAAAAGATAATTGGTTTTCATGTTATTTATTGATTGCTGATTGTGCAACTCTGACTAAATGCCAAGATTACTTTACCTGCTGTAAGCTGTTGAAACTTAGCACTAAAAGCATGACCCATGTTGGAAATAACAAAAAGACATACATACAAATATATTTCAGCAATGTTTTTTGTTTATTTGTCAACATACGGATTTCCTTAGACATTGTCACTGTTATTTTGCTTTACTGTAGCTTTGGTATTTGCTTTACTAAAATGTTAGTAAACAATATGGAAGAAAAAACAAGTTTGAGTGTCATTTATGCTAATATCAAATGATCTACACATTTAACATTAAGAATATGGTCAACAAAAATAGCAAAATGTCATAGGATTTGAGATCTCTCTTTTAAAGATCTGTGCTTAAAGAAATATCTGAGTTAATATAGGACAGTGTTTAAAGGGACAGTCTAGTCAAAATTAAACTTTCATGATTTGGATAGGGCATGCAATTCTGAACAACTTTCCAATTCACTTTTGTCATCAAATTAGCTTTTTTCTCTTGGCATTCGAAAGCTAAACCTAGGTAGGCTCATATGCTAATTTCTAAGACCTTGAAGGCTGCCTCTTATATGAATGCATTTGACAGTTTTTCAAAGCTAGAGGGTGTTAATTAATTTGTGCCATATAGATAACATTGTGCTCACACCCATGGAGTTACTTATGAGAGGGCACTGATTGGCTAAACTGCATGTCCATCAAAGCACTGAGATAAGAGGGCAGTCTGCAGAGGCTTAAATACAAGGTAATCACAGAGGTATAAAGTATATTATTTTAACCGTGTTGGTTATGCAAAACTGGGGAATGTCTAATAAAGGGATTATCTATCTTTTTAAACAATAAAAATTCTGGAGTAGACTGTCCCTTTAAAATATTTATAACATTATGCAATAGTAATAATTTAATAATTTGATTACACTATTCGCTGCCTTATTTATTCCATTTGAAATTAAGTGGATATACACTTCACTGAATTTCTACATTATAACAACAGGTTAAGAACATTCCATTTTATAATGGGAGTTTTTTTAACAATCAGCAAAGCTAATATATTTAGATAAGTTCTAAATTGAAATAAACCTAAACTTTGCTTATGTGCAATGATTTTGCAATGTGTAACTTTTAATGAGCATATTAAGTTTCTTGCAGGCAACCACAATTATCTGCATAACTTTGGGTAAGATATACAGTATATCAGTATTAAACTATGAAATCATATGAGAGCTTTCTGATTACACGTCTCAATATCCATTCAAAACAGTGTCACGTTTTCTCACTTTCATCTTGCATTTAAATTGCAAAAACATTGACCCTAAAGCTCACAATAAAAATACAGAGATTATGCAATTCTAAATATGACTTTTACTTGTAATGTTATATATGTATTTAACTAAAGGCACTCTTTCTGTTGATTTCAGATGAAAGGCTAATCAATAAATTTATATATATTATTCTGCATAGATGCTAAATAGCATTAATATATATATATATATATATATATATATATATATATATATATATATATATATATATATATATATATATAACTAAGGTAGGGAAAGGAAAATAATTGTTTGCAAGAAAATGATCAAATCGCCTTGGATAAACAATTAAATGTTGTCATATTTATAGAAAACAATAAATGTATTTTGAAACATATTAATAAAGAGGCAAACATTTTAATTAATTATAAAAAATATTGATCAACATATATGGATATAACATGATATATTACTGTTATAAAATAATAAAATGAACATTTGAACTATAACTGTACACTACTGAAATAGAATTATTATTATTTTCTCTGTGTTCATTTTATTAGATCCAGCTATAGGGCAAATACCTTTATTAAAACAATGCAAACCATTTAGATATAATAGAGTTACAGAATTTGTTGATGCTCTACAAATAACTGATAATAATAATAACTGATATTAATATGCTATAAAATACTTAACATAAATACATACAAAGGTGTACACAACTGAGAGAAATCTAGGTACATACTGAAAAAACTATGAGTTATTTCATATTATAGCTTTATTCTAAAGACCAGATCAACTGTGTGTTGTGGGTTAGAGTACCCATCTATAGTGTCAATACAATCCATTTGAATATTTTTTAATAATTCACTTCTGTATACAATATAAATAATGAGCAAAATTCATCAGAGAATGAACTTAACTGAATATTTTTCATATTTCAATACAGTAATGTAGCTTTCAAGCAAATAGTAATTAACCTTCATTATGAGTACAAAACTAGAAAACACAATTGGCCATTCTCGTTCATGCTTTATAATGGCTTTATTCTCCAGAAGAAACAAAAAGTCAAGATCTATTTCAGATTCCCTCTTTGCCACATTTTACAGAATGCTTCTATTTTATATACCAGTATGGAACCTATTTAAAAAATTAAGTTAATTCCCTCTTTTCTTTCACCAAAAGATGGCACTGTGTCTTAATTTTCAGAGCTTGATTCCACTATCTGGAAAGTAACATATGCTTCTAAAATACAAAGTATTGATGCCAGAAGATGTCATGGTTTAGCCATTTATGAAAAATACATCCCTGCTCATAAATATTTTTATATGTATTTTTAATAGCAATGTCTGCAACGCCATGGAGTATTCTAAAACTAAGACATGAAATGAAATGAAAAATGCATCCCTTTTTTATTTCAAATGATTAAAACAGAATATATGTTTGCAATAAAGCTCAGATAGCTGCACAAATGTAATCAATGACATGTAGCTGAAGTGAAAATCACTAATAAATCCAGCTTCATGAAGAGAAAATTTAGATTCATGTCTCTTAATGTCTTGTTTATCACCCAGGAAATATCAAGCAAGTGAACTGTTAAATATATTAATTTCATATTGTGTGTGAGCCTCTGCCTTCCCAAAAAATCTGTATATAACTAGTATATTTAAAAAGATGGACTTATAGGGATTAGCTATGATATGAGATTGTAGAACCTGTGTAATAGTTAAGCTGTGTGCAGAAATGCTTAAAGATATGGACAGATTGATAAAAGGACAAATATAATGAAGCTTTAATAGCAATAAAATAAATAAATAAGTTTACCCTGGTGAATGTTTGGACAAATAAATACACAATGATAATGCATTATTAAAGAATAATGATATCAGTCTAATAATAGAGAAAGTTAACTTATTAAACACTATGATAAAATCTATGCTTCTGCAATATATACTTCATTGTTATTAAATGCAACTCTACAGTGCACCAAACATTAATTAAACTGATGTGTTTTCTCTATCCAGCATACATTGTACAATGATCTAAAAAAATAAAGTATGATTAACCTGATCACTTGTGGTGTTGTCTATTCATGAAGCATACACAGGGGTTCTGCAAATGTTGGCCATATGCCTTCAGGCAAAGTACATTAGATCACTGAGCCCTCAGGACAAACAGATCCAAACAGCAGAGAAAGGCATACAATTTGTTAATCAAATATCCATCTGTGATTCCAAATGTATGCATGTGCATGCACGCTGTATGTATATATTAGATCAGTGATTCCTGGGGTGTCACACATAAATAAGAATTATGGTGAACAATAATCTGAATTGTTTATGGAAGCATTCTTTATTGTATGGATTCTCTAACTTTTTTTTAAGAAATAGACATTGCTCAGTATTTCCTAACAATATTTAATTTAATTTACAGAATTGTATTTTATTTTATTTACATAATTCTATTTTTTATGATTATTTTACATTAACAGAGACCTAAATGTGTCATACATATATAAATTAGCGTTGTAAAATTAATTTCAATGGCCTCTACAATAGAGAGAAATGTGCTAGAAAGACATAGAGAAATACAGATAGATAGATAGATAGATAGATAGATAGATAGATAGATAGATAGATGATAGACAAATACTTATACACAAATCTTAACTCTTAAACTGATTGTTTATACACTATACAAAACATCTTTAAAATATTTATTTATTTAATTATATTAAACACAGACATTTTAAGGTGATACAGATTTAATTTATGTTTCTGGAATTTTAAATAGACATATCTACCTGTCTGTGTTCCAGCAAATATCAGTTTAGCTTAGACAACATGCCTTGCACAATATATGGGAGCAAAACAAACTGCAGGAGTTATTCAGATTGCCCCCTTATTTCAGTTATTTTGACAGACTTGCATTTTAGCCAATCAGTGCCCTCTCATAAGTAACTCCACGGACGTGAGCACTATGTTATCTATATGACACACATGAACTAATGCCCTCTAGCTGTGAAAAACTATCAAATGCATTCAGATAAGAGGTGGCCTTCAAGGGCTTAGAAATTAGCATATGATCCTACCTAGGTTTAGCTTTCAACAAAGAATACCAAACAAACAAAGCAAATTTGATGATAAAAGTAAATTGAAAAGTTGTTTAAAACTGTCCCTTTAAAGGTGGAATGATCACCTCCTCCATACACTAATTTCATAAACAAGGTATCAAGGCTACTGAATTTAATTCCAATAGTAATTTATTTATTTGCACCTCTATGTAAATGTAACTGTAACTGTTACTGCTCAGTATGACTTACATAAGTTAAAGGGACAGTACACCGTAAAATTGTTTTCCAATGAATGTATTTTCAACAACTTGTTATACTAGCTGCAGAGTATAAAATGTTTAAGAATTTGCATTTTCAGGTTTATTTATGTATATGAATTAGCTGGTTTTGAGCTTTTAAACCACAGCCTATTACAATGGGTTGAGCATCAAGCTAATATCAGATCTCTTTATGTTATCACTTCCTTATCTTATATCTGTTTGTAAAGCAAAACTCAATACTTAGAAAGGACAATGGGAAATTAACATTTTATTACTTAAACTATCCTGCAACCCACTGAGACTGTAATTTCTTCTGCTGGCTGTGTTTACATAGTCTGTCAATAGCAGATACTCTAGTATCAAAACTATTAGTATAGGTTGTAATACCACAGGCTAAAGCAGCTATTTCATATGCTGAAATAGGGGTAAAGGAGCTACTTGTAAACAATTTAATACACTACAACAGGTAAAATGGATCATTGGGAACAATTTAAAGGGGAGAACATGTTTGGGTGAACTGTCCCTTTTACTGTATTATTGGAAACAATATTATTCTATTATAATATTTTGAAGTTCATCATTTTTATCCAAGGATACATGGGCTTCTGCCTCCTTAGGTTTAATTGTTACAAATAACTTTTATTCATTTGATTGATACAGCATTTTACCTTTAAAATTAAATTGAATTGACGATTGAATACGGGATGTTTGAATAAAGCAGCTGAATTTTTCTCTTCAGGAAAGACTGGATAATAGCATTTACTTGAAGTGACTCTTCTTTGAGCATACTTGCACGAATTCAATGTACTATATTTATAAACCTTTTTTTTTTTTTAAAGAAAAAAAGAATCTGCTATATATGAAATACCCTCTTGGTAAAAAAAAAAGTTCTCTTACCACGTAATTACTATTCTCTCTTCTATAGCTATCACATTGGTGATTAAATCTGATAAGGAGCTATGTTCAGCTAAATTCCCACTTCTGGATTTTTCTGCCACTAAAACAATAAGTTTTCAAGTAATTTTAGCAGCAACAGAAGGGAACTGGAGTAGGCACAAGATAAAGAAAGTCACTTTATCAGTTTGTGACAACATTCTAAATGACATTTTAAATTCAAAAGTTATGAGTAATCTCATCATAAATCATAAAAGCTTTCATGATTCAGATAGGGCATGTAATTTTAAACAACTTTCCAATTTACTTTTGTCACCAATTTTGCTTTGTTCTTTTGGTATTCTTAGTTGAAAGCTAAACCTAGGAGGTTCATATGCTAATTTCTTAGACCTTGAAGACTGCCTCTAATCTGAATGCATTTTGACCACTAGAGGGCATTAGTTCATGTGTTTCATATACTAGATAACATTGAGCTCATGCACGTGAAGTTACCCTGGAGTGAGCACTGATTGGCTAAAATGCAAGTCTGTCAAAACAACTGAAACAAGGGGGCAGTTTGCAGAGGCTTAGATACAAGGTAATCACAGAGGTAAAAAGTGTATTTCTATAACAGTGTTGATTATGCAAAACTGGGGATGGATAATAAAGGGATTATCTTTCTTTTAAACAACAAGAATTCTGGTGTTGAATGTCCCTTTAAGTTTGCTTCTTAAGTTTCAAAGCTAAAAGGGACAATAAAGTCAAAACGTCATGATTCAGATATAGAGGCCTATTTATCAAAGGTCTGTCGGACCTGATCCGACAGTGCGGATCAGGTCCAACAGACCTCGCTGAATGCGGAGAGAAATACGCTCTCCGTATTCAGTATTGCACCAGCAGCTTTTGTGAGCTGCTTCTGCAACGCTGCTCCCTGCAGACTCGCGGCCAATCGGCTGCCAGCAGGGGGGTGTCAATCAACCTGATCGTACTCGATAGGTGATAGGGTTGAATTGTGGCGATGTCTGTCCACCTCCTCAGAGCAGGCGGACAGGTTATGGAGCAGCGGTCTTTAGACTGCTGCGTCATAACTGGTGTTTCTGGGGAGTCTGAATACTCGCCAGAAACACGGGCCCTTAAGCTCCATTCAGAGCTTGATAAATGGGCCTCAGTGTGTGCAGTTTTAAACAATGTTCCCCTCTATCTCTATTATCTAATTTGCTTTGTTCTGTTATTATTCTTTGTTGAAAACCATACCTAGCTAGACTCAGGAGCAGCAATACATTACTGGAATTTAGCTGCTGATTGTTGGTGGCAACAAAAGGCCTCTTGTCATTGTCTCATTTGATGTGTTCAGCTAGATCCCAGTAGTGAACCTCTAGTTTTTAAACACGGGACTTAAAGAGAATGAAGCAAATGTAACAATGGAATGTTGGGTAAAATGTAATGCTCTATCTGAATCATACAAGAAAAATGTTGTTTTTTTTAGCATTATATAACAATGACAGGTGTCTTTCCTTCACATAAAGAACCCTGTCTAACGGTATGCACAGATTTAAAGCTAAAATCAGGTCTTCTAAAATTATTTGCAGGACCTCGCAATACTGACAAGTCTTCCTAGATTATCTTGACATAGCTGAGAGCTTTAGATCATCTGACCCTCAGTGTACGTTTTAGTATGTACAGCATCTCACAAAAGGGAGTACACCCCTCACATTTTGTAAATATTGTATTATATCTTTTCATGTGACAACACTGAAGAAATGACACTTTGCTACAATGTAAAGTAGTGAGTGTACAGCCTGTATAACAGTGTGAATGTGCTGTACCCTCAAAATAACTCAACACATAGAACCGCGTTTGAAATCGGTATCACATATTCAGCCCAAGGACTAACACAACAAAAATGAAGACATTTTACTCCAGTTTTCCCTCGCCACACATAGGCAGACACAGCAAGCCTTGCACTGAAAATGTGAGCACCGCAACTCCCGTAACTGGCTGAAAATATAAACTAACACCTAAAGCAACTGCAATCCCCCACCACAATAACTAATAAAACTATTAACCCCTAATCTGCCATTAACCCACATTGCACTAAACCTAATAAATGTATTAACCCCTCAAATGCTATTAGCCCACATCGCAACAAACCTAATAAATGTATTATCCCCTAATCTGCCATTAACCCACATCACAATAAACCTAATAAAACTATTAACACCTAATCCGCCATTAACCCACATCGCAATAAACCTTATAAATCTATTAACCCCTAATCCGCCATTAACCCACATCACAATAAACCTAATAAAACTATTAACCCCTAATCAACCAACCCCCACAAGGCAAATAACTAATTAAATTGCTAAGCCCCCTAAACTAACACCCCATAAATGAACCCCAATTACCTAAATTAAAAAATACTAAGTTACAATTAAAATAAAAAAGCTAACATTACTTAAAAATAAAAAACCCTAAAATTAAAATAATTATGATTACAAAAATTAAAAATGTCTAACATTACATAAAATAATAAACCAAATGATTAAAAATAAAAAAATAAACATAATCCCTATGAAAATAAAAAATCCCCGCCAAAATATAAACAACCCCTTATCTAATACCAATAGCCCTTAAAAGGGCCGTTTGTAGGGCATTGCCCTAAGTTAAACAGCTCTTTTACCTTATAAAATACTAAGTCCCCCCTCCCACCAAACCCCCAAATTAAAAAAAAATAACACTAAAAAATCCTAAACTACCCATTGCCCTAAAGGGGCATTTGTATGGGCAATGCCCTTAAAAGTGCATTCAGCTCTTTTACTGCCCTTAAAAGGGCATACGGCTCTTTTAAGAGTGCCCAATAAATCCCTAATCTAAAAAAACCAAACCCCTAAAAAATAAAAAAAGCCTAAATCTAACCCCAAAATAGGTACAACCAGTCCGGCGGAAAAGGTCCTGTTCCAGGTGATGAAGCCTTCTTCCAAGCATCCGACATCTTCTTCCAAGCAGGAACCACTTCCTTCTTTATCCAAGACCAATCTGGCGCGGAGATGAATGCGGAGCAGGACCGGCGACTCTGGAGCCATGGAGCGTGGAGGATCCTTTTTGTTCGATCGCCGCTGTACACTGAATAGTAAATTCAAGGTACGTGTTTAAATATGGTGTCTCTTGCATTCCTATTGTCTGATTTAAAGGAACATTAAACCTAAATTTTTTCTTTCATTATTCAGACAGAGAATATGATTTTAAACAATATTCCAATTTACTTCTATTATCTAATTTGCTTCATTCTTTAGATATCCTTAGTTAAAGAAATAGCAATGCACATGGGTGAGCCAATCACATGATGCATCTATGTGCAGCCACCAATCAGAAGCTACTAAGCCTATCTAGATATGCTTTTCAGGAAAGAATATCAAGAGAATGAAGCAAATTAGATAATAGAAGTAAATTAGAAAGTTGTTTAAAATTGTATTCTCTATCTTAATCATTAAAGAAAAAAATTGGGTTTAATGTCCCTTTAATTTTTCAAATTCAGATCAGCCAATAGGATGAGAGCTACTGAAATCCTATTGGCTGATTTGAACAATCACTCACAAAGGACAGCTTGATCCAGTCTTGAAGTAAAGGTACACAGGTGCTAAGCACAGGATAGTAAAGCTGAATCACTTACTGGAAGAGCAGTACAAATTTTTAAGGCAGAAGGAATGGGCACAAAACTTAACTGGCAACGAGGTGCAAATTCAAAGACAGTGCGCCTAATGGAGTGACTCACATAGCAACCAGAAGTGTTGGATGAACAAGACATTACTAGAGTACACTAAATAGAAGTTAGCAATGCAGCAGCATGCTATAAAAGGGATTTGGCAGCATGCTATGATGGTTATTTTTCCCTTAATGTAACTTAATGACTTTTTATACCAGCTGCAGAGTATTACATACATTGTTAAAGGGACAGTAAATTCCAAATTAAACTTTCATAATTAAGATAGGACATGTAATTTTAAACAACTTTCCAATTTACTTTTAGCATAAAATTTGCTTTGTTCTTTTGGTATTCTTAGTTGAAAGCTAAACCTAGTTAGGCTCATATGCAAAATTCTAAGCCTTTGAAAGCTGCCTCTTATCTGAATGCATTTTACAGTTTTTCAGATCTAGAAGGCATTGGCTCATATGTGCCATATAGATAGCATTGTTATTTAAGAGTCAGCACTAAATGCTTGAAATGCAAGTCTGTTAAAAGATCTGAGATAAGGAGGCAGTCTGTAGAAGCTTAGAAATACAGGGAGTGCAGAATTATTAGGCAAGTTGTATTTTTGAGGATTCATTTTATTATTGAACAACAACCATGTTCTCAATGAACCCAAAAAACTCATTAATATCAAAGCTGAATAGTTTTGGAAGTAGTTTTTAGTTTGTTTTTAGTTTTAGCTATTTTAGGGGGATATCTGTGTGTGCAGGTGACTATTACTGTGCATAATTATTAGGCAACTTAACAAAAAACAAATATATACCCATTTCAATTATTTATTTTTACCAGTGAAACCAATATAACATCTCAACATTCACAAATATACATTTCTGACATTCAAAAACAAATCAGTGACCAATATAGCCACCTTTCTTTGCAAGGACACTCAAAAGCCTGCCATCCATGGATTCTGTCAGTGTTTTGATCTGTTCACCATCAACATTGCATGCAGCAGCAACCACATCCTCCCAGACACTGTTCAGAGAGGTGTACTGTTTTCCCTCCTTGTAAATCTCACATTTGATGATGGACCACAGGTTCTCAATGGGGTTCAGATCAGGTGAACAAGGAGGCCATGTCATTAGACTTTCTTCTTTTATACCCTTTCTTGCCAGCCACGCTGTGGAGTACTTGGACGCGTGTGATGGAGCATTGTCCTGCATGAAAATCATGTTTTTCTTGAAGGATGCAGACTTCTTCCTGTACCACTGCTTGAAGAAGGTGTCTTCCAGAAACTGGCAGTAGGACTGGGAGTTGAGCTTGACTCCATCCTCAACCCGAAAAGGCCCCACAAGCTCATCTTTGATGATACCAGCCCAAACCAGTACTCCACCTCCACCTTGCTGGCGTCTGAGTCGGACTGGAGCTCTCTGCCCTTTACCAATCCAGCCACGGGCCCATCCATCTGCCCCATCAAGACTCACTCTCATTTCATCAGTCCATAAAACCTTAGAAAAATCAGTCTTGAGATATTTCTTGGCCCAGTCTTGACGTTTCAGCTTGTGTGTCTTGTTCAGTGGTGGTCGTCTTTCAGCCTTTCTTACCTTGGCCATGTCTCTGAGTATTGCACACCTTGTGCTTTTGGGCACTCCAGTGATGTTGCAGCTCTGAAATATGGCCAAACTGGTGGCAAGTGGCATCTTGGCAGCTGCATGATTGACTTTTCTCAGTTCATGGGCAGTTATTTTGCGCCTTGGTTTTTCCACACGCTTCTTGCGACTCTGTTGACTATTTTGAATGAAACGCTTGATTGTTCGATGATCACGCTTCAGAAGCTTTGCAATTTTAAGAGTGCTGCATCCCTCTGCAAGATATCTCACTATTTTTGACTTTTCTGAGCCTGTCAAGTCCTTCTTTTGACCCATTTTGCCAAAGGAAAGGGAGTTGCCTAATAATTATGCACACCTGATATAGGGTGTTGATGTCATTAGACCACACCCCTTCTCATTACAGAGATGCACATCACCTAATATGCTTAATTGGTAGTAGGCTTTCGAGCCTATACAGCTTGGAGTAAGACAACATGCATAAAGAGGATGATGTGGTCAAAATACTCATTTGCCTAATAATTCTGCACTCCCTGTAAGGTAATCACAGAGATAAAAAGTATATTAATATAACAGTGTTGGTTATGCAAAACTGGGGAATTGTAAATAAAGGGATTATCTTTTTTTTAAAAAACAATAACATTGTTGGTGTTTATTGTCCCTTTAAATTAGCTGCAAAGAATTAACTGTACAGAAATTGTTCCTTGAAGTTTGTTTTTGTATTTAAATAGCCAGTTTTACTCACTGAAAACACCACCCATAATGACATTTTTTTGTACATAAGTATTGTTCTTTTGAACAATGGGTGATGGTTTCAATGAGCAAAAACAGCTATTTTAATTACAAACAAAACTTCAAGGAACATTTTACAGTACATTTCATTTTCTGCAGCTGGTATAAGAACTTATCAGAAACACAATTAGTGGGAACAAATTTTGCAGTATGTGTGTAATGTAATAGTCACATGTATGGAATGTAACCCTATGTAAAATGCAGATGCTTTTTATATTAATATTATTTTATATATATATATATATATATATATATATATATATATATATATATATATATATATATATTCCAATGGATTGTCCCCACTTGTAGCGCAAAAAATCTCTCTCCAAAGAAAAGTAAAACTTCCTTTATTGTAGTAACAAAAGTAAAAACATGACAGCCTACACACGACTGTAATAAAGCACTTAATGTAAAAACACAGTGTCAGTGATCTGAACCACATGCATGTGGTTCAGATCACTGACACTGTGTTTTTACATTAAGTGCTTTATTACAGTCGTGTGTAGGCTGTCATGTTTTTACTTTTGTTACTACAATAAAGGAAGTTTTACTTTTCTTTGGAGAGAGATTTTTTGCGCTACAAGTGGGGACAATCCATTGGAATATATTCTATTTACTCAAACGCTGACTACAGACCGGCTCAGTCTCCACAGCTGCAGATCTCCATACACCCTGAGCCAATTGCTCCCCAGCGTGTTACCGGACAGTGAGTGGTATACAGGTACCTTTTGAAATTATATTGCTAAAGTCTATGTGTGCGCTACTTACTTACAAAGTGTTCTTTATATATATATATATATATATATATATATATATATATATATATATATATATATATATATATATATATATATATATATATAGTAATAATAGATCAAATTCCAGCAATTGCTAAACCTGTCACAACCCTAATTAACGAATCCTTGGTGTCTGGATACATACCCAAACTCTGCAAGACTGCAAGAGTAATGACTATCCATAAAAGTGGTGAGATAACCATGGTTTCTAATTATCGTCCAATATCATTGATCCCAGTAATGTAAAAAATCTTAGAAAAGTGCATCCTTACGCAACTATGTGAGTATTACCAACAATATAACTATCTGACCCCTGATCAATCAGGTTTTCGCACGAACCACTCCACTACAACTGCCCTCCTAAAAGATTGCAACGACATCCAAACTGGCATGGAACAAGGAGACCTAACTGGAGCTATTTTACTTGATTTTTCAAAGGCCTTTGACACAGTAGACCACAACATACTACTGCTCAAACTAAAAAATTCAGGTATTGGTGATCGTTCGCTATCCTGGTTTCGATCATATGTATCGGATCGATCAAAATATGTCTCCATTTCTGACAGCAACTCCCTCCCTCTCCCAGTCACGTGTGGTGTTCCCCAAGGTTCCATTCTCGGCCCCCTACTATTCACATTATTTATAAATTATGCCAAATGTCTGCAAATCCTCAACTGTAAACATTTATGCAGATGACACGGTAATCTATGCAAGCAAATGCGATTTGTCGCAGCTTGAGGCAGTGCTCCAAGACCAGTTCACAGAGGTAGAAAAGTGGATCTCAAAAAACAAACTCTTCCTAAACACTGAAAAAACTGTCACAATGATCTTTGGAATAGTACCTAAATCATACAAACTGCAAAATTCCCATCTATGCATCAAAACAAAATCAAATTGCACACTGACCGCAGTCCACTCTTTCAAATACTTTGGTATGTTGTTAGACCCCAATCTATCCTTTTGGCCTCCACATAGAAAAACTTGCATCTAAACTCTATCAAAAACTAGGTGCCCTGTACAGAAACAAATCCTGCCTAAGCCCTTCAGTAAAGGAAAAGATTGTACAGCAAATTCTGATACCGATAATTGGTTATGGGGATGTAGTATATGCACCTGCACTGCAAACTCACCTTATTAAACTTAATACATTGTATAAGAACACACTAAATGTATTAGTAGCGCAACTAGGAGAGAGGTGGATATGCAGTGTAAAATTAAAAACGAGGATTATATAAGAGATAAATTAAAACAATTATAGATAAATAAAATTAGTGATGTGACCAATAAATATCAATGTGCAGTAAAAAGTATAAATACACATACAAATTTACATACATACAAACATATAAATATAAATAAATTCAAATGTTATAAAACACAGATAGTCTGGCTAAATGGATACTACCCAATACTAGGGAGGGTCCTTAAGAACTTTCAAATAGAATAAGGCTTGCTGTGGTGAATTCAAATTCCAGCTCTTAGAAACCGTCCTTAAAAAATGAGGTGCAGCACCTTCCAGAGGCGTGTTTCCAAACGCTCTCTTTACTTGTAAATCCTATGGCGAGAAAAAGAGACAGCGCAACCCCACATCAAGGTAGCAGTATCAACACATTTATTTAGGTGGCAAAACAGTTACTCCCTGGAGGGATTCAAAGTGAACTGGGACTCGCTTCTCTTTCCCTGGAGAGGGATCTATGCACAAACTTTTAACTTGTTTGTAAATACAATATAGTTGTTAACCTAAATAAATGTGTTGAAACTGCTACCTTGATGTGGGGTTATGCTGTCTCTTCTTCTCGCCATAGTTAATACATTGTATAACTCGTTCTGCCGGACCCACTCGTTCTACAGGACCCACCATTATGACATGCTAAAAGAACTAAACTAGCTGTCGTTGGAATCCAGACGCACCCTCCAACTTTCCAGCCTTGTGTTTAAGAGCTTTTCTGGGAAGCTCCCACCCTACCTGAGCAGAATGCTCTTCCCGTCTGTTCACACCGCCTATAACCTCCGATCCAGTACCAGTACCAGCACATTATTTAGTTTGCCAGAATACAAAAATAAAGCAGCTCGATCCTCCTTTTACTACAGAGCACCACAATTATGGAACAACCTCCTGCACACTATCAAACCTTCCCCAAGCCTAAAATCCTTTAAGAAATCCCTCTCTACATATCTCAAAACAGAATGCACCTGTCATGGTTGATTATATATTTCCTACCTGTTCTATGTGAAATTTTGCATATATTATGTATTAATATTGTTTCTGTATTTTTATTGTACCCTATTGTAACAATGCAATGTTTTGTTGACCCAGGACATACTTGAAAACAAGAGAAATCTCAATGTATCCTTCCTGGTAAAATATTTTATAAATAAATAATAGATAGATAGATAGATAGATAGATAGATAGATAGATAGATAGACAGTCCTCAAGTTATCTAATCTATCACTTTTACCTGATCAATATCCATGACATATGAACTTGATTTATTCTTGAATTAAAAAGAGAAAAAAAGTCTGATTTGCATCACTCCTGCTCTCTTAAAAGATAACACATAGGGACCTATTTATGAAGGTGCGAGCGGACATGATCCGATATTGCGGATCATGTCTGCTGCACAGAGGCATAACTAGAAACCACAGGGCCCAGGTATAAGAATCTAAGAAGGGACCCCTCTACCCCCCCCCCAAAAAATAAAAGGTGAATTTGATAGATATATTTTTTGTTTACATTTAACACAGAAAAAAAAATGTGAATCAGATTACATGTCTGCAAAAAGAGGAACCCTGTGCCCACAGTCTGTGAGATGATCTGACCCCCTATTAAAGTATATAGTGACACTGTTTAACCCATCAGTACTGTATATAGTGAGTTAGTGACACAGTCTGTAATCTGCCGGTAATATGGCTGGCCTGACCCTACCCGTCCCAATACTTTAAAGAATGACCACAGTAGTCTGTGACATGGTCCAGCCCCCCCCGTACTGTATATAGTGGTACTGTATAGTGACACTGTTTACCCCCCGCCCCCCATGCTGTAGTAAAAAGGTGTGTAATTTGCTGGTTCCACAAATATACACACGCACACATACATGCATAAATACACACGCAGTCACATGCACACATACACACACACATAAACACCAATGGGTAAAACAGAAATACTAACCACTGTAGTCAGAGACACTAGTGAGGCATCATGTCACACTCACATGATATCAGTGCAGGCAGTGGCAGGTCAATTTTTTTTTTTTTTAAGCTGGGCCCCACCCTCAGGGTCCCAGTCGCAGTTGCGACCTCTACATCCCCTGTGGTTTCTCACCTGCTGCTGCATATTGATAAATGCAGACAGCATACGCTCTTTTATCATTGCACCAGCAGTTCTTGTGAACTGCTGGTGCTATGCCGCCCCTGCAGAATTGCGGCCAATCGGCCGCTATCAGGTGTCAATCAACCCAATTAAAGGGGCATGAAACCCAACATTTTTATTTCATGATTCAGATAGAGAATACAATTTTAAACAACTTTCCAATTTACTTCTATTATTTAATTTGCTTCCTGCTCTTGTTATCCTTTGCTGAAAGGTTTATCTTGGCAAGCTCAGGAGCAGCAAAGAACCTAGGTTCTAGCTGCTAATTGGTCACTGCATATTTATACCGATTGTCATTGGCTCACCCATGTCTTCAGTTAGAAATCAGTAGTGCATTGCTGCTCCTTCAACAAATGATACCAAGAGAATGAAACACATTAGATAATAGAAGTAAATTAGAAAGTTGTTTAAAATTGTATTCTGAATCATGAAAGAAAAATGTTGGGTTTTGTGTCCCTTTAAGTTTATTTCTGGCAATGTCTGTCCACCGCCTCAGAGCAGGCGGACAGGTTATGGAGCAGCGGTCGGAGCTTGATATTTCGGCCCCAAAATATCATCACTGATTAACAATATACATTGTGTTTACTTTTCTAGGTCTATATATAAATCCTCAGATATCAGCCTATAAGTTTATGTCTGGCTTCAAATGAAATACAAATTTAGAGGTGAACTGAACAGTATTAATACAATTAATATATAATTACACATTTTCAGATCAAACAATTGGATTAACATAACTAGATTAGAAGAAAATAAATATAATAACTGCAGAGTTTAAAGGTTCATAATAGTAAAAAAAAAGTATATGCACTAATTTGCATTTAATTTGAAGACTATTGACTGGGAAGTACCCCGCGGAACCAGCAGAGCGAGGATGGTCTAGAGCGGAAACTGCCACTAATCCAAGCAGCAGCGCTAATTACACAGCTAAGTCATTCGACCAGCATTGCTGATTGGATCAGGGGTTATTTCCACTTGGGACCAGCATGCTCTGTAGGTAGTAAGTGGTATTTCTTCTGTGTGTTCAACGCCTTTGCAGGGTCAATGGTCTAAATATTACATGCTCTGACAGATTAGGGCATGTCACTTTTTAACTATTATTGCCATTTAAGTTTAAAACAATTATTATAGCCACATTAAATATATTTCTGTTTATATGCCTAGGAAGTAAGTAACTCATGAAACTGGATTTCTTATTTTAATGTTATGTTGCAGCACTAAACAGTAGAAGTTGCAAAGTGTGCATAAATTAAATCAGCTTAGAATATACATGATGCCCTTTCCTTGTCATTATGACCCATAGATGACTAAGTGAGAATTTGGGACACATAAACATTTTAAAAAAAAAATTGCTTCAGAAGGCAATAAACTGACAATTATTGAACTTTTGAAGGTGTTTGGAATTACTGCCTTATCATTCAGCCCAGCCTTTTTGACCTATCCATTCTTATTCCCTTAATTAGAAAAACTAAGCAAAATAGTTTAATTTGATTTTGCAGCAGTGAAAGCAAGCAGCAAATATAAAAATACAATATAATCTACTGGAATGATTATTGATAATATTACATTAGTAGTCTAAAATAGTGACATTTATTTTCGTGTTTCACTTGTGTTCTTAAATGGACACTGAACCTAAATTTTTTCTTTCATGATTCAGATAGAGCATGCAATTTTAAGCAACTGTCTAATTTACTCCTATTATTACATTTTCTTGGTTCTCTTGATATCTTTATATTAAAATTATGAGCTGGCCCATTTTTGGTTCAGCACCTGGGTAGCGCTTGCTTAAATCAACAAGCGCTATCTAGGGTGCAGAACCAAAAATTGGCTTGCTCCTAAGCTTACATTCCCGCTTTTCAAATAAAGATACCAAGAGAACGAAGAAAAATTGATAATAGGAATACATTAGGAAGTTGCTTAAAATTGCATCATGAAAGAAAAAAAAAATAGGTTTCCCTTTAACTGTACTATAATATAATAAGGTAAAATATACCTAATAAATGAATAGAAAAATGTAATAAAAAATGATCCAATTTTTTTATTGCACGCTTACTTGCATATAAGTATGGGACTGATGATCAAGAACTTGCCGGCATGGGTCTTGATCCGATATAAATCGTCGCCCGTGCGGGTTTGGTATCCTATATACGGCGTAACTTAGAAGTTACGCGCGTATATTTCTGCTTTCGCCCGTCGTTTTTTGGGCCATAGACTAACATACAAAACACGCACAGCTTGGTATCCAATATACGGCGTAAGTACTTATGCGCACAGATTTCAGAAAATCTACTCCATTCTCATCTTGCCACAAATTGAAGGCGCAGCAACCCTTGCACTGACTTAGAAACCAACGTAACTCTCTGAAGGCCTAACAAGTGCATGCTTAACAACATACATATCAGCAGCTTGATCACAAATAGTTAACCTCTTCAAAGCATTTATTATTCCTGCCCCTGCAAGTTTGTCAAACCAATCACAAAGGGGTGCATCATGGGGCACAAGGGGTCAACATGGGGTACAAGGGGTGCTTGAAGCCCTACAATCCCCTGTTCCGTCTACACATGCTGATTCTATAGTTGCTGCTGAGGTCCATGGTGATGGTGCTGCCCTGCTGCATCTGGTCATCGAATTACATACTGCGGATTTCCACTGCATGTAAGTGAAACTACTACATCCCACCCCCATTCCCTTAACCACCCTGAAAATATATCATTAGCTCAATTCATGTTTTGGTCACTATGATTTATTGACTATCATTTTGAGGAATGAAAATGGATGTTTATACCTTATGTTCACACCTTCTGTAAATATATTATTATTTAGATATATATACCCATGTGCAGGGATAGGCAAGGTGTCCTTCGCTAAAGGTCTTTACCTTAGAAAATGTCCACCACAGCCTTGGCTCGTGCCTATCCCTGCACATGTGTCAATTTCTATTGGATGTGTGAAACCTTGATTTACATCTTAAAAGTGAATATCACTATATGTAAACTTCAGACACAACTATGTGATGTGGTTAAGAGAACATGAATATGTCATAAACATGATGATATTACCTTTTTTGGGCCATTTCCACACAGGCCTTATTATATTTTTCAAAAATATTAGTGTACTAAAACACCCCTCACATGGATGTGGATGACAATTATATGGTAAATAACAGAGGACAAGATTTAGGATGAAATATAACAATATTTTTTTTTTTTAGGCTTCTTAGATGAGGGCACTGAGGGGCCTGGAGTGGGTCTCCTGCCTCTCCTGGGTTGTGTGGATTCAGAGGATTCTGCAGGAGTGCTGGCCACAGATGAGAGGCTGGAGGCAGTGTCCTGCTGGTCTGTGAAATGCTCCACCAACACACCCAACAGTTGGCTTTGTTCCCGCCATCTGTTGTCACTCTGCATCTGCATGTCCGAAATAACTCTCATCATCTGAGATTGGTTCTGGACTATATCACTTAAAGATGCTGCCATGTCCCGTTGCAGCTCAATGGAACGCTGTAGTAAAGTCTGTTGGCTCCTGTAAAACCTGCGTTGGTCTCTCTGCATTCTCTCGCAGGTTGATGTGAGCCTCTCGCAGGCTGATGTTTGCCTCCTCTGGAGGGCAATGTATTTGTCGCCCAGGGGAGAAGTCAGAGGATCTAAAGGCTGTTCACCAGCAGGGATTATAGGCGCAGGTTCACCTCTAGCTGCTGTTGCATCTGGAACAATGACAGCTGGTGCCTCAGGATGAACAACCCCAGCTGGTGCATCAGGATGAGCAACCCCAGCTGGTGCCTCAGGATGAACAACCCCAGCTGGTGCCTCAGGATCAACAACCCCAGCTGGTGCCTCAGGATCAACAACCCCAGCTGGTGCCTCAGGATCAACAACCCCAGCTGGTGCCTCAGGATCAACAACCCCAGCTGGTGCCTCATGATGAACAATGACAGCTGGTCCCTCAGGATGAACAACCCCAGCTGGTGCCTCAGGTGGAACTACAAAAGCTTGTGCCTCAGGAGGAACTACCACAGCTATATGCTCCTCTTCATATGCTGGAGCTCTTCCAAGGGAAGCAGATGGTGGAGCTCTCCGGGTGGACTGGTAGTCTCATTGACGACTGGTGTGCGACCACTCAGCCTGACCAGTTTGTATGTCCTGGTGGTAAAAGTCCTGACTGGCCTGATATTGGGAGGGGGGGTAAAGACATCTACCTTTTGGGGATGTCTTGGCTGCCCCTCATAACCAAAAGAATAGTCCTCCGGCCAGGGCTCCTACCAGGGCTTCTCTTCAAATCTTGGTGGCATGAGATATGGGTCCTCAACTGAGGCAATCCAACCCACCTCATGCCTGGGAGCATACTGTTGAGGGATTCTCTGGCCTGGTGGTAGTGGTAGAGCCATCCTCTGGCCTGCTGGTTGTGGTGGAGCCATCTTCTGGCCTGGTGGTTGCGGTGGATGCATGGCCGTTTGCACCCTGGTGACAGGAGGTTCTGTGGAGGAGTCAAATGATGAGAGGTATTAGTACAATCATATATATATATCCATGTGGGCATACAATGTACATTGATACATGCTAGGGCCTAAACTCATTCTCATGTCAAACTCTATAACATGCATGTGCACATTGTGATTTTTGATATGAGGGATTTTAATATGCAAAGTATACATGTATGTGTTTCATACAATAGTTCTGTGTACATGTCAGTGATGGAGAAAATGTGTTCTTTAAGTGACACTATGGTCACACAATTTCCTTTAGCCTGATGTAGGCACATAACGTGCTTTCTTGAGCTAAAAGTTTTGTGATGGCTTGTGGACTGTGTTACTCCAAAACATGTTAGTATTTCACTATTCCACCTCATATCATGAATTTCAATGTGTTAAGTAGCATTAAATGGACATTAAACCCATTTTTATTCTTTCATGATTCAGCTAGAGCATGCAATTGTAAACAACTTTGTATTTACTTCCATTACCTAATTTGCTTCATTCTCTTGATATTCTTAGCTGAAAAGCAGATCTAGATAGGCTCAGAAGCTGCTGATTGGTGGCTGCACATCAATGCCTCATGTGATTGGCTCACCCATGTGCATTGATATTTAATAAACAAAGAATAACAAAATAATGAAGCAAATTACATAATAGAAGTAAATTGGGATGTTGTTTAAAACTGTATTCTCTATCTGAATAATGACATAAAACGCTTTGGTTTAATGTCCCTTTAATGTGAAATATAATTGTAGATGTTTTTGTTAGTAGGCCAAATACCATGCTCCTCATTGTATACATGAATGTGTGACATTAAAGGATGTTATATCTCAAATACATATAATACTAGTGTGTGGGATGTTACTCACCAGCATGCTGTGCTGATGTTGCAGTCCCTGAGTCACGAGCCCCTAGAAGTCCACAGACTGCTGTGACGCTCAGGGACCTGCGAATAAGCTCCTGCCACTCATTATATTCTGCCTCCTGCTGAGGACCACCGCCTGTTGCATGGCTTCTTGGCCCATTTTCTCCTTGACCCACCTCTTGCAGTAATTCCACCTTTTCTTGAGCCCATCCACAATCCTCCTCTGCTGGGCCACGCCATTGACTGCCTCCTCGACCTTTAGCCATGCATCTTTCCGCCTTCGGGCAACTCCTTTGCCCTTCTCTTTTCCAAAGAGGGCGGAGTGGTTCTCCAGGACGCAAGGTTTTCTGCAAAAGAGAAGTTGGGGCACCTCATGCGCTCCTCGTCCTGGGCCGCCTGGCTCCCTCCCTGGGATGTCCCTGGTGTGGGTTCCTCCCTATCCTCTCCCTCCTCCCCCCTTCTATCCCCATGTGCACCCTCTAACCCTCTTCTGAGTGTGCCTGGTTTTGGGGCAGCCCCACTCCCATCCTCCCTTCTAGCTATCCCTCTCCCCACTCCACTCACTCCCTGACGGGGACCCTGCTGCTCCTCCTGTCCATAATCCTCTCCTTGCAACTCCCCTTCCCTCCTCCCCCCCCCCGCCCTAGCTCTCCCTGTCATCCTCAAACTACACACACTCACACACTCACTCCCACTTCAATCACACATAATTACAACCAAACACACAGCCTATCACACTGTAAAAGATAAATAAAATGTGTGAGGTGTTAGAAAGAAAAAGTGTTGTGTATTTTGTATATGTGTGTATGCAAAATGTGTGCAATATGTAAAAAAAAGTGTAAGTAAATGTAAAGGCTTACCAATCCAACAATCCGACCTAACTAACTTAATGAAATGCTCCTCTCTCACTACTCTTGCTACTAATCTCTCTACTCACTGTAGTGTGCTGTAGCTCCAAGAACCAACCAAACACACTAAAGAAAATGGCCGCTGCGCATGGGTTTATGTATGAATTTTGAATGGCGTAATTACGTGGCGCATCTTTTAGAACTGGCCATTGTTTTTATGATTCGTAGCCTAATTTGCATAAAACTACACTTTATTGAGACTTTACGTGAACAAAATCCTGGCGTAAGTACTTGCGATGACTAAAATGTGTATTTGCACACATTTTAGTTGATCGCAGGTTCTTCCTACTTACGCCAGTTTAGCATCTGACGGCGCAGTATATTGGATAGGTCGAGTTGCAAGGTGAAATTACGGGCGGCGCGGGTTCCCTCGCTTGCACCATGAAGAGAAATCATGCAGATCTTGGGAGGTTTGTTGAGGATTCTACTGCAATGTAAATGTCTCTTCTTCACATCCAGGTCCCTGCTTAGCTAGATAACAGCTCTAAAGCTAAAACTTGCCTTAAAATTCTGTGAGTGACCTCAAGGTATTGACAAAAGATGTTTTAGATAATCTTGACCAGAGTGGAAAGCTTTAGCTCATGGGGCCCTACGTCTTTTACCTTTGCAAAGCAGTAAACACATAGTTAAAGTCAGCTCCAGAGCAGCAATGCATTACTGGAACATAGCTGACCACAGGCAGTGAGCCAGTGACAAGGGGAGTATATGTTCAGCTTACAATCACCTGCCATGTTGAACTCTGGAAAAGTCCATTGCTGCTCATTTCTTTGTTCAAACCTTTAATACAAAGTTATATGTGCATAGCTATGCAATAATAAAAGGCTTTAATTGATTAGAACATTTTTTTATTGAACTTATATGTTCTCTAAATTTATGTTCTTGTTAAAGGGACAGTCTACTCCAGAATATTTTATTGTTTAAAAAGATATATAATCCCTTTATTTACCCATTCCCAAGGTGTTGCATAACCAACACAGTTATATTAATATAAGCCTCTGCAGACTGCCCCTTATCTCTGTGCTTTTGACAGACTTGCATTTTAGCCAATCAGTGCTGATTCATAAATAACTCCAATGGTGTGAGCACAATGTTTATTGCGCACATGAACTAGCACTAACTGTGAAAAACTGTCAAAATGCACTGAGATAAGAGGGCTTAGAAAATAGCACATGAGCCTACCTAGGTTAAGCTTTCAACAAAGAATACCAACAGAAGCAAATTTGATGCTAAACATAATTTAAAAGTTGTCTAAAATTGTATGCCCTATCTGAATCATGAAAGCTAAATGTGACTAGACTGTCCCTTTAATTGTCCAATTTCACTGACACTCAAGCTCTCTTTATATGTAAAACAAAAGTCAGTGGGAGGAGGACCCCTGTCTGGGACCTGTAGTGCTTGACAGCAGGAAGAGACTAAGGCAGCAGATTACATACTAGCTGTTGTCCCAAACCATTCTGTTAAACATGAAAATCCAGACACAGTATTTAAAACCTAGACTGGTGACAACCCTAGCTGCTCTTTCTGCTTCAGGTGCCTACTTCCTCCCCACTCACTTCTGGGGTGTTGCTCCAGGTGGGAACTCCTCCCACTGCACTCCAATTTAAAGATATTAGCTGCACAGCATTGCAGTTTCCTGCCATGCAGGTTAGAAAGAGCCCAGCCACATTGGATTAAATGTCCAGTGCAGCTGGCTGTGGGAGTTAGAGGGGGTATGTTTGGGGGCCAAACCAGGGTGGCATTGCTTTACTTTCATTTATTAATGGCACCCTGGGTCTTCAAGGGCCCAGGATGCCCAGGGACACAGGGCTTCTGACTGGAGTCACCCCTTCCCCCCCTTATGGTGGCCCTTTCCACTGGACTGAGCTCACTGTTATCTATATGGAACACATGAAATAGCACTGTCTTGCTGTAGTGCAAGATTGTAAAAAGCTAAAAAAACACTGAGATAAGAGGGGGCCTGCAGGAGCTTAGAAACAGGCAATCTTAGGGGTTATAAAGTATATTAATAAAATAATGTTGGTTATACAATGCTGGAGAATGGGTAGTAAAGGCATTATCTATCTTTTTAAACAATAAAGAAAATCAAGTATAATTTCCCTAAATAAAGACTGATTATGTTTAGAAACCTATCAGGTAATATGTACTGCAGTATTCATCATCACTGGCTGACATGGACAACTTCTTAGCTGTATTGATGGACAAGAAATATGGTTCAGACACCTTTTGACATTAAAAAAAAACAGGTTAAGCTAGAAAAGGAAATCTGTCTTGCAAAAACAAAATTTATGCTTACCTGATAAATGTATTTCTTTCCAGATGGTGAGCAGGAGGAGGCAAAGAGCACCACAGCAAAGCTGTTAAGTATCACTTCCCTTCCCACAAACCCCAGTCATTCGACCGAAGGGAAATGGAGAAAAATGAAGCAACACAAGGTGTAGAGGTGCCTGGAGTCTAGACAAAAATAACTGTCTTAAAATAAAGGGCAGGGCCGTGGACTCACTATGTACGGAAATAAATAAATTTATCAGGTAATCATAAATTTTGTTTTCTTTCCTAAGATATGGTCCACAGCTTCATCAATTACTGTTGGGAATCAATACCCAAGCTAGAGGACACAGATCAATAGGGAGGGACAAGACAGGTAGACCTAAACAGAAGGCACCACTGCTTGAAGAACCTTTCTCCCAAAAGAAGCCTCAGTCAAGGAAAAAGAATTAAATTTATAAAATTTTGAAAATGTATGCAGAGAAGACCAATTTGTCCCACAGAAGCTTCATTTTTTTAAACAACTTTCCCACTACGCTGCTCCGAGGTCAGACGCGGTCTCCACTTCGTCGGATAGTTTGGGGAGGAATGATTATGACACACAGTGTGTCATATTACAAAACAGTATGACATGGTGCAAACCAGCACGCGAGCAAGCCTCAAACCAAGGCAAAAAATTAGCAAAAAGGCAGCACTCAAGGGAAAAATAAAAAATAAATAAAATCCTATGACTAAGTGCTGACAGGCATGAAACGCGTAAGGATTACCTTGCTTTTTTGTCATCCACATGTTGGAGTGTGCTATTTATAAAGTATTTCAATAAAGCCTTGGATTTTATTTATTTATTATTTTTCCCTTGAGTGCTGGTATTTGGTTAATTCTTCATTTTTGAAAGCCTGAGAAGAGGAAACAGCTCTCATGGAAGGAGCAGTAATTCTCTCAGGAGGCTGCTGTCCAGCAGTCTCAAAAAACAAACAAATTACACTTCTCAACCAGAGAAAAATAGAAGTAGCATTAGCTTTTTGACCTTTATGTTTCCCAGAGAAACAACCAAACAGGGCAGAAGATTGGCGAAAATCCTTAGTTGCCTGTAGATAGAATTAAAGAGCATGCACAACATCCAAGTTGTGCAACAGACGTTCCTTATGAGAAAAATGATTAGAACACAGTGAAGGAACAATAATTTCATGATTAATATTTCTATCCAAAACAACTTTAGGAAGGAACCTAACTTAGTACGAATAACCGCATTATTGACATGAAAGATAAGATAAGGCGAATCACACTGTAAAGCTGAGAGTTCCGAGATTCTCTGAGCAGAAGAGGTAGCAATAAGAAAGAATACCTTCCAAGATAACAACTAAATATCTATGTAATGCAATGGCTCAAACTGAGCCTGCTGCTAAATCTTAAAATCAAGATTAAGGCTCCAAGGAGGAGCAACAGACTTAAACACAGACCTGATTCTGACCAAGGCCTGACAAAAAGATGCACATCTGGCACGTCCGCCAGATGCTTATGTAGCAAAATAGATAATGCAGAAATCTGACCCTTCAGGATACTGATTGACAAAAGAGAGCCAAATCATCGCACTCAGTAAATAGGATGGGTCTGGGTAATGAGTCAAAAATGCCACTCCTTGCTTTAAAATTGAAAGCTTCTTTATTGCCCTTCAAGGATCATTGAAAAAGTGAAAACCTAACGAAATGCGTTTGACCTGCATCTCTTGACGGTAAATTTTGCCTTTTAATTGTTTTTTGGCAATAAAGAAGCTTTACATTTTAAAGCAAGGAGTGGCGTTTTAGACTCATTACCCAGACTCATCCTATTTACTGAGTGCGAGGATTTGGCTCTCTTTGGTTCTATGTTTTCTGGGGATTAGGTGAAGTTCCCCATGTATCCTAAGCACCAGACCAGACCGGAACTGAACTCTGCATCATAGCTCCCGTGGGGAGCGCTGAGAAGACACCGTGCAGTGCTGCAGAGCATCAAACACTTACAGCACGGAATACAGGTGAGAGTGGGACCATATGTATTTCTGAGCGCTTAACAAAGGATTTACATTACTGATTGACAAACACTTCTCCAGACCTTCCTGGAGAAAGGACAAAATCCTAGGAATCCTGACCCTACTTCAAGCGAAGCCCTTGGATTCACATCAATAAAGATATTTAAACCATATCTTATGGTAAATCTTACTAGGAACAGGCTTGAAAACCTGAATCATGGTCTCAATGACCGACTCAGAAATAAACACTCTCAGACAGAACTAAGTGTTCAATCTCCAAGCAGACAACTTCAGGGAAATGAGATTTGGATGAAGGAAGGGACCCTGAATCAGAAGCTTGTTCCTCAGAGGCAGTCTCCAAGGTGGGGGAGACAACATCTCCACTAGATCTGTATACCAGATCCTGCGAGGCCACACAGGGGCTATAAGAATCAACCACGCTCTCTCCTGTTTGATATGAGCAATGACTTGTGGAAGGAGAGTAAAGCGGAAGAAACAGGTATGTCAGCCTAAAATCCCAAGGGACTGCCAGAGCGTCTATCATAGCAGCCTGTTGACCCCTTGACCTTGAACTGTACCTTGGAAGCTTGGCATTCTGCCAAGATGCCATCAGATCCAACTCTGGCACCCCCCCCATTTAAGGGTTAAGCTGGAGAACACCTCCGGATGGAGTTCCCACTCCCCGGGATAAAAAGTCAGTATGCACTGGAAATCCGCTTCTCAGATGTCCACTCCTGGATTGTGGATGGCAGATAGAGAGCAATTGAGAGCTTCCACCAACTGAACAATCCAAGTCACCTCCTAAATGGCTAAGGAACTTTGAGTTCCTCCCTGGTGGTTGATGTAAGTCATTGAGGTGATCTTGTCTGACTGGAACCAAGCTAAGGATGACTGAAGCCAAGCTATCAGAGCATTGTAAATCGCTCTCAACTCCAAGATGTTAAAGAGAAGAGCAGACGTTTCTGTGGGTCCAAGACTGCTTCCCAGCCCAGCGGGTTGTCGTCCGTGGTCACATGACCTAGGAATGTCTCCAGAAGCATGCTCCCTGAGAGAGATCCTCCTGAAAAAAACCACCATAGAAGAGAGTCTCTTGTCAACTTATCTATATCTATCCTCTTGAGACAGATCCGAATGTTCTCTTTTTTATGGAAAAAAGCAAAAGGAATGATGTCCATAGTAACCATCAGACCAATTCCTTCCATATATTGAGTCAATGGAAAGTGAAGGAAAATCAACTGCAGCTAGATGCAAACTCCCAACCCTCTAGTTGCAAGATGACTAAGCTATCTACCGGACCACTAGAGCTTGTTGCTGACTGGACAATAGACAGCAGAGAGGAAATGGAATAAATTCCTGATAATTTGACCTCTGTTCGAAATCTTCTCCTAGATAGAGAATCTATTAAGGTCCCCAAAAAAAATCACTTTTGTAGATGAAACAAGGGAACTCTTCTCCAGATTCATTTCCCATCCATGGGAAAGTAAATTGGACAAGATCTCTTTAAAAAGAGAGTTTGCTTGAAGGAAAGGTGACACCTGAACCATATATTGTCTAGGAAGGTACTCTAGCAATACCCCAAGTCATTCTAGAATGTAGAAACTCAGAAACTTGAGAAAATCCAGAATCATGGGACAATAAATACACATCCTTCAGGTCTATGTTCTTTATGGACAGGCCCTCTTGAACCAAAGTAGAATGGGTACTACTTTGAAGGTCAGAACCTGAGAAACTTGAGGTAAATACCTAGATCATGTTCCCAAACTGGGACTGTAACCATCACTCCCAGAGAGGAAGATCCTGAACCCAGTTCAAGGAATGCCTCTCATCATACCTGGATTGCAGATACTCTAGAAGTAGAAATCTGCCCCTGGGAGCAAAGCTTAGATTGGACTAAGTTTGGTTGGATTCCAAAAGACCTGACTGACCCTGCAGAAAGAGGAAAATGAAACCTCTCCTTAAGCTTTCAGAGGATAATTCTGCCAGACCAAGTCAAATCAAGTTCTCATCCTTGAAAAGGAAACATCAGAAGTGTGAATATGACAGAAACATAAAATATTGAATCTGCAACTGCAGAACTATAAAGCCAAGGCTGAACCCCAAAGCAACAGGTAGGCTTCTCAGCTGCCAAGAGTCTAATAAGACAAGGCATTGCTCTAAATGAACAATTAAACCTCCAGCTTCTCATGGATCCGTAAAGGAGCATTTATCTTCTGTAGGGATCGAAGTTCTCTGAGCCATATTAGGAGAGCTCCTTCTATCCAAGGCATTGTGCATTTTAATGGAGACAGCAAAAGGAAAGGCCTTTTAAAAGACAGGAGAGAGGGAGAAAAGTATCCCTAGCTTCTTCAATTCCTGTGAAAATATCCAAAGCACATGTAGAACAACATTTCCTCATAAGAAGGAACATCACAGAAATTATAAAGTTTACAAAACTTCCAAGGGTTGATAACAACAGGGATATTGATGTAATCCAAGTATCTAAAACCTCCTTTAACAGTCCACGAGGTGTGCAAGCATACATCTGAAAGAGACCACTTCAGCATCAGATGAAGAAATTATACTGTCCGAATCTGAGATTTTAACCACAGAAGCTACCGGTGAATTCTCCTCACCAGACTTAGGAGAGAGAGCAACCTGTGTAGCCAAATGAGGAGCAGAAACCTTCCTATCTGAATCTTTTAAATGTCCTCTTGCATTTTCCCTCAAGGATAGGAAAGGCAGATAAAGCCGCAGATACCACAGAGGATACATGAGCTGCAAATCTGCAGGAAAATACAATCCTCCAGGAGATTGAGAGGAACTGCAGGGCTTGCGACGGATAAGGGAAAAGCTGTGGCGTTGCCTGAACAGCCTCATTCTTGGAGACATGAGGGTCAGAGGGTAAAAACCTATCTTTCATATTCAAATGCATATACAATCGTCCTTAGAGACAAAATGCTCAAACAAGAATATATCTTTATTTTCTATGATTTATTCTTAAAATAAGGGACAGGAATGCTTGATTAACAATTTGGTCCACAAGAGCCTTCAAATAAACATATGTTCCTAAGGACAGTACTTTAATTTGAAGTCCCTGGACAAATATCAGAAGCACTGCATTAAAAAGATTTAACATAATAAAACTCTTCAATAGGGGAGAAAACAGAACGTTTGGACAGTAAAAAACGGTACTGAAATCCATACTGCAGGCAGATTTCTCTCAATAAAAAATAACAAGATTGCTATCAAATATTTAGAGAAACATGTAGAGCCAGAACGCCGCTCAGTACTCAGCCATTCTCAGCAGTGCACCTACCACGACAGAAAAAGGACTTAATATGGTGCCACTCCGATATCAGAGAGAGAAAGGAGGCGGGGCCTCAAAATTCGTATGGAATGAATCACTCCATTCCCCTGAGATAATCCCAGAGACCAAACTCCGAAAAATATTAACAACTTAGTTTCCACAAGGAGACTTTTCTAGATCTGGCAGAAACAGACACAGAAAAGAAACAAGGCATTGCTCCTTTCTGACCAGCTGTAAAAGAAATGCACCTCATAAGATCCCACTCTCCTAACAGTTCCTGCCATAGATAAAATAAGTTCTACTATGCAGGGTCTATAAGAACTGTTCTAAACATCAAGTCCATAGCTCCTAATAGTTGATATCGGCAAACCTTCACTCAAAGCACAAAGCCCTATACAAATTAGGGAAGCTGATGAGAAAACAACAGAAAAAGAACTATCTGCTACACACACTAACATGCATAACAAATTGGGTAGGAATTAACTCTAAATTATTCAAGACAACTATTAGGTATACAAATTAATAAAACAATTAGAATTGCACCCTCAATGGAGAGTTAACCTCTTCCACCAAGAGGAGGTTGACCCCTAAGTCTCCATAGCCACATATTTGTTGTGCCTGCTCACTGTCATTAAACATCCTCTCTTAAGGATGTCTTGTCCCACTTTAAATTCAGAGAGTCTTAACAATTATGAGATTTCTCCCTTCAGTGCCAGCCTCCTAGCCCAGTAGACAAAAAGGCACTTACTGCATATCTAGCCGTCCGGCAGGAGGACCGCTCACACAGCGTGGAAGGATGCCAACTCCTTACAGAGGACTGTGAAAAAAAGAAAGATCAGAGCAAATCTACTCTGGCTTTCTATACTAGGGCAGCAAACATGTTAGGAACATGCAGCAAGGCCCACCTTAAAAGTTCCTAACTCATTTAAAATCATAACTGCCCTACTGAAGAGACTAACATTGAGTACGGCTATACCCAATCTTGAAAGGAAAGATCAGAATAAACCTACTCTGGCTTTCAAAATAATAAAACCTTGATTAAAGTGAAATAAATACAATCTTCTTTAGTCACCATAACTTTACCTCCTCCTTGCACCGAAGGCAAAGAGAATGACTGGGGTTTGTGGGAAGGGAAGTGATACTTAACAGCTTTGCAGTGGTGCTCTTTGCCTCCTCCTGCTGGCCAGGAGTGATATTCCCAACAATAATTGATGAAGCCGTGGACTCACCATATCTTAGGAAAGAAAATTAGTAAATTAATCAATTAAAATAAATTTTAAAAAGAACAAATAAAAACATGTAGAATGTAACTTTAAATGTATTTATGAATTGTCAGGTATACTTTATTTGAAAAAACAAAAATGGACTTATTGCTGACAGATAATATTTAATGACATAAAAAATATGGTAATGCTTGTTGAGCAGTCAGAGCACAATTTTTTTTCCAAATATTACATAATACATACATAAAACATTGCTTATAGCAAAGAAAAACTATAGCTGATTAGAAACCATCTCTAAAAACTGAACATCAATACATAAAAAAACCTTTTATAGCATACACCAGTCTTTTTTGTTGTTGACAAAATTATGTTGCTATGGTGACATGAAAATGAAATTCCCAATGCCGTTTCTTTCTGCATCTATTTGTGTTCCAGTCTTATAATATGCTGCCAGTAATTAACTTGAAATTTGAGCATAAAATATATTTTATAAAAAGGTATAAGCTAATATTCTGTCCTTACCATTTCCATATCATTGAGGTTTATAAGTTATATGCACTGCAGACAATGCTTGATATGTATTAAACAAGCACAACAAAAGCAAAAAAAAACATTGAAAAAAAACCCACAAGAAATTGCAAAGAGCTCATACATATTTAAATAAACTCATTACTTGCATTCATGATCTTATTAGAAACCATTTAGTATGATAATGGGAGGCAAAATGTTGAGCCTGTTTATGGATTTAATTGCTATACAAATACCAAAATAAAAAGATCTGTCTTGTTTAACTTGTTTGAGCATTTTAGTTCAGTTAAGGAGTAAAGCCAGTATAAAAATGTAGATGTGTTTATTAATTTGAAAAACAATCACATAACTTTTAAATATATTTTGTTTCTGTATGGTCAGTTAGGCCTAGATTTAGAGTTTGGCGTTAGCCGTAAAAACCAGCGTTAGAGGCTCCTAATGCTTGTTTTTTTACGGACTCCGATATTTACAGTTCAGTTACCGACACTCAAAAATCACCCAACGCACAAATCTCTACCGACAGCTCAGACCCAGTAGTTAACATCTACCGACAAAATAAACATCCACGAATCACAAAACAAATATTACACAAAGTACACTTACACTCATACAAACACTACACTATATTTATTTTTCAGATTTAATAATTTTTCATCAAAATACAAAGGATCAAAGTTGCGAGATCTCGGGTGTTAGAAAAAAAACAACACAAATCCATTTTGCCATTGACTTACATTGACAGACGGGAAAACACACTCATATAGCTTCATATAACTAATAATATTATCACAAACATACACTCATCGATGCATACAAACAATATACACCACATTACATACACAAAAAAGTTATTTATTACAAAATGAACACGATTTAGTTACTTTTTCACACAAGCTCATGACGTCACTCACTTTACGAGGAAAACCAGTCTTTGAAAAAAAATGTTACCAAAATTTAGAGCCTCCATTGACTTCTATGGGGAAGACGTGCTCGTGCACACGAAAGCGAGATTTCCCTAACGCACGCAAATAGCGTAGACCTAAAAACTCCAAATACCAGCGCTAGAAAATACATGCTTTTCTGCGTTAGACCCAGCTATGATAAATAGATCAAGAGATGACTATTTCCCTATGGTGGACTTATGGATTGTACTTATTGAATATTCACAACAGCATTAAATTGTTTCATACTTTTACATTACATCAACTACAAATCAACATCACTAGTAACAAACTTTTTTATCCAAAAAAATCAGATTTAAACGGACACAAAAATAATTAAAACATTTCAGGATTCACAAACAGTACACAATGGGAAACACCTCTCATTTACCTTTATTATTGCATTTCATTTATTCAACTCATATGCTTGCAGCAACTGCATATCTACATAGGCTTAACACATGATCAGTCATGGATGCACATACATTACTTTTACCATACACTCATACATGTGCATTCAAATGATGGGGGAAAAACACATTACATTCTCTCTAGGAATCACAAAACAGAACATATGGATTTTACTGTACTTTTAACATCATGATTCCATCACCAGAAACCATTAGGAATTACGTACAAGAAGAACATCATTACACCAGATTACAGATGTCACTTTATGGGAAGGAACAACAATGCCAGACCGCTATATAGAAGTCAGCATCTGTGGGACACAATCACAATATATACGTAGATGTACATAACACGCATCACCCATCACGCAACCACAAAGCACACATTTAGATTTTATTCAGCACACAATAACAATGTAGCACAATACAACAACACAATGAGGATTTCAGAACTACATAGGCAGGTTAATAATATGATGATGTCATTAGAAGATTTAACCATACACATTACAACGACTGTACCGCCCCTTTCTGAACTTTAACACTCAATACTACAATACAACATATACATAAATAACAGTTTGGAATAGCATTATTAGGGCGATTTGAATGGGACAATTAATAAATATTTTCAGCTCGCAAATCACTTATATATATAATACTACAGATGACAGCCGGAAGTTATTCAGTATTATTGAGATTTGAATGGGACGCATACAATATTGACAGCTCGGAAATCACTTATATATACAATACTCTAGATGACAGCCGGAAGTTATTCAGCATTAGTGCGATTTGAAAGGGACGCATACAATATTGACAGCTCGGCAATCACTTATATATACAATACTACAGATGGCAGACGGGAAGTTCTGAATTATTATTGCGATTTTAAAGGGACGCATACAATATTGACAGCTCGGCAATCACTTATATATACAATACTACAGATGGCAGACGGGAAGTTCTTAAAGGGACACTCAAGTCAAAATTAAACTTCATGATTCAGATACAGCATAAAATTTTAAACAACTTTCCAATTTACTTCCATTAACAAAATGTGCACAGTCTTTTTATATTTACACTTTTTGAGTCACCAGCTCCTACTGAGCATGTGCAAGAATTCACTGCATATACGTATATGCATTTCTGATTGGCTGATGGCTGTCACATGATACAGGGGGAGTGGAAATAGACATAACTTTTCAATTTATTTAACAAAAATCTACTACTCATTTAAAGTTCAGACTAAGTGCTATTGCATTGTCTTGTTATCTTGCATTTGTTGATTATGCAAATCTACAGTGTTGACTGGTCCTTTAAGTATTAGTGCCATTTGAAAGGGACGCATACAATATTGACAGCTCGGCAATCACTTATATATACAATACTACAGATGGCAGACGGGAAGTTCTGAATTATTATTGCGATTTGAAAGGGACGCGTACAATATTGACAGCTCGGCAATCACTTATATATACAATACTACAGATGACAGCCGGAAGTTCTGAATTATCATTGCGATTTTAAAGGGACGCGTACAATATTGACAGCTCGGCAATCACTTATATATACAATACTACGGATGGCAGACGGGAAATTCTGAATTATTATTGCGATTTGAAAGGGACGCGTACAATATTGACAGCTCGGCAATCACTTATATATACAATACTACAGATGGCAGACGGGAAGTTCTGAATTATTATTGCGATTTGAAAGGGACGCATACAATATTGACAGCTCGGCAATCACTTATATATACAATACTACAGATGGCATACTGGAAGTTCTGAATTATTATTGCGATTTTAAAGGGACGCATACAATATTGACAGCTCGGCAATCACTTATATATACAATACTACAGATGGCAGACGGGAAGTTCTTAAAGGGACACTCAAGTCAAAATTAAACTTCATGATTCAGATACAGCATACAATTTTAAACAACTTTCCAATTTACTTCCATTAACAAAATGTGCACAGTCTTTTTATATTTACACTTTTTGAGTCACCAGCTCCTACTGAGCATGTGCAAGAATTCACTGCATATACGTATATGCATTTCTGATTGGCTGATGGCTGTCACATGATACAGGGGGAGTGGAAATAGACATAACTTTTCAATTTATTTAACAAAAATCTACTACTCATTTAAAGTTCAGACTAAGTGCTATTGCATTGTCTTGTTATCTTGCATTTGTTGATTATGCAAATCTACAGTGTTGACTGGTCCTTTAAGTATTAGTGCCATTTGAAAGGGACGCATACAATATTGACAGCTCGGCAATCACTTATATATACAATACTACAGATGGCAGAAGGGAAGTTCTGAATTATTATTGCGATTTGAAAGGGACGCGTACAATATTGACAGCTCGGCAATCACTTATATATACAATACTACAGATGACAGCCGGAAGTTCTGAATTATCATTGCGATTTTAAAGGGACGCGTACAATATTGACAGCTCGGCAATCACTTATATATACAATACTACGGATGGCAGACGGGAAATTCTGAATTATTATTGCGATTTGAAAGGGACGCGTACAATATTGACAGCTCGGCAATCACTTATATATACAATACTACAGATGGCAGACGGGAAGTTCTGAATTATTATTGCGATTTGAAAGGGACGCGTACAATATTGACAGCTCGGCAATCACTTATATATATACAATACTACAGATGGCAGACGGGAAGTTCTGAATTATTATTGCGATTTGAAAGGGACGCGTACAATATTGACAGCTCGGCAATCACTTATATATACAATACTACAGATGGCACTTTATCGTTTACAAACAATGTTGCAGCAAAATTGATCGATCACATTCGATGCACATTATACACAACTATGCACTTTCATTCATGTTAGCCTGGACGTGTGCTTGTTACTATAAGATCGCGTTTAATAAATATTGATTACGCATATGATCAAACATTACAAACATGCACTGTATGTGTGATATTTGACACTTTCACATTGAGATTCATTGTGGGAAAACAACATTTCAGCAAACAACAAAAAAACGCCCACTGTGAAAGCATTCGCGCCGCTCACATACAAACAAGTGAATACAATTAGCAATCATTACAAACTCACTACCATTGGACTAATTGTACTATAAATCCCACAAACAACATGGCCAATGCATCACTTGTGATCCACATCAGATCAAGTGCATACCTTGTTACGCTGTTTTGAAAGATGGATGACGATGACATGGTAGACACTGCTGGTGCTGCTATTGGCGAACTAGCTGTTGATCGAATCAGGCAGCCTCGGCGGCTCAGACTGAGACGAAGGGGTCGTGTGGTTCGAGGTCCTTGTGTCTACAGGGTGAGACCCACCTTGGAAAACATGAGCGACTTTGAGATTTATGATAAGTATCGGCTCAATCGCGAAGAGCTCATTGGCCTTTACGATCTTCTTAAACCTCATTTGGAGCCACGTATAAGAATAAGGACTGCTGTTCCCGCCATGAGTAAGATGCTAAGTTGTCTATACGTCCTGGCCTCCGGGAGTTTTCAATTCGGAGAAATGTACATGCATGGCCTGGCTCAAGGTACATTCTCTGTGGTGTTTGATAACTTTCTGGACGCCATGGTACGTATCAGTAAGCACTACATAGGATTCCCACAGAATGATGGTGATTGGAGGCGCCTGAAGCGGGAATTCTTTGATATTGCTCAATTGCCCAATGTCTTGGGAGCCATAGATTGTACCCACATTGCGCTGCGTGCTCCAATTGATGACTTGCCCTTCAGAAATCGCAAACATTTTCATAGCCTCAACGTGCAGTATGTTTGTGACGCACAGATGAGGATTATGCATGTGTGTGCGAATTTTGGAGGAGCTTGTCATGATGCCCGCATCCTCGCTCAGTCGTCCCTGTGGAGACCATTTGAGGAAAGAAAAATGCCCCCTGGTTATCTCGTTGGTGAGTATTTGTGCACAACATGGTTAATTAGTTTGACAATTGCCATTGTAGTTTTAAAATGTTAGCGTAATGTTCAGCTATAGGATGCAATTTAACCATGTATTTTTTTTTCCGCAAATGTCTAGTTGTAGTTCAATGCAGATATGTAGCATGTCTTACCTTAAATGCTCATATAGAGAATGCAATGTAACCATTTAGTTTCAATTTTACACAAGGTGTGGTTTAGGAGAAATACGCATATGTAGCATGTCTTAGCTGAAATGGGAAGATATTAGCTAATGCAATTTAACCATGTCATTGTCTCTTTCCGCTAATGTCTAGTTTTAGTTCAATGCAGATATGTAGCATGTCTTACCTTAAATGCTCAGATAGAGAATGCAATGTAACCATTTTGTTTCCATTTTACACAAGGTCTGGTTTAGGAGAAATATGCATACGTAGCATGTTTTAGCTGGAATGGGAAGATATTAGCTAATGCAATTTAACCATGTCATTGTCTCTTTCCGCTAATGTCTAGTTTTAGTTCAATGCAGATATGTAGCATGTCTTACCTTAAATGCTCAGATAGAGAATGCAATGTAACCATTTCGTTTCCATTTTACACAAGGTCTGGTTTAGGAGATCAAGTGCATACCTTGTTACGCTGTTTTGAAAGATGGATGACGATTACATGGTAGACACTGCTGGTGCTGCTATTGGCGAACTAGCTGTTGATCGAATCAGGCAGCCTCGGCGGCTCAGACTGAGACGAAGGGGTCGTGTGGTTCGAGGTCCTTGTGTCTACAGGGTGAGACCCACCTTGGAAAACATGAGCGACTTTGAGGTTTATGATAAGTATCGGCTCAATCGCGAAGAGCTCATTGGCCTTTACGATCTTCTTAAACCTCATTTGGAGCCACGTATAAGAATAAGGACTGCTGTTCCCGCCATGAGTAAGATGCTAAGTTGTCTATACGTCCTGGCCTCCGGGAGTTTTCAATCCGGAGAAATGTACATGCATGGCCTGGCTCAAGGTACATTCTCTGTGGTGTTTGATAACTTTCTGGACGCCATGGTACGTATCAGTAAGCACTACATAGGATTCCCACAGAATGATGGTGATTGGAGGCGCCTGAAGCGGGAATTCTTTGATATTGCTCAATTGCCCAATGTCTTGGGAGCCATAGATTGTACCCAAATTGCGCTGCGTGCTCCAATTGATGACTTGCCCTTCAGAAATCGCAAACATTTTCATAGCCTCAACGTGCAGTATGTTTGTGACGCACAGATGAGGATTATGCATGTGTGTGCGAATTTTGGAGGAGCTTGTCATGATGCCCGCATCCTCGCTCAGTCGTCCCTGTGGAGACCATTTGAGGAAAGAAAAATGCCCCCTGGTTATCTCGTTGGTGAGTATTTGTGCACAACATGGTTAATTAGTTTGACAATTGCCATTGTAGTTTTAAAATGTTAGCGTAATGTTCAGCTATAGGATGCAATTTAACCATGTATTTTTTTTTCCGCAAATGTTTAGTTTTAGTTCAATGCAGATATGTAGCATGTCTTACCTTAAATGCTCATATAGAGAATGCAATGTAACCATTTAGTTTCAATTTTACACAAGGTGTGGTTTAGGAGAAATACCCATATGTAGCATGTCTTAGCTGAAATGGGAAGATATTAGCTAATGCAATTTAACCATGTCATTGTCTCTTTCCGCTAATGTCTAGTTTTAGTTCAATGCAGATATGTAGCATGTCTTACCTTAAATGCTCAGATAGAGAATGCAATGTAACCATTTTGTTTCCATTTTACACAAGGTCTGGTTTAGGAGAAATATGCATACATAGCATGTCTTAGCTGGAATGGGAAGATATTAGCTAATGCAATTTAACCATGTCATTGTCTCTTTCCGCTAATGTCTAGTTTTAGTTCAATGCAGATATGTAGCATGTCTTACCTTAAATGCTCAGATAGAGAATGCAATGTAACCATTTCTTTTCCATTTTACACAAGGTCTGGTTTAGGAGAAATACGCATATGTAGCATG
Organism: Bombina bombina; assembly: GCF_027579735.1. Taxonomy (NCBI): domain Eukaryota; kingdom Metazoa; phylum Chordata; class Amphibia; order Anura; family Bombinatoridae; genus Bombina; species Bombina bombina. The sequence goes on along the minus strand of NC_069501.1, from coordinate 936,629,510 downwards.
TCTTAGCTGAAATGGGAAGATATTAGCTAATGCAATTTAACCATGTCATTGTCTCTTTCCGCTAATGTCTAGTTTTAGTTCAATGCAGATATGTACCATGTCTTACCTTAAATGCTCAGATAGAGAATGCAATGTAACCATTTCGATTCCATTTTACACAAGGTCTGGTTTAGGAGAAATACGCATATGTAGCATGTCAGCTGAAATGGGAAGATATTAGCTAATGCAATTTAACCATGTCATTGTCTCTTTCCGCTAATGTCTAGTTTTAGTTCAATGCAGATATGTAGCATGTCTTACCTTAAATGCTCAGATAGAGAATGCAATGTAACCATTTAGTTTCAATTTTACACAAGGTCTGGTTTAGGAGAAATACACATATGTAGCATGTCTTAGCTGAAATGGGAAGATAGAGAATAATATTGAACTAGATTATTATTTAAAAAAAAAAACATTTGTTAGTGGATTATCGTGTACAAAAAGTTTTATTGGACTCAACATACTATTTTGAGGATTCAGTTTGAATTATGTTCTGTTCATAATTTATAGGTGATTCTGGGTACTTGAGCCGGCCTTGGCTTCTTACCCTCTTGCGTAGCCCGACTGATGTGTCTGAGGAGCGCTACAATAGGGCTCATAAGAGAACCAGGGCGGTGGTTGAACGGATGTTTGGGCTCCTGAAGATGAGGTTCAGGTGCCTGGACAGGTCGGGAGGAGCCCTCCAGTACAACCCAAAGAAGGTGGCAAAGATCGTTATAGCCTGTAGTGTCCTGCATAATATTGCACTGTGGGCTGGGATGCTGCAGGGCGTCCAGGCACAACGAAACCTCCTCAGAGATGAGGAAGATGATCCTGTTCTAGAGGGGCCATTCTGGGACGAGGGGCTCAATGTCAGAGCAGACATCATCAACCGCCACTTTAGACGGTAAATAATAGAAGTTAGACTGGAGTATTGTCAATAGATGTGAACTCTAGGGAAATGACAAGTAGAGAATTGTGCAAACAGGTTAGGATTGTTCATCAAATGCTAAAAAAGGGTTTCATTTATTAATATAGGTGATGCTCTGGGCATTGGGTCCTGTAGCAAGTCTTTGCCACCTGGCTTTTAAAGAGGACATCAGCTGGTAAGTATAAATGTATGGACTGTTGCTGGCATGAATTGTACACAAATACATCATATGGCATACATTTTCAAAACTAGTATTTCGTTTACACATTACTTAAAATGTAAATACTCAGAAAGGGATCCTCTAGCATAACTATTCTCTAGCATGACTATGGTTCAATGTCACACATTAGAGGTTTGATCTGCTCAATATGACTCATCTTCACACTTGATAGAACATAACACAAGATGCTACACACGCTTAGTAAGCTAGTGACAGAAATGTATTCTGAAATGGGGGGTGGTAGAGGGGTACAGAACTGATTCACACACTTGTAGTAATTTTTATTAAACTTTTTCTGCCATTAGGGAGCTGACTTAATCTAAAGACTGAAAGGGAAGAATTAGAAGCCTGACAGTGAAGATTGCCCAGACTGACAGTGGAAAAAGCCAAGATTGAAATTGAAGAATACCAATGGGATCATGTCTGGCATTATCTTTCCAATCTGCTGACCTTGAAAAACATACAAAGACATGTTCACATGGTAAGTTCCAACTATTTGATAGAATAAGGCTGTGGAGGCATCCTATTGGAGACACTTAGATTATTTTCTAATTTTTAGATGGTATTTCACAGTCCTCTATTTTTGAAATGATGAATAAGGCACCTATTGAAGATCAACTGTTTACCCCTGAATTGACTTTCAAAGACCATGCATTATCCAGGTTAGTGTACCAATGCATGCTAGTTAAAAATCACAGGAAGAATGTTGAATATTAGTAGCTTACATACATTAGTCATATTTAATTCATAATTAGATATTTAGGGATCACAATCAGACACTTAGATGATTTTACTTTTTTAGATGGTATTTCAGTCCTCTATTTTATGAACTGATGAATAAGACACCTATTGAAGATCAACTGTTTACCCCTGAATTGACTTTCAAAGACCATGCATTATCCAGGTTGGTGTACCAATGCATGCTAGTTAAGAATCACAGGAAGAATGTTGAATATTAGTAGCTTACATACATTAGTCATATTTAGTTCATAATTAGATATTTAGGGATCACAATCAGACACTTAGGGCTCCATGTACGAAGCAGCGAAAGCTGCTCCGGAGCCTTTGCGGGGCAGGTTCGCATATGCGAGCCTGCTTCCCGCAATGTAAGAAGCAGCGGTCATTAGACCGCTGCTTCCTACACCCTACGCCACCTCTTAGGTGGCGAAGCAAAATCACCGAGAGCTCGCTCTCGGTGATTGACAGCCCCTTCAGTCGCGTGATTGGTCGCGCGACTGAAGGGGCGGGCATTACACACTCCGCTGAGTGTGTAATGGTACATACGGGCAAGCGGATCAATAGATCCGCTGCCCGTGTGTAGCGGAGGCGGGCGGACAGCTTCGCGAGTTAAGAAGCTGTCCGCCCGCCTCTTAGTACATGGAGCCCTTAGATGATTTTACTTTTTTAGATGGTATTTCAGTCCTCTATTTTATGAACTGATGAATAAGACACCTATTGAAGATCAACTGTTTACCCCGGAATTGACTTTCAAAGACCATGCATTATCCAGGTTAGTGTACCAATGCATGCTAGTTAAGAATCACAGGTAGAATGTTGAATATTAGTAGCTTACATACATTAGTCATATTTAGTTCATAATTAGATATTTAGGGATCACAATCAGAAAAAGGAATACATATTATAGTTGATATAGAGGTATTTGAATGGACATGAAATATTACATTTATGTTCAGCATACATATATATTTATTATTGGAATGTGATATACATTATTATGTATAATTCGAAATTCTGATATTTAAATTTAAGTTTTATTACACAATATAATGGTGTATGTTTTATTTTATTTATTTTTAAATTTAAATCATAAATATCTTGATAAAATGTTGAACAAAGTTAGAGCATAGACACAAGATGATTGTAAATGTATTTTATGAATATTTGACAATGTGTGTATTAACTTTGTAAAATTTTGTTTTTTAATTTCAGATTGTCATCTGATGACTTCCAGGAATATTTTTTTGTTTTTGTTTCAAAAACTTTTTATTTTTTAAATGGTAATAATCAACATTTTATTATTAAATACACTCTTTTGAACAGATTATAATAAATATCCATATAATCTGTCAATAAAAAACAATTTGACTCCCATGACTGGTAGTTGTCTATTTGACAAGCACATGCATAAGATCAAATAATGCATTAATTTTAGAAAATCCACTGATTCAGAGAATATTAAATTAAACTATCTTTTTTAAATTAATTGGGGAGTGAGATCCATCAATGCTTTTCTTTTGAAATTCTTAGATGTTAAAATAATTTTGGATATGTAGTCAAAATTTTACATAAATTATTTTGTTTCACTTTTAAGAAGGGGAAGTGGTTCACTTACATTAAAGTGACAGTGTTGTTGAATGTAAAATTAATTTTATAAGATCTTGTATCTTCCTTAGGTATCTCAAAACATTATTTTATTAAATTTATAAATTTTTACATTTATAAATGGTAGGTCATTTAACTTCATATTTTTCACAAGCTAGTTATTGGATGCCATGTTAATAGATTTTATTTTCTAGTGGAGTCATTTAAAGGGACATTTAACTATAGTTATTAATATTATGTAGTTTTGAAAATCTTACCTCTTGGGTTAGACATCACATATCTATATATAATTTTCATTCCCCTTTAGTTTCTTTTGACAATGTTAAATCAACATTCAAAATGTTTTGGTCCTTAAAGGGACATTCACAAAGTATATTGTGTCTTGATTTTTAAAAAATCATAAAAGAATTTAAACATATTTAGAAAGGACTATAGAATTACATTCAGTCTTTAAATATACTTCGAAAAATATACATCAATGCACATATCTTAGTCAATTACATAAGGCATCTATGTGCAACCAACAATCATCATCAAAAGAGCCTATGTAGATATGTATTTAATCCAAGAATATATATAATTACAATCTAATGATTGAATACCAAAACATATTAAGTTGTTCAAATATTATAATCTTATCCAAAATGCATACATAACATATAGCTTAATGTCCCTCTAAGCTGAAGACTGCAAAATATATCCATTACAATATATATTTCAGTCAGTGTGTAAAACAATCCAGAAGTTAATCTAAATATGCTTTACTCATATGTTATACTAATTTAGCAAAAGGAAGGTGCCTAGGTTTATGATTTTTCAAGCATTATTGTGAAATGTCTCTTTAAAGGGACATGAACTCAAAATATACTTAAAGGGAGACAGTTAAAACATTAATGATTTATACATTCTGAATGAGTATTCTATTTTAAGCAACTTTAAAAATTGTCTCATATTATCAATGTTCCTCGTGATGTTGCTATCATTACTTTAAAAATAAGGCATTAAATAGATAATTTATTTGCTTCAGTACTCTGGACAGAACTTGTTTTTTTTGGTTGGATTAATTGATCCAACAATCATCAAGGACAACCCAGGTTTTTTGCCAAAATTGTCCGTAATCTAAAATATTATTATTGATTTGCAAAGAAAGATAACAAGATAATTCTTAACATTTGAGAATCGGATTAAATTATAAAGTTGCTTAACATTTCATGCTCAATCTGAATCACGAACGCTAAATTTGTTTGGACAGTGTCCCTTTAAGAGATTTAAAGAGTGTATTTACTTCTCTTCTTATCTTGACATACTTTGCTTGAAAAGCATATCGAGATAGGCTCAGTAGATGAAGATTGGTGGATGCACAGAGATACCTTATGTGATTGGCTCAACCATGTGCATTTAAATTTCTTCTGTTGAGGATATCTAAATACTAAGATAAATTGAGTTACATTTTAAAGTCTAAACAATTTCTATCTCTACAGATCATTTGATACAATTGTTTGTTTGTAATGTCTATTTAAAAATAAAGACGCCATTGCACAATAACATATATGAGCAGATCAGACAAATACAAGCTCGAGGTTTATTTACTAATAACAAACAAACCTGTAGTTTAACATTTATAAACAGATTATCCAAGTTACTGACATTATAACCTGAATTTGAACATTCAGAAATATTGCGTGGGAAACGGATCTTGAAACAACAGATTTGCATCTTTAAACATTAGAGTCTAATGTCACGCAATAGCACACAATCAATGTGCATTATAAAATACATTTAATAGAGCAATGTCAATACTTCACAATAAGTCAACAAATTGATTTTATGAACAATAAAGACATACAAGATTAAATGTGTATTTGTATTAAAGAAACAGACCGTTATTAAACCGAAAAATGTATACAACATTTAATAATGTGACAGTATTAGATTTTAAAGAGAATTTAAACATTAATATTTAACGGATCACGGATATTAAATCTGCGTCACACATATCCGCATGACAGGCCCATGAGTTACAAATAAGTCTACATGAAAAATGAAGTAACAGCACCACCAGGAGGTATGTGTAAGGAAGTTACTAAGATATGAAACATTAAGGAACGGCCAATCCGAGTTCATCACACAAACACAACTTGAGTCAGGATGGTCTCACAGACATTCTAACAATATTTCAAACTTTTATCCAATCAGATGTACAGATAACTTGTCCCATGGTGCATCTCATGTTTACTTCACCATATAAAAGTCCATTACACGTTGCCATCTTTGTCAGTTCTCTAATGCCTGCAGGCAGTATATATCATATACCCAAATATATTCTACAACCCAGCAGGCATGTCACCTCCCAGGTTCACCAAGCAGGAGAGCGCTGCACTGGTCCACGCCGTCAAGGACTTTTATCCCCAGCTGTTTGGGAACAAGAGGAGGTCGACAGATGCGCCTGTTAAGAAGGCACTCTGGGAGTCTATCACCAATGCGGTTCAATTGGTGTGTGACGTCCAGAGGAGCCAGGATCAAATCATGAGGAGATTCGGAGATATGAGGTTGCGCTTGACAAAAAAAGTCAACCTTATAAGGGACTGGGTACAAGCCCGTAAAAGAGGGGGCCAAAGAAAGGCCCCGTGGAAACTATACCTACTCCATTATGAGGTGACTTTATGCGAGCTCCTCAATCTCTGGGTCCCCAAAAGATTTATATCCTCGTCATCCTCGGCCTCCTCTTCTTCCCTCCCAGCTGCGGGATCTGAAAGTCCTGACGCGGGGGCCAGGGCAGCTACTTCTCCGTCCGGTGGCCTGGGAGGAGATGAAAGAGAATCTGAACCAGGTAACTATCCAACTTCATATAATAACTTAATATTGGATTTGAATTTTAGAAAATGTGTATATAGTCAGATATTAAACCTATACAGATCTCACAACATACACTACATATGATGTTTAGAGATCTGATTTTAGATTAGTGACACATGAAATAGGAATGATGTTTCTTGCGCTCTACAGAATATGCGTCACAGAGCGAAAATTGAATTGCGCATACACGTTAACATGGGTTTGCTGTAAGTGGCATTGCTTTATACATGTTGGTCAAATGACGGATGCGTAATTCCGCTTGGAATCATTGCGCAATGATCGCGAAAATGGAATTGCGCATACACGTTAACATGGGTTTGCTGTAAGTGGCATTGCTTTATACATGTTGGTCAAATGACGGATGCATAATTCCGCTTGGAATCATTGCGCAATGATCGCGAAAATGGAATAGCGCATACACGTTAACATGGGTTTGCTGTAAGTGGCATTGCTTTATACATGTTGGTCAAATGACGGATGCGTAATTCCGCTTGGAATCATTGCGCAATGATCGCGAAAATGAAATTTCGCATACACGTTAACATGGGTTTGCTCTAAGTGGCATTGCTTTATACATGTTGGTCAAATGACGGATGCGTAATTCCGCTTGGAATCATTGCGCAATGATCGCGAAAATGGAATTGCGCATACACGTTAACATGGGTTTGCTGTAAGTGGCATTGCTTGACACATGTTGGTCAAAATGAAATGTGAATTATTATATATGTGAAGAATACAGTATTCTTATTTTCAATATTATACATAATAAAAAAAAGAAAAAGCAGAATCAAAATAAATTATAACATATGCCCATCAATTGATGAGAATGAAATAACACAAAAATATAATTAAAGCTACAGTAAACAACACAACTGATTGAAAATAAGAGTACAGGATATATTTATCAGGAATTTAACTGAGGAAACAATTAACTCATGGGACTACCAAAGGATTAATAGTTTTTAATGGATTTGCTAATAATGTAAAGATTTTAAACATGGCATGATTTGTATTAATGATATCCAATCCTCATTTAATATATTACAGATCTGGATGTTGGTGCTGGATCCTCAAGCCAGGGCTTGTCACAGTATGGTATGTCTCATTTTAATTGACATTTGTCTTAGAAACATGGACAGAACATTACATACTAAATCCACATTGTTCAATATTTATATGCATCTGCAAAATGGATTTTTTAAATATTTGCAAATAAGAATAAATAAAACAAAAATGTAGGATTACATTGTAAGACTACTCTGATTTTGTTTGGAATTTAAGATATCCCATCTATTCTGGATGTCTTAATTTTAATGTAAGATTCTTTGAATGTCCAATTTATATTCTTCCCTTGTGTATTGCTTAATCTTTTTTGTATACATTTTTAAAAAATACACACACTTTTGCATATGTTTTGTTAGAGGCTCCTAACGCTGGTTTTGGCCGCCCGCTGGTATTTGGAGTCAGTGATTAAAGGGTCTAACGCTCACTTTTCAGCCGCGACTTTTCCATACCGCAGATCCCCCTACGCCATTTGCGTATCCTATCTTTTCAATGGGATCTTCCTAACGCCGGTATTTAGAGTCGTTTCTGAAGTGAGCGTTAGAGCTCTAACGACAAAACTCCAGCCGCCTGAAAATAGCAGGAGTTAAGAGCTTTCTGGGCTAACGCCGGTTTATAAAGCTCTTAACTACTGTGCTCTAAAGTACACTAACACCCATAAACTACCTATGTACCCCTAAACCGAGCTCCCCCCACATCGCCGCCACTCGATTAAAATATTTTAACCCCTAATCTGCCGACCGCCACCTACGTTATACTTATGTACCCCTAATCTGCTGCCCCTAACCCCGCCGACCCCTGTATTACATTTATTAACCCCTAACCTGCCCCCCACAACGTCGCCGCCAGCTACTTAAAATAATTAACCCCTAATCTTCCGACCGCAAAGCGCCGCCACCTACGTTATCCCTATGTTCCGATCAGCCAATAGAATGCGAGCTCAATCTGATTGGCTGATTGGATCAGCCAATCGGATTGAACTTGATTCTGATTGGCTGATTCCATCAGCCAATCAGAAAATTACTACCTTAATTCCGATTGGCTGATAGAATCCTATCAGCCAATCTGAATTCGAGGGACGCCATCTTGGATGACGTCCCTTAAAGGAACCGTCATTAGTCGGGAGACAACGGAAGAAGAGGATGGATCCGCGTCGCCTGCTTCAAGATGGACCCGCTCCGCACCGGATGGAAGAAGATCGAAGATGCCGCTTGGAGAAGATGTTTGCCGGTCCGGATGTCCTCTTCTTGCCGGATAGGAGGAAGACTTTGGAGCCTCTTCTGGACCTCTTCAGCCACCGGATGATGGATCGCCAACCCCCGCTTGGGTTGGATGAAGATGTTGGAGCCAGGACGGATCGGTGATACCTGGATGGTGAAGACAAGGTAGGAAGATCTTCAGGGGCTTAGTGTTAGGTTTCTTTAAGGGGGGTTTGGGTTAGATTAGGGGTATGTGGGTGGTGGGTTGTAATGTTGGGGGGGGTATTGTAAGTTTTTTTTACAGGCAAAAGAGCTGAAATTCTTGGGGCATGCCCCGCAAAGGGCCCTGTTCAGGGCTGGTAAGGTAAAAGAGCTTGTAACTTTTTTAATTTAGAATAGGGTAGGGAATTTTTTATTTTGGGGGGCTTTGTTATTTTATTAGGGGGCTTAGAGTAGGTGTAATTAGTTTAAAATTGTTGTAATATTTTTCTTATGTTTGTAAATATTTTTTTATTTTTTGTAACTTAGTTCTTTTTTATTTTTTGTACTTTAGCAAGTTTATTTAATTGTAGTTATTAGTAGGAATTGTATTTAATTTATTTATTGATAGTGTAGTGTTAGGTTAATTGTAGGTAATTGTAGGTAGTTTATTTAATTAATGTATTGATAGGGTAGTGTTAGGTTTAATTATATCTTAGGTTAGGATTTACAGGTAAATTTGTTATTATTTTAACTCTGGTATCGAGAGTTGCATTTGTGGTAAAAATGCTCTACGCTCCTTTTTTGGAGCCTAACGCAGCATTTGTTTGAACTCTCGATACCAGAGTTAAATTTATGGTGCGGCCAGAAAAAAGCCCGCGGAGCGTTAACAGCCCTTCTACCGCCGAACTCCAAATCTAGGCCATAGATTCCATTTTTGAAATTGATCACGTCATTTAAGGGACATGCCAACTAAATTTTACATAGACTGATTTTTAAACGTTATTTTATTGTTTTGTTTAAACATTTTATGAGCTACATTGGTTCAGTCTATTGTTTTAGTTCTTCTAAAAAAAATGGATTTTGGTTTAGGTTAAACAATGCATTACTGGTATTATCCGGCTGTTTTTTTATGCATAAATTGGCATTTTGACAAAAGTTTAAATCATGTGTTCAGATAACAGTAGTACATAGTTTCAAAAAGTATACAATTACACATTTAGAGCTTCATGTCCCTTTAATAGATGAAAATTAAATAATTCTTAGGATATCCTTAAATAACATATTAGATTGGAATTGCATGCTCAATCCCATTCATTACATCAACATATGGAGTAGAGAATTCACCAACATTGTCAAATCAATATATTTTTATATTAAAGGGACACTGAGCTAAAATTATTAATGTTGTCATTCAGATAGAGCATGCAATAATAATCAACATTTAAATATAATACTATAATCATATGTGAAATATTCTATAGCTAAATGTATTTTAAAATCAAGAATGTACGTTTATCTGCAGCTCAATTTTGGTTGACCAACCTGGGTTTTTATTGATGATTGGTGGATACCTTCAAGAAACAATATTTATTGAATCCAATATTGCTTATCTGCCTTTAATATTAAAATGTAGCAACATTCAAATTATAATAGGAGTCAATGTTAAATAATTTGGAACAGTTTGAACAGTGAAATCAATGATTGAAATAAATCATGTCAGTGTCCCTTTAATAAACAATAGATTCATTAATCTTTACATTCTTTGGATTAGACAATATTGATATATAATTCACATATTCACTGTTGGAGTTACTTTATAGATATAAGCATACTCTAACAGCACCATGATTACATATTTGTACTAATCAATTTGGTTTGGTATTGTGATCAATATGTGTTGTGTCCTAAACAAGATTACTGTACATTGCACAAATGGCTCGATGTGCCACATGTCTTTGTTTATATTTGTCAACAGCTGTTATTCAAAATGTGGTTTGTGTGTATTCTTTTAAGAACATTAATCAATGGGTATATTTAGATATGCAATAGCATCGTATGAGATGAGTTTGATGTCTAATATAGTCAGAAATTAAACATATGTTCAATACATCATTTTTAACAGAATCCCCTTGATTCAATCAAGCATTTTTTTGGATAATGACTGATCTATTCTTCACATTTTCAAGTTGATTATTCTTAAAAATCGCTACAGATGTGATTTAGTGCTATCCCAAATGTGTTCACTAATATATATCTATATCATTCATAGAGAGAGTTGGTGTGGGGAGCCCAGAGGAATCCAGCACTGACACAGAGCTGCCTTTGCGTTCTTCTGGTAAGTCCATTGACTCATTTATATGTCATTGAAGATGTATTGGTAATCAATATTATGAGCATGATTCTGATGAAGCATAACATTTGAAACAAACATATAATTTACTCCTCTGATTATATACACTGCTCAAAAAAATAAAGGGAACACTTAAACAACACAATGTAACTCCAAGTCAATCACACTTCTGTGAAATCAAACTGTCCACTTAGGAAGCAACACTGAGTGACAATCAATGTCACATGCTGTTGTGCAAATGGAATAGACAACAGGTGGAAATTATAGGCAATTAGCAAGACACCCCCAATAAAGGAGTAGTTCTGCAGGTGGTGACCACAGACCACTTCTCAGTTCCTATGCTTTCTGGTTGATTTTTTGGTCACTTATGAATGCTGGCTGTGCTTTCACTCTAGTGGTAGCATGAGACGGAGTCTACAACCCACAAAAGTGGCTCAGGTAGTGCAGCTCATCCAGGATGGCACATCAATACGAGCTGTGGCAAGAAGGATTGCTGTGTCTGTCAGCGTAGTGTCCAGAGCATGGAGGCGCTACCAGGAGACAGGCCAGTACATCAGGAGACGTGGAGGAGGCCATAGGAGGGCAACAACCCAGCAGCAGGACCGCTACCTACGCCTTTGTGCAAGGAGGAACAGAAGGAGCACTGCCAGAGGCCTGCAAAATGACCTCAAGCAGGCCACAAATGTGCATGTGTCTGCTCAAACAGTCAGAAACAGACTCCATGATGGGGGTATGAGGGCCCGACGTCCACAGGTGGGGGTTGTGCTTACAGCCCAACACTGTGCAAGACGTTTGGCATTTGCCAGAGAACACCAAGATTGGCAAATTCGCCACTGGCGCCCTGTGCTCTTCACAGATGAAAGCAGGTGCACACTGAGCACATTTGACAGACGTGACAGTCTGGAGATGCCGTGGAAAACGTTCTGCTGCCTGCAACATCCTCCAGCATGGCCGGTTTGGCAGTAGGTCAGTAATGGTGTGGGGTGGCATTTCTTTGAGCCCTCCATGTGCTCTCCAGAGGTAGCCTGACTGCCATTAGTTATCGAGATGAGATCCTCAGACCCCTTGTGAGACCATATGCTGGTGCAGTTGGCCCTGGGTTCCTCCTAATGCAAGACAATGCTAGACCTCATGTGGCTGGAGTGTGTCAGCAGTTCCTGCAAGACGAAGGCATTGATGCTATGGACTGGCCCACCCGTTCCCCAGACCTGAATCCAATTGAGCACATCTGGGACATCATGTCTCGCTCCATCCACCAACTTCACGTTGCACCACAGACTGTCCAGGAGTTGGTGGATGCTTTAGTCCAGGTCTGGGAGGAGATCCCTCAGGAGACCATCCGCCACCTCATCAGGAGCATGCACAGGCGTTGTAGGGAGGTCATACAGGCACGTGGAGGCCACACACACTACTGAGCCTCATTTTGACTTGTTTTAAGGACATTACATCAAAGTTGGATCCGCCTGTAGTGTGTTTTTCCACTTTAATTTTGAGTGTGACTCCAAATCCAGACCTCCATGGGTTAAAAAATTTGATTTCCATTTTTTAATTTTTGTGTGATTTTGTTGTCAGCACATTCAACTATGTAAAGAACAAAGTATTTAATTAGAATATTTAATTCATTCAGATCTAGGATGTGTTATTTTAGTGTTCCCTTTATTTTTTTGAGCAGTGTATTAATTTTCTAGGAATATTGAAAGATTAATAATTAAAACTTTCTTAGTCTACACCTTTTTTATTCAGAAGATGTATAGCATATGTTTGTTTCCATGTTCATTTTTGACAACAGTCATCAAGTGATACACACATGAGAAATCTTAAATGTTCTATGTACTATGCTTTTATGATGTTAAAATTAATACAAACAATAAATCTAAAATCTGAATCATTGAGAATAACAAATCTAATGTCATTTGTATGCTCCATCAAAATGATGTAAATTATAACTTTGGGTGTGTATATCTTTAATGCAACATTGATGTGTGTCTTTGAGCAACAGTAACATATGTTATAATATCTGATCTTAACGTGTACACAACATGTTATGTTTTACAGAGATTGATTTAACATGTGGGACGGAGGAGGAAGAGGCTCCCTTGAAGTCTGATGGTATGTGAAATATATCTATCATGTTTCCAACATGTTGCTTTATTGGAAATCATTTTATTGAAGACATTCAAAGTCTACAGCTTTTGCACTTTAAAAAGGAATAGTATTTGTCTGTTCAAATACACTACTGCCCCCTTTCTATATCAGGCAGCATGAACATATGCTTGGATTTTTTTATTTTTTTATTTCTAATTCATGCCATCATTATGTCACATGCATATTCCAGGCCAAACCACAATAATAATGTTATAATTGTACAGACAGTCATTGATATTCATCTGAGTGCCTATATGCATACCATATCCTCATGTCATAATTGTTTAGAAATTCAAACACACTTCTAAGTATATTGAAAACATAATCAATTTGAAATGCGTTGATTTGATTTCATGATGTATGAGATGTTAATATATTTGTATTATTTATTTCAGATGGATCCTCCACCTCTGGTCATCTGTTTTCCGCCCCTGCCCAGTCCCCTGCCCAGTCACAGACCCCTGCCCAGTCCCCTGCCCAGGCCCAGACCCCTGCCCAGGCCCAGACCCCTGCCCAGGCCCAGACCCCTGCCGGCCCTTCCCATTTTTCCTATCCTGTCCCTCCCAAAAAATGCCCCTTTGTCCCCCTTCGCTGCTCTCCCCGTATTTTGGCCCGTACAGCTACCCCAGCTGCCCAGACCCCAACTCACCACTCCCCCAGCTGTACGGCCTACCCCGGAGCAGCAGCTCATCCATCCCCAACCCAATCCCATCCCTCCCCCCTGTCTCAACCTTCATTGTCCTGGGTGTCGGATTGTCCTTCCCAGGCACAGCTGTAAGTATCATTCAAAATCCACATTATAAGATACTTAAAGGTACACTGAATGCAAATTGTTTCTATTGTGATTCAAATAGAGCATGCAATGTTAATCAAATTTATAATTTCCTACTCTTATGAATTATTCTTCATTCTCTATCTATCTTTATTGAAACAAAGAAATGGCTAGAATTAATTTTAAATCGAAAATAAGTCTGGACATCATTTCTTTATTGTTGGATGAATGTATCCATCAATCAGCAGGGACAACGAAAGTTGATAAACAAATATGGCCTGCCCTATAAACCTACATTCTTGCATTCAAAATCTAGCTAGAGAATTCTAACATTTAAAGAATATGTGTACTTTTTTATTATTTGTAATGTCATGCTCTATCTGAATCAGTCAATTAAATATTTAGGTTCAGTGTCCCTTTAATTTGATATCACGACATATACCAATCATCACTACTTGGATCCAACAATTTATGTACAAATGTTGATACATTATCTCTTGTCTAACCCAGTGGGAATGTAATTTCTTCAGGTTGCTATGTTTACACAGCTTGTCCTCAATGCCAAAATGTTTAAGGATAGGTGTGCCTACCACAGTATAATTCAAATATTTAAATTGCTAATGTAAGTACAATGTAAATCCTTTAACAAGATTTTATACACTCAAGCTGTATAAGTGGATCATCGAAAACCAATTAAAGGGGACAACATGTTTGAGTAAACTGTCCCTTTAATGATTTCGGTCTGTCTGAATAACATATTTAATGTGTAAATAATAAATTTCAACAAATTGATGTAAAGAATGATTTGTCTTTATGATGACAATGTATCTTTGCTTATTTTTTCTTCTGTTGTGTAATTATCCTTAATATTTTATTTATTCTTTATTTTAGGCTGTGACTCAACATGGCTCATGCTAGAAGGTATAGCACGTGTAGAGCAGGCCGTGTTGAGGAACGCAGCTGTCCTGAGATGGATGAACGACACCATGCAGGCCCAGCTCCAGGTTCAGCATTTGACTCTGCGGCAGATCATGCAATTAAATTCAAGGCCTGAATCTGGAGCTGGACATGCACAGGATGATGAAGAGGATGACCAGTAAGTGGAGGATCTGGAGATGCTCCAAGGGCGCAGATAAGAATCCTCCATCCACATGTTGATGTTTTTTTTATGGTTGCCATTTGGCCTTTTTTTCTGTTTATTGTTGTGCCTGTTGCACTCTTTTACCTTGTCATATGGCTCCAATGGGGCTATGCTGGCCCTTGGCAACTCTCTTCATGGACTGTGATGCACTCTGTTACCTTGTCATATGTCTCCAATGGGGCTATGCTGGCCCTTGGCAACTCTCCTCATGGACTGTGATGCACTCTGTTACCTTGTCATATGTCTCCAATGGGGCTATGCTGGCCCTTGGCAACTCTCTTCATGGACTGTGATGCACTCTGTTACCTTGTCATATGTCTCCAATGGGGCTATGCTGGCCCTTGGCAACTCTCTTCATGGACTGTGATGCACTGTTACCTTGTCATAGGGCTCCAATGGGGCTATGCTGGCCCTTGGCAAGTCTCTTCATGGACTGTGATGCACTCTGTTACCTTGTCATATGGCTCCAATGGGGCTATGCTGGCCCTTGGCAACTCTCTTCATGGACTGTGATGCACTGTTACCTTGTCATATGGCTCCAATGGGGCTATGCTGGCCCTTGGCAAGTCTCTTCATGGACTGTGATGCACTCTGTTACCTTGTCATATGTCTCCAATGGGGCTATGCTGGCCCTTGGCAAGTCTCTTCATGGACTGTGATGCACTGTTACCTTGTCATATGGCTCCAATTTTCCTGATCTTTACCAGATTATTTATAAACGTTGTTGATGTTTTCTGACATACTAATAAAAGACATGTCATTGCACGATTCTTTGTCCTCCTTATTCATGTCATTGCTTGAAATCTCTAGTTTATCTTGTTGATCCTTAAAGGGACCTACCAAAAATAATGGTGTTTCCTAAATCATATATGTTATACAATTGTAAATGACTTTAAGATTAACATCTCCAATGTAATTTTTATTTTTGTCTTTATATTTTTTTCTAAAAGCTTTATCATTGCATGATTATGATTAGCATAGTAATTATTTTATATATGTATATATAGATTGTTATATATGTATATTTCAAATTTCACATCCATGTGTTTATTTATAAACTCTGCATGAATTGATGCACATTTAACAAATGATCTGAGGATTGATACAATGATATAATCCCTGTAAAGTGTTCATTTTATTGAAATAGTATTGTCTCTGTGTATCCTCTTTTTAAAAATAAAAATCATGTCCCTTTAAGTGATGGTGAGCACAATTGTTAATGAATGTATTTCCATTTCTAAAGCGTTTTTGTCCTTTTTACATGAACAAGGACATATAATCTTATTAATAAACAATCTTATTGTAATGTTGACAGCACATGTATTTCATTTTCAATTCTATCTTATTGTAAAAGTGTAACCAAATCAATCTCTGTGTGTAATGCGCATATTTTAGATGAGGAATATGTTTTTCAAAATATTGTTAAAAAATACTTCTCCTCCCATATATGACTATAGGTAGTCTGACCATATTTCCACTTGAATAAATGACACGTTTGATCAATACATGTGTCATTATTGTTATTTGATGCGTGGGTTAATTTAAGATAAGCGCCAAGTTATTATCCTTAAGCTCCCTCACAGGTAATCTTCCCTATGATTACCACTTTTAGTATAAACCAAACAAGAGTCAATTATTAAAGTTTGGGAGCGCTAAAAAAAACTTTAAGGACAATATGGAGATTTAAAATTTGCACAATATTTATTGCTGTTAGACAATCTAAAAACATATATAAATCAAAGATACATAAAAAACAGTAATGTAAGCAAAATAATTTAAGCAAAATAATCAGTCTAGGGTTGAATGAAGTAGTGCTAATATACTATGGTTTGGGACGTCTCCCTTTTAAACTTTATAGTGGTTGGATTTCTCTCTATCTTAACCTTTACGTCTTAATTATTACAACACGCTAATTTAGCGATAGCTATGTTACCACCTTAATCCACCTTATGTTTACATCTAAAATTGTAGTATCTTTAAAAAGATATTCTCTTGACTAATTGTCAGATTAAAATGTTCATAAAAAATGCTTTGATGTTTAAAAGTCTTTTTCTAGCTTTTGTAGCAATATGCAGAGTTCCAGTATAAAAAATATCTTTTGTAATCCAATAAATTTCCGTTATTTCTTAGAGGGGGTAATCTTGTAACACTTCAGTCTTTTTTATGCAATTTGTAACAAGTGTTTCTAATGAGCTTACCGGGTCTTCTGACACCTGCTGTGTCTGGCGGTTTGTTTGTTTATCTTACCAGGAAGATGTTTATGCCTTTTCTCTCTCCACTCTTGTACGATACAAGACTAGCCTGTAAGCTCGGTTCTTTGGAGCCTTTTTAGGTCTGTGTGGCTCTGATGGTGCAGTACCTTCTGTTTGAGATATCTTTGGCTGTCGGTTTTTGGCAGCAGGCTTTCGAGTAAATGTTTGCGCTACACGCTCCGGCGTGTTTGGCGGCTCCTTCGATGCTCAGTATACAAACGGCCGTTTGTTTTAAGCTTATTTTCTTCTTCCTAGTCTAGTCTTGTATCGTACAAGAGTGGAGAGAGAAAAGGCATAAACATCTTCCTGGTAAGATAAACAAACAAACCGCCAGACACAGCAGGTGTCAGAAGACCCGGTAAGCTCATTAGAAACACTTGTTACAAATTGCATAAAAAAGACTGAAGTGTTACAAGATTACCCCCTCTAAGAAATAACGGAAATTTATTGGATTACAAAAGATATTTTTTATACTGGAACTCTGCATATTGCTACAAAAGCTAGAAAAAGACTTTTAAACATCAAAGCATTTTTTATGAACATTTTAATCTGACAATTAGTCAAGAGAATATCTTTTTAAAGATACTACAATTTTAGATGTAAACATAAGGTGGATTAAGGTGGTAACATAGCTATCGCTAAATTAGCGTGTTGTAATAATTAAGACGTAAAGGTTAAGATAGAGAGAAATCCAACCACTATAAAGTTTAAAAGGGAGACGTCCCAAACCATAGTATATTAGCACTACTTCATTCAACCCTAGACTGATTATTTTGCTTAAATTATTTTGCTTACATTACTGTTTTTTATGTATCTTTGATTTATATATGTTTTTAGATTGTCTAACAGCAATAAATATTGTGCAAATTTTAAATCTCCATATTGTCCTTAAAGCTTTTTTTAGCGCTCCCAAACTTTAATAATTGACTCATTATTGTTATTCCCAAACAATCTAAACATATCTTAAAACATCAATGGCATATGTATTTCTCATGTGTATATTTTAAATGTTAAAGATATACACCATAGCTATAGTTAAAGGGACAGTCAAGTCCGAAAAGATGATTTCGTGACATTCTTAGATAGCAATCTAGACACATACTAGTTACAAAAATATAAATACGTTTCTTAGTGATATGCCAAGCTGTCAACTGAGTCCTTGTATTGGCTGCGTTTTTTCAGCGATCGCGGATGCGCCATGTTGCTTAAGACGTCCCCTGTGAGGCTGTCCAATGATTCCTTGTATTGACTGACGTTTTTACGCGATCAAGGATGCACCTTTTATTGGATGGTGTTTTTACGCGATCAAGGATGCGCCTTTTTTTTGTTTGCGTTCTTACGTGATCAAGAATGTGCCTTTTATTGGATTGCGTTCTTACGTGATCAAGGAAGCACCATGTTAATTAAGACGTCACATGCAAAGGTAAAAAAATGTCTGATTGTTAATGAATGTATTTCCATTTCTAAAGCGTTTTTGTCCTTTTTACATGAACAAGGACATATAATCTTATTAATAAACAATCTTATTAGATGATGAATATTTTTTACCAAATATGTTAACAAAATACTTCTCCCATATATGGCTATAGGTAGGCTGACCATATTTCAACTTGAATAAATGACACGTTTAATCAATACATGTGTCATTATTGTTATTCCAAAACAATCTAAACATATCTTAAAACATCAATGGCATATGTATTTCTCATGTGTATCTTTTAAATGTTAAAGATATACACCATAGCTATAGTTCAAGGGACAGTCAAGTCCGAAAAGATGATTCATGATTTTGTGACATTCCTAGATAGCAATCTAGACACATACTAGTTACTAAAATATAAATACGTTTCTTAGTGATATGCCAAGCTGTCAACTGAGTCCTTGTATTGGCTGCGGTTTTTCAGCGATCTCGGATGCGCCATGTTGCTTAAGACGTCACCTGCCAGGCTGTCCAATGATTCCTTGTATTGACTGACGTTCTTACGTGATCAAGAATGTGCCTTTTATTGGATGGCGTTTTGACGCGATCAAGGATGCGCCTTTTTTTTGTTTGCGTTCTTACATGATCAAGAATGTGCCTTTTATTGGATTGCGTTCTTACGTGATCAAGGAAGCGCCATGTTAATTAAGACGTCACATGCAAAGGTAAAAAAACGTCTGATTGTATTACGTAGTCCCGCAATATTTGTATGTGCACGTTAAACACGTTTGTGAATGAGAAGACAAGTTTAAAAACATTGCGAATATGGATTGTTTGCATCATGTTACATTGTTGACCCATAGCTGATAAAGACCACCACATTCTCTTTTGCTGGATGTCTGGTTGAATAAACGAACGAAAGCAAAATGTTTTCATGCATATGATATTTCGAGGCAAGTGCAAATCTCTATAGTCCATGTTGTTTCATATGTTTGTCAACAATATGTTCCTTTTTCTGAAAAATGACTGTTGTGTTTAATGTTAAAGATATCTAATTCATAAATATGAGCTATTGTGTTTGAATAAAGTAATCAATATGCATTAATCTTTATCATATGCTAAATATATGATGCTGACTTCTTCTAAATGTAATTTCGTCGTATATTTTATTAAAGGTTCATTAGACACTCACATTATAAATCAAAATATTTTATCTCTAGTTAGATAGTCCATTGTTTAACAAATACACGTTTCATTTTGCTTCTGTTCAAATAAAATGTAAGTAATTTTCAGACTCCTCGCCAAGCCTCTAAGTTTCATGTGAGTACCATCTCCAGCTTTCTCCTGTTTGTGTAAAGGGTCTTTTCATATGTTAATGATGGGGTATTGTCTTGTTTTACGGTTGTAATGGGGGTTCATCTATATTTTCAAGAGAGCTAACCCGATTTTCTTTGAAAGTGTTTAAAGCTTTGTAATATTTATATCAGTATATGTTAATCTTGTTGTTTCTAGTAGTGTCTATTATATACAGTTCTGTTAAAAATATAGTATACTGTCCCTTTAATGCAAATGTTTATTTTTGTATCATGTATGAGTTCTACATTGGTTAATCTCCAAATATATTATTGTTAGCATATTTTCACCCCCCACTCCTAAAAGGACTTTAAACCATATTCATTGTTAAAACAAATGTCTTTATAAAAAAAATTAACACAATAATGTCTCTTTAAGAAAATAGACTTTATTTAACACGTCAATATAAATCTGTTTTCAATATTTATTGTTTGAACAAGTACATGTAGATATACCAACAATCTGCAAATATATGTTAGCATATGTAATTTTGTTAAAGGGACAATTTAGAAAACAAATCATGTTTTGCATTATTATAAAAGTCAATTTTGTAATTTCAATGATATCAAAGGTTTCTCACCAATTAATCATTTGTCTGTGTTTATTTTAATTTGCTAGCTAAACCTATGAGGTTCGTGTGCTCATTTCTTAGAGCTTGAAGAGTGCATGTAATCATTATGCAATTTGACCACTAGAGGGCATTTGGATAGCATTTGTATATCTAAAACCTTGTGCTCATACAGCATATTATTTACCATGTATTGATCAGTGATGTCTAAAATGTTGTTATGTCAGAACAACAAATAAGTGGTCATTTTTCATAGTCATAGATACAAGGGTAAGCACATAAGTCACACGTATTTCTCCATGTTTTGTTGTTTCCAACTTGATAATGCGTAATACAGTGTTTTCTTTGTAATCAATAATTTTTTGACTGTCCCTTTAAGCTGTGTTATTGGCATTCAAACAGTAATATGCCATCATGGATAATTGTAATGGTAATTTTGTTTGCGATTCGGGAAACAGTTTGGACATCACATCACAGAAACCAATCAATATCATGAACAAGGATAGGTATGTGATGTGGTTTTCACACACTTATAACCCACACTCTGCAAACAATCTGCCTGCATGGACCCGGTCCCATAGAAGTAGATTATATACAGAGTGTGGTCCACAAGTGTATGAAAACCAAATCATTACATACCTATCCATTACACATTAAATAAAAATAACATTAAACATGAAAACAAATACTTACTTCCTCTTCCTTCCCCTCTTCCCACGGGGCTGAGGCTCTGGGAGGGTCAACTGCCGACTCCGACGAGTTCTCATTGGATATGTTGTGGGAAGAGTGGAAGGAAAAGTACTGGGACGACCAAGGTGAGGAGGAGGAGATGGCCCGGCAGGAGGAGATGGCCCGGCAGGAGGAGATGGCCCAGCAGGAGAAGATGGGCCAGCAGGAGAAAATGGCCCGGCAGGAGAAGATGGCCCGGCAGGAGAAGATGGCCCGGCAGGAGAAGATGGCCCGGCAGGAGAAGATGGCCTGGCAGGAGAAGATGGCCCAGCAGCAGGAGGCCCAGCAGCAGGAGGCCCAGCAGCAGGAGGCCCAGCAGCAGGAGGCGGACTAGGAGGCAGACCAGCATGCGCCTTCCGGGAAAAAATTCTTCTTGGTGTAGATTAAATGTTCTGTTTTGCCCTTCTTCTATTCGAGTAAGTATGTTTATTATTTGGTTTTGGCCTTCAATTATTTTGTTTTGTCCTTCAAGAATTCTAGTTCAGCCTTCTATATTTTGTATCTGGGAGTTACGCATCTGGTCAATGTAGTCTAGTAGAACCCGCACCTCCGCTATTTCCTCTTGTTGTGCTTGGCGGGGTACCCGTGCACGGCGGGGTGCGGGTCCTTGAGGGGCCTCTGGTTCCGCGGCCTCCTCCTCTGCTTCCGGGGCCTCTTCATCTGCTTCCGTGCCCTCTTCGTCACGGGGGGCCTCTTCCCTCCAAGGTGGAAATTCCTCCCCACCACTCTCATCCCGGGGAGAAGGAGGAGGCTGTATTTGCTGTGCTGCCTCCTCCCCAGACTCTGTATATTTGAAAAATAAAGAAATGTATATATTAGCATATTTCCAAATCAAGCTTTAAATGACTTAGCTTACGATACAATTACAAATGCAGAATCATTAATCCACTTTGAAATCTAACAATCAATACGATTTCCGCATTTTCTAAACCGTGTTTGTGATATGTCTGTTCAATCTGAATGTTTTAGCGTTTGTTTTCAGTCTGTTTAAATGCACACCTAACCTATAGCCTAGATACTGATGTAACCGCAAAGTAATTGTGAATGCGTGTAAACAACGTTATAGCATTAATCTGATCCTTAAAGGGACATGAAACCCAATGTTTTATCTTTCATGATTTAGAAGCATACAATTATAATCAACTTTCTAATGTACTTTTCTTATCTAATTAGCTTCATTCTCTGGATATTCTTTGCTGAAAAGCATATCTAAATATGCTTAGAAGATGCTGATTGGTAGCTGAATATAGCTGCCTCCTGTGATTGGTTCAACGTGTGCATGGCTATTTCTTCATTAAAGTATATCTAAAGAATGAATCAAATTAGGTAATATAAGTAAATTGGAATGGTTTTGTAAATTGTATTCTCTACCTCAATCATGAAAGTAAAGGTTTGCGTATAGTGTCCCTTGAAATACATTCGTATGTGAATTTATTCTTAAATGAGCTTACCGTCAGATGAGAATGGCAGGTTCCCGGTAGCAATTCCTCCGATACCGACTACATCCACCTCGGAGATGCTGGGACGCAACATTTCCTCCCATCGGCAGTACTCGATTTCCAGTGCAGGGCCGCCACCAGTTCCTGCTGCATGTTGGGCCTCCAGGCTTAACTTTTTCTTGAGATCCATCTTGCAGTCCCGGTATCGATGTTTTATAGAGTCCATATCTCTATTCCGTCCACCCACAGCATTGACTGCATTCCTTATCTCATGCCAGAGCTTCCTCTTCTCAGTCAGGGTGGTCTTCTGATGCTGCAGCCTCCTATACCTGGCCATATAGGCCTCTACGAGGGCCTCCTTCTCCTCCATCGAAAACCTCGCCTCCCTAGTCGCCTTGGCCTTCCCCTGTGACGATGCCCTCTGTTTCCCGGACTGTGAAGCCCTACTCTGTCCGCCACTGGGCCCAGCCACTTGTTCATCTTGAACCAAGTGGCTGGGTCCACCCACCGCTTCCACCCCCGCTTCCTGCCCCCCTTCCTGCTCCCCTTCCTGCCCTGTTCCTCTCCCCCTCCCTCTCCTCCCCCCTCTACCTCTCCCCTGCCTGCCCTCCATCTCTTCCCTAAACTAAACCCCAACTAAGCAAACCAAAAGTGAGTGTGATCAAATGAAAGGGGGTCAAAATAAAGAACTAAAAAGACCAAAAAAAGTGCTGAAAGTGTGAAAGGGATATAAATAAAAGAGGGTAAGGAGTATTTAAATGAACAAAATGAAGAAGAAGACAAAAAGGAGGATATGTAAACTAAATGTAACTAGGGGATGGGTATGGTATGGGGTATGGGATAAGAGTAAATGGGATTACAGGGAATGGGACTACAGGGAATGGGGTATGGAGTGTAGTATGAGAGGGTATGGGGTATGGAGTGTATGTAGTGTTATTGATAAGTGTATGTATGTATTGAATGTGTTTGCGTGTAAATGTGTTAAGTGTACAGAAAAAGCACTCGCTCGCTAAATCACACTACTACTAATTATCATTAACTCACACTACTACTAATTCTCACTAACTCACACTACCACTAACTCTCATTAGCTCCCACTAACTGACTCTATCACACTACCACTAACTCTCACTAACTCCCACTACCACTAACTGACTCTCTCCCACTACCACTAACTCCCACTCACTCACTCACTCACGATAACACTAACAACTGACTCTCTCACACTAACACTAACTCACTCACAATAATCCACAAACTCTCTAATCTTAAACCTCCAATCTCCAAAGACCCACCAGCAACACAGTCAAAGAAGCCATGCTTGTGTGGTGCTTATATACCCTGTGTAAATGTTTAATGATGTACCAATTTGCGTTGTAAATTGTGTTCATGTGTGCTTTATTAGCAATTAGTATTTGTGCAATGTGTATTAGGTGTGTGAATTTGCGCATGCTCATTTTGAGTTAGTATTTGTGGAATGTGTAGAATGCGATGATTAGACATGTGCACGGCTAAAAAATTTGGTTCGTTTTCGGTTCGGATTGATTCGGACTTTTCGAATTTCGTTTCGGATCGAATCGGATTCGGCAAAATTTGAATAAATTCGTTTCGGATTTATTCGGATCCGAATAAATTCGTTTTGGATTTATTCGGATTCGGCTGAATTCGGTTCTATTCGGTTCCGAAATTCGGTATGTTTTAGTACACTAAGTCACTAACACTCATAAACTACCTATCAACCACTAAACCGAGGCCCCCCCCACATCGCAAACCCTATAATAACATTATTTAACCCCTAATCTGCCGATCGGATATCGCCGCAACCTACATTATAGCTATTAACCCCTGATCTGCTGTACCTAACACCGCCGACCCCTACATTATAGTTATTAACCCCTAATCTGCCCCCCCCCAACGTCGCCGCAATCTAACTACAAGTATTAACCCCTAATCTGCCGACCCGATATCGCCGCCGCCTACATTATAGCTATTAACCCCTAATCTGCTGTCCCTAACACCGCCGACCCCTACATTATAGTTATTAACCCCTAATCTGCCCCCCCAACGTCGCCGCAATCTAACTACAAGTATTAACCCCTAATCTGCTGACCCGATATCGCCGCCGCCTACATTATAGCTATTAACCCCTAATCTGGTGTCCCTAACACTGCCGACCCCTACATTATAGTTATTAACCCCTAATCCGCCCCCCCAACGTCGCTGCAATCTAACTACAAGTATTAACCCCTAATCTGCCGACCCGATATCGCCGCCGCCTACATTATAGCTATTAACCCCTAATCTGGTGTCCCTAACACTGCCGACCCCTACATTATAGATATTAACCCCTAATCTGCCCCCCCCAACGTCGCTGCAATCTAACTACAAGTATTAACCCCTAATCTGCCGACCCGATATCGCCGCCGCCTACATTATAGCTATTAACCCCTAATCTGGTGTCCCTAACACCGCCGACCCCTACATTATAGTTATTAACCCCTAATCTGCCCCCCCCAACGTCGCCGCAATCTAACTACAAGTATTAACCCCTAATCTGCCGACCTCAAATCGCCGCCACTATAATAAATGTATTAACCCCTAAACCGCCGCACTCCCGCGTCGCAAACACTATAATACATTTTATTAACCCCTAATCTGCCCTCCCTAACATCCCCGCCACCTACCTACAATTATTAACCCCTAATCTCCCGCCCCCAACGTTGCCGCTACTAGAATAAGGTTATTAACCCCTAAACCTAAGTCTAACCCTAACACTAACACCCCTTAACTTAAATATAATTTAAATAAAACGAAATAAGTTTACTATAGTTAAATAAATGAATCCTATTTAAAACTAAAGACTTACCTGTAAAATAAACCCTAAGATAGCTGCAATATAACTAATAGTTACATTGTAGCTATTTTAGGATTTATTTTTATTTTACAGGCAACTTTGTATTTATTTTAACTAGGTACAATAGTTATTAAATAGTTAATAACTATTTAATGACTACCTAGCTACAATAAATACAAATTTACCTGTAAAATAAATCCTAACCTAAGTTACAATTACTCCTAACACTACACTATCATTAAATTAATTAAATAAATGAATCATATTTAAAACTAAATACTTACCTGTAAAATAAACCCTAATATAGCTGCAATATAACTAATAGTTACAGTGTAGCTATTTTAGCATTTATATTTATTTTACAGGCAACTTTGTATTTATTTTAACTAGGTACAATAGCTATTAAATAGTTATTGACTAATTAATAGCTACCTAGTTAAAATAATTACAAAATTACCTGTAAAATAAATCCTAACCTAAGTTACAATTAAACCTAACACTATACTATCATTAAATAAATTAACTACAAGTACCTACAATTATCTACAATTAAATAAACTAAAGTACAAATACCCCCCACTAAATTACAAAAAAAACAAACACTAAATTACAAAAAATAAAAAAATATTACAAGAATTTTAAACTAATTACACCTAATCTAAGCCCCCTAATAAAATAACAAAGCCACCCAAAATAAAAAAAAATGCCCTACCCTATACTAAATTACAAAAGTTAACAGCTCTATTACCTTACCAGCCCTGAACAGGGCCCTTTGCGGGGCATGCCCCAAAGAAAACAGCTCTTTTGCCTGAAACACAATCCCCCCCCCCACATTACAACCCACCACCCACATACCCCTACTCTAACCCAAACCCCCCTTAAATAAACCTAAGACTACCCCCCTGAAGATCTCCCTACCTTGAGTCGTGTTCACCCAGCCGGGCCGAAGTCTTCATCCGATGGGGCAGAAGAGGACATCCAGACCGGCAGAAGTCTTCATCCAAGCGGGGCAAGAAGAGGTCTTCCATCCATCATAAAAGTACCAAAATACAAACAAACACTAAATTACCAAAAATAATAAAATATTACAATAATTTTAAACTAATTACACCTAATCTAAGCCCCCTACTAGCTATTAATATAGCTACAATATAACTAATAGTTACATTGTAGCTATTTTAGGATTTATATTTATTTTACAGGCAACTTTGTATTTATTTTAACTAGGTACAATAGTTATTAAATAGTTAATAACTATTTAATAACTACCTAGCTAAAATAAATACAAATTTACCTGTAAAATAAATCATAACCTAAGTTACAATTACACCTAACACTACACTATCATTAAATTAACTAAATAAATGAATCCTATATAAAACTAAAGACTTACCTGTAAAATAAACCCTAATATAGCTGCAATATAACTAATAGTTACATTGTAGCTATTTTAGCATTTATATTTATTGTACAGGCAACTTTGTATTTACAATTAAACAATTGTATTTTACAATTAAACCTAACACTACACTATCATTAAATAAATTAACTACAAGTACCTACAATTAAATACAATTAAATAAACTAAATTAAAGTACAACCCCCCCCCCACTAAATTACAAAAAATAAAAAAATATTACAAGAATTTAAAACTAATTACACCTAATCTAAGCCCCCTAATAAAATAACAAAGCCCCCCAAAATAAAAAAATGCCCTACCCTATACTAAATTACAAAAGCTAACAGCTCTATTACCTTACCAGCCCTTAAAAGGGCCCTTTGCGGGGGCATGCCCCAAAGAAAACAGCTCTTTTGCCTGTAAAAAAAAAACACAATACCCCCCCACATTACAACCCAACACCCACATACCCCTACTCTAACCCAAACCCCCCTTAAATAAACCTAACACTACCCCCCTGAAGATCTCCCTACCTTGAGTCGTGTTCACCAAGCCGGGCCGAAGTCTTCATCCGATGGGGCAGAAGAGGACATCCAGACCGGCAGAAGTCTTCATCCAAGCGGGGCAAGAAGAGGTCTTCCATCCATCAGAAAAGTACAAAAAAACAAACAAACACTAAATTACCAAAAATAATAAAATATTACAATAATTTTAAACTAATTACACCTAATCTAAGCCCCCTACTAGCTATTAATATAGCTACAATATAACTAATAGTTACATTGTAGCTATTTTAGGATTTATATTTATTTTACAGGCAACTTTGTATTTATTTTAACTAGGTACAATAGCTATTAAATAGTTAAGAACTATTTAATAACTACCTAGCTAAAATAAATACAAATTTACCTGTAAAATAAATCCTAACCTAAGTTACAATTACACCTAACACTACACTGTCATTAAATTAACTAAATAAATGAATCCTATATAAAACTAAAGACTTACCTGTAAAATAAACCCTAATATAGCTACAATATAACTAATAGTTACATTGTAGCTATTTTAGCATTTATATTTATTTTACAGGCAACTTTGTATTTATTTTAACTAGGTACAATAGCTATTAAATAGATATTTACTGTTTAATAGCTACCTAGTTAAAATAATTACAAAATTACCTGTAAAATAAATCCTAACCTTAGTTACAATTAAACCTAACACTACACTATCATTAAATAAATTAACTACAAGTATCTACAATTAAATACAATGAAATAAACTAAACTAAAGTACAAAAAAACAAACACTAAATTACAAAAAATAAAAAAAATTACAAGAATTTTAAACTAATTACACCTAATCTAAGCCCCCTAATAAAATAACAAAGCCCCCCAAAATAAAAAAATGCCCTACCCTATACTAAATTACAAAAGTAATCAGCTCTATTACCTTACCAGCCCTTAAAAGGGCCTTTTGCGGGGGCATGCCCCTAGAAAACAGCTCTTTTGCCTGTAAAAAAAAACAAAATACCCCCCCACATTACAACCCACCACCCACATACCCCTACTCTAACCCAAACCCCCCTTAAATAAACCTAACACTACCCCCCTGAAGTTCTCCCTACCGTGTCTTCACCCAGCGGGCCGAAGTCTTCATCCGATCGGGCAGAAGAGGACATCCAGACCGGCAGAAGTCTTCATCCAAGCGGGGCAAGAAGAGGTCTTCCATCCATCAGAAGTCTTGATCCAGGCGGCATCTTCTCTGTTCATCCATCCGGAACGGAGCGGCAGCATCCTGAAGACATCCCACGCAGAGCATCCTCTTCTTTCTTGATCCGACGACTAAGTGACTGTACCTTTAAGTGACGTCATCCAAGATGGCGTCCCTTGAATTCTGATTGGCTGATAGGATTCTATCAGCCAATCGGAATTAAGGTAGGAAAAATCTGATTGGCTGATTCAATCAGCCAATCAGATTCAAGTTCAATCCGATTGGCTGATCCAATCAGCCAATCAGACTGACCTCGCATTCTATTGGCTGATCGGAACAGCCAATAGAATGTGAGGTCAATCTGATTGGCTGATTGGATCAGCCAATCGGATTGAACTTGAATAAGGAAATAGAGCTGATTACTTTTGTAATTTAGTATAGGGTAGGGCATTTTTTTTATTTTGGGGGGCTTTGTTATTTTATTAGGGGGGCTTAGATTAGGTGTAATTAGTTTAAAATTCTTGTAATTTTTTTTATTTTTTGTAATTTAGTGTTTGTTTTTTTGTACTTTAGTTTAGTTTATTTCATTGTATTTAATTGTAGGTACTTGTAGTTAATTTATTTAATGATAGTGTAGTGTTAGGTTTAATTGTAACTAAGGTTAGGATTTATTTTACAGGTAATTTTGTAATTATTTTAACTAGGTAGCTATTAAACAGTAAATATCTATTTAATAGCTATTGTACCTAGTTAAAATAAATACAAAGTTGCCTGTAAAATAAATATAAATGCTAAAATAGCTACAATGTAACTATTAGTTATATTGTAGCTATATTAGGGTTTATTTTACAGGTAAGTCTTTAGTTTTATATAGGATTCATTTATTTAGTTAATTTAATGACAGTGTAGTGTTAGGTGTAATTGTAACTTAGGTTAGGATTTATTTTACAGGTAAATTTGTATTTATTTTAGCTAGGTAGTTATTAAATAGTTCTTAACTATTTAATAGCTATTGTACCTAGTTAAAATAAATACAAAGTTGCCTGTAAAATAAATATAAATCCTAAAATAGCTACAATGTAACTATTAGTTATATTGTAGCTATATTAATAGCTAGTAGGGGGCTTAGATTAGGTGTAATTAGTTTAAAATTATTGTAATATTTTATTATTTTTGGTAATTTAGTGTTTGTTTGTTTTTTTGTACTTTTCTGATGGATGGAAGACCTCTTCTTGCCCCGCTTGGATGAAGACTTCTGCCGGTCTGGATGTCCTCTTCTGCCCCATCGGATGAAGACTTCGGCCCGGCTTGGTGAACACGACTCAAGGTAGGGAGATCTTCAGGGGGGTAGTGTTAGGTTTATTTAAGGGGGGTTTGGGTTAGAGTAGGGGTATGTGGGTGTTGGGTTGTAATGTGGGGGGGTATTGTGTTTTTTTTTTTACAGGCAAAAGAGCTGTTTTCTTTGGGGCATGCAACCCCAAAAAGGCCCTTTTAAGGGCTGGTAAGGTAATAGAGCTGTTAACTTTTGTAATTTAGTATAGGGTAGGGCATTTTTTTATTTTGGGGGGCTTTGTTATTTTATTAGGGGGCTTAGATTAGGTGTAATTAGTTTAAAATTCTTGTAATTTTTTTTATTTTTTGTAATTTAGTGGGGGGGGGGTTGTACTTTAGTTTAGTTTATTTAATTGTATTTAATTGTAGGTACTTGTAGTTAATTTATTTAATGATAGTGTAGTGTTAGGTTTAATTGTAATTTAGATTAGGATTTATTTTACAGGTAATTTTGTAATTATTTTAACTAGGTAGCTATTAAATAGTCAATATCTATTTAATAGCTATTGAACCTAGTTAAAATAAATACAAAGTTGCCTGTCCAATAAATATAAATGCTAAAATAGCTACAATGTAACTATTAGTTATATTGCAGCTATATTAGGGTTTATTTTACAGGTAAGTCTTTTGTTTTATATAGGATTCATTTATTTAGTTAATTTAATGATAGTGTAGTGTTAGGTGTAATTGTAACTTAGGTTATGATTTATTTTACAGGTAAATTTGTATTTATTTTAGCTAGGTAGTTATTAAATAGTTATTAACTATTTAATAACTATTGTACCTAGTTAAAATAAATACAAAGTTGCCTGTAAAATAAATATAAATACTAAAATAGCTACAATGTAACTATTAGTTATATTGAAGCTATATTAATAGCTAGTAGGGGGCTTAGATTAGGTGTAATTAGTTTAAAATTATTGTAATATTTTATTATTTTTGGTAATTTAGTGTTTGTTTGTATTTTGGTACTTGTATGATGGATGGAAGACCTCTTCTTGCCCTGCTTGGATGAAGACTTCTGCCGGTCTGGATGTCCTCTTCTGCCCCATCGGATGAAGACTTCGGCCCGGCTGGGTGAACACGACTCAAGGTAGGGAGATCTTCAGGGGGGTAGTGTTAGGTTTATTTAAGGGGGGGTTGGGTTAGAGTAGGGGTATGTGGGTGGTGGGTTGTAATGTGGGGGGGGGATTGTGTTTCAGGCAAAAGAGCTGTTTTCTTTGGGGCATGCCCCGCAAAGGGCCCTGTTCAGGGCTGGTAAGGTAATAGAGCTGTTAACTTTTGTAATTTAGTATAGGGTAGGGCATTTTTTTTTATTTTGGGTTCTTTGTTAGTTTATTAGGGGGCTTAGATTAGGTGTAATTAGTTTAAAATTCTTGTAATATTTTTTTATTTTTTGTAATTTAGTGTTTGTTTGTTTTTGTAATTTAGTGGGGGGGGTTTGTACTTTAGTTTATTTAATTGTACATATTAGTAGGTACTTGTAGTTAATTTATTTAATGATAGTGTAGTGTTAGGTTTAATTGTAACTTAGGTTAGGATTTATTTTACAGGTAATTTTGTAATTATTTTAACTAGGTAGCTATTAATTAGTCAATAACTATTTAATAGCTATTATACCTAGTTAAAATAAATACAAAGTTGCCTGTAAAATAAATATAAATGCTAAAATAGCTACAATGTAACTATTAGTTATATTGCAGCTATATTAGGGTTTATTTTACAGGTAAGTATTTAGTTTTAAATATGATTCATTTATTTAATTAATTAAATGATAGTGTAGTGTTAGGTGTAATTGTAACTTAGGTTAGGATTTATTTTATAGGTAAATTTGTATTTATTTTAGCTAGGTAGTTATTAAATAGTTATTAACTATTTAATAACTATTGTACCTAGTTAAAATAAATACAAAGTTGCCTGTAAAATAAAAATAAATCCTAAAATAGCTACAATGTAACTATTAGTTATATTGCAGCTATCTTAGGGTTTATTTTACAGGTAAGTCTTTAGTTTTAAATAGGATTCATTTATTTAACTATAGTAAACTTATTTAAATTATATTTAAGTTAGGGGGTGTTAGTGTTATGGTTAGACTTAGGTTTAGGGGTTAATAACCTTATTATAGTAGCGGCGACGTTGGGGGCGGGAGATTAGGGGTTAATAATTGTAGGTAGGTGGCGGCGATGTTAGGGAGGGCAGATTAGGTGTTAATAAAATGTACTATAGTGTTTGCGAGGCGGGAGTGCGGCGGTTTAGGGGTTAATACATTTACTATAGTGGCGGCGATTTGCGGTCGGCAGATTAGGGGTTAATACTTGTAGTTAGATTGCGGCGACATTGGGGGGGGCAGATTAGGGGTTAATAACTATAATGTAGGGGTCGGCGGTATTAGGGACACCAGATTAGGGGTTAATAGCTATAATGTAGGCGGCGGCGATATCGGGTCGGCAGATTAGGGGTTAATACTTGTAGTTAGATTGCGGCGACGTTGGGGGGGGCAGATTAGGGGTTAATAACTATAATGTAGGGGTCGGCGGTGTTAGGGACACCAGATTAGGGGTTAATAGCTATAATGTAGGTGGCGGCGATATCGGGTCGGCAGATTAGGGGTTAATACTTGTAGTTAGATTGCGGCGACGTTGGGGGGGCAGATTAGGGGTTAATAACTATAATGTAGGGGTCGGCGGTGTTAGGGACAGCAGATTAGGGGTTAATAGCTATAATGTAGGCGGCGGCGATATCGTGTCGGCAGATTAGGGGTTAATACATGTAGTTAGATTGCGGCGACGTTGGGGGGGCAGATTAGGGGTTAATAACTATAATGTAGGGGTCGGCGGTGTTAGGGACAGCAGATTAGGGGTTAATAGCTATAATGTAGGCGGCGGCGATATCGGGTCGGCAGATTAGGGGTTAATACTTGTAGTTAGATTGCGGCGACGTTGGGGGGGCAGATTAGGGGTTAATAACTATAATGTAGGGGTCGGCGGTGTTAGGGACAGCAGTTTAGGGGTTAATAGTAGGGTTGCACCGATACCGATACTAGTATCGGTATCGGTACCGATACCAAGTATTTGCATGAGTACTTGTACTCGTGCAAATGCACCGATACTTATACCGATACCTCCACTTCCTACCCATATGCTATCTTGTGGCGTTTTTTCAAACTGCATGTTCCCATTTCATTTTAAGCTGAAGTGGAGACTAAACTAAAAATTGTTTACTACTGTTCTGCCAATACAAATTGCTGTTATTTGTATTATTGTAGGAGAGATCACTGTATCTCATTCAGACAAACCCCTGAAGTACTGGTCAGTTAATAAACTGAGATTTCCAGCTCTGGCTAAAATGGTCCAAAAATATCTTTCTGCCCCATGCAGTAGTGTGGAAAGTGAAAGACTGTTCAACTTAGAGTCAAACCTCCTTACTGATAGCAAAAACAGACTTAGCTGAACATGCAGAGAGGCTTCTGTTCTGTTCCTTAAAAAGAACTTGCCACTAACTTTTGAAAAATTATTCTAATTGCTAAATTGCCTTTTTTACTGCTAGTTCTCATCTTGCACAATGATGTTCAAAACATACTGTACTCTGAGGAACATCCATAGGTTAGCTTATATAATTACAGGAAGAGTACTCATGGCAAAAATTAAGTTAATTCCAATGAACACTCATCCTGCAATTATAGGACTAGATTTAGATTACATTTGATTGGTAAGCTTTATCAATGCTTTATTCAAATTTCCAACTCCATAGACTTTAGCATAGCATTGGTAAAACTTACCAGTCAAATGTAATTTAGCCCATAGTTTTGTTCCCCATGATTAAACAGTGCACTGTTCTATTTTTACTATTTTTCTATTTTTTACTGTATTGCACTTTTGGTTGGTTGTGATTTTATATTTGTTATTTGTTGTTATTATTAATATATTTTATTGTAATATTTTTATTTATAAACATGTTCTGTGAACTTTATGACAAATAAAACTGTTTTATTATTTCATAATGTCTTTAAAGTTACAATTCTTCATAATTATAAAGAAGGAATCTTAAATAATTAGTCTGTATTGTGCTTGGTTAACTGTCACATGACATTAAAAAAAAAAAAAGTATCGGTAATTGGTATCGGCGAGTATTTGAAAACAAGTATCGGTACTTGTACTCGGTCTTAAAAAAATGGTATCGGTGCAACCCTAGTTAATAGCTATAATGTAGGTGACGGCGATATTCGGTCGGCAGATTAGGGGTTAATAAAATAATGCAGGTGTCAGCGATAGCGGGGGCGGCAGATTATGGGTCAATAAGTGTTAGATTAGGGGTGTTTAGAGACTCAGGGTACATGTTAGGGTGTTAGGTGCAGACTTAGTGTTTCCCCATAGGAAACAATGGGGCTGCGGTGTTAGTTTTTTTTTCAGCCGAAACTCCCATTGTTTCCTATGGGGATTCATTCAGTAGATTCGGAAGTATTTTAATTCGGAAATCCGAATCGATCCGAATCTCCGAATTTACCGAATTTTCCGAATTTCCGAATAAATCCAAAACGAACCGCACATGTCTAGCGATGATGTCATAGTGCTCGTTTTCTATAACATTGACGAATAGTATTATGTTTAAATGTGAATTTGCGATGGTGTGGTATTAGTGAAGTGTTGTATATGTATGTTTGTCCTAATATATAGTGATATTGAATGTGATTATTTTGCTAGTGTATGTATTTTTTTTATTTTTCTTGTTGTTATTTTGCGTATTTCCGCATCTTAAAGTATATGCGTATTCCCTGTATTTTATTTCAATAAAATTCCCCCCGCTTGTGAATGTGTAATGCTTCTGTGCTTTGTTTAGTGATTGTTGGTGTGACATTTGCGGCGTGTTATTGTTGTGCATGATGTGGTATGCGTCATATGACGAGCTGTGCGTATTTCTCGCGAGATCGAGTGTTAGATGAAAAAAGCGTGTTTGTTTGCATTTCCATTGATCTCTATGGGAGACTGTCTAACGCGGGCAGGATTCCGCGTGTGAAATACACGCGTTAGGAGTATCGTTAGAAGGTTTTTTTTAACTCTAAATACCGGAGTCAAACAATGCCGTGCGTTAGACATAAACCACGCGTAGCGTTAACAACCCATCTACCGCCAAACTCCAAATCTAGCCGATAGTGTATTAAAACAATTATAAATATCAAATGGTTTGAAAAAAGGGACATTCTGGTATTTCAAAAAAAAGAAAAGAAACAAAATAAATAAGTAAATAAATAAATTCATCCCTTTGCCATGCCTGACCACTTATAGAAATAGTTATGTAGAAAACAGAATTGGTTTATCTTTCTTGTACAAACTTTTCTTTAGTGAAACTGATTTCCCCACTGTAAACAGTACAAAATAATACACCTAATATTTTTTTTTCCCTTTATTCTGTCAAATAAATATAGGAAACATCAAAGTTAAAAGCAGGCATGTCATATTCCTTATTGCATTCAAAGAAACAACAGAAGTTCTAATGTGCTACATTTACATTGGAAACTGCAAATGTACTCTTCATAGCATAAAATATTGCTACAGAACAGTATAATAACATATATTGTACACAATTTCTGCTTATGTTCACAAAGCTTTGAAATTCAGGATGAAACCTTTGAAGTATATTGTAAGTATGGTTACATAAGAATTCTAAGGTGAGGTGGGGAATAGGCTATTTACAGCATATCATCTTAATTCAGAAAGTCATTATTCCCTGGAGCTGCTATTAGTCTGAAAAAAAGTAACAGAAGGGTACAGTAGTAGTGACAGTGTAATTCCCCATGAACAAAATAAACTCAGTTGACAATGGAAGAACAAAGTCTTTGTAATACAATGCAGCGAAAATGACAATTGTTATACTGGTAAATATTGTGTTCTACGCTATCTCACAGAACTCCTAGTTTGGAATTATAATATTTCTTTAGCCAGCTGAAGTTCTACAACCTATAATTTGTGAGTCCTATGAAATGTGACTAAAAAAAATATAAATATTGCAGGTGGTAGACTATTTTCTTTTGAATAGTCCAACTTTTTTTTGTAACCACCTCCTTTTTTAATCTGTCATACAGTACACAAATTGGTTTGGGTTATATCTGTAGTTACTGAAGAAAACAAGCAGTCTCTTAACCAGTGACAATTTATTTAAAGCAGGATAACAGATTAACAGATGATGTTTACTGTCAAAGCATTTCTTGTTCCTCAAACACACAAATATCTGTTACAGCTTTAACTCACATATCTAGACTGAGAGACTTGACTCGTCTCAACTTTTGCACAAGTAACTATAATCACTACATAATCTTGCTTGGAACACAGTTGTACACAGTGCAGAATACAACCTCCCCTAGAGGTTACTGACCAGAAAACACTTCACTATCTAACAGAATAAAGGCGTTAACATATAAAATACAATAATAAAACTGAAAACAGGAAAAAGGTAAACAGAAATATTTCCATGCAGAAAAGTTCCCAAAAACCACAGCATAGTAGTTGAGTCCCACTGGGAGTCTAGAACACTTTTCTTTACCCAGACATTGATTTCAAACATAAAATTGTTATGCTAGTTCTCACCATTTTGTCTTGGTAGGTTTCAACTTTGCGTTGGGTTTGTGCACGTGGCTCAAATATCAAGACGCTATGCTTTATTTTGGCCCATAATAATGTTAACATCTTACTGGTTTTGCATTAAGGAGAGTTACCCCTCTATCCAGTATTCACTATTGGATATACATATAGCTATCGTTTTGGAGCTGGGACTATATTGCTATTTGTGGAATCTACCCACTTTCTTTGCTGGTTGGTTTAACACTTGGAAATTGCCTTGGGCCACTTAGAATAGGCATCAACTTCTGTTATGTAAGTTTGACAATTTATAAGTCCAGCAAAATCAAAATAAAGTTGATACCTAGGGTGTGTAAATTAAGACTGAGGTTGCACTTGTGACTTTAAGACTGCTCACAATCTGAACATGTGGCTATTAACTTTTCAATGTTAGTATCCTAATGCAGCTACCACACATAGTTATGTGCAGTTTATTTCATAACAACACATTTGATGTGTCTTTCTTGCAGCAACTGCAATACCTTTAGATCTCAAAATTATTTGCTAAGAATTATATACCTCCATAGCATTCAGTTCCGATTAGTCATCAATTCTCATTACTTGCAAGTATATAAATGATATCCTTCATTCTAAATACCAATTTCCAATCATTGTAACAATACAAACTGTAGCCATTAAAGATGTTAAACTTCTCCACAGCCTCTTTATTAATCTTTACATAACTGCCCTTGGTACTGATCAAGGATGTAGGGGAAAATGCAATAGGTTGGTTTGAGCTACCTTCTTTAACTTGGGATGGTTTCCAGTCTGTAGGGAGGAGCTGATTTTTTTTTTCTAGATCATGATATCCAACAGGGTAGTACAATTAACACCTTTTAAAAGTGCAAATAAGCTTTCACTCACAAGAAAGTTAAAACAATCACGCCTAGATTTAGAGTTCTGCGGCCAAAGGGGTGCGTAGCTAACGCTGGCCTAGATTTAGAGTTTGGCGGTAGCCGTGAAAACCAGCGTTAGAGGCTCCTAACGCTGGTTTTTACTGCCCTCTGGTATTTGGAGTCAGTCATTAAAGGGTCTAACGCTCACTTCTCAGCCGCAACTTTTCCATACCGCAGATCCCCTTACGTCAATTGCGTATCTTATCTTTTCAATGGGATCTTTCTAACTCCGTATTTAGAGTCGTGGCTGAAGTGAGCGTTAGAAATCTAACGACAAAACTCCAGCCGCAGAAAAAAGTCAGTAGTTAAGAGCTTTCTGGGCTAACGCCGGTTCATAATGCTCTTAACTACTGTGCTCTAAAGTACACTAACACCCATAAACTACCTATGTACCCCTAAACCGAGGTCCCCCCACATCGCCGCCACTCGATTAATTTTTTTTAACCCCTAATCTGCCGACCGCCACCTACGTTATCCTTATGTACCCCTAATCTGCTGCCCCTAACACCGCCGACCCCTATATTATATTTATTAGCCCCTAATCTGCCCCCCTCAACGTCGCCTCCACCTGCCTACACTTATTAACCCCTAATCTGCCGAGCGGACCGCACCGCTATTATAATAAAGTTATTAACCCCTAATCCGCCTCACTAACCCTATAATAAATAGTATTTACCCCTAATCTGCCCTCCCTAACATCGCCGACACCTAACTTCAAACATTAACCCCTAATTTGCCGACTGGAGCTCACCGCTATTCTAATAAATGTATTAATAAATGTACCCCTAAAGCTAAGTCTAACCCTAACACTAACACCCCCTAAGTTACATATAATTTAAATCTAACGAAATTAATTAACTCTTATTAAATAAATTATTCCTATTTAAAGCTAAATACTTACCTGTAAAATAAATCCTAATATAGCTACAATATAAATTATAATTATATTATAGCTATTTTAGGATTTATATTTATTTTACAGGCAACTTTGTATTTATTTTAACCAGGTACAATAGCTATTAAATAGTTAAGAACTATTTAATAGCTAAAATAGTTAAAATAATTACAAAATTACCTGTAAAATAAATCCTAACCTAAGTTACAATTAAACCTAACACTACACTATCAATAAATTAATTAAATAAAATACCTACAATTACCTACAATTAAACCTAAAACTACACAATCAATACATTAATTAAATACAATATCTACAAATAAATACAATGAAATAAACTAACTAAAGTACAAAAAATAAAAAAGAACTAAGTTACAAAAAAATAAAAAAATATTTACAAACATCAGAAAAATATTACAACAATTTTAAACTAATTACACCTACTCTAAGCCCCCTAATAAAATAACAAAGACCCCCAAAATAAAAAAATGCTCTACCCTATTCTAAATTACTAAAGTTCAAAGCTCTTTTACCTTACCAGCCCTGAACAGGGCCCTTTGCGGGGCATGCCCCAAAGAATTCAGCTCTTTTGCCTGTAAAAAAACACATACAATACCCCCCCAACATTACAACCCACCACCCACATACCCCTAATCTAACCCAAACCCCCCTTAAATAAACCTAACACTAAGCCCCTGAAGATCTTCCTACCTTGTCTTCACCATGCCAGGTTCACCGATCGATCCAGAAGAGCCTCCGATGTCTTGATCCAAGCCCAAGCGGGGGCTGAAGATGTCCATGATCCGGCTGAAGTCTTCATCCAAGCGGGAGCTGAAGAGGTCCATGATCCGGCTGAAGTCTTCATCCAAGCGGGAGCTGAAAAGGTCCATGATCCGGCTGAAGTCTTCTATCAACGGCATCTTCAATCTTCTTTCTTCCGGATCCATGTTCATCCCGCCGACGCGGAACATCCATCTTCACCGACGACTTCCCGACGAATGACGGTTCCTTTAAGGGACGTCATCCAAGATGGCGTCCCTCGAATTCCGATTGGCTGATAGGGTTCTATTAGCCAATCGGAATTAAGGTAGGAAAATTCTGATTGGCTGATGGATTCAGCCAATCAGAATCAAGTTCAATCCGATTGGCTGATCCGATCAGCCAATCAGATTGATCTCGCATTCTATTGGCTGATCAGAACAGCCAATAGAATGCGAGCTCAATCTGATTGGCTGATCGAGAATTTTCCTACCTTAATTCCGATTGGCTGATAGAATCCTGTCAGCCAATCGGAATTAGAGGGACGCCATCTTGGATGACGTCATTTAAAGGAACCGTCATTCGGCGAGTAGGCGTCGCTTGAAGAGGTTGGATCCGCGTCGGCTGGGAAGAAGATGGCTCCGCTCCGCTCCGGAAGAAAGAAGATTGTAGATGCGGCTTGATAGAAGACTTCATCCCGATGATGGACTTCTGACTTCAGCCGATGATGGAGTTCTTCAGCCGCCGCTTGGATCAAGACTTCGGCCCCCCTTCTGGACCGATCGCTTAACCCGGTGAGGTGAAGACAAGGTAGGGAGATCTTCAGGGGCTTAGTGTTAGGTTTATTTAAGGGGGGTTTGGGTTAGATTAGGGGTATGTGGGTGGTGGGTTGTAATGTTGGGGGGTATTGTATGTTTTTTTTTACAGGCAAAAGAGCTGAATTCTTTGGGGCATGCCCCGCAAAGGGCCCTTTTCAGGGCTGGTAAGGTAAAAGAGCTTTGAACTTTTTTAATTTAGAATAGGGTAGGGCATTTTTTTATTTTGGGGGGCTTTGTTATTTTATTAGGGGGCTTAGAGTAGGTGTAATTAGTTTAAAATTGTTGTAATATTTTTCTAATGTTTGTAAATATTTTTTTATTTTTTGTAACTTAGTTCTTTTTTATTTTTTGTACTTTAGTTAGTTTATTTCATTGTAGTTATTTGTAGGTATTTTATTTAATTAATTTATTGATAGTGTAGTGTTAGGTTTAACTGTAGGTAATAGTAGGTAGTTTATTTAATTAATTTATTGATAGTGTAGTGTTAGGTTTAATTGTAACTTAGGTTAGGATTTATTTTACAGGTAATTTTGTAATTATTTTAACTATTTTAGCTATTAAATAGTTATTAACTATTTAATAGCTATTGTACCTGTTTAAAATAAATACAAAGTTGCCTGTAAAATAAATATTAATACTAAAATAGCTACAATATAATTATAATTTATATTGTAGCTATATTAGGGTTTATTTTACAGGTAAGTATTTAGCTTTAAATAGGAATAATTTATTTAATAATAGTTAATTTATTTCGTTAGATTTAAATTATATTTAAGTTAGGGGGGTGTTGGGGGTTAATACATTTATTATAGTAGCGGTGAGATCCGGACGGCAGATTAGGGGTTAATTATTGTAGGTAGGTGGAGGCGACGTTGTGGGGGCAGATTAGGGGTTAATAAATATAATATAGGGGTCGGCGGTGTTAGGGGCAGCACATTAGGGGTACATAGGTATAATGTAGCTGGCGGTGGTGTACGGAGCGGCAGATTAGGGGTTAATAATAATATGCAGGTGTCAGCGATAGCGGGGGCGGCAGATTAGGGGTTAATAAATATAACATAGTGGTCGGCGATGTTAGGGGCAGCAGATTAGGGGTACATAGGGATAACGTAGCTGGCGGCGGTATACGGAGCGGCAGATTAGGGGTTAAAAAAATATGCAGGTGTCAGCGATAGCGGGGGTGGCAGATTAGGGGTTAAGAAGTGTAAGGTTAGGGCTGTTTAGACTTAGGGTACCTGTTAGAGTGTTAGGTGCAGACGTAGGAAGTGTTTCCCCATAGGAAACAATGGTGCTGCGTTAGGAGCTGAACGCTGCTTTTTTTGCAGGTGTTAGGTTTTTTTTCAACTCAAATGGCCCCATTGTTTTCTATGTGGGAATTGTGCACGAGCACGTTTTTTAAGCTGGCCGCGTCCGTAAGCAACGCTGGTATTTAGAGTTGCAGTGGCTGTAAATTATGCTCTACGCTCCCTTTTTGGAGCCTAACGCAGCCATTCTGTGAACTCTAAATACCAGCGGTATTTAAAAGGTGCAGGGGAAAAAAAGCATGTGTAGCTAACGCACACCTTTGGCCGCAGAACTCTAAATCTAGCCAACAGTTTCCATAGACCGCAATGTAAAGGCACTTTTCAGTCCTTTTTTTTTTCTAACACCCCACTCCCGTCAACTTTAGCCCCAAAATACCGCCTAGTGCAGTTATTTTATTAAAAAGTAAAAATTCAGCAATTTTTATTTTTTTTAATAAAATACACTACACTGTATTTTGGGGGCATTTGGGGCTCATTTAAAAATTAACCAGAGATCTGATATCTAAAAGCTTGTGGTTGCAATAGCAAGCCACTTGTAATGGCTGGTTATTTATCGCAGACCTCCAAACGGGTATGATAAATTAGTGCTTCACTTGTAATCTAGCCCATCATTGGGTAATCAACCTACAATTAGTGATGTCACGAACAGTTCGCTGGAGAACAGTTCCCAGCGAACATAGCTTGTTCGCGTTCGCAGTGGCAGGCGAACATATGCAATGTTCGATCTGCACCCTATTCTTCATCATTGCCTAAACTTTGACTCTGTATCTCACAGTCAGCAGGCACATTCCAGCCAATCAGCAGCAGACCCTCCCTCCCAGACCCTTACACTTCATGGACAGCAGCAATTTTAGATTCATTCGGAAGCTGCATTGCTAGTGAGAGGAGGGACAGTGTAGCTGCTGCTAATTTAATAGGGAAATCAATAGCTAGGCTAGTGTATTCAGTGACATCTACAGTCCTGAAGAACTCATCTGATCTCTGCTGTTAGGACAGCACCCCAAAAAGCCATTTTTAGGGCTAGAACATCAGTCTTTTTTTTTCTTTGTAATCTAATTGCATTTGCCTGCCTGTCAGCGTGTGTCAGGCTCACAGCATATACTGTGCCTACTTGCTCAGTTTGAAAGAATGCGAGGAGCACAGATGCAGTGAGTTGTAACAAAAAAGGGTTTATTGAACAAACTAATAATGTTACAGCCCAAAAATGAGTGAGAATAACACACAATGGTCAGTCAGTGACAAACCAAAAACGAATAGTGTGAGGGGGGGATAAACGTCCTCCCCAGGGTTAATATATGACAAAATGATTTAGTACAAAATAGCGAAAGCACTACACTGATGAGAAGGAACGCTCTATTTTTTGATTCAATATATACACAACATATTCAGGTTAGTTACCAATGGTGTAAAATTTATGTACCTGAATTGCATATACCTGTGTGTATTACTTAAGTGTCTGTATTTAATTAATAGGTATATATTTATATACCCAATGAGCTTGAGTGCTTGTGCATAAAACAACACTAGTCACGAATATAGTCACTATCAAAGAAGATAGAGACTAAAAGAATGCACTTGGATAGCACTTCTGTTCCATGAAAATAACATTGAGACTCATATGGACCTTAAACAACCACTGCAGGTCAAGGGTTGAGAGAAAATATTAAAACATAACTTTTATTAACTTAACGTTTACTAAAAAAGTGTACTGTGTGAGTGTGTGTATTTTTTAAAAACACATAGCAACTTTGCTCATAATAAAAGTGGCTTGTAATATTGGGTGAATAAATTTCTTTGGACTTGGAATATTCTTCTTGGGTATATATATTTTTAGTTGGTAATATCCATTTATCAAGTAACGAGTTGGCTTGTGTTCTTTAATATTGTACACCACTTAGGGATTCAAAAACTCCACATGCCATCAAAAGTGTATCATATTAAGCAACCTTATGAATAATATAACTATGATTTTTAACTGTGTGATACACAGGTATTTGTTATTAATAAAAGTTTGTTGTTTACTGTTCCAATTTATC
This sequence comes from Bombina bombina, assembly GCF_027579735.1. Lineage (NCBI taxonomy): Eukaryota > Metazoa > Chordata > Amphibia > Anura > Bombinatoridae > Bombina > Bombina bombina. The sequence goes on along the minus strand of NC_069501.1, from coordinate 936,586,110 downwards.
ATTCAATGGGGTAACAGTATCACTTGAGATATTTTGTTCTCAGTTTACACATGTATTGTGTGCTTAGGACACTTGATGCAGCAAACTTTTTGCTTATTTTTGATTAATGTATGGCATGTAAAGGTGCTTGGTGTACTTTTGACACAACTTGTTTCAAAGATTTTTTCAAGTTTGTGTTATTCAATTTTTTAATCAAAAATAATATTAATTTTTTGGTTCTACTACCATTACTCAAACAACCATAGAGATATGTTAACTACATTGGATTGTATAGTATTTTAGATATATCTATATAAAATTTGTATTATCCTAACTGAGTTTTGACACTGTTAGTATTAGCGTCTGCTTTCAGTGATCTAATACGGTTAACACCAGATTTTTAAATACTATAATTTTGTTAACATTCAGTAATGAGCGGTTAGCAGTGTTAGCGTTATAATGTTAACATATACTATGCCAGTAGCATTTGCGCCTTGTTTGCCGCTGTAGTTTTTAGTTCTAGAAGTATCGGTTACAGCTATTATGCTGTTCAGATATAGCACGCTCTTTAATCACGCTACTGAAAGATTTGTATTGTCCTAGCTATGTTTTGACACTGAAAGTATTGACGTCTGCTTCCAGTGATCTTATACGGTTAACAACATATTCTTAAATAATATAATTTTGTTAATATTCAGTTATGCCCGGTTAGCAGTGTTAGCGTTATAATGTTAGCATATAATGTGCCAGTAGCATTTGCGCCTGGCTTGCCGCTGTAATTTTTAGTTGTAGAAGTATACTTATTTAGGTATATATATTTTGGCGGTCTTGTGCAATAGTTAACAGTTACAGCTCTTATGCTGTTCAGATATAGCACGCTCTTTAATCTCGTTATTGAAAACTGTATTCGTATTCCTTAAAGTTGGAATCTAGTCCAAATTGCCACTGTCTAAGTAAATTTATTTAAGTTAGCTATGCCATTAAAAAAAGGCTAAACAGGGTATTAACAGCTACCCTTCCCTAACATGTTTCGCCGATAGCGTTTCGGCTTTTTCAAAGGTGACGCGCGCCGGCGTCTCAGGGTATTTAAATGCATAGGCGGCAACCCATTGGCTGCATTTAGACCAATCCCAATACTCTCAGAACTAAGAGGAGGCGTGATTAGACTTTGATTGACTTGAGCCATTGGAAACATATTCGTCGGACTTACGAAGGATCGCTTGAAGAGATGACAGACTGGAAGTGGCATTCAATGTACTTTGAATGACAGAATTGTCCTTTAATATTTATTCCAACTGCGCTTGTATATCATCAAAAGATACATGTTACATTCAAATATGTTTTTATCGAATATTTATAGAACTACTCCTTTCATTACCTTTCTATCAAGGAGGCATATATCATTAGAAATGTGTTTTCTGTTTTGTTCTTCTAAGCGGTGTATAGCAGAACAGATTATAGCATAATTGTGAATATTTATTTATTGAATAATCTATGGTTACAGTTTTTGAATTTTACCATATATTAACAGATCTTACTCTTGATGTTACAAATATATTTATATTGATTATCACCAAGGTTTGGCTTATATTCTTATCAATTTTTAAATTTTACCATATATTGACAGATCTTACTCTTGATGTTATGAATAAATTTATATTGATTGTCACCAAGGTTTGGCTGTATTATTATAAAGCATCTAGTGTGCTTCTGAATAGTGAGTCATATGACTTACACTGAATTGAAAGGAGGTCAATGACTGATCTGGCATTAGAATTTACCTAAGAGCATAACTTGTACTTCTCTCATATTGAAAACTATTAAGTCTTATGATTGAATGAATCTATACTGTCATGTCCTGGACAGTATTGATGTTGATATTGTGACTGAATGCTGTGTAAAAAGTTTTGTATATATTAACTCAAAAAGAGATTAAATGAATTGGTCCTAAAGTATTTAGGTTAGTGTGGTCTGGGATCAAGTAACTGATTGGCAAAACTGCAACAACATTTATTTTGTATAATTTTAGAATAATTTTAATAATTTAAAACATTATGTGTTTCGGGGTTGATATGTGAAATATAAACAACCAAGGATAGTGTTAGAAAATAAATGGTGAAGTGTGATCATCTGGTAAATTGGGGTCTAAGGGGAGCATGGAGCCCTGTGACATAAGTACTGGACTGGTGAGGTACTATAAAACATAAAGGGGGAATTAATTAATTAAGGTCCACTCTGAAGTAGAGTGAGAGTGGTGATATAGGAATGAGCATGAGCTGACATGTCAAGCGTGAATAAAGGTGATGCAAAAAGGGGGAAAAAATTCACACGTGTGGTGGTGGAGAAAGTGGTAAAAAACATTTTTTTATTTATATAATGAAATTTTTTTATCTATTAACCATTGTATGTAGTGTCTCTTCTATACTAACATTTAGAGAGATACATGTATAAGTGAAATTAGGAGGTTTAAATTCTCTTTGTTTTGAGAGTGAGTGTTGTGCATCTTTCTATTGTAAGGTGTTAAATTTACTGCTTGGTATTAAACCCATTATTCATCAGTTGTAATTTACATCTCTTTTATATGCACTGGGTGCTGTGATGTTTGTTTGTAGCAATTGGTATTATTTCCTTTGTCAGAAATATTCTAATCCTTCATATGAACATAGAATAATTGTTCTGTTCATTCATGCCTTTGGGATATACGCTGTCCATTAAATATATCCATTTTGCTTCTGCCTTAAGTAGAGATGTTTCCAAGTCTCCTCCTCTTAGTCCTAAGGATATCTTCTGAATTCCAAAGCATTTTAATTCAGAGGTTTTGGATTGGTGGTATTTAAGGAAATGCGAAGCTACGGACGTGATTTTCTTGTTTTTAGATAGATCTTTGGGGGCATTACGGATGTTTCGCAGGTGTTCCATCAGACGGGTGTGTACAGTTCTAGTCGTCATCCCAATATATAATTTGGGGCATGTGCATTGTAGAACATAGATGACTCCACTAGAATTGCAATTGATATAACTCTTAATTTGATGGTTTTTCCCAAACCTGTCAATGATGGATTTCTTTTTGGTCATATTGCCACATGAGGAGCAGTTTCCACATAAATATGAACCTCTTTCTGGTGGTCTCGTTTTACTGGTTTTTTGTACAAAGTGACTGGGGCTCAGCATTTCTTTTAAATTTCTATTTCTACGATAGCTGAGTTGGACTCTGTCCCCTATTATGTTCTTTAAGAGGGGGTCCGCTTGTAGTATATGCCAGTTGTTGTTGATTATATTCACAATTTGTTTTGTTTGCTGATTATATGTGAGTACTAGTCTGGTTTTGTTATCACCTGTTTTGGTTTTTGTTTTTAGTAACTCAGATCTAGCAGTTTTTAATGCTCTCGTCTTGGCTACGCGGATCGATCTTTTGCTGTATCCCCTTAGGAGTAGACGTTTTTCCAGTTCTGCAGCTCTTATCTTGAAGGTTGTATCTTGTGAGCAATTTCTCCTAAGTCTCAAGAATTCTCCAATTGGTAAGGATTTTGTAGTGTTTGGTGCATGGGCGCTTGTGGCAAATAGGACATTGTTTGTAGCTGTTTCTTTTCGATACAGATCTGTAATCAGGGAGCCGTCATCTTCCTTACAAATTAATAGATCCAAAAAAGAGATTTGGGTCTGACTTTTGTAATGCGTCAATCTGATGTTTAAATTGTTCTGATTTAACTTGGATAGAAAGGTATCTAGATCTTTTTCGGTGCCCTCCCATAGAAACAGGATGTCGTCTATGTACCGGATCCATACAGGAATCTTGTCAATATATTTGTCATTTGTGTCACTAAATACCACAGTTTGCTCCCACCATCCCAAGAATAAATTTGCGTAGGTAGGAGCGCAAGCTGTGCCCATGGCAGTACCTTGAGTTTGGAGGTAGAACTTATTGTTGAAGAGAAAATAGTTTTTGGTTAACACGAATTTGAGTAGATTAAGTGTGAATTGGTTATGATCCGGGCTTTCATCAGAAGACATATCAAGAAAGTATTGGATGGCATTTAGTCCTAGTTTGTGATCAATGCTAGTATACAGTGATTCCACATCACAGGACACTAACCAAGTGTTTTTGGAAATGTAAATGTCCTGTATTATTTGTAGCACTTCCATGGTGTCTTTCACATATGATGATAGTTGTGTTAGGAATGGTCTTAATCTAAAATCCACATATTGACTCGCCTTTTCCGTTAGGTTTTCATTACCGGAAACGATTGGTCTGCCAGGCGGTTTTTGGCTATTTTTGTGGACTTTAGGGATTAAGTAGAATGTTGCAACTTTGGGATGCAAGACAGTCAGGAACTTCTTTTCCTTGGTATTGATTATGCCATTTTTGAAGGCTACATCTATCACTTTGTTGTATTGAGTGTGGAAATCTCCTGTGGGATTACTCCATAGTTCTTTATAGCAAGTTTTATTATTTAATTGAAGTTTTGCCTCTTCCAAATACATTTCTGTAGGCCATATCACGATATTACCGCCCTTGTCGGCGTTACGTATTATGACATCATTCCAGGATTCCATTTCTGAAAGAATATCTCTTTCTTTTTTCGATAGGTTGTGTTGTTTAGTGGTAATATCTAATTTGTTGATACTTTCACATACAATTTGATTGAAGACTTCTATATTGGCACAAGTGTTAGGGGGAACGTATTTTGATTTGGTTTTCAGCGTCTTTCGCCAGTTTGGTATTTCACATTCCTCTTGTTCTGAATTGAGATCTTTTAATATTTGTAACGATTCCAATTCGTCTTCTGTCCAATCGACAGATGGAATATCGGGTTCTTTGTTAGTGAAATGTCTTTTTAGGAGGAGTTTGCGCAGAAACAGTTGTACATCTTTAATTGCCTCAAATTTGTCCAGATTGTTATGTGGACAAAAGGACAAGCCTTTAGATAGCACATTAGTATGCAAAGAGGTTAAATTTCGGTTAGACAGATTTATAATTCTTAATTTCTCATCCTTATCATCGAGAATGGACTCGGATTCCTTTTGGGTGGTTTGTTGGTCTGTTTGTCTTTTTGATTCTTTTTGTTTCTGGTCTGCCTTTTGTTTTTTCCACCCGCCTCTTCTGGTGGCTCTGAATCGGTGCTTGAGTCCTCTTCTAAAAAAGATTTTCTTTTTCTATTTTCCACTATGGTTGTATTACTGGAAGTAGATGCTTGAGCAGCTGTTTCTTGCCCATTGTTATCAGTATCTTCGTTATCTGTATCTGATATGTCGGTTTCCACAATATTAACCCTTTTCTGTGATCTATAATTGGTTATATTGGTTTTGTTTCGCCATTTATAGACTTTGTTATTGTTAAAGTCTTGTATGTCTCTTTGTAATTTGCCCTTCTTAGTTGTCTTGATTTCATTTTCATATTTATCCAATTCTTTTTGATATTTTTTGTATGTATTTTCAAATTCTTGCATTTGTTCAAATTGCTTCAGTTGCTCATTTTGACTTTGGATTATCTCTTCTAGTCTCTCATATTCAGAGGTGTCATGTTTAATGAGGATTTTCATTAGTTTGGCAGAGCATTCGCTTAAGGCTTCTTCCCATTCCATACTTAGATTTTTTTGTTTAAATTCGAATGCTGGGAAGAGTTGTATTCTTAAGCCCCTCGGTATTAAATTCCTCTGAATATACTGCTCACAAAATTGTTTGTCCCACCAGAGTTTGTCTTGTTTAAAGAGATTCTTGTGTAATTCTCTTAGTAGGCTATCTAAGTTGTTTGAAGTTATATCCGTACTGGTGTTTGTTGGATTATTAAAGACTTCATTCATATCAGCCAGTCTTTTTTGCTCCCTTGTTTGTCTATCAGTCTCGAATTTACTAGCCATAGCTTCAATATCAAAATAGTGTGTGCTGTGTTTGCTGGAATCCTATATGTACTATAGGAATATGTAATAAGTGATTTAGTACAAAATAGCGAAAGCACTACACTGATGAGAAGGAACGCTCTATTTTTTGATTCAATATATACACAACATATTCAGGTTAGTTACCAATGGTGTAAAATTTATGTACCTGAATTGCATATACCTGTGTGTATTACTTACACAGCATTCAGTCACAATATCAACATCAATACTGTCCAGGACATGACAGTATAGATTCATTCAATCATAAGACTTAATAGTTTTCAATATGAGAGAAGTACAAGTTATGCTCTTAGGTAAATTCTAATGCCAGATCAGTCATTGACCTCCTTTCAATTCAGTGTAAGTCATATGACTCACTATTCAGAAGCACACTAGATGCTTTATAATAATACAGCCAAACCTTGGTGACAATCAATATAAATTTATTCATAACATCAAGAGTAAGATCTGTCAATATATGGTAAAATTTAAAAATTGATAAGAATATAAGCCAAACCTTGGTGATAATCAATATAAATATATTTGTAACATCAAGAGTAAGATCTGTTAATATATGGTAAAATTCAAAAACTGTAACCATAGATTATTCAATAAATAAATATTCACAATTATGCTATAATCTGTTCTGCTATACACCGCTTAGAAGAACAAAACAGAAAACACATTTCTAATGATATATGCCTCCTTGATAGAAAGGTAATGAAAGGAGTAGTTCTATAAATATTCGATAAAAACATATTTGAATGTAACATGTATCTTTTGATGATATACAAGCGCAGTTGGAATAAATATTAAAGGACAATTCTGTCATTCAAAGTACATTGAATGCCACTTCCAGTCTGTCATCTCTTCAAGCGATCCTTCGTAAGTCCGACGAATATGTTTCCAATGGCTCAAGTCAATCAAAGTCTAATCACGCCTCCTCTTAGTTCTGAGAGTATTGGGATTGGTCTAAATGCAGCCAATGGGTTGCCGCCTATGCATTTAAATACCCTGAGACGCCGGCGCGCGTCACCTTTGAAAAAGCCGAAACGCTATCGGCGAAACATGTTAGGGAAGGGTAGCTGTTAATACCCTGTTTAGCCTTTTTTTAATGGCATAGCTAACTTAAATAAATTTACTTAGACAGTGGCAATTTGGACTAGATTCCAACTTTAAGGAATACGAATACAGTTTTCAATAACGAGATTAAAGAGCGTGCTATATCTGAACAGCATAAGAGCTGTAACTGTTAACTATTGCACAAGACCGCCAAAATATATATACCTAAATAAGTATACTTCTACAACTAAAAATTACAGCGGCAAGCCAGGCGCAAATGCTACTGGCACATTATATGCTAACATTATAACGCTAACACTGCTAACCGGGCATAACTGAATATTAACAAAATTATATTATTTAAGAATATGTTGTTAACCGTATAAGATCACTGGAAGCAGACGTCAATACTTTCAGTGTCAAAACATAGCTAGGACAATACAAATCTTTCAGTAGCGTGATTAAAGAGCGTGCTATATCTGAACAGCATAATAGCTGTAACCGATACTTCTAGAACTAAAAACTACAGCGGCAAACAAGGCGCAAATGCTACTGGCATAGTATATGTTAACATTATAACGCTAACACTGCTAACCGCTCATTACTGAATGTTAACAAAATTATAGTATTTAAAAATCTGGTGTTAACCGTATTAGATCACTGAAAGCAGACGCTAATACTAACAGTGTCAAAACTCAGTTAGGATAATACAAATTTTATATAGATATATCTAAAATACTATACAATCCAATGTAGTTAACATATCTCTATGGTTGTTTGAGTAATGGTAGTAGAACCAAAAAATTAATATTATTTTTGATTAAAAAATTGAATAACACAAACTTGAAAAAATCTTTGAAACAAGTTGTGTCAAAAGTACACCAAGCACCTTTACATGCCATACATTAATCAAAAATAAGCAAAAAGTTTGCTGCATCAAGTGTCCTAAGCACACAATACATGTGTAAACTGAGAACAAAATATCTCAAGTGATACTGTTACCCCATTGAATGATAAATTGGAACAGTAAACAACAAACTTTTATTAATAACAAATACCTGTGTATCACACAGTTAAAAATCATAGTTATATTATTCATAAGGTTGCTTAATATGATACACTTTTGATGGCATGTGGAGTTTTTGAATCCCTAAGTGGTGTACAATATTAAAGAACACAAGCCAACTCGTTACTTGATAAATGGATATTACCAACTAAAAATATATATACCCAAGAAGAATATTCCAAGTCCAAAGAAATTTATTCACCCAATATTACAAGCCACTTTTATTATGAGCAAAGTTGCTATGTGTTTTTAAAAAATACACACACTCACACAGTACACTTTTTTAGTAAACGTTAAGTTAATAAAAGTTATGTTTTAATATTTTCTCTCAACCCTTGACCTGCAGTGGTTGTTTAAGGTCCATATGAGTCTCAATGTTATTTTCATGGAACAGAAGTGCTATCCAAGTGCATTCTTTTAGTCTCTATCTTCTTTGATAGTGACTATATTCGTGACTATATGACAAAATGAATCTACTGTTAGAAGCAGACTGCAAAGATAGACAGGTATACGCGTTTCAGCAGATTGCCTTACTCATTACCTGGTTAAAAGTGTCAGTATGTGTTCTTTAAAAAGACTAGCAGTCAGCTTCCCATTGGTTGCAAGGGACCATCCCTTATTGCCAAAAACCAATCAAAGAGTACTATTTATTACACAGAAAATTCAAATCTAAATGTTAATTTAGTGTTTACATTGAAACTCCTAATGTGATTCTAGCATTCAAATTAACTATCCTCCACTGTTTAAATTATAGGAGACACAGATATATCTGAGTTTATCAACTACCTATACATAAATATACATAAACAGAATAGTGAGGTGATATATAGAATACAGTTACAGGTTTACAATCTTGCTATATCTTATGTTTCATGGAGGTACTCAAATCACCAGTTCTCTCCTGCTCTAAACAGATCTTCTGCTTCCATGAATTCTGAAATATAACATGAAAAAAAAATATATATATATGAGACATACTGTAAATGACATTGAGATTAACATAAGAAAGATGTATTCTTAAATAGCAAGATAAATACCACAATGAATGCACAGGTAAAGAACAGCAACATCAGTTAGAAAACCTGCACGATAATAAATTCAAAGACCTCATGCAGAAACCATAGGTTACAACTACATGCTGGGAAGAATAAACTAAAACCCCCTAGAGTTGTGTATAAATAGAGGATTATATTCCTGCCACAATGTGCAATAGTTGTAATACCGGTGTTGCCTAGTGTGTGGACTGACCTCTGTAGTGGAACTATCTGTTGTTTATAAAGTTGTCTTCCTTACTGAATTACTAGTTTTCTGGTGTTGAATTTACTAACTACCCATATGTTGACTCATATCTAAACAGTAGGCGCCAATTTTAACTGAATAGTACTACGTCTGCCACCCATCTGCTTTTTAATACCTCACCAATGGGTTCACATAGTGAACAATGGGGAAATAGATGATGTTGGGGAAACAGTGGGAGGGGAAATTACTCTGTTTCATATTCTATTCCCTCCTTGAGTAAGTGGGACCACATACTCATTCCAGACTAGGCGGAGGAGATGAACGGGACCTGGGGCTAGAGGAGAGTTAAATTCTCAAAAAAGAAAAAAAAAAAAAAAAAAGGAATAAACTATGTAATTCACCAAAAATTTATTAAATCATATTCAGAGTTAAGGCCCTCAGGGACCCTTGTCCTCAGTTTGAAGATCCAAAACACTTGTCTCTCCCCTAGCCTACGGTTCCTGTCCTGTCCTCCTTTGAGTAAGGGAACCCTTTCTATGATGGTCCAAGAGAAGGTAGAGGTATCCTTGGAGTGTCTACCCAAAAAGTGTTGTACTAAAGGGGTGGACAGTACCCCAGCTCTAATGTCTGCCAGATGTTCTTTTATACGGACCCTGGCCTCCCTGGTCGTGAGACCCACATATTGAAGGGAACAAACTCTACAACTGATGACATATACCACATAGGTAGATCTACAATTGAGGCATGAGTCTATCTCAAATACCTGACCAGTTGTCAATGAGTTAAAATGGTTCCCTGTTGTCACCTTCTCGCATGCCACACAAGTGCGATGATGGCAGCGAAAGGTGCCCTTACAGCTCAACCATGATGATGCATTCTGGCTTGATTTCCTCAACCTGGTAGGTGCTATCATGTTACCTATAGTTCTGTTTTTCTTATAGGATACTCTCAGACCTTTCTCAACTACCTCCTACTTGCTCAGTGCCACCACTCATATCTGGTGTAACAATAGTGTAAATTAAAAAAAAAAACTTTTACATCAGTCTGCTAGTGTAATCTAATTTCAGTTGCCAGGCCAGCCTGCTACTGCCAGCCTGTGTGTCAGGCTCACAGCATATACTGTGCCTACTTGCTCAGTGCCACCACCAGTCTTATCTGGTGTAACCATAGTTTACATTTTTTTAAAAAACTTTTACATCAGTCTGCTAGTGTAATCTAATAGCAGTTGCCTGCCTGCCACTGCCAGCCGGTGTGTCAGGCTCACAGCATATACTGTGCCTACTTGCTCAGTGCCACCACCAGTCATATCTGGTGTAACCGTAGTGTAAATTTTAAAAAAAAAACTTTTACATCAGTCTGCTAGTGTAATCTAATTTCAGTTGCCAGGCCAGCCTGCCACTGCCAGCCTGTGTGTCAGGCTCACAGCATATACTGTGCCTACTTGCTCAGTGCCACCAGTCATATCTGGTGTAACATTAGTTTAAATTTAAAAAAAAAAAAACTTTTACATCAGTCTGCTAGTGTAATCTAATTTCAGTTGCCAGGCCAGCCTGCTACTGCCAGCCTGTGTGTCAGGCTCACAGCATATACTGTGCCTTCTTGCTCAGTGCCACCACCAGTCATATCTGGTGTAACCATAGTTTACATTTTTTAAAAAAACTTTTACATCAGTCTGCTAGTGTAATCTAATAGCAGTTGCCTGCCTGCCACTGCCAGCCGGTGTGTCAGGCTCACAGCATATACTGTGCCTACTTGCTCAGTGCCACCAGTCATATTTGGTGTAACAATAGTGTAAATTTAAAAAAAAAAACTTTTACATCAGTCTGCTAGTGTAATCTAATTTCAGTTGCCAGGCCAGCCTGCCACTGCCAGCCTGTGTGTCAGGCTCACAGCATATACTGTGCCTACTTGCTCAGTGCCACCAGTCATATCTGGTGTAACATTAATGTAAATTAAAAAACAAAAACTTTTAAATCAGTCTGCTAGTGTAATCTAATTTCAGTTGCCAGGCCAGCTTGCCACTGCCAGCCTGTGTGTCAGGCTCACAGCATATACTGTGCCTACTTGCTCAGTGCCACCACCAGTCATATCTGGTGTAATTGTAGTGTATATTTAAAAAAAAAAAAAAAAAACTTTTACATCAGTCTGCTAGTGTAATCTAATAGCAGTTGCCAGCTTGCCACTGCCAGCCTGTATGTCAGGCTCACAATATACTGTGCCTACTTGCTCAGTGCCACCACTCATATCTGGTGTAACATTAATGTAAATTAAAAAACAAAAACGTTTAAATCAGTCTGCTAGTGTAATCTAATTTCAGTTGCCAGGCCAGCTTGCCACTGCCAGCCTGTGTGTCAGGCTCACAGCATATACTGTGCCTACTTGCTCAGTGCCACCACCAGTCATATCTGGTGTAATTGTAGTGTATATTTAAAAAAAAAAAAAAACTTTTACATCAGTCTGCTAGTGTAATCTAATAGCAGTTGCCAGCTTGCCACTGCCAGCCTGTATGTCAGGCTCACAATATACTGTGCCTACTTGCTCAGTGCCACCACTCATATCTGGTGTAACATTAGTGTAAATTTAAAAAAAAAAATGTTTTACATCAGTCTGCTAGCGTAATCTAATTTCAGTTGCCAGGCCAGCCTGCAACTGCCAGCCTGTGTGTCAGGCTCACAGCATATACTTTGCCTACTTGCTCAGTGCCACCACCAGTCATATCTGGTGTAATCGTAGTGTAAATTTAAAAAAAAAAACTTTTACATCAGTCTGCTAGTGTAATCTAATATCAGTTGCCTGCCTGCCACTGCCAGCCTGTGTGTCAGGCTCACAGCATATACTGTGCCTACTTGCCCAGTGCCACCACTCATATCTGGTGTAACATTAGTGTAAATTTAAAAAAAAAAACTTTTACATCAGTCTGCTAGTGTAATCTAATTTCAGTTGTCAGGCCAGCCTGCCACTGCCAGCCTGTGTGTCAGGCTCACAGCATATACTGTGCCTACTTCCTCAGTGCCACCATCAGTCATATCTGGTGTAACAGTAGGGTAAATTAAAAAAAAAACTTTTACATCAGTCTGCTAGTGTAATCTAATAGCAGTTGCCTGCCTGCCACTGCCAGCCTGTGTGTCAGGCTCACAGCATATACTGTGCCTACTTGCTCAGTGCCACCACTCATATCTGGTGTAACATTAGTGTAAATTTTACTTTTACATCAGTCTGCTAGTGTAATCTAATTTCAGTTGCCAGGCCAGCCTGCCACTGCTAGCCTGTGTGTCAGGCTCACAGCATATACTGTGCCTTCTTTCTCAGTGCCACCACAAGTCATGTCTGGTGTAACAGTAGTGTAAATTTTTTTTTTTTTAAAAAACTTTTAGATCAGTCTGCTAGTGTAATCTAATTGCAGTTGCCAGGCCAGCCTGCCACTGCCAGCGTGTGTGTCAGGCTCACAGCGTATACTGTGCCCACTTGCCCAGTGCCACCACTCATATTATCTTGTTTAATAGTAGTGTAAGTGTACATTTAAAAATAAAAAAACTATTTTGACTGTGAAACATCAGTCTGCTTTTTTGTGTCAGGCTCACAGCGTATAATGTGCCCACTTGTCCAGTGCCACCATTCATATTATCTTGTTTAATAGTAGTGTAAGTGTACATTTAAAAAAAAAAACTATTTTGACTGTGAAACATCAGTCTGCTTTTTTTGTGTCAGGCTCACAGCGTATACTGTGCCCACTTGCCCAGTGCCACCACTCATATTATCTTGTGTAATAGTAGTGTAAGTGTACATTTAAAAATAAAAAAACTATTTTGACTGTGAAACATCAGTCTGCTTTTTTGTATCAGGCTCACAGAGTATACTGTGCCCACTTGTCCAGTGCCACCACTCATATTATTATTTATTTATTTCTAAAATATTTTACCAGGAAGGATACATTGAGATTTCTCTCGTTTTCAAGTATGTCCTGGGATCACAAAACATTGCATTGATACAATAGGGTACATTAAAATACAAAAACAATAATAATACACAATATATGCAAACATTTAACATAGAGCAGGTACGAAATATTTAATCAATCATGACAGGAGCATTCTGTTTCTCCAACATTGGTGTGTCCGGTCCACGGAGTCATCCTTACTTGTGGGATATTCTCTTCCCCAACAGGAAATGGCAAAGAGTCCCAGCAAAGCTGGTCACATGATCCCTCCTAGGCTCCGCCCACCCCAGTCATTCTCTTTGCCGTTGCACAGGCAACATCTCCACGGAGATGGTTAAGAGTTTTTTGGTGTTTAAATGTAGTTTTATTCTTCTATCAAGTGTTTGTTATTTAAAATAGTGCTGGTATGTACTATTTACTCTGAAACAGAAAAGGATGAAGATTTCTGTTTGTAAGAGGAAGATGATTTTAGCAGACAGTAACTAAAATCGATTGCTGTTTCCACACAGGACTGTTGAGATGAAGTAACTTCAGTTGGGGGAAACAGTTAGCAGTCTTTTCTGCTTAAGGTATGACTAGCCATATTTCTAACAAGACCATGTAATGCTGGAAGGCTGTCATTTCCCCTCATGGGGACCGGTAAGCCATTTTCTTAGTTAAACATAAAAGAATAAAGGGCTTCAAAAAGGGCTTAAAAACTGGTAGACATTTTTCTGGGCTAAAACAATTGCTTTACTAGGCATATTATGCAGATTCTAACTAATTATTGGTATTATAATCTTGGGGAACGTTTAGAAAAACGGCAGGCACTGTGTTGGACACCTTTTTCAGATGGGGGCCTTTCTAGTTATAGACAGAGCCTCATTCTGGGACTGTATAGGGGTTAAATGTAAAAACGGCTCCGGTTCCGTTAATTTAAGGGTTAAAGCTCTGAAATTTGGTGTGCAATACTTTTAAGACACTGTGGTGAAAGTTTGGTGAATTTTGAACAATTCCTTCATACTTTTTCACATATTCAGTAATAAAGTGTTTTCAGTTTGAAATTTAAAGTGACAGTAACGGTTTTATTTTAAAACGTTTTTTGTGCTTTGTTGACAAGTTTAAGCCTGTTTAACATGTCTGTACCATCAGATAAGCTATGTTCATAATGTATGAAAGCCAATGTGTCTCCCCATTTAAATTTATGTGATAATTGTGCCATAGTGTCCAAACAAAGTAAGGACAGTAATGCAACAGATAATGATATTGCCCAAGATGATTCCTCAAATGAGGGGAGTAAACATGATACTACATCATCCCCTACTGTGTCTACACCAGTTATGCCCACACAGGAGGCCCCTAGTACATCTAGTGCGCCAATACTTATTACCATGCAACAATTAACGGCTGTAATGGATAACTCCATAGCAAATCTTTTATCCAAAATGCCTACTTATCAGAGAAAGCGCGATTGCTCTGTTTTAAACACTGAAGAGCAAGAGGACGCTGATGATAACTGTTCTGACATACCCTCACACCAATCTCAAGGGGCCATGAGGGAGGTTTTGTCTGATGGAGAAATTTCAGATTCAGGAAAAATTTCTCATCAAGCTGAACCTGATGTTGTGACATTTAAATTTAAATTAGAACATCTCCGCGCACTGCTTAAGGAGGTGTTATCTACTCTGGATGATTGTGACAATTTGGTCATTCCAGAGAAATTATGTAAGATGGACAAGTTCCTAGAGGTTCCGGTGTCCCCTGACGCTTTTCCTATACCCAAGCGGGTGGCGGACATAGTAAATAAAGAGTGGGAAAGGCCCGGCATACCTTTTGTTCCCCCCCCCTATATTTAAGAAATTATTTCCTATAGTCGACCCCAGAAAGGACTTATGGCAGACAGTCCCCAAGGTCGAGGGACCGGTTTCTACTCTAAACAAACGCACTACTATTCCTATCGAAGATAGTTGTACTTTCAAAGATCCTATGGATAAGAAATTAGAGGGTTTGCTTAAAAAGATTTTTGTACAGCAAGGTTACCTTCTACAACCAATTTCATGCATTGTTCCTGTCACTACGACAGCGTGTTTCTGGTTCGAGGAACTAGAAAAATCGCTCAGTAAAGAATCTTCGTATGAGGAGGTTATGGACAGAGTTCAAGCACTTAAATTGGCTAACTCTTTTGTTTTAGATGCCGCTTTGCAATTAGCTAGATTAGCGGCGAAAAATTCAAGGTTTGCTGTCGTGGCGCGCAGAGTGCTTTGGCTAAAGTCTTGGTCAGCGGATGTGTCTTCCAAGACAAAATTGCTTAACATTCCTTTCAAAGGTAAAACATTATTTGGACCTGATTTGAAAGAGATTATTTCAGACATCACTGGGGGAAAGGGCCACGCCCTCCCACAGGATAGGTCTTTTAAGGCTAATAATAAGCCTAATTTTCGTCCCTTTCGCAGAAACGGACCAGTCTCTAATTCTGTATCCTCTAAGCAAGAGGGTAATACTTCACAACCCAAACCAGCCTGGAAACCAATGCAAGGCTGGAACAAGGGTAAGCAGGCCAAGAAGCCTACCACTGCTACCAAAACAGCATGAAGGGATAGCCCCCGATCCGGGATCGGATCTAGTGGGGGGCAGACTTTCTCTCTTTGCTCAGGCTTGGGCAAGAGATGTTCAGGATCCTTGGGCGCTAGAAATAGTTTCTCAAGGTTATCTACTGGAATTCAAGGAACTACCCCCAAGGGGAAGGTTCCACAGGTCTCAATTATCTTCAAACCAAATAAAGAGACAGGCATTCTTACATTGTGTAGAAGACCTGTTAAAGATGGGAGTGATACATCCAGTTTCAATAAGAGAACAAGGAATGGGATTTTATTCCAATCTGTTCATAGTTCCCAAAAAAGAGGGAACATTCAGACCAATTTTGGATCTAAAGATCCTAAACAAATTTCTCAGGGTACCATCGTTCAAAATGGAAACTATTCGAACGATCCTATCTACTATACAGGAAAATCAATTTATGACTACCGTGGATTTAAAGGATGCGTACCTACATATTCCTATCCACAAGGAACATCATCAGTTCCTAAGGTTCGCTTTTCTGGACAAGCATTACCAGTTTGTGGCACTTCCATTTGGATTAGCCACTGCTCCAAGGATTTTCACAAAGGTACTAGGGTCCCTTCTAGCGGTTCTAAGATAAAGGGGCATTGCAGTAGTACCTTACTTGGACGACATCCTGATTCAAGCGTCGTCCCTGTCAAAAGCAAAGGCTCATACGGACATCGTCCTAGCCTTTCTCAGATCTCACGGATGGAAGGTGAACAAAGAAAAAAGTTCTCTGTCCCCGTCAACAAGAGTTCCCTTCTTGGGAACAATAATAGATTCCTTAGAAATGAGGATTTTTCTGACAGAGGTCAGAAAATCAAAACTTCTAAGCTCTTGTCAAGTACTTCATTCTGTTCCTCGTCCTTCCATAGCGCAGTGCATGGAAGTAATAGGATTGATGGTTGCAACAATGGACATAGTTCCTTTTGCACGAATTCATCTAAGACCATTACAACTGTGCATGCTCAGACAGTTGAATGGGGATTATACAGACTTGTCTCCGACGATTCAAGTAGATTAAAAGACCAGAGATTCACTCCGTTGGTGGCTGACCCTGGACAATCTGTCACAGGGAATGAGCTTCCGCAGACCAGAGTGGGTCATTGTCACGACCGACGCCAGCCTAGTGGGCTGGGGCGCGGTCTGGGAATCCCTGAAAGCTCAGGGTCTATGGTCTCGGGAAGAGTCTCTTCTCCCGATAAACATTCTGGAACTGAGAGCGATATTCAATGCTCTCAGAGCTTGGCCTCAACTAGCAAAGGCCAAATTCATAAGGTTTCAGTCAGACAACATGACGACCGTTGCATATATCAATCATCAGGGGGGAACAAGGACTTCCCTGGCGATGAAAGAAGTGACCAAGATAATTCAATGGGCGGAGGATCAATCCTGCCACTTGTCTGCGATCCACATCCCAGGAGTGGAAAATTGGGAAGCGGATTTTCTGAGTCGTCAGACATTCCATCCGGGGGAGTGGGAACTCCATCCGGAAATCTTTGCCCAAATAACTCAATTATGGGGCATTCCAGACATGGATCTGATGGCGTCTCGTCAGAACTTCAAGGTTCCTTGCTACGGGTCCAGATCCAAGGATCCCAAGGCGACCCTAGTAGATGCACTAGTAGCACCTTGGACCTTCAACCTAGCTTATGTATTCCCACCGTTTCCTCTCATCCCCAGGCTGGTAGCCAGGATCAATCAGGAGAGGGCCTCGGTGATCTTGATAGCTCCTGCGTGGCCACGCAGGACTTGGTATGCAGACCTGGTGAATATGTCATCGGCTCCACCATGGAAGCTACCTTTGAAACAGGACCTTCTTGTTCAGGGTCCATTCGAACATCCGAATCTGGTTTCCCTCCAACTGACGGCTTGGAGATTGAACGCTTGATTTTATCAAAGCGTGGGTTTTCAGATTCTGTAATAGATACTCTGATTCAGGCTAGAAAGCCTGTAACTAGAAAAATTTACCATAAAATATGGAAAAAATATATCTGTTGGTGTGAATCTAAAGGATTCCCATGGAACAAGATAAAAATTCCTAAGATTCTATCCTTTCTACAAGAAGGTTTGGAGAAAGGATTATTTGCAAGTTCTCTGAAGTGACAGATCTCTGCTTTATCTGTTTTACTTCACAAAAGACTGGCAGCTGTGCCAGATGTTCAAGCATTTGTTCAGGCTCTGGTTAGGATCAAGCCTGTTTACAGACCTTTGACTCCTCCCTGGAGTCTAAATCTAGTTCTTTCAGTTCTTCAAGGGGTTCCGTTTGAACCCTTACATTCTGTAGATATTAAGTTATTATCTTGGAAAGTTTTGTTTTTGGTTGCAATTTCTTCTGCTAGAAGAGTTTCAGAGTTATCTGCTCTGCAGTGTTCTCCGCCCTATCTGGTGTTCCATGCAGATAAGGTGGTTTTGCGTACTAAGCCTGGTTTTCTTCTGAAAGTTGTTTCCAACAAAAATATTAACCAGGAGATAGTTGTACCTTCTTTGTGTCCGAATCCAGTTTCAAAGAAGGAACGTTTGTTACACAATTTGGACGTAGTCCGTGCTCTAAAATTCTATTTAGAGGCTACTAAAGATTTCAGACATACATCTTCCTTGTTTGTTGTTTATTCTGGTAAAAGGAGAGGTCAAAAAGCGACTTCTACCTCTCTTTCCTTTTGGCTTAAAAGCATTATCCGATTGGCTTATGAGACTGCCAGATGGCAGCCTCCTGAAAGAATCACAGCTCACTCCACTAGGGCTGTGGCTTCCACATGGGCCTTCAAGAACGAGGCTTCTGTTGACCAGATATGTAAGGCAGCGACTTGGTCTTCACTGCACACTTTTGCCAAATTTTACAAATTTGATACTTTTGCTTCTTCGGAGGCTATTTTTGGGAGAAAGGTTTTGCAAGCCGTGGTGCCTTCCATTTAGGTGACCTGATTTGCTCCCTCTCTTCATCCGTGTCCTAAAGCTTTGGTATTGGTTCCCACAAGTAAGGATGATGCCGTGGACCGGACACACCAATGTTGGAGAAAACAGAATTTATGCTTATCTGATAAATTACTTTCTCCAACGGTGTGTCCGGTCCACGGCCCGCCCTGGTTTTTTAATCAGGTCTGATGAATTATTTTCTCTAACTACAGTCACCACGGTATCATATGGTTTCTCCTATATATATTTCCTCCTGTCCGTCGGTCGAATGACTGGGGTGGGCGGAGCCTAGGAGGGATCATGTGACCAGCTTTGCTGGGACTCTTTGCCATTTCCTGTTGGGGAAGAGAATATCCCACAAGTAAGGATGACGCCGTGGACCGGACACACCGTTGGAGAAAGTAATTTATCAGGTAAGCATAAATTCTGTTTTTGAGATATCTATAGAGGGATCTCTTAAAGGATTTTAGGCTTGGGGAAGTTTTTAAAGTGTGAGGGAGGTCATTCCATAATTGTGGTGCTCTGTAGGAAAAGGAGGATCGAGCTGCTTTCTTTTTGTATTGAGGCAAGCTAAATAATGTGCTGTTATTGGATCGGACGTTATAGGAGGTGGGAATAGCAGGGGAGAGCATTCTGCTCAGGTAGGGTGGGAGCTTCCCAGAAAGGCTCTTAAAGACAAGGCAGGAAAGATGGAGGGTGCGTCTGGATTCCAGCGACAGCCAGTTTAGTTCTTTTAGCATGTCACAATGGTGGGTCCTGTAGTTACATTGTAGCATAAAGCGGCAGAACGAGTTATATAATGTATTTAGTTTATTAAGGTGAGTTTGCGGAGCAGGTGCATATACTATGTCCCCATAATCCAAGATAGGCATCAGCATTTGCTGTACAATCTTTTTCTTTACTGTAGGGCTGAGGCAAGATTTGTTTCTGTACAGGGCACCTAGTTTTGGATAAAGTTTAGAGGCAAGTTTTTCTATGTGGTGTCCAAAAGATAGATTGTGGTCTAACAACAAACCTAAGTATTTAAAAGAGTGGACTGCGGTCAGCGTGCAATTGGATTTTGTTTTGATGCGAAGATGGGAATTTTGTAATTTTTGTATTTTAGGTCCTGTTCCAAAGATCATTGTGACCGTTTTGTCAGTGTTTAGGAAGAGTTTGTTTTTCAAGATCCACTTTTCTACCTCTGTGAACTGGTCTTGGAGCACTGCTTCAAGCTGTGGCAGATCAGATTTGTTTGCATAGATTACCGTGTCGTCTGAGTACATGTGTACAGTTGAGGATTTGCAGACATTAGGCAAATCATTTATAAACACTGTGAATAGTAGGGGGCCGTGAATGGAATCTTGGGGAACACCACACGTGACTGGGAGACGGAGGGAGTCACTGTTAGAGACAGAGACATATTGTGATTGATCCGATACATATGATTTAAACCAGGTTAACGGGCGATCAGCAATACCAGAGTTTTTTAGTTTGAGAAGTAGTATGTCATGGTCCACTGTGTCAAAAGCCTTTGCAAAATCAAGGAAAATAGCTCCAGTTAGGTCTCCTTGTTCCATGCCAGTTTGGATGTCGTTGCAAACTTTTAGGAGGGCAGTTGTAGTGGAGTGATTCGGTCTAAAACCTGATTGATCAGGGGTCAGATAGTTAGAAAGTTGATAATACTCGCATAATTGCGTATGGACCCATTTTTCTAAGATTTTTGACAATACAGGGAGCAATGATATAGGACGATAGTTAGAAACCAAGGTTAACTCCCCACTTTTATGAATAGGCACTACTCTTGCAGTTTTCCAGAGTTTGGGTATGTATCCAGACACCAAGGATTCATTAATTAGGGTTGTGACAGGCTTAGCAATTGCTGGAGCACTGAGCTTCAACAGCATTGCTGGGATTTGATCAGGTCCTGACTGGTTTTTCATTTTTAGATTATTGAGGTGTTTCTTAATGACATTGAAGGGTACAGGTCTAAAATTGAACTTTTCTATATTGGGTTTTTGCTGTTTTAGTGGGGCCTGATCCACATTTGTAGCTTCAGGATGCGTGCCATTTATTAGTTTGTCAATCAGGGTGGTGGAGCATCCGACAAAATAATTTTAAAGGCATTTGCTACTTCTAAGGGGAGTTGCAGGTTTTTTTTATCCACATTGACAGCGGAGAGTTGGGAGAGGATTGGTGGATTTTGTAAGTTATTTATGAGTTTCCAAAACTTTCTAGGGCTAGATATATTATTGTGCAGATTTTCACAGAAAAATTGCGCCTTAGCCAATTTTGTTGGTTTAGTACATATATTTCGCCATTGTCTATATACACAGTGATCATTCATAGAGCCAGTATGCTTGAACTTTGACCACAATGAATCCCGAAATTGGTACATTTGAATGATGTCAGCTGTGATCCAATTCAAGTGTGCTCCTTTTACTCTCACCTTACGCAGCGGTGCATGTAAATTCCAAACTTGTAGGAGTTCAGACTGAAAGAATTCAACTGCAGAGTCTAGATCTGGGATTAGGTTTAATCTGTGCCAGGGGAGGTTCTTGATGTCATTTAGAAATTATTGAAGATTAAATTTTTTGAAGGACCTGGTGATTTTAACCTTGGGAGAGGATTTAGTAGCCTTTATTTTGCGCACACAGTACACTAATCAGTGGTCACTGAAATTGTTAGGGAGAAAAAACCTGCCTCCTGGATTCGGTCAGGAGAAGTGGAGAGAATACAGTCGAGCAGGGTATGATTATGGCTTTTGATGTTTATGCGAGTTGGGGAGGAGATTAATTGCGTTAGCTGCAAAGATTTAAACAGCGAGTGACAACTGTTATTTTCTGGATTCAGCCAATCGATGTTAAAATCTCCAAAAAACTAAATTTCACTTTTTGGGTTTTGAGTAATGGATTCACTAAGAAGCTGTGCTATGTCTGAAATGAAATGCCCAGGGGAGCTAGGTGGGCGATAGATTCCTGCAACAATGATTGATTTACTGCACGGAATCTCAATTTTGCCAGAAAGGAAATCAAAGGTGGCAGGAGAGCTAGATTTTTGTATGGGGGTGAACTTTGTGGAGTTGTCAACATAAATTACAATGCTGCCTCCTCTCTTTGCTCTGTCAATTCTATGGCATGAATACCCATGTATTGCAATGGCAGAGTCAGGTATTTTTACAGTTAGCCATGATTCAGAGATCACAATTATTTTTGGCTTGTATTGTAAACACCAGGATTGCAGTGCATCATTTTTTGGAAATTTTTATAGAAAAATAGTACAATATAAAAAAGAAATATATATATATATATATATATATATATATGTATATATATATATATATATATATATATATATATATATATATATATATATATATACACACACACACACATATATATATATATATATATATATATATATATATATATATATATATATATATATATACACACACATATATATTCACACACTATTGATGTGGGATATATAGCTATTTGTAGGGAGAGAGGGTATGTATTCTAAAGGGTTCAGTGAATGGAAGGATGTGCTGATTAGTGTTTGCAGCTGTCAGTTTAGGTAAATGAAAGGTGTGTGGGAGACTATCTATAAATGGGGAATGAACCTGGGGTGGGTGGGGTGAGGGGCAGGGTGGGAGGGTAACTATCTTCCTTTAACTACCTGATGCAGAGGGCAGTGTCAGCTGAAATGTGGAAATATTAAGTATATTAATAAGTAATATTAAATATGAAGCGTGAAATATTATCTTGTGTAATAGTAGTTTAAGTGTACATTTAAAAAATAAAAAAATATTTTGACTGTGAAACATCAGTCTGCTTTTCTGTGTTTGGCTCACAGCGTATACTGTGCCCACTTGTCCAGTGCCACCACTCATATTATCTTGTTTAATAGTAGTGTAAGTGTACATTTAAAAATAAAAAAACTATTTTGACTGTGAAACATCAGTCTGCTTTTTTGTGTCAGGCTTACAGCGTATACTGTGCCCACTTGTCCAGTGCCACCACTCATATTATCTTGTTTAACAGTAGTGTAACTGTACATTTTAAAAATAAAAAAACTATTTTGACTATGAAACATCAGTCTGCTTTTTTGTGTCAGGCTCACAGCGTATAATGTGCCCACTTGTCCAGTGCCACCACTCATATTATCTTGTGTAATAGTAGTGTAAGTGTACATTTTAAAAATAAAAAAACTATTTTCACAGTGAAACATCAGTCTGCTTTTTTGTGTCAGGCTCACAGAGTATACTGTGCCCACTTGTCCAGTGCCACCACTCATATTATCTTGTTTAATAGTAGTGTGTCATTTTAAAAATAAAAAAAACTATTTTGACTGTGAAACATCAGTCTGATTTTTTGTGTCAGGCTCACAGCGTATACTCTGCCCACTTGTCCAGTGCCACCACACATATTATCTTGTTTAATAGTAGTGTAAGTGTACATTTTAAAAATAAAATAACTATTTTGACTTTGAAACATCAGTCTGCTTTTTTATGTCAGACTCACAGCATATACTGTGCCCACTTGCCCAGTGCCACCACTCATATTATCTTGTTTAACAGTAGTGCACTGTCAGTGTACATTTAAAAAAAAAAAAAAATTTGACTATGAAACATCAGTCTGGTTTTTTGTGTCAGGCTCACAGCGTTTGCTGTGCCCACTCACAGTAGCTTGCACACATAGTAGCACCAATCGAAAAAAAAATAACAGGCAGAGGCAGGCAAACCCACAGGGGCCGTCGTGGTCATGGTGCTGTGATTCCCTTTGGCCATAGAATAATGCCCAGTGTTAGGCCACGTACCATGAATACGAAAAGTTCTGATGAAATAGTTGACTTTATAACACAGGACACCCAATGTTCTACAGCTTCAGCTTGTAACCTTGACGCACCATCCTCCTCCTCTAGCTTAGCTTTGGGCACCTCTCAACTTACCACTCGCCTGCCTGCCGCCACCACTGACACTAGCACCACAGCCACCTCACTTGATCTGTCAGAGGAGTTATGTACACCTCAGTGTGAAGAAATGAGTGATGCGCAACAATCATTGACAGAGGATGTAGATAACTGTGATATGTCTCAGTCAGGCAGCACTACAGACATGGACGACGCACGGTGTGATGATGATGATGTTGTACCCGCAGTTGCTTCCAATGTTGAGTTGTCAGATACAAGTGAAGGGGTTGATGATGATGATGCGTCCGTGGATGTCATGTGGGCGCCCGGTAGAAGAGAAGAAGAATAGGGGGAATGTTCAGATGGGGAGACAGAGAGGAGCAGGAGGAGGAGATGAGTTGGAAGCAGGCGGAGGTCGTCGCAAGGAGCTAGTGGCACAGTCAGACAGCATGCATCGGCACCCGGAGTCAGCCAGACATCATGCCAATCAATGCATGCTGTTGCCACCACCAGAATGCCGTCATCGCAGAGCTCAGCAGTGTGGCATTTTTTATATGTGTCTACCTCTGACAACAGCAATGCCATTTGCAACCTGTGCCAAAAGAAACTGAGTCATGGGAAGTTCAACACCCACCTAGGTACAACTGCTTTGTGAAGGCACATGATCTCACATCACAAACGCCTATGGGATGAATCCATGAGGACAAGCAGCACACAAACTCAAAGCCGCCATCCTCCTCCTGGTCCAGCATCTTCAACCACGTCAACCACTGCTGTGCTCCTTGCCCCCTTTCAACCATCTGCCACTCCTTCTCTTTTCTGGAGCAGTTTCTGCTCATCTGCCCACAGTCAGGTGTCTGTCAAGGACATGTTTGAGCATAAGAAGCAAATGTCACCAAGTCACCCCCTTGCCTGGCGTCTGACAGTTGGCTTGTCTGAACTCTTAGCCCGCCAGCTTTTACCATACAAGCTGGTGGAGTCTGAGGCGTTCAAAAAATTTGTAGCTATTGGGACACTGCAGTGGAAGGTACCCGGCCAAAATTTCTTTGCACAAAAGGCAATCCCCAACCTGTACTCGATTGTGCGAAAGGAAGTAATGGCATGTCTGGCACACAGTGTTGGGGCAAGGGTCCATCTGACCACTGATAGCTGGTCTGCAAAGCATGGTCAGGGCAGGTATATCACCTGCACTGCGCATTGGGTAAACCTGCTGATGGCTGCCAAGCATGGAATGCCTGGCTCTGCAGAGGAGTAGGTGACACCGCCACGACTTGCAGGCAGGCCTGCTGCCACCTCCTCTACTCCTCCTACTCAATCCTCTTCCATAACCTCCTCGGCTGAGTCCTCTTCTGCTTCTGTGTCTTGCTCCACATCAATGGCAACCCCCTCAGCTCCCCAGGTACTATTCCACATCCCGGATATGGCAGTTTCACGCCATCTTGGGGTTGACTTGCCTGAAAGCAGAGAGTCACACCGCAGCAGCACTCCCGACTGCCCTGAACGTACAGGTGGATCAGTGGCTGACTCCGCACCAACTGAAGATCAGCAAAGTGGTTTCTGACAATGGAAGTAATTTGGTGGCGGCATTGAAATTGGGCAAGTTGACACATGTGCAGTGCATGGCACATGTGTGTAATCTGATTGTACAATGCTTTGTACATAAGTACCCAGGCTTACAGGATGTCCTGAAGCAGGCCAGGAAGGTGTGTGGCCATTTCAGGCATTCCTACACGGCCATGGCGCACTTGTCAGATATCCATTGGCTAAAACAACCTGCCAGTGAGGCGCTTGATTTGCGACAACCTGACACATTGGAATTCAACACTCCTAATGTTCAACCGCCTGCTCCAACAAGAAAAAGCCGTTAACGAGTATTTGTATGACCGGGGTGCTAGGACAGCCTCTGGGGAGCTGGGAATTTTTTTGCCACGTTACTGGATGCTCATTCGCAATGCCTGTAGGCTCATGCATCCTTTTGAGGAGGTGACAAACCTAGTCAGTCGCACCATAGGCACCATCAGCAACATCATACCATTTGTTTTCTTCCTGGAGCGTGCCCTGCGAAGAGTGCTGGATCAGGCCATAGATGAGCGTGAAGAGGAAGAGGAAGAGTTGTGGTCACCATCATCATCAGAAACAGCCTTATCAACATCGCTTGCTGGACCAGCGGCAATGCAGGAAGAGGATTGTGAGGAAGAGGAGTCAGAGGAGGAATGTGGCTTTGAGGAGGAGGAGGAGGTGGAAGACCAAGCACAACAGGCATCTCAGGGTGCTCGTTGTCACCTATCTGGTACCCATGGTTTTGTACATGGCTGGGGGGAAGAACATACCTTCAGTGAGATCAGTGAGGACGAGGAACAGGACATGAGTAGCTCGGCATCCAACCTTGTGCAAATGGGGTCTTTCATGCTGTCGTGCCTGTTGAGGTTCACTTGTATAAAAAAAGCTGAAGGAGAATGAACTGTACTGGGTGTCCACGCTACTAGACCCCCGGTATAAGCATAAAAGTGCTTGAAATGTTACTGAATTCCCACAAGTTGGAAAGGATGGAGCAGTTCAAAAATAAATTAAAAAGTATGCTTTACACAGCGTATAAGGGTGATGTCACAGCACAACGGGAATCTAACAGGGGAAGAGATGAAAGTAATACTCCTCCTCCCATGACCATGCCGGCAAAGACAGGACGCTTTACAGACGTGTTGTTGATGGAGGACATGCAGACCTTTTTAACTCCTATGCATTGCCAGAGCCTTTCGGGATCCAGCCTCAGAGAAAGACTCAACTGACAGGTAGCAGACTACCTCGCCTTAACTGCAGATCTTGACACTCTGAGGAGCGATGAACCCCTTGACTACTGGGTGTGCAGGCTTGACCTGTGGCCTGAGCTATCCCAATTTGCCATAGAACTTCTGGCCTGCCCCGCTTCAAGTGTCCTGTCGGAAAGGAGCTTCAGTGCAGCAGGAGCTATTGTCACTGAGACGCGAAGTCGCCTAGGTCGAAAAAGTCTCGATTACCTCACCTTTATTAAGATGAATTAGGGGTGGATCCTGAAGGGACTGACATTGGGCGATACATTCAAGTAAAAAAGGTCTGATGAGATGAGCTGCCTTGGGCTAAAAATGGTCCACACGCTGCTGTATTTTATTACCGAATGCAGGATGACTTGCGTGACTTATCCGCCACCAACTAGGGTTCAAGCTGCCATGTTTTAGGACACTTTCTGCCAGGGAAACAAACATCAATTTTTCTGGCTGCTGCTACAGCAGCTTCTGCAACAATACCTAATTTTTAAGGCATATGTACATGCCAAATTTTTCTGGCCTCTGGTACTGCACTGTGGCTTTAAAAATCAAACAAAAAAAGGCACATAACAGGGATTAAACTGATAGGAATAGTACTACTTAACACACCACTCCTATCTGGTGGCACATTAGATTGCATGCGCAGTGCCCCAAATTTGAAGTAGGAGGACCAACCAAGCATCTTTTTCCATCTCCCGGTTCCTAAAATCATCTCCCGGTTCCTAAAATCGATGCCATACCTGTACTTGATTGTGCAAAAGGAAGTAATGGCATATGGGGTCTTTCATGCTGTCGTGCCTGTTGAGGGACCCTCGTATAAAAACGCTGAAGGAGAATGACCTGTACTGGGTGTCCAAGCATCTTTTTCCATCTCCCGGTTCCTAAAATCATCTCCGGGTTCCTAAAATCGATGTGATACCTGTACTCGATTGTGCAAAAGGAAGTAATGGCATATGGGGTCTTTCATGCTGTCGTGCCTGTTGAGGCACCCTCGTATAAAAAGTCTGAAGGAGAACGACCTGTACTGGGTGTCCAAGCATATTTTTCCAACTCCCGGTTCCTAAAATCATCTCCGGGTTCCTAAAATCGATGCCATACCTGTACTCGATTGTGCAAAAGGAAATAATGGCATATGGGGTCTTTCATGCTGTTGTGCCTGTTGAGGGACCCTCGTATAAAAAGGCTGAAGGAGAACGACCTGTACTGGGTGTCCAAGCATCTTTTTCCATCTCCCGGTTCCTAAAATCATCTCCAGGTTCCTAAAATCGATGCCATACCTGTAATCGATTGTTACAAAAGGAAGTAATGCCACATGGGGTCTTTCATGCTGTCATGCCTGTTGAGGGACACTCGTATAAAATGGCTGAAGGAGAACGACCTGTACTGGGTGTCCAAGCATCTTTTTCCATCTCCCGGTTCCTAAAATTATCTCCGGGTTCCTAAAATCGATGCCATACCTGTACTCGATTGTGCAAAAGGAAGTAATGGCATATGGGGTCTTTCATGCTGTCGTGCCTGTTGAGGGACCCTCATATAAAATGGCTGAAGGAGAACGAGCTGTACTGGGTGTCCAAGCATCTTTTTCCATCTCCCGGTTCCTAAAATCATCTCTTGGTTCCTAAAATCGATGCCATACCTGTACTCGATTGTGCAAAAGGAAGTAATGGCATATGGGGTCTTTCATGCTGTCGTGCCTGTTGAGGGACCCTCGTATAAAAAGGCTGAAGGAGAACGACCTGTACTGGGTGTCCAAGCATCTTTTTCCATCTCCCGGTTCCTAAAATTATCTCCGGGTTCCTAAAATCGATGCCATACCTGTACTCGATTGTGCAAAAGGAAGTAATGGCATATGGGGTCTTTCATGCTGTCGTGCCTGTTGAGGGACCCTCATATAAAATGGCTGAAGGAGAAAGACCTGTACTGGGTGTCTAAGCATCTTTTTCCATCTCCCTGTTCCTAAAATCATCTCCGGGTTCCTAAAATCAATGCCATACCTGTACTCGATTGTGCAAAAGGAATTAATGGCATATGGGGTCTTTCATGCTGTCTTGCCTGTTGAGGGACCCTCGTATAAAAAGGCTGAAGGAGAACAACCTGTACTGGGTGTCCAAGCATCTTTTTCCATCTCCCGGTTCCTAAAATCATCTCCGGGTTCCTAAAAAGACGAAACAGGGATTAAACTGATGAATAGTACTAGTTAACACACCACTTCTATCTGGTGGCACATTAGATTGCATGCGCAGTGCCCCAAATTGGAAGTAGGAGGACCGACCAAGCATCTCATCTCTGTGTGATTCCTGTTCTTGTAGGACAGTTAATGGGTCAGTCATGTTGCACAACTCCTCAATGTGACAAATCTTCCTGGTTAGCTTGTCGTTCTCTTTTTCCCAGGTGCTGGATCAGATCAGAGATTGTGAGTAAAACCTGCTCCTGCTGCCGGGTGATCTCACTCAGCACTCGCTTCCCTAGGTCTTCCAGCTGTTTCCTGATGTCCCTAATCAGGGCAGTCAGTCTCTCTGTTACACCAGCTGCTTACTCTTGCACCCCTCTCCTGTGCTTCTGCAGACTCTGGACTTTTTTCTCAGTCTCCTCTCTCTTTGTGGTCAGTTTCTTTTTCATCTTCTCAGAAGCCTCATTCAGCAGCTCGACCTTGTGTCCCCTGTGCTCTCCGGCCAGGGAGCAGGACACACAGATACAGGCAGCATCCTCAGTGCAGTAATATAATAGGAGCATCTTGTGGGTGGAGAATTTTCTGTTACCCCAGGAAATGATTGCATGCACAGTGACATCAGTGAGGACAAGGAACGGGACATGGCTAGCTTGGTATCCAACCTTGTGCAAATGGGGAGTTTGCGGTTGTGCAAATGGACTGTTTGCGGTTGTTTGCGGTGCGTTAAACGGGGAGTTTGGTCTGTAACTGTGAAGCGGGCGTAACCCTTACACTACCTGAACGATACAACATCATACCTGATGTTTTAAAGTACGTTATTCCAAACAATTTAGGAATTTTAGGTGATTTATGCCCTTTATGGATTAAAAACAGACTCTGCATCAACTATGTAATTTTCCATGGGAGTTTTGCCATGGATCCCCCTCCGGCATGCCACAGTCCAGGTGTTAGTCCCCTTGAAACAACTTTTCCATCACTTTTGTGGCCAGAAAGAGTCCCTGTGGGTTTTAAAATTCGCCTGCCTATTGAAGTCAATGGCGGTTCGCCCGGTTCGCCCGTTCGCAAACATTTGCGGAAGTTCGCGTTCGTTGTTCGCAAACGCAAAATTTTAGGTTCATGACATCATTACCTACAATATACATTTTTTTTCTTCTCTCTTTATTTGACTAGAATTTGACTAGTAATGCTGATTGTATTAAGGATAACTGGAAATGTTAAAGAATATGAAAATTTTAATAAAGATAAATCCAGAAGTATACTTCTTTAACGCAGTAATATGTCTTAGAATATTTGAAAACACCAAAAAACAGTACAATCTAAAGCTAAATTTTATAAATTTGGCAACATGATAGGCAAATTATTTGTCAATCGATTTAAAATTGACAAATATATATTTTTCCTGTGAAAAATATACATTTTCACAGGAAATCAAAATGGAATTTACTGAATGTTTTCAGAAGTTATATACAGCAGATAATATCAATTGTACAAACAAAATTAATTTCTGGTCAAAAATGGTTTTACCAAAAACAGCTTAAGATCTATTTATTACTGATAACAGATGAAGGAATAGTGGCAGAAATAAAAATGGGAAGCTATCAATAGAATTCCTTGACCAGATCGCCTTCCAGCAGAACTTTTTAATGTTATAGGTAGGAGATTATATCCTTCCAGCTTTTTATATCTTTATCTAATAGTTACTATTTAGACAGCAAGGATGTCAAGTAATTTCACTAGCTCTTTACTTACTTTAATTAATAAACCAAGTACAAATCTCAAATCTCTAGATTTAAATGGACCCATATGACTTCTTCATGTTGACTATAAATTATTAGCTGGAATAATTGCTGGAGAGTTACAGAAATATTTAAGAAAATTAAATTCTTCCTGATCAGAGGGGATTCAAGCATGGTAGGAATGCAACTGTCAACTTAGGAAAAGTACGTATAAAGCCTAAATTTGAATATCACGAGCGTGTTAACATATTCCACCATAGAAGTCAAAGGAGCAAAAAAAAAGTGCCTAACACCCTACTCACACGCAAACCCAAACGTATTTTCTCAAGTGCATTAACAGATATTCAAATATGAATATTTCACATTCCAATGTACTTAACAGAGCAGAATATGCTCTATTTATTCCTAAATACATATTTCTATATATATATATACATATATAGATGATTATGATTATGAATATATATACCAATATATATAGGAATATCTATATATAAATATATAAAACATATTCACATTTGTAAAGAACAGTGGAATGTGAAATATTTACAGTACAAACGCAGTTAAACACTATTAAATATGATTATTGCATATATGTGCTTTTACATGTTTTCATCTACTTGCCAGCAAAGGGCTCCAATGCACATACATATATATAAGGCAAAAGAGAGCACTCACCATTGTAACTTATATGTAAGTTGAGTGGGATGCACCCTGGAGGCATTATGGCATAGTGAGTGCTGGACTTTTTTTTTTATATATATATAGATTTGTATGTATGTATCTCTATGTTAAATCCTTTTGCCTGCCTTTTTTTCCCCAACACCTGAGACCTAATATCTTTGAGCCGTCATAACTTTTTTGTGCAATAATTTTGTCTAATAATTTTATTAGATAGTGTTATGAGTGTAACTGTAATTTTGAATGTATTTTTTTAATCCAAAGTTAAATATCAAATTATCTTTCATTAATCAGTAATCCTGATTTTATGAATGGTGAATGTGCAGAAGCTTTTAGATCATAGACAAAAGTAAGA
The DNA here is from genome assembly GCF_027579735.1 of Bombina bombina. NCBI lineage: Eukaryota > Metazoa > Chordata > Amphibia > Anura > Bombinatoridae > Bombina > Bombina bombina. The sequence continues at coordinate 936,554,816 of NC_069501.1, read as the reverse complement.
TTGGCTAATATTACTCATTTTATAGATAACGAAAATAGGTATATTAAGACAGTTGATAAACTGAAAACAATTTTTAATTTATTAAATAAGGATTTCTCTGCCTATTTACAGCAAATACATTTTTATAAATAAGTTAATTAAAGGTGTGGGTTTTGATTGGGGATGGAGTATGATGCAGCATTTAATATATTATTTAAAAAATGACCTACTTTCTAACCCTTTTTGATATAAAATGTTGTTTTCAGTAGATTGTTTAACAAATGTAAAAAAAAAAAAAGATGGTGTATGTCTAGATTGGATCTTGAACTCAATACTAATAAGATACAGCAGTATATAAAAATAGTGGAAAATTGCCCTCAATCAAAGAGTCACACCACTAGAAATCCATGACATCATCAAATCAATCCCACTGACTAAAGCCCCTGGACTGGATGGTCTACCAGGGGAATTTTATAAGATTATGAATAAGGAGATATGTTAATTCCTGACAAACCTCTATAACGGTATACTAGAAGGTACAGTTAATATATCTACTCATTTTGCAGAGGCTAACATTAGTATAATACACAAGTCAGGCATAGATCCCTTATTACCTCACTTTTATAGACCAATATCCTTGTTAAATCAAGATTACAAAATTTTTACAAAAATTCTGGTGAACAGACTTTCCCTCATACTTCCAAACATAATACATGCAGATCAGACAGGTTTTGTTAAGCGTAGGTCATCAGTTCTAAATATATAAAGGGTTCAAACAGTATTCTAAACACAAAAACATATGGGGTGAGACTACCCTGCTCCTTATAGACACAGAAAAAGCCTTCTACAGGGTTCTGTGGGACAATTTATTCACAACACTACATCACATAGGTATTAAGGGTCCATTCACTCAAGCGTTAACAGCACTTTACAACTCACCATTAGCGTCACTATTAATCAATGGTTTCCAAACTCCAAACTTCCCATTACAGAGGGGAACGACACAGGGTTGCCCTCTCTCCCCCCTACTATTTGACATAGCAATCGAACCTCTAGCTTGGAAAATTAGAAAACACGCAGTAGGTTTAAACATTGGAGACTCGGACCTGCATCTCTCATTATTTGCTATTTGCAAATTGTTGTATCTGTTTCAGATGCCTCCAGCCATTCTTAGACATTCAGACTTTAGATTCCTAAAACAACTAATACTTAAATTTATATGGGCAAACATAAAGCACAGGGTAAGTAACACAAAACTGACAGCACCTAGAGATTCTGGGGGCTTAGCACTGCCTAACATTGCATTATACAATTTGGCAGCACAATGTGAAATAGTAGCATACTGGCCAACACATAGCCAACAATTTACAAATCTTAAGCTAGAAAAGGAACTAATTAAGCCACAGTCGTTAGAGTTCTTGCCCCAGTTGACTTTAGCTCAGACTAATACATGGTTGAACGGAATTGCTGTTTTGGAACAGCCGATGAGGGCTTGGAAGTTTGTGTGCAAACGTTTGTTAACTAACTATAAACTAGTAAAGTACTTACCTTGGCAAGGGAATCCAGAATTCCCTGCAGGTATATCTACTGAAGCCTTTCACATTTGTAAAAGGCGAGGCATCCATACTGTAGGACAAACACTCACAGAGGATGGTAAACACATGCTAACATTCAGAGACCTATGCAATAAATTTGACCTTCCACCAACACACCAATTTGCTTACCTGCAAGCGAGGCATTATCTTAACATTATTCTAGTTATGTATGATGCCCTAAAGGAGAGTAAAGCCGTTAAAATCTTGGATTGGGTTAAAAGAGGCATAACATCAATTTCACCAATTTACTCTCTGCTTATGACTCCAATTAGTGATAAAAATCTACTAGACATATCACACAGATGGACTGGTCTCTTAAGGGAGGAGACCTCGGTTGAAACACTTAAAAAAAGCATTCAAACAGTTAGGAGTACCATTCTCTCTTCGGAGGTCAGAGAATAACATTTTAAACTGCTCCATAATGTATACGTATCCCCCAAACAATTTTACCACTGAACAGGGAAGGATGAGAGTGACTGCCCACGCTGTAAGGATAGCAAGGCAGACACATTGCATATGATATGGAAGGTTTAGGCGAATGGTTAGTCACTGGCTATCTACCAAAGTTATAAACACTATTATTAAATTAACCCTCAATAATATATTATTTCTATGCAATTTGGGAATACACAAAGAGGCAAGAATTTGCATTCAAAACATTATATTATTTGCAAGGCACCTTATTTTTTCAGAATTGGCAGAAAAGAAATCCTCCTACTGTAAGAGTCTTAAAACATAGTGTATTAGCTCAAATCTTTATGGAACAGTTTGATGGAATGGGAGATACGCAAAGCATGATTAAATCATTCATAGAAAAATGGGGACCCTATACAGGGAGTGCAGAATTATTAGGCAAGTTGTATTTTTGAGGATTAATTTTATTATTGAACAACAACCATGTTCAAAATGAACCCAAAAAAACTCATTAATATAAAAGCTGAATAGTTTTGGAAGTAGTTTTTAGTTTGTTTTTAGTTATAGCTATTTTAGGGGGATATCTGTGTGTGCAGGTGACTATTACTGTGCATAATTATTAGGCAACTTAACAAAAAACAAATATATACCCATTTCAACTATTTATTTTTACCAGTGAAACCAATATAACATCTCAACATTCACAAATATACATTTCTGACATTCAAAAACAAAACAAAAACAAATCAGTGACCAATATAGCCACCTTTCTTTGCAAGGACACTCAAAAGCCTGCCATCCATGGATTCTGTCAGTGTTTTGATCTGTTCACCATCAACATTGCGTGCAGCAGCAACCACAGCCTCCCAGACACTGTTCAGAGAGGTGTACTGTTTTCCCTCCTTGTAAATCTCACATTTGATGATGGACCACAGGTTCTCAATGGGGTTCAGATCAGGTGAACAAGGAGGCCATGTCATTAGATTTTAATCTTTATACCCTTTCTTGCCAGCCACGCTGTGGAGTACTTGGACGCGTGTGATGGAGCATTGTCCTGCATGAAAATCATGTTTTTCTTGAAGGATGCAGACTTCTTCCTGTACCACTGCTTGAAGAAGGTGTCATCCAGAAACTGGCAGTAGGACTGGGAGTTGAGCTTGACTCCATCCTCAACCCAAAAAGGCCCCACAAGCTCATCTTTGATGATACCAGCCCAAACCAGTACTCCACCTCCACCTTGCTGGCGTCTGAGTCGGACTGGAGCTCTCTGCCCTTTACCAATCCAGCCACGGGCCCATCCATCTGGCCCATCAAGACTCACTCTCATTTAATCAGTCCATAAAACCTTAGAAAAATCAGTCTTGAGATATTTCTTGGCCCAGTCTTGACGTTTCAGCTTGTGTGTTTTGTTCAGTGGTGGTCGTCTTTCAGCCTTTCTTACCTTGGCCATGTCTCTGAGTATTGCACACCTTGTGCTTTTGGGCACTCCAGTGATGTTGCAGCTCTGAAATATGGCCAAACTGGTGGCAAGTGGCATCTTGGCAGCTGCACGCTTGACTTTTCTCAGTTCATGGGCAGTTATTTTGCGCCTTGGTTTTTCCACACGCTTCTTGCGACCCTGTTGACTATTTTGAATGAAACGCTTGATTGTTTGATGATCACGCTTCAGAAGCTTTGCAATTTTAAGAGTGCTGCATCCCTCTGCAAGATATCTCACTAGTTTTGACTTTTCTGAGCCTGTCAAGTCCTTCTTTTGACCCATTTTGCCAAAGGAAAGGAAGTTGCCTAATAATTATGCACACCTGATATAGGGTGTTGATGTCATTAGACCACACCCCTTCTCATTACAGAGATGCACATCACCTAATAAGCTTAATTGGTAGTAGACTTTCGAGCCTATACAGCTTGGAGTAAGACAACATGCATAAAGAGGATGATGTGGTCAAAATACTCATTTGCCTAATAATTCTGCACTCCCTGTATCTCTAGCCTACCCATTAAAACACAACACATTCTCATAACTCCATTTAAAAATACAGAATACATACTCAACGCACAACTAAGAGGAGAATAGAGATTTGGGAACTAGGTTCGCTGGGACACGCCCTGGGGAGAGAGAAAATGCAGCTGACAGAGGGGGCACTCCTGCCAGAGGGTAGGTCATGTCCTAGATGTTTTGATATGGTGAACTGTAGTTAAACACAATCATGAATAAGAGAGAACATGAAAGTTTATATGTTGAGTATGTAGTATAGATAACTGTAGTCATATAAAGAAAAAGGTTTGTCACAAAATTTCATGTAACGGACTAATTAAAAATTTGATAAGACACAAGAGCTAAGGCTTCAGAGAAGAATACACAACAAAATCATAAGGAGAACTCTGCTGAACTAGCAACCAATTATTGGAATTGCACTATATTTGTCTGGATCTCTTGTCTATTTTGTGCTGAATACAATAAAGAAACATTTATAAAAAAATTAAAAAAGAGTGGAAAAGGCCTCTCTGTTAAGTGCTGCAAGGGAATCTCATCTATATATTCTCTATAGAGCTTATATAACGCAAATAAATATTCAATTATGGAAGGGCCCTTTGTTTAATAAATGTCCTAAATGCAGTTTTCAAAGTGTTAACTTGTTTTAACACATTTAAAACTTGTCCTGAGATCCAAAAATGTTGGATTTATTTTATTCATGGATGGGAAAATAGATAAAGAGAATGCAAGGTTTAATAATAGTTATTCTATGCTAGGAAGTTAATATTAAGAAAATCAAAAATTAGGAAGTCTCCCACAATAGCAGAGTTTTTCAGAGAAAACAAGAAAATGGTTTGGAGCAATATAATGTTCAATTTAAGATATACAATTACACCCAAAAGTTCTTTTAAAATTTAGTGATTTTATTGTTTTTATGCCAGATATCATTAAAAAACTATTTTTCCTATTTAGAAACTCAGAATTCTGTTTAGAAATGTCTTGATAGGAGAGGAATCAGATACGTAACTAGAAACCACAGGGCCCAGGCGCAAGAATCTAAGAAGGGCCCCCCTCTACCCCTCCCCCCAAATAAAAGGTGACTTTGATAGATATATATATATTTTTTTTAATTTAAAACAGAAAAAAAAATGTGAATCAGATTACATGTCTGAAAAAGGAGGTACCCTGTGCCCACAGTTTGAGATGGTCAGACCCCCTATTACTGTATATAGTGACATTGTTTAACCCAACAGTACTGTATATAGTGATTTAGTGACACAGTCTAATCTGTTGTTGAGATGGCTGGCCTGACCCTACCCGTCCCAGTACTTTATAAAGTGAACACAGTAGTCTGTGACATGGTTCAGCCCCCCCCCCGTCCTGTATATAGTGGTACTGTATAGTGACACTGTTTACCCCCGCCCCCCCCATGCTGTAGTTACAAGTTCTGTAATTTGCTGGTTCCACAAACATACACACACACACATACATGTATAAATACACACACAGTCACATACATACATACATACATACACACATACACACAAACACACATAAACACCAATGGGTAAAACAGAAACACTAACCTCTGTAGTCAGAGACAGAGTGAAGCATTACGTCACACTCACATGATATCACTGCAGGCAGTGACAGGTCAATGTTTTTTATTGGGAAAAAAAAAGATTTTTTTTTAAGCTGGGCCCCCACCCTCGAGGGACCGGTTGCAGTTGATACCTCTGCACCCCCTGTAGTTCCTCCCCTGAGAGGAATTGAGGAACCAAGGTCTTATTAATTATTTTTTCTCTCTCTCCCTTATAAAGAACAAGGGGAGGATTTTTTCTTCTTTTTATTACTTCTTTTACTTAATTGAATTAACATATGAAGAAGTAGAAAAACTATTCACCTAGATTATGAGTTTTGCGTTCATGTTTTAACAGCAACGCAGCCATTATGAGTCTTGTCAGTATAGCTGTACTGCAAGCATTTTAGCCTATTACGCAACCTCAGTCCCGCACTTGAAAAATTAACGGCTAGATTTAGAGTTTGGCGTTAGCCATCAAAACCAGCGTTAGAGGCTCCTAATGCTGGTTTTTGGCTACCGCTGGTATTTAGAGTTTTGTAGGTAAGGGTCTAACGATCACTTTGCAGCCGCGACTTTTCCATACCGCAGATCCATTACGCCAATTGTGTATCCTATATTTTCAATGGGATCTTTCTAATGCCGGTATTTAGAGTCGTGGCTGAAGTGAGCGTTAGAAATCTAACGACAAAACTCCAGCCGCAGAAAAAAGTCAGGATTTAAGAGCTTTCTGGGCTAACGCCGGTTCATAAAGCTCTTAACTACTGTGCTCTAAAGTACACTAACACCCATAAACTACCTATGTACCCCTAAACCGAGGTCCCCCCACATCGCCGCCATTCTATTATAATTTTTTAACCCCTAATCTGCAGACCGCACACCTACGTTATCCCTATGAACCACTAATCTGCTGCCCCTAACACCGCCGACCCTTATATTATATTTATTAACCCCTAATCTGCCGCCCCCAACGTCGCCTCCACCTACCTACAATTATTAACCCCTAATCTGCTGACCGGACCTCACCGCTACTATAATAAATGTATTAACCCCTAATCCTCCTCACTCCCGCCTCAATAACCCTATAATAAATAGTATTAACCCCTAATCTGCCCTCCCTAACATCGCCGACACCTAACTTCAAGTATTAACCCCTAATCTGCCGACCGGACCTCACCGCTACTCTAATACATTTATTAACCCCTAAAGCTAAGTCTAACCTTAACAATAACACCCCCCTAAATTAAATATAATTTAAATCTAACAAAATAAATTAACTCTTATTAAATAAATTAATCCTATTTAAAGCTAAATACTTACCTGTAAAATAAATACTAATATAGCTTCAATATCAATTATAATTATATTGTAGCTATTTTAGGATTAATATTTATTTTACAGGCAACTTTGTATTTATTTTAACCAGGTACAATAGCTATTAAATAGTTATTTACTATTTAATAGCTACCTAGTTAAAATAATTACAAAATTACCTGTAAAATAAATCCTAACCTAAGTTACAATTAAACCTAACACTACACTATCAATCAATTAATTAAATAAAATACCTACAATTATCTACAATTAAACCTAACACTACACTATCAATAAATTAATTAAATACAATACCTACAATTAAATACAATGAAATAAACTAACTAAAGTACAAAAAATAAAAAAGAACTAAGTTACAAAAAATAAAAAAATATTTACAAACATTAGAAAAATATTACAATTTTAAACTAATTACGCCTACTCTAAGCCCCCTAATAAAATAACAAAGCCTCCCACAATAAAAAAATGCCCTATCCTATTCTAAATTAAAAAAGTTCAAAGCTCTTTTACCTTACCAGCCCTCAAAAGGGCCTTTTGCGGGGCATGCCCCAAAGAAAACTGCTCTTTTGCCTGTAAAAGAAAAATACAACCCCCCCAACATTAAAACCCACCACCCACATACCCCTAATCTAACCCAAACCCCCCATAAAAAACCTAACACTACCCCCCTGAAGATCATCCTACCTTGAGTCGTCTTCACTCAGCCGAGCCACCGATGGAACTGAAGAGAGAGATCCGGAGCGGCAGAAGTGATCCTCCAAGCGGCGCTGAAGAAGTCTTCCATCCGGGCGATGTCATCTTCCAAGCGGGGTCTTCAATCTTCTTTCTTCCGGATCCATGTTCATCCCGCCGACGCGGAACATCCATCTGTTCCGATCAGCCAATAGAATGCGAGCTCAATCTGATTGGCTGATTGGATCAGCCAATCGGATTCAACTTGAATCTGATTAGCTGATTCCATCAGCCAATCAGAATTTTCCTACCTTAATTCCGATTGGCTGATAGAATCCTATCAGCCAATCGGAATTCGAGGGACGCCATCTTGGATGACGTCCCTTAAAGGAACCGTCATTCGTCGGGAAGTCGTCGGTGAAGATGGATGTTCCGTGTCGGCGGGATGAACATGGATCCGGAAGAAAGAAGATTGAAGACCCCGCTTGGAAGATGACATCGCCCGGATGGAAGACTTCTTCAGCGCTGCTTGGAGGATCACTTCTACCGTTCCAGATCTCCTCTTCAGTTTCATCGGTGGCTCGGCTGAGTGAAGACGACTCAAGGTAGGATGATCTTCAGGGGGGTAGTATTAGGTTTTTTTTAAGGGGGGTTTGGGTTAGATTAGGGGTATGTGGGTTTTAATGTTGGGGGGGTTGAATTTTTCTTTTACAGGCAAAAGAGCAGTTTTCTTTGGGGCATGCCCCGCAAAAGGCCCTTTTGAGGGCTGGTAAGGTAAAAGAGCTTTGAACTTTTTTAATTTAGAATAGGGTAGGGCATTTTTTTTATTTTGGCGGGATTTGTTATTTTATTAGGGGGGTTAGAGTAGGTGTATTAGTTTAAAATTGTTGTAATATTTTTCTAATGTTCGTAAAAAAAAAAAATATTTTTTTTAACTTTTTTTTATTTTTTGTATTTTAGTTAGTTTATTTAATTGTATTTATTTGTAGGTATTGTATTTAATTAATTTATTGATAGTGTAGTGTTAGGTTTAATTGTAGATAATTGTAGGTATTTTATTTAATTAATTGATTGATAGTGTAGTGTTAGGTTTAATTGTAACTTAGGTTAGGATTTATTTTACAGGTAATTTTGTAATTATTTTAACTAGGTAGCTATTAAATAGTAAATAACTATTTAATAGCTATTGTACCTGGTTAAAATAAATACAAAGTTGCCTGTAAAATAAACATTAATCCTAAAATAGCTACAATATAATTATAATTGATATTGTAGCTATATTAGGATTTATTTTACAGGTAAGTATTTAGCTTTAAATAGGATTAATTTATTTAATAAGAGTTAATTTATTTTGTTAGATTTAAATTATATTTAATTTAGGGGGCTGTTAGTGTTAAGGTTAGACTTAGCTTTAGGGGTTAATAAATGTATTAGAGTAGCGGTGAGGTCCGGTCGGCAGATTAGGGGTTAATACTTGAAGTTAGGTGTCGGCGATGTTAGGGAGGGCAGATTAGGGGTTAATACTATTTATTATAGGGTTATTGAGGCGGGAGTGAGGCGGATTAGGGGTTAATACATTTATTATAGTAGCGGTGAGGTCCGGTCGGCAGATTAGGGGTTAATAATTGTAGGTAGGTGGAGGCGACATTGAAGGCAGCAGATTAGGGGTTAATAAATATAATATAGGGGTCGGCGGTGTTAGGGGCAGCAGATTAGGGGTTCATAAGGATAACGTAGGTTGCAGCGGTGTACGGAGCGGCAGATTAGGGGTTAAAAAAAATATGCAGGTGTCAGCGATAGCGGGGCGGCAGATTAGGGGTTAATAAGTGTAAGGCTAGGGGTGTTTAGACTCGGGGTACATGTTAGGGTGTTAGGTGCAGACATAGGAAGTGTTTCCCCATAGGAAACAATGGGGCTGCGTTAGGAGCTGAACGCTGCTTTTTTGCAGGTGTTTGTTTTTTTTTTTCAGATCAAAATGCCCCATTGTTTTCTATGGGGGAATCGTGCACGAGCACGTTTTTGAAGCTGGCCGCGTCCATAAGCACCGCTAGTATTGAGAGTTGCAGTGGTGGTAAATATGCTATACGCTCCCTTTTTGGAGCCTAACGCAGCCCTTCTGTGAACTCTAAATACCAGCGGTATTTAAAAGGTGCGGGAGAAAAAAAGCCAGCGTTAGATACGCGGGTCGTTACCGACAAAACTCTAAATCTAGCCGTAAGTTTTTACATGGGATTTCCATAGCACTGCCACTGAGTTTTACAGTGAGGCTAAAAAGCTTGCATTACACCCTATACTGACATGATCCATTAAGCAATCTGAGACCAGTAGATATGAGTTATACGCAAAACAAAACTGTTACACAAAACTCATAACTAAAGTGTTACAAAGTACACTAACACCCATAAACTACCTATTAAACCCTAAACCGAAGCCCTCCCGCATAGCAAACACTATTTTAAAGTTATTAACCCCAAATCTGCCGCTCCCGACATCACTGCCACTAATAAAATTTATTAACCCCTATTCCGCCGCTCTCCCACATCGTTGCCACTATACTAAAGTTATTAACCCCCTATTCCCCCACACCCAACATCGCGCACACTATAATAAAGATATTAACCCTTATTCAGCCGCTCCCCGACATCGCGTCACTAAATAAATGTATTAACCCCTAAACCTCTGGCCTCCCACATCACTACCACTAAATAAACCTATTAACCCCTAAACCCCAAGCCTCCCACATCGCCAAAAACTAAATTAAACTATTAACCCCTAAACCTAACAAACCAATAACTTTAAATTAAAATTACAAGATCCCTATCTTAAAATAAATAAAAACTTACCTGGGAAATTAAAAAAAAACTAAATTTAAACTATAAATTAAACTAACATTACTATTATACTAAAATTAAAATAACTACAAATTAAATAAATTAAATTACACATTGAAAAAACCTAACCTTACTAAAAAAAAATCTACAATTACAAAAATAAAAAATACTAAATTGCAAAAATTAAAAAAATACTAATATACAAAAAACTAACAAACACTAAATTACGAAAATAAAAACCATTGCACCTAATCTAATAACCCTATAAAAATAAAAAGCCCCCCAAAATAAAAAACCCCTAGCCTACAATAAACTACCAATAGCCCTTAAAAGGGCCTTTTGTAGGGCATTGACCTAAAGAAATCAGCTATTTTACCTGTAAAAAATACAACCCCCCAAACAGTAAAACCCTTAAACCAGGGGTGTCCAAACTTTGCTCTCCAGAGGTTTTGGAACTACATTTCCCATGATGCTCAGCTAGATAAAATGCTGGCTGAGCATCATCGGAAAATGCTGGCTGAGCATCATCGGAAATGTAGTTCCAAAACCTCTGGAGAGCAAAGTTTGGACACCACTGCCTTAAACCAACCAACCCCCCTAAATAAAAAACCTAACTCTAAAAAAAAACCTAAGCTACCCATTGCCCTGAAAAGGGGATTTGTATGGCCATTGCCCTTAAAAGGGAATTCAGCTCTTTTTCATTGCCCTTAATTTCAAAGCCTATAGAATTTCAGTAGCTCTCATCCTATTGGCTGATTTAAACAGCTAATATGATTTCAGTAGAATTTCAGTAGCTCTCATCCTATTGGCTGATTTGAATTTCCAAAATCAAATCAACCAATAGGAATGCAAGGGATGTCGTTTTGAAAGGCTCCCTTGCATTGAAGATTCAGTATATGGTGGCAACCATATGAAGAGGATGCTCCACACTGGATGTGTTCAGGATGGAGCCGCTCCGCCCTGCCGGGATGAAGATAGAAGATGCCGTCTGGATGAAGATAGAAGACGCAGCCTGGATGGATGAAGACCTCGCCGCCTGGATGAAGACTTCTCGCTGCCTGGATGAGGATGGATGTCCGGACTTCAAAAACTGTAAGTGGATCGTCGGGAGTTAGTGTTAGAATTTTTTAAACTTTTTTGGGTTTTGGGCTTTCTTAAAATAGCTAAATGCCCTTTTAAGGGCAATGAAAAAGAGCTGAATGCCCTTTTAAAGGCAATGCCCATACAAATGCCCTTTTCAGGGCAATGGGTAGCTTAGGTTTTTGTATTGTATTTTTTACAGGGAAAATAGCTGATTTCTTTAGGGCAATGCCCTACAAAAGGCACTTTTAAACGCAATTGGTAGTTTATTGTAGGCTAGGTTTTTTTTTATTTTGGGGGGCTTTTTATCTTTATAGGGATATTAGATTAGGCGTAATTGTTTTATTATGAATAATTTTGTTTGTTATTTTTCGTAATTTAGTGTTTGTTATTTTTTGTACTTTAGTATTTTTTATTTCTTGTAATTTAGTATTTTTTATTTTTTGTAATTGTAGATTTAATGTTTTTTAGTAGCGTTACATTTTTTTAATGTTAGTATAATAGTAATAATATAATGTTAGTTTAATATATAGTTTAAACTTTTTTTTTTTATTTCACAGGTAAGTTTTTATTTAGTTTAAGATCCGGATCTTGTATTTTTAATTTAAAGTTAGGGGGTTGTTAGGTTTAGTGGTTAAAAGTTTAATTTAGTGTTCTGCGATGTGGGGGGCTGGTGGTTTAGGGGTTAATAGGTTTATTTAGTGGCAGCAATGTCGGGAGCGGCGGAATAGGGGTTAATATCTTTATTATAGTGTGGGAGATGTTGGGGTGCAGGGGAATAGGGGTTAATAACTTTAGTATAGTGGTTGCGATATCAGGAGCGGCAGATTAGGGGTTAATAGATTTATTTTGGTGGCAGCGATGTCGGGGGCGGCAGATTAGGGGTTAATAAATTTATGTATGTGTCGGCGATGTTGGGGGCATCAGATTAGGGGTGTTTAGACTTGGGGTTTATGTTAGGGTGTTAGGTTTAAATGTAACTTTTTTTTCCTCATAGACATCAATGGGGTTGTGTTACACAGCTTTTCATTCCGCGATCGCAGGTGTCTATGGGGAAAGCATGCAAGAGGACGTCAAAGCAGAGCTTGGATTTTTTGCGGTATGGAGCTTAACGCAACCATATCGCACGCACAAGGCGGCTTTTCAAAAACTCGTAATGGCAGCGCTATGGAGGGTGAAATAATGCAAAACTCGTAATCTAGGTGATTGTGAATTATGTTAACATTTTTGTTATGTTTCTGGATATATTTTTTTTTTTTTTACGTATTGTATTTAATGTGTGATTTATTTATTTTTTAATTCTTGCAATGTACTTGCAAATTGAAGAAAAAAAAAAAAAAAGGCAAAAGAAGTACTTTAATTCCCCCCTTAATCTCCTATTTTTAACTTGTCATTGCCTTATAGGTGCTATAGTGGCTGGAGCCTGGAGTGTGAAAAATGTATTAATACCGTTGACCGTAAAAATACCACAATTTGCTTTATTGTATTGTAAGAAATAATGGTTCAAATGCAAAATTAATCTGATACAATTTTCCCTAAGTATTTACAAAGTCACAACTATACAAATTATTTGAGAATTATATTTTCTTTAGCACCTTTTAGTCCATCTGTCTCTTTATTCTACAATAACTCATTTACAGCAAACATCTATATAACAACCTCCTTGTGCGCAGTATCCCTCTCCCGTTTCAACATCATAGCTAAAACAACATTGAAGGGCCATTATAGTGCCAAAAGTGAGATGCTCTAATTTGTTATTTTTGTTCTATAATGGCCCTGTAAATAGATTTTTTATTAAACCTTTAGAGGGGTCATTTGATATAAATTAATGCCTGGTATAAAATCCTTAACAGACAGTAGAACTCACAACAATGAGATTTGTACAAATACAGGAGTTGGCCAGTTAATCTAATAAGCCTTCACATCAACATGCAAGAAGCACAAAGGGTCAGATTACAAGTGGAACGCTAAATATCGCTTTTTAAGTAAGCGATATTAGCGCTCCACTTTGTAATACTAGCACCTGCTAAGGTGCACTGGTATTACAAGCTAACAGCAATGTGAACGCAAGCTCAGTGAAGGTGGTAAGCCGCACGGCGATGTGCAGCAAATATTTACATATAGAAACATAGATATTGATGCCTGATAAGAGCATCTGTCTGATATTTCCTAAAAGTATAAAACTTATCTAGTTCTTAGGATAGCCTTATGCGCATCCCAGGCATTCTTAAAGACCCCCACAGTGTTTGTCATTTCCACCTCTTGTAGAAGTTTATTCCATGAAGGAATCACCCTTTCTGTAAAGAGGTGCTTCCACAAATTACTCCTGAATATACTTCCCTTCAGCTTGAAATCATGACCAATTGTTCTTGAATTTTCCTTTGTATGTAATACTCACTGGCTCATAAATATATATGTATTTAAGCATATACATATATATTTACTGGGAACACACAGTTCCCATAGACCGCAATGTGAAGGCACAATTTCACCCCACACCCGCCAACTTTAAACCCTTAAAACTGCCTAGTGCAGTTATTTTTTATAAAAAAAATAAAAAGTTGCACCAAACACAATATAAATACAATAAAATAAACATTTACACTCATATATGCAATAAAATAAACATTTGCACGCATATCTGATAACAAATATTCATACAAATATTTAAAAATGTTATGAGGGTTAAAAGGTGTATGGTATAAGACAAGGGACTCCATGTACTAAGCAGTCAGCAAGCTACCCGCAACAAATCTTGCGTCAAAACTCGCAAACTTATATGTTCAAAGCCGTCAATTATGTTAAAACTCGCATCTTTAAAATTGCGAGCGTACTTATCCGCCAAACCTCGCTACCTCTCCATTTTTCACTGTAATTAGACACATTTGACCACCAACTCACCAAAAACGAATGTACTAAAAAATCTATTTGTCCGTTCGCGTCACTCTAGACGCCAGTCTAGACATATATAAAAGGCAGTAATATCAGCATTGTACTTACATTGTTCATTTCAGCAGCTATGGAGAGAATTCTGTATTTGTTTATTCTCCGTGTGATGCAAATCTGGGCTAGAAGACAGAATACTGGAAATGTCGCTAATCGTATGGTTCGAAGAAGGAGAGTTCGTGTCCCCCGTGTATTCCTTCCACGGGTTGGTTTGCACGGCCTTTCTGACCGAGAGATCATACAAAGATTCCGGCTTGATCGTGAATCCATATTACACCTGTATCGAGAGATTGAAGAACATTTGGAGCCAATGACGGCCCGTTCACAAACTATTCCGGGACTTCTGAAATTATTAGCTGCATTGCATTTTTTTGCTCCTTTCAGGCAGTTTCTAGCGTCATTATTGGAATGAGTCAATCTGCTTTTTCACGCCACTTATCCAAAGTCATAGGGGCTATGATGGTTATTTTTCATCGATATGTTTGTTTGCCATCTACCCCTAAAGAATGGCAATATATTAAGTCAAATTTCTATAGGATGGCTGAGATGCCCAATGTCCTAGGTGCCATAGACTGTACCCATGTTGCTGTAAGACCACTTCAAGCTCGTGAGGAGATCTATAGGAATAGAAAGCATTTCCATTCCTTGAATGTCCAGATGGTCTGTGACCCCAACATGAGGATTATCAGTGTCCGTTCTAACTTTCCTGGCTCCTGTCATGATTCTTACATCTTAAGGCAGACTGGGTTATATAAGTTTAAGGACCGAAATATGCCTGAAGGATGGCTTCTAGGTAAGCATAACTGGCGTCTAATTTGTCTCTCATTTCAATGTACAAAAATTGCGACCAATTTGTCGACTGTAATCTGTATACTTTAAATTTGTATTGTATAGTTCTCTATCTTTATAATTATTCTTATATTAATATTTATATTTATTATATCTTCTATTAGGAGATGGAGGGTACTCATGTACAGAATGGCTGTTGACTCCCTATAACAACCCACAGACCAGAAGTCAAGTACGTTTCAATGAAGCTCACTGATCTACCAGGGGGGTTATTGAGAGGGCTTTCGGTCTTTTGAAAATGCGGTTTCGATGTCTTGATCGTTCTGGTGGTGCTATGCAGTATGCACCAGAGAAAGTTGCAAAAATTATATTGGTTTGCTGCATACTGCACAATATAGCAATTAAAAGAGGCTGTCCATTAGAAGATGAAGCATCGCTGATCCTTTGCCAGATCTGCTTCCTCCTAGAAAAATTTGTCTGTTTGACACGACATCCAAACAAATAATCATAAGAGTCAATAATCATGTCAATCAAAACAACGTTTTGCTGATGAGAAAAGTGAGGATTCTTGGATTTTGAAGCGGTTTCAGATCCAGATGAAGCCATATCGAATTTGTAAATAAAGATCACAAAAAATAACGCTCTGTAATCACTCTCCCAAAATTTTGGAACAATAATAAAGTTTTTAAAAGTTTTTAAAAAGTTTTAAAGTACTTTTATAGGAACAAAATTCTATCCCGCGACTACTATGACGTTCGTGACACCTTGCATGTCACGTGTTAACAATTGGCCAGACAATTCAACTGAAAGTTAAGTACATCAGCTTAGTCACGGCGAGCCAGGCGTCAAATTTATCAATATTCCGCCACTGCTCACAGCGGGCTAGACGTGTCTATTTATTGTGGGATTATTAGTACATAGCAACAGCGGACACCATTTCGCCCGCGGCGAGTAATGGCGAGTTTAGCTGCGTCTACAATGACGGATGAATTGACGGCTTAGTACATGGAGCCCAAGGTATTTGGATTAAAATGGTTATATTGTAAATATATATACATATACATTTTTAAATATGTATTGATGTTTATATAAGTATGCATACAGGGAGTGCAGAATTATTAGGCAAATGAGTATTTTGACCACATCATCCTCTTTATGCATGTTGTCTTACTCCAAGCTGTATAGGCTCGAAAGCCTACTACCAATTACGCATATTAGGTGATGTGCATCTCTGTAATGAGAAGGGGTGTGGTCTAATGACATCAACACCCTATATAAGGTGTGCATAATTATTAGGCAACTTCCTTTCCTTTGGCAAAATGGGTCAAAAGAAGGACTTGACAGGCTCAGAAAAGTCAAAAATAGTGAGATATCTTGCAGAGGGATGCAGCACTATTAAAATTGCAAAGCTTCTGAAGCGTGATCATCGAACAATCAAGCGTTTCATTCAAAATAGTCAACAGGGTCGCAAGAAGCGTGTGGAAAAACCAAGGCGCAAAATAACTTCCTATGAACTGAGAAAAGTCAAGCGTGCAGCTGCCAAGATGCCACTTGCCACCAGTTTGGCCATATTTCAGAGCTGCAACATCACTGGAGTGCCCAAAATCACAAGGTGTGCAATACTCAGAGACATGGCCAAGGTAAGAAAGGCTGAAAGACGACCACCACTGAACAAGACACACAAGCTGAAACGTCAAGACTGGGCCAAGAAATATCTCAAGACTGATTTTTCTAAGGTTTTATAGACTGATGAAATGAGAGTGAGTCTTGATGGGCCAGATGGATTGGCCCGTGGCTGGATTGGTAAAGGGCAGAGAGCTCCAGTCCGACTCAGACGCCAGCAAGGTGGAGGTGGAGTACTGGTTTGGGCTGGTATCATCAAAGATGAGCTTGTGGGGCCTTTTCGGGTTGAGGATGGAGTCAAGCTCAACTCCCAGTCCTACTGCCAGTTTCTGGAAGACACCTTCTTCAAGCAGTGGTACAGGAAGAAGTCTGCATCCTTCAAGAAAAACATGATTTTCATGCAGGACAATGCTCCATCACACGCGTCCAAGCACTCCACAGCGTGGCTGGCAAGAAAGGGTATAAAAGAAGAAAATCTAATGACATGGCCTCCTTGTTCACCTGATCTGAACCCCATTGAGAACCTGTGGTCCATCATCAAATGTGAGATTTACAAGGAGGGAAAACAGTACACCTCTCTGAACAGTGTCTGGGAGGCTGTGGTTGCTGCTGCACGCAATGTTGATGGTGAACAGATCAAAACACTGACAGAATCCATGGATGGCAGGCTTTTGAGTGTCCTTGCAAAGAAAGGTGGCTATATTGGTCACTGATTTGTTTTTGTTTTGTTTTTGAATGTCAGAAATGTATATTTCTGAATGTTGAGATGTTATATTGGTTTCACTGGTAAAAATAAATAATTGAAATGGGTATATATTTGTTTTTTGTTAAGTTGCCTAATAATTATGCACAGTAATAGTCACCTGCACACACAGATATCCCCCTAAAATAGCTATAACTAAAAACAAACTAAAAACTACTTCCAAAACTATTCAGCTTTGATATTAATGAGTTTTTTGGGTTTATTGAGAACATGGTTGTTGTTCAATAATAAAATTAATCCTCAAAAATACAACTTGCCTAATAATTCTGCACTCCCTGTATAAACACATATAAACACATATATACACATGTATACATATCTATATACACTTTGGAGCCCTTTTCACTTAAAATACCTAAAAACATGGAAAAAAATGTTTTAGTACATATTAAAAATGTATAAAGTGTTTTAGTGTGTATGTACTATGTACTGTAAATATTTTACATTCCATGTAGGAAAAAATGTTCTGTGTATTTTTAAATATATATATATATATATATATATATATATATATATATATATATATATATATATATATATATATATATATATATATATATATATATATATATATATATATATATATATATATACTGTTTATAATATATATATATATATATATATATATATATAAAAGTAATTTTATATATATATATATATATATATATATATATATATATATATATATATATATATATATATATATATATATATATATATATATATATATATATATATATATATATATATAAATAAATAGAACATGTTATCCTATGAGAAGAACATTGGAATGTGACATATTCATAACTACCTTCAGGTTAGCGCAGTTAGTTTAATGCGGGTTGAAGCACAAACGATAATTGTATCTATGGGGAGAAGAAGTTAGTGCGGTTGCTATATCCAAAGTTTTACTTTACTTAAAGTTTACTTCTGTCAATGTGTGTGAGTGAAAGCGCTAAATTGTGCTCCGCTTCTAATCTGCCGCTATCTATCATCTATCTATCTATCTATCTATCTATCTATCTATCTATCTATCTTCTATCTATATATCTTCCATCATCTATCTATTTATTATCTATCTATCATATATCTGTCTATCTATCTATAAATCTATCAATCTATCTATCTATCTATCTATCTATCTTTCTTTCTTTCTATCTATCTATCTATCTATTAACCCTAACAGTGTCAAATTAATACCAAATTTAATTTAATTACTCTTACTACAATAAAACAATAATTCATATTCATAGACAGTTATGGAAAAAAGCATAGTAATAGAATAATAATACATACATTTTCTAATATATGTACATTTGAAATATTTTAAAGTGTTGTAAGATTGCAATAATTTTGATGAGTTGAGGTTCGGTGTAGGTTACTGTATAGCTATTAGCTCAACCGTACACACAAATACCTTACAGGCCTTTACAGCAGTGCAGTGACCTTTGTTGTAATGGTAAAGGGAAAGAATATAAATGCAACAATCTGGATAGATGGCTTCACACTTCAAAGATCTTATGCGGTGATCCTGAAATTCATCTCTATGTGGGTTAGAAATAAATGCTTAGTTGTGTAGGTTTAATACAGCACAGTTTTATAAATGTAACATTGTTGATATGTTTGTCTATTCATTATACTTTTTACATGCATAGTGCACTCAAGATTAATTTGCTTCTGTAGTGTATTTTGAAAACATTAAAATGACATTCAACTTGAATGTAATTGCCCATAAAGGGCCAGATTACAAGTGGCACTCTAATTTTTTTTTTTTTTTTTTTTTTTTTTAATTTTTTATTGAGGAATTATACGATACAGTAAACATGCTTCTATATAAATGTACAATACATTGGCAATTTGATAGTATTAAATCATGCTTATGGATCTTGAATAGTTGACCTCCTTTTTGTCCCTTCAAGTAACAATGCGGACCACTCATGGGTCCTCCATGCTGTATTGTAAGCATAAGTGTAGGGATTATGTATAGTGGAAACAAAAAACAAACAATTTGAACAAAACAAACAAACAACAAAACAAAGATTATCAATAAAAGATATCTGCTGTACAGTCAATGCTTGAGTTAATGCCTATAGGCTGGGTAAATTCGTGGGCAGAATATATGACTTAGTGCGGTAGTGGGGGGGAGGATATTATTCTACGAACTAAAGTAATCACTTTAACTACAAGCTGTAGCCAAGTGATAAATTATTTAGCTGCGCTATCCAAAGATAGCTTGATGTGTGTAGTATACTAATATCTAAATGATCCTTGGTGAGCACAACTAGATATTATATATAACAAAGAAATAACAGAGATAAAAATAATAATACAGATAAAGTCAATGCAAGCATATAGTAGTTAGAACATTCAGATACACATAATAAGCAGATTTTCTAAAACATGTCAAGGCAAAACATACAAAGCTTTAAAACATACAAACGAGACCAATGGGATTGTATTAGTAAAATGATATGGCTCCAATGGAATATGATATATTATGGCATATGAGGCAAGCCGTATTAGTGAAGCAGAAGACAAACGTGTTTAGCAAACACAAGCGATGTTAGCAAGGTTAGCGATTTTCTATATTCCAAGGTTGCAGAGTTGGCAAAACTGCAGAATGGAGGCGAGAAGAAAGGACAAGAAAGATCCTTTTACAAACATAAAACAAGTTCAATTTGGCAAGGTGTTTACTAATACTTACACCGGAAGCCAAATGATGATCCCCTGTGTTTGTTGTCAGTCCGGGCGGCAACTTTCAAGCGATCCTATGCTTTCCTGGAAAGACCAAGTTTCACAGCTCAGGAGGATGTTTGCGGCAATCAGTTCAATGGAGCTACGGAAGCCCAAGTGGTCCAGTAAAAGAGTAACGCGTTTTGGCTGTACGCAGCCTTTCTCAAACTCAACCTTTGAATGAGTTTGTAAAAGGATCTTTCTTGTCCTTTCTTCTCGCCTCCATTCTGCAGTTTTGCCAACTCTGCAACCTTGGAAAATAGAAAATCGCTAACCTTGCTAACATCGCTTGTGTTTGCTAAACACGTTTGTCTTCTGCTTCACTAATACGGCTTGCCTCATATGCCATAATACATCATATTCCATTGGAGCCATATAATTTTACTAATACAATCCCATTGGTCTCGTTTGTATGTTTTAAAACTTTGTATGTTTTGCCTTGACATGTTTTAGAAAATCTGCTTATTATGTGTATCTGAATGTTCTAACTACTATATGCTTGCATTGATTTTATCTGTATTATTATTTTTATCTCTGTTATTTCTTTGTTATTGCATTGCATTAAATACATTTTATATATAATATCTAGTTGTGCTCACCAAGGATCATTTAGATATTAGTATACTACACACATCAAGCTATCTTTGGATAGTCCAGCTAAATAATGTATCACTTGGCTACAGCTTGTAGTTAAAGTGATTACTTTAGTTCATATCATTTTGTATTAAGGAGTTTGGGGATTCCTTATATTTATCTTTAGCAGCTTTGTGTAAATACTCACAGCGCAGAGGCCCTTTTTTCTAAACTACTTTTGGGAGGATATTATTCTACGCCTTATGTAGGTATGCTAGGGAGATAATTTTTCTTAGAACAATATAATAAGGTCCATTCTATGCTCCTTAAAGAACAGCCAGGTATCTGAACTGCTAAGCAGGTGACTGGGGTTATGGGTAAGTATAGCATTAGGGAAAAAACACATTAGAGCATTAATAGCCATGCCCCCCCCCCTCTGAAGTGTATAAGCAATTAAATAAGCGTACTATAAATGACGGCCATAGCCCAATAGTGATCATAGCCATAGGGAGCCAACGTCTTGCAACATTTCTAAGATGCAGGTGATAATATTGTGAGGCGAATCCCCTTTCTGTAATGTTAAGGCAGGATATGGAAACAAAGGCTTGGCAATAGCAACATTTACACTATGGGCAAGCTGTTATCAAAAAGGTGACAGATAGTGAAGCAGCACTGGGGCAGGTTAGGTTACCTCCACATGAAATTAAATTATGCATGACAGTGAACAAGAAACGTCAACTCATGTAACCAATAACTATATAGCGATTGCATACCCAGGTTAATATTTACTTAACACAATAATAAAGGATAGTCCTCTCAAAATGCCTTGCTTATCTGCCCCTCTCCGGCTTTCATAGCAGGCTCTCCTCTTTGGATGCAAAAGTGGACCCCACTCGACGCTGCTGTGGGGTTTTTAGAGCGTTCGGCATTTCCAGAGCTAGCCTGGGGGTCTCTCCAGCCAGTGTCAGTAACTTCAGGATAGGAAAGGCAGGATCGTGTTAACTTGCTCTTGATATGGAGCCCGCTTATCACACAGAGTACAAGTTCATCAGCTGTCTGTGGGCCTTCCTGTGAGCCCGCGTCTTCCCTGAGCGCTGTGACCGTAGAGCTCCCTGCATCCCTAATGAGCTGCAGCAAGAAGTTGAAGAGTTTTACTTCGGAAGCGATCCGGGGGGCCAGATGATGTTGAGCTGATATCTCCTGTCTTGCACCGTTGGTGTACTGTGGCTCAAAGTTGTCAAGTAGCCGGTCTAATGATGTGGCTGAATGACTGTGTGGACCAGCTTGGATATAGGTAAGCGTCTCCCATTCTTTGTTTCTAGCTGATGTGAGCTGTTGGCGGCATTATGTTTTCTTACGAGTAAGTTGTGTCGCCCGTTGCAATCAAGCCAAGCTTTTTCACAGTCACAGTCTGTGTATGGGGCACAACCCCTTCCAGCAGGGCTACCAACATATGGTCCGTTAAACAGTGCTCCTCTGTGGCAATCCCATGGTCTGCAGCATGTGTTTTCTCTGGGTCACCGGAAGATTTCAGACCGGAGGATTCGCTTCCCTGGGATATGCTAGTATTGCAAATATTGTCTGCAGTGCCAGTGTTGGGGTATTGCGTTGCCCCTGATGGTCTCCCCTCGCATTTTGCAGCTGTTTCACTCACCTCCATGCGATCAATCAGGTAGTCATACGGAGCCTTCTCCATAAGCCTATTCATAAGGAACATTAGTTTTTCGGGGAAGTCCACAGGGTATATTGGGCAGCCCCCTTCTGTTATATTCGCCATAGTTTAGGATTTCTTCGCTTTAAGTAGTCTTGACTTCAGGAGATAATAAGTGGTGTAGCAATTAGCTGTCCAGTTAGTATTATACCTTGAAGAGGTTTAGTAAGTTGGGCTAAGCCAACAGCACTAATAAGCCGGCTCTTCCCGGGGGGAGGTGTTAGCCTAGAGGTAGTAGGCCGCCGCCTTAGACCTTTATGTTCCGATCTGAGTCTCCAGCTTCATAAAACAGCAAAATGAAGAGATATGGGGCCACAGTATCTATCACTGCGAACATTTTTGTGTATGATGTTATAATTCTTGCTGTAGAAGGCTAATAATCTGCGGATTATTAGAGATTCTCCTGGAGCCTTCAGAAAATACGTCCTGTCAAGAACGTTGCACGGACACGCCCCCCAGCACTCTAATTTTTTAACTCTCGTGCTAGTTGTGCTAAAAGTAACAATTTTATGCCGCGTGTTAGTGCACGTATTTTAAGTTAAAAGTTAGCGTGCAAGGGAAATTCTGATGCATGCTTAATTCAGGACTTCAGATACCTCAACCGTGTTAATTTCTCTCCATAGACTTCAATGGGGTGTGCTGTTTAAAAAAGAAAAAGAAAACACTTGGCATGCTAATAAGACACCTAGGGTGACCATATTGCCGCTTTAAAAAGGGACACATATGAAAAATACATATGTCAGGGCTTTTAAAGAAATGCTTTGAATAATGTTCCATTATAAGAACCCTGACATATGTAATTTTCATACGAGTCCTTTTTAAAGCGCCAATGTGGTCATCCTAACAACACCGCATTAGACCAACTGCGCTAAACCTTATGGTAGTTATGAATGTTTTACATTCCAATGTTCTTCACTTAGAAGAAAATGTTCTTTTTAATTGTAAACATTTATATATATATATATATATATATATATATATATATATATATATATATATATGATGATTTTTTTGTAATATATATATCAATACCTATATTTCTATATGAATATATACAGGTATAGCTATATATAATATATACAGGTATAGCTATATATAGAAATATATATAGAAATAAATATTTAAAAATACAAAGAACATTTTCTTCTAAGTGAAGAACATTTGAATATAAAATATTTCTATCCAAAATACAGTAAAATGCATTTTAACATATTAAAATGTATTACAATTTTATGTTTCAAGGTATTTAAGTGGAAAGGGCTCACAAGAATATATATGTGTGCATATATGTATATATATATATATATATATATATATATATATATATATATATATGTCATCCTCATCACAACAGCACTCAAGATACCCATGTTACTAGCTCAATCATTGCATCAGATGCTGGTCTCAGTAGGCCCGAGAATCCCAGTCACGTCCATTCCGGGTGAACAATAAAATGCAAGAGATTGGTGTAACAAAACAGAAGTCCAATCTGTATCTTTGTTGTGATGCAGCGCATGGCTAATTATCATATCAGAGTCCCATATCACATAACGTGTTGGTTTAGCGTCAATCCATATCTCATCGCAAGTGATTCAATGTTTTTATGTATTAGAGGTCAGGTAACGGCATCAAGGTGTCTCAGATAAGACTTCATCTTCCTCTAAAGCGCAAATCAGGAAGTGGCAAGACACGCCTCCATAGAGGTTATTGAAGGGAGCTGGTTGGTGTACTGTTCACAGCAGTTATTCAGTGTCGATCAATGTAGGTATCTCGTATTCCATGGACATATATACAGCCTACTATATCTCAGCAGGAAAATCTCAATCCCTTTCTGTGACTTTACTATAGACATAATAGAGATCACTTGTCCATTATTAAATTGGAGCTGACCACGGGTGATTCTCCAGGAAGGGCATGAAGGATGATGTTTGGTGAGGTAGTATTGCACACCATACCATCCCATAAAGGTTAGTTATGTGAAAGTATGTTTGATCCTTACTGTCAACAAGGTGTATTATGCACACCATTAATCCCTCAATGGACACGGAGTCAGTAGTTGTCACAATCTAGTGGACTGAATATGATTGGATATCATCTATGTCTAATAGTATGGTGTGTAATACTACCTCACTAAACGCCATCCTTCGTGCCCCTCCTGGAGAAGAACGATTACTGTGTATAATTTAGAACTGAATGATTTTAGCAGATTTTGACATTCATGTGTTTAAATTTATGATACCCTTAATCACTCGTGGTCAGCTGGAAAAGAACTAATAAACTAAAAAGTAATGCTCAGTGCCAGGAAGCAGCTTCTAAAGTGATTAAGAGGTTTGCAATATCATGTATAAAAAGAGAAAGCTTCATTCTGCCCCTATATAAATTACAGGTAAGACCTTACCTTTAGTAAGTAGGTTTAGGGACCATTTATTAATAGGATATTGCAGAACTAGAAAGGGTCGAGAAAGGCTGCAAAGTCAGTAAGAGGATTGGAAATTTTTAGCTAAGAGATGAGATTAGCATAAACGGGGGCTTGAGAGATGTTATGAAGTACTTTTATTGGGCTCCATTTACCAAAGGTTGGGCAGACATGATTCGCTACCACATTTAACATTGCATGAGCAGTTGTTTGTGAAATGCCACCCTGTACTCACTGGCAGACAGCCAGCTGCGAGCAGGGGCTGTCATTTATCCTGATCGAGTTGTATTGGGATGATTTCACTCCACCACATTTTAGGTGGCAGAGAGAATAAGCAGCAGCAATCTTAAAATGAGCCTGAAACGCTGGGGCCCCAAAGCTGCTTTGGCCGCTTGACAAATGGGGCCCTATGTCTGTTGTTGAGAGTTATATAGATAGAATAGATCAAAACGTGAAGCTACAGAAAGTGTATGTACTGAGACAGCAACCTCTTTTGTCTGCGCACGTAGGACAGGGACTCTGCAATAATCCCTAGAATCCACAACAATTAACAAATGTCCACAGCGCTGTGGACATTTGTTAAAACTTGAAGCTAGAGAGAGTGAAATTTAATCTTCAGCCCTTCCCAAGGAGATAGTAAATGTCACTACAATAGTTTTTTTTTTTTTTTATTTAAATACTGGCAGCTATTTCAAAGTAAAAACAGACCCTAGAATGGCAAATTATTGTTTTAAATGGTTAGTTTTTTATTATGTATTATTGATAAATCACTTGGCAGGGTTTTATTAATATTAAAACGGTCTATGAATGTTAAATTCAATTGACTTGTTGTCTTCTTTCATCCTTAGCTACTATATTACTATATTAGTGTGTTATGTAGAGTCACCTGTTACTTCAGTATAAGAAATACAGCAAAGCCCCCTATTATGGGCTAGATTGCAAGTGGAGGGCTAATTAACACTTGAGCGTTAACTAGCTGCATGCGCGCTAACTAGTCGAGCACAAAAAGACGCAGTTAGAATATCACATGCTCATTCACGTATACCCCATAGAAATTAATAGAGCAAAAAAGTGGGGGAAAAACTAACACTCTACTCACGCTAAAACCCAATCGCATATTCTCATATTCGCTAACCTGACATGAAAATATGAATATTTCACATTCCAATGTTCTTCACATAGCAGAATGTGTTCTATGTATTCTTAAATATATATATATATATATATATATATATATATATATATATATATATATATATATATATATGATGGTTTTTTGGTACAATACATATCTAAACCATTTTACAGTATATATATATATATATATATATATATATATATATATATATATATATATATATATATATATATATATATATATATATATATATATATATATATATATATATATATAGGTATAGCTATACAGTATATACAGATATATATACATATATATATATATATACAAAAACACAAAAAACCCAGCACTCACTAGCAGATTCACAGCAATGTTTAAAAGCAAAACTGGGGGAAGTCAGTTACATTTGGCGCCAAAGGATTAAGCCCAGGACCACGACAAGGTCTCCCCCTTCCTGGGACCCTAACCAGCACCCACACAATGCATACTTCCAAACAAACCAACTGGGAACCTCCCAGGGTGACACAGGCTTTTGTAACCTCCCCTATGTAAATACAAAACACAGGAATGGACCGCACTCACAGACTGGACTGGGTACACATCCTAAGCCACTGTTAACTCCACAGCCCTGAACACTGACAGACAGCTGCAAAGTTCCCAGCAACCCAGGCAGTTAACCCCCGAGCAACCTGGGTGTCAGGTCCGCAGGGGAGCATTACAATCATTAACACAAAACACAAAAAACCCAGCACTCACTAGCAGATTCACAGCAATGTTTAAAAGCAAAACTGGGGGAAGTCAGTTACATTTGGCGCCAAAGGATTAAGCCCAGGACCACGACAAGGTCTCCCCCTTCCTGGGACCCTAACCAGCACCCACACAATGCATACTTCCAAACAAACCAACTGGGAACCTCCCAGGGTGACACAGGCTTTTGTAACCTCCCCTATGTAAATACAAAACACAGGAATGGACCGCACTCACAGACTGGACTGGGTACACATCCTAAGCCACTGTTAACTCCACAGCCCTGAACACTGACAGACAGCTGCAAAGTTCCCAGCAACCCAGGCAGTTAACCCCCGAGCAACCTGGGTGTCAGGTCCGCAGGGGAGCATTACAATCATTAACACAAAACACAAAAAACCCAGCACTCACTAGCAGATTCACAGCAATGTTTAAAAGCAAAACTGGGGGAAGTCAGTTACATTTGGCGCCAAAGGATTAAGCCCAGGACCACGACAAGGTCTTCCCCTTCCTGGGACCCTAACCAGCACCCACACAATGCATACTTCCAAACAAACCAACTGGGAACCTCCCAGGGTGACACAGGCTTTTGTAACCTCCCCTATGTAAATACAAAACACAGGAATGGACCGCACTCACAGACTGGACTGGGTACACATCCTAAGCCACTGTTAACTCCACAGCCCTGAACACTGACAGACAGCTGCAAAGTTCCCAGCAACCCAGGCAGTTAACCCCCGAGCAACCTGGGTGTCAGGTCCGCAGGGGAGCATTACAATCATTAACACAAAACACAAAAAACCCAGCACTCACTAGCAGATTCACAGCAATGTTTAAAAGCAAAACTGGGGGAAGTCAGTATACATGAGGTATACATATAGTGAAGGACAAAAAAATATTTTGTCAGTAAAAAATGTAATATAATATATCATGTGAAATTCCTAAAAATTGTGTACGTAAGTGAAAAAAACAATATTAAATGTGAACATGTAAAAAAACAAGTAAAAAAACTCAAAATTGTATAAGTCTGTGATAGTGTCCAAATCTGTATAGTGTTCAAAAAAATAATAATAAGGGTCCAAAAATAAGGACAAAAGATTGGTGATACTTGAGTACTTGGCGAGCTCCACTTGTATCCACGGTGTGATGGGTCAGGTGTCTAGAATGAAATGAATAAAAACAAGGGGCGCCAACAAAGTGTGAATCGTTCAAAAACAAGTGAACAAGAACAATGTGCAAAATACTACTCACAAGAGAGGTGGCACCTTAAGTGAATAAGGTGCTATCAGGCAGGCTGACATTTAAACCAGCAGTCAGTACGCTGGGGGTCTCACCCTGAGACCCATAGAAGCCGGATCGGGGAATGAGCGGTCACAGTGATAATCCTTCCGAAGCTGACAACCAGGTGTGTGCTCAGCAGTGTTATCCCCAAAAAGTTGGCTCTCAGTGGAAAGTCTGTATCAGGAAAAAGGGCTGTGTCAGCACACAGTAACTTGGTGAAATCCTGAACGGAAAGAGGTAAATGGTACCAAAGAACAACCGGGTCTTGGTTTAAAAGGCAAATTGTCTTTATTTGATATTGCAATGCGTTTCTCGGTCAACACAGGACCGTTTCATCAGGCATAATGAGGTATAACATTGTATCCTATTTAATCCCAAAAGTGACCCGGAAATGGTAATAGTGGAGGTCATCTCTATGTAACAATTAGAATTAAAATCTGACATCCAACGTGATAAAACACATTTGTTAAAAACCATTGAAGGAGTTTACAATCGATGAGACATATAACTAAAACATATAAAAGAAACATAAAAATTACAAAATTGCGGACCTAAAGTATTGTGTTGTAAAACAGCCAGAAGGCAACAATAATTAATTACTTTGAAACAGACTTAAAAAATTGTTGGCCCATAAGATTGAATCCATCAAAGATATCAATATATAATTATTCCTAGTGTTTGGTGTGGAAGCGAAAATGCCATTGGGAGGCATATAGAAAAAAAGGGAGTTGTATATAACTTCTATTTTGTAGGGAAATATCTGAAATAAAATAACCTATTTCTAAATCTCAGGGACGACAACTGGCTGGGCTCGAACTCATGACCATGAGTGTGTGAGGCAAACATCAAGCTAAAAAGGCTGTCTGGTGTGACAGATATGTGGTCAGTCTAACTGTAATAGATAAATAAAATGTTAAGAGGATAATTGCGGTCACAGAGTTCTGACTATATATATTCAGTAAAATTTGAGATGTCAGTTTGACATCTCAAATATTCACTGAATATATATAGTGATGTCGCAAACCTAAAATTTTGCGTTCACGAAGAGCGAACACGAACTTCCGCAAAACGGGCGAACAGGGCAAACCGCCATTGACTTCAATAGGCAGGTGAATTTTAAAACCCACAGGGACTCTTTCTGGCCACAAAAGTGATGGAAAAGTTGTTTCAAGGGGACTAACACCTGGACTGCAAGTAGACACAGTATATGCTGTGATCCTGACACACAGGCTGGCAGTGGCAGGCTGGCCTGGCAACTGAAATTAGATTACACTAGCAGACTAATGTAAAAGTTTTTTTTTTTTTAATTTACACTACTGTTACACCAGATATGGCTGGTGGTGGCACTGAGCAAGTAGGCACAGTATATGTTGTGAGCCTGACACACAGGCTGGCAGTGGCAGGCTGGCCTGGCAACTGAAATTAGATTACACTAGCAGACTGATTTAAAAGTTTTTTTTTTTTTAAATTTACACTACTGTTACACCAGATATGGCTGGTGGTGGCACTGAGCAAGTAGGCACAGTATATGCTGTGAGCCTGACACACAGGCTGGCAGTGGCAGGCTGGCCTGGCAACATAAATTAGATTACACTAGCAGACTGATGTAATTTTTTTTTTTTAATTTACACTACTGTTACACCAGATATGACTGGTGGTGGCACTGAGCAAGTAGGCACAGTATATGCTGTGAGCCTGACACACAGACTGGCAGTGGCAGGCTGGCCTGGCAACTGAAATTAGATTACACTAGCAGACTGATGTAAAAGTTTTTTTTTTAAATTTACACTAATGTTACACCAGATATGAGTGGTGGCACTGAGCAAGTAGGCACAGTATATGCTGTGAGCCTGACACACAGGCTGGTAGTGGCAGGCTGGCCTGGCAACTGAAATTAGATTACACTAGCAGACTGATGTAAAACTTTTTTTTTTAAATTTACACTAATGTTACACCAGATATGAGTGGTGGCGCTGAGCAAGTAGGCACAGTATATGCTGTGAGCCTGACACACAGGCTGGTAGTGGCAGGCTGGCCTGGCAACTGAAATTAGATTACACTAGCAGACTGATGTAAA
Source organism: Bombina bombina (assembly GCF_027579735.1). Taxonomy (NCBI): domain Eukaryota; kingdom Metazoa; phylum Chordata; class Amphibia; order Anura; family Bombinatoridae; genus Bombina; species Bombina bombina. The sequence goes on along the minus strand of NC_069501.1, from coordinate 936,524,559 downwards.
AGTTTTTTTTTTTTAAATTTACACTAATGTTACACCAGATATAAGTGGTGGCACTGAGCGAGTAGGCACAGTATATGCTGTGAGCCTGACACACAGGCTGGCAGTGGCAGGCTGGCCTGGCAACTGAGATTAGATTACACTAGCAGACTGATGTAAAAGTTTTTTTAAAAAAATTTTTACACTACTGTTACACCAGATATGACTGGGGGTGGCACTGAGCAAGCAGGCACAGTATATGCTTTGAGCCTGACACACAGGCTGGCAGTGGCAGGCTGGCCTGCTGGCAACTGAAATTAGATTACACTAGCAGACTGATGTAAAAGTTTTTTTTTAAATTTACACTAATGTTACACCAGATATGAGTGGTGGCACTGAGCGAGTAGGCGCAGTATATGCTGTGAGCCTGACACACAGGCTGGCAGTGGCAGGCAGGCAGGCAACTGCTATTAGATTACACTAGCAGACTGATGTAAAAGTTTTTTTAAAAAAAAATTACACTACTGTTACACCAGATATGACTGGTGGTGGCACTGAGCAAGTAGGCACAGTATATGTTGTGAGCCTGACACACAGGCTGGCAGTGGCAGGCTGGCCTGGCAACGGAAATTAGATTACACTAGCAGACTGATGTAAAAATTTTTTTTTTTTACATTTGCACTACTGTTACACCAGATATGACTGGTGGTGGCACTAAGCAGGTAGGCACAGTATATGCTGTGAGCCTGACACACAGGCTGGCAGTGGCAGGCTGGCCTGCTGGCAACTGAAATTAGATTACACTAGCAGACTGTTGTAAAAGTGTTTTTTTTTTAAATTTACACTAATGTTACACCAGATATGAGTGGTGGCACTGAGCGAGTAGGCACAGTATATGCTGTGAGCCTGACACACAGGCTGGCAGTGGCAGGCAGGCAACTGCTATTAGATTACACTAGCAGACTGATGTAAAAGTTTTTTTTTTAAATTTACACTACTGTTACACCAGAAATGACTGGTGGTGGCACTGAGCAAGTAGGCACAGTATATGCTGTGAGCCTGACACACAGGCTGGCAGTGGCAGGCTGGCCTGCTGGCAAGTGAAATTAGATTACACTAGCAGACTGATGTAATTTTTTTTTTTAAAATTTACACTAATGTTACACCAGATATGAGTTGTGGCACTGAGCGAGTAGGCACAGTATATGCTGTGAGCATGACACACAGGCTGCCAGTGGCAGGCAGGCAACTGCTTTTAGATTACACTAGCAGACTGATGTAAAAGTTTTTTTTTTTAAATTTACACTACTGTTACACCAGATATGTCTGGTGGTGGCACTGAGCAAGTAGGCACAGTATATGCTGTGAGCCTGACACACAGGCTGGCAGTGGCAGGCTGGCCTGCTGGCAACTGAAATTAGATTACACTAGCAGACTGATGTAAAAGTTTTTTTTTAAATTTACACTAATGTTACACCAGATATGAGTGGTGGCACTGAGCGAGTAGGCGCAGTATATGCTGTGAGCCTGACACACAGGCTGGCAGTGGCAGGCAGGCAGGCAACTGCTATTAGATTACACTAGCAGACTGATGTAAAAGTTTTTTTAAAAAAAAATTACACTACTGTTACACCAGATATGACTGGTGGTGGCACTGAGCAAGTAGGCACAGTATATGTTGTGAGCCTGACACACAGGCTGGCAGTGGCAGGCTGGCCTGGCAACGGAAATTAGATTACACTAGCAGACTGATGTAAAAATTTTTTTTTTTACATTTGCACTACTGTTACACCAGATATGACTGGTGGTGGCACTAAGCAGGTAGGCACAGTATATGCTGTGAGCCTGACACACAGGCTGGCAGTGGCAGGCTGGCCTGCTGGCAACTGAAATTAGATTACACTAGCAGACTGTTGTAAAAGTGTTTTTTTTTTTAATTTACACTAATGTTACACCAGATATGAGTGGTGGCACTGAGCGAGTAGGCACAGTACATGCTGTGAGCCTGACACACAGGCTGGCAGTGGCAGGCAGGCAACTGCTATTAGATTACACTAGCAGACTGATGTAAAAGTTTTTTTTTTAAATTTACACTACTGTTACACCAGAAATGACTGGTGGTGGCACTGAGCAAGTAGGCACAGTATATGCTGTGAGCCTGACACACAGGCTGGCAGTGGCAGGCTGGCCTGCTGGCAAGTGAAATTAGATTACACTAGCAGACTGATGTAATTTTTTTTTTTTAAATTTACACTAATGTTACACCAGATATGAGTTGTGGCACTGAGCGAGTAGGCACAGTATATGCTGTGAGCATGACACACAGGCTGCCAGTGGCAGGCAGGCAACTGCTTTTAGATTACACTAGCAGACTGATGTAGAAGTTTTTTTTTTTTAAATTTACACTACTGTTACACCAGATATGTCTGGTGGTGGCACTGAGCAAGTAGGCACAGTATATGCTGTGAGCCTGACACACAGGCTGGCAGTGGCAGGCTGGCCTGCTGGCAACTGAAATTAGATTACACTAGCAGACTGATGTAAAAGTTTTTTTTTTTTAAATTTACACTAATGTTACACCAGATATGAGTGGTGGCACTGGGCAAGTAGGCACAGTATATGCTGTGAGCCTGACACACAGGCTGGCAGTGGCAGGCTGGCCTGGCAACTGATATTAGATTACACTATCAGACTGATGTAAAAGTTTTTTTTTTTTTAAATTTACACTAATGTTACACCAGATATGAGTGGTGGCACTGAGCAAGTAGGCACAGTATATGCTGTGAGCTTGACACACAGGCTGGCAGTGGCAGGCAAGCAACTGCTATTAGATTACACTAGCAGACTGATGTGAAAGTTGTTTTTTTTTTAAATTTACACTAATGTTACACCAGATATGACTGGTGGTGGCACTGAGCAAGTAGGCACAGTATATGCTGTGAGCCTGACACACAGGCTGGCAGTGGCAGGCTGGCCTGGCAACTGAAATTAGATTACACTAGCAGACTGATGTAAAAGTTTTTTGTTTTTTTTACACTAATGTTACACCAGATATGAGTGGTGGCAGTGAGCAAGCAGGCACAGTATATGCTGTGAGCCTGACACATGCTGACAGGCAGGCAAGTGCAATTAGATTACAAAGAAAAAAAAAATGATGTTCTAGCCCTAAAAAGGGCTTTTTGGGGTGCTGTCCTTACAGCAGAGATTAGATGAGTCCTTCAGGACTGTAGTGGACCATGAATACACTAGCCTAGCTATTGATTTCCCTATTAAATTAGCAGCAGCTACACTGTCCCTCCTCTCATTAGCAATGCAGCTTCCGAATGAATCTAAAATGGCTGCTGTCCTTGAGGTGTAAGGGTCTGGGAGGGAGGGTCTGCTGCTGATTGGCTGGAATGTGCCTGCTGACTGTGAGATACAGGGTCAAAGTTTAGGCAATGATGAAGAATAGGGGGCGGATCGAACATTGCATATGTTCGCCCGCCGCTGCGAACGCGAACAAGCTATGTTCACCGGGAACTGTTCTCCGGCGAACTGTTCGCGACATCACTAAATATATATAGTCATAACTCTGTGACCGCAATAATCCTCTTAACATTTTATTTATCTATTACAGTTAGACTGACCACATATCTGTCACACCAGACAGCCTTTTTAGCTTGATGTTTGCCTCACACACTCATGTTCATAAGTTTGAGCCCAGCCAGTTGTCTTCCCTGAGATTTAGAAATAGGGTATTTTATTTCAGATATTTCACTACAAAATAGAAGTTATATACAACTCCCTTTTTTTCTATATGCCTCCCAATGGCATTTTCGCTTCCACACCAAACACTAGGAATAATTATATATTGATATCTTTGATGGATTCAATCTTATGGGCCAACGATTTTTTAAGTCTTTTTCAAAGTAATTAATTATTGTTGCCTTCTGGCTGTTTAACTACACAATACTTTAGGTCCGCAATTTTGTAATTTTTATGTTTCTTTTATATGTTTTAGATATATGTCTCATCGATTGTAAACTCCTTCAATGGTTTTTAACAAATGTGTTTTATCACGTTGGATGTCAGATTTTAATTCTAATTGTTACATAGAGATGACCTCCACTATTACCATTTCCGGGTCACTTTTGGGTTTAAATTGGATACAATGTTATACCTCATTATGCCTGATGAAACGGTCCTGTGTTGACCGAGAAATGCATTGCAATATCAAATAGAGACAATTTGCCTTTTAAACCAAGACCGGTTGTTCTTTGGTACCATTTACCTCTTTCCGTTCAGGAATTCACCAAGTTACTGTGTGCTGACACAGCCCTTTTTCCTGATACGGACTTTTCACTGAGAGCCAACTTTTTGGGGATAACACTGCTGAGCACACACCTGAGCACACACCTGGTTGTCAGCTTCGGAAGGATTATCACTGTGACCGCTCATTCCCCGATCCGGCTTCTACGCGTCTCAGGGTGAGACCCCCAGCGTACTGACTGCTGGTTTAAACGTCAGCCTGCCTAATAGCACTTTATTCGCCACTTCTCTTGTGAGTAGTATTTTGCACATTGTTCTTGTTCACTTGTTTTTGAACAATTCACACTATGTTGGCACCCCTTGTTTTTATTTCAATGTAAAATGTAACCTAATTTATATCAACAGTTGAAATAGAGCATAGCTCTATTTATACCAACAGTGCATATAGTTTATTGACCTAAAAACATCAGTACTGTGTACATATTATTACCAGCTTGCATTGAAAATACCTTATAGGCCAATAGTACTTCACACAGGAAACACTAGGGCTTTCTATCAATAGTCCATAGGATATATGGTTTCCAAAGGAAAAGAGATGGAAATACCTTTTACCAACTAGTCTATCTTCAAAGGTAATGTAGCTGGGATAGTCCCAAACAGAGCAAGTCGCTAAGGGAATTAAGGATGGCTGTAGATGGATCCAGATAAGCTTTAAAAGCTGCCATGTATCTGGAGTATCAAAGAGGATCTACAATCTTAGGGCCAGATTGCATTTATCGCTGGTGTTTGCACTCGTTAGAAATAGTTCACGTATTGCTAGTTGAAAGTAAACACGTTCGCTCATGCTCAATTGAATTTAACGCACATCAGGTTAGCGTGATAAAAAGGGTCACAAAAAACATTAAAAATACATTTAAAAGTACAGATACACTCATATTAACACTATCTAATAAATACAGAGAAGCTGCAAAAGTATATAACAAAAATTGCCATAAATAATTATAAGGGCTCAAAGATATGAGGTCTAAGGTGCTAGAAAAAAAGGACTGCAAAGGGCTTTAACACATGTCTAAATATGTATATATATATATATATATATATATATATATATATATATATATATATATATATATATATATATATATATATATATATATATATACATATATGTATTTCATTGTATATTTACTGTACATGTTTCACATTTCAAAGTTCTTTACTTACAGGATAATATTTTTATTCTTCAATATGTATTTCTATATATGTGTGTATATACCCATGCCTGCATATCTATTCCTATAGATATATAGGTATAAATATGTATTTTAAATAAATAATAGTAGATATATATAGAAATATATATAATAATAAAAAGTACATTATTTTCTATGTAAAGAATATAGGAATGTAAAATATGCGCTTTGCGCATCACAATTTTCAATTTTGATCTTAACGTGGTCCGGTTAGCGCAGATGAAAACTTACACCTAGATTTAGAGTTCTGCGTTAGCCGTCAAAATCAGCTTTAAGGGGTCCTAACGCTGCTTTTGGCCACCCGCTGGTATTTAGAGTCAGGCAGGAAAGGGTCTACCGCTCACTTTCAAGCCACGACTTTTCAATACCGCAGATCCCCTTACGCCAATTGCATATCCTATCTTTTCAATGGGATCTTCCTAACACTGGTATTTAGAGTCTTGGCTGAAGTGAGTGGTAGAGCATCTACCGACAAGACTCCTAACGCCAAAAAAAATCAGTAGTTAAGAGCTTTATGGGCTAACGCCGGTTTATAAAACTCTTAACTACAGTGCTTTAAAGTACACTAACACCCATAAACTACCTATGTACCCCAAAACCGAGGTCCCCCCACATCGCCGCCACTATAATAAATATTTTAAACCCCTAATCTGCCGACCGCACACCGCCGCCACCTACATTATCCCTATGAACCCCTAATCTGCTGCCCCTAACATCGCCGACACCTACATAATATTTATTAACCCCTAATCTGCCCCCCCCCAACATTGCAGCTACCTAACTACACTTATTAACCCTAATATGCTGACCGGACCTTGCCGCCACTATAATAAATTTATTAACCCCTAATCCGCCACACTACCGCCTCGCAAACACTATAATAAATAGTATTAACCCCTAATCTTCCCTCCCTAACATCGCCGCCACCTAACTTCAAGTATTAACCCCTAATCTGCCGACCGGACCTCGCCGCTACTCTAATAAATGTATTAACCCCTAAAGATAAGTCTAACCCTAACCCTAACACCCCCTAAGTTAAATATAATTTTAATCTAACGAAATAAATTAAATCTTATTAACTAAAGTATTCCTATTTAAAACTAAATACTTACCTGTAAAATAAACCCTAATATAGCTACAATATAACGAATAATTATATTGTAGCTATTTTAGAATTTTTATTTATTTTACAGGCAACTTTGTATTTATTTTAACTAGGTACAATAGCTATTAAATAGTTATAAACTATTTAATAGCTACCTAGTTAAAATAATTACAAAATTACCTGTAAAATAAATCCTAACCTAAGTTACAATTAAACCTAACACTACACTATCAATAAATTAATTAAATAAATTACCTACAATTACATACAATTAAATAAACTAAAATAAATTACAAAAATAAAACACACTAAATTACAAAAAATAAAAAAAGATTTCAAGAGTATTAGGCTAATTACACCTACTCTAAGCCCCCTAATAAAATAATAAAAAAATAAAATAAATAAAAGTCCCTACCCTATTCTAATTTAAAAAGTAACCAGCTCTTTTACCAGCCTTAAAAGGGCTTTTTGCGGGGCATGCCCCAAAGTAATCAGCTCTTTTGCCTGTAAAAAAAAAATACAACCCCCCAACATTAAAACCCAAAACCCACATACCCCTACTCTAACCCAAACCCCCTTAAATAAACCTAACACTACCCCCCCTGAAGATCTCCCTACCTTGTGTCGTCTTCACCCAGCCGGGCCGAAGTCTTCATCCAATGGGGCAGAAGAGGACATCCAGACCGGCAGAAGTCTTCATCCTATCAGGGCAGAAGAGGACATCCGGACCAGCAGACATCTTCATCCAAGCGGCATCTTCTATCTTCATCCATCCGACGAGGAGCGACTCCATCTTCAAGACCTCCGGCGCGGAACATCTTTCTTCTCCGACGACTACCCGATGAATGAAGGTTCCTTTAAGTGACGTCATCCAAGATGGCGTCCCTCAAATTCAGATTGGCTGATAGGATTCTATCAGCCAATCGGAATTAAGGTAGGAAAAATCCATCAGATTCAAGTTCAATCCGATTGGCTGATCCAATAAGCCAATCAGATTGAGCTTGCATTCTATTGGCTGTTCCGATCAGCCAATAGAATGCAAGCTCAATCTGATTGGCTGATTGGATCAGCCAATCAGATTGAACTTCAATCTGATTGGCTGATTGAATCAGCCAATCAGATTTTTCCTACCTTAATTCCGATTGGCTGATAGAATCATATCAGCCAATCGGAATTCGTGGGACGCCATCTTGGATAACGTCACTTAAAGGAACCTTCATTCGTCGGGTAGTCATCAGAGAAGAAGGATGTTCCGCGCCGGAGGTCTTGAAGATTGAGCCGCTCCTTGTCGGATGGATGAAGATAGAAGATGCTGCTTGGATGAAGATGTCTGCCGGTCCGGATGTCCTCTTCTGTCCGGATAGGATGAAGACTTCTGCTGGTCTGGATGTCCTCTTCTGCCCCATCGGATGAAGACTTCGGCCCGGCTGAGTGAAAATGACTCAAAGTAGGGAGATCTTTAGGGGGTAGTGTTAGGTTTATTTAAGGGGGGTTTGGGTTAGAGTAGGGATATGTGGGTGGTGGGTTTTAATGTTAGGGGGGTTGTATTTTTTTTTACAGGCAAAAGAGCTGATTACTTTGGGGCATGCCCCGCAAAAAGCCCTTTTAAGGGCTGGTAAAAGAGCTGGTTACTTTTTAATTTAGAATAGGGTAGGGACTTTTATTATTTTTTATTATTATTATTATTTTATTAGGGGGCTTAGAGTAGGAGTAATTAGCCTAATATTCTTGAAATCTTTTTTCATTTTTTGTAATTTAGTGGTTTTTTTTTTTGTAATTTAGTTTAGTTTATTCAATTGTATGTAATTGTAGGTAATTTATTTAATTAATTTATTGATAGTTTAGTGTTAGGTTTAATTGTAACACTAGGATTTATTTTACAGGTAATTTTGCAATTATTTTAACTAGGTAGCTATTAAATAGTTTATAACTATTTGATAGCTATTGTACCTAGTTAAAATAAATACAATGTTGCCTGTAAAATAAATATAAATCCTAAAATAGCTACAATATAATTATTCGTTATATTGTAGCTTTATTAGGGTTTATTTTACAGGTAAGTATTTAGTTTTAAATAGGAATACTTTAGTTAATAAGATTTAATTTATTTTGTTAGATTAAAATGATATTTAATTTAGGGGGGTTTTAGGGTTAGGGATAGACTTAGCATTAGGGGTTAATACATTTATTAGAGTAGCGGCGAGGTCCAGTCGGCAGATTAGGGGTTAATACTTGAAGTTAGGTGGCAGCGACGTTGGGGGGGGGGGCAGATTAGGGGTTAATACTATTTATTATAGGGTTTGCGAGGCGGGAGTGCGGCGGTTTAGGGGTTAATAACTTTATTAGAGTAGCGGCGAGGTCCGGTCGGTAGATTAGGGGTTAATAAGTGTAGATAAGGTAGCGGCGACATTGGGGGGGCAGATTAGGGGTTAATAAATATTATGTAGGTGTCGGCGGTGTTAGGGGCAGCAGATTAGGTGTTCATAGGGATAATGTAGGTGGCGGTGGTGTCCGGAGCGGCAGATTAGGGGTTAATTGTGTAATGCAGGTGTCAGCGATAGTGGGGGCGGCAGATTGGGGTTATAAGTGTAAGGTTAGGGGTGTTTAGACTCGGGGTTCATGTTAGGGTGTTAGGTGCAGACTTAGAAACTGTTTCCCCATAGGAAACAATGGGGCTGCGACGTGCGTTTGGAGCTTAATGCTGCTTTTTTGCAGGTGTTAGTTTTTTTTTTAAGCCCAAACTGCCCCATTGTTTCCTATGGGGGAATCGTGCACGAGCACGTTTTGCCAGCTTACCGCTACCGTAAGCAACGCTGGTATTGAGGGTTGAAGTGGTGGTAAATTCGGCTCAACGCACCCTTTTTTGAGCCTAACGCAGCCCCTCAGACAACACTCAATACCACCGTTGTTTGGAAGCAGCGGTAGGAAAAAAAGCTGCGTTCGCTACGCGGGTCTTTACCGACAAAACTCTAAATCTAGGCGTTTGTACTCTTAAAGGCGCTTTATTGAAATATTAAAATATTTACCTATGTATTTACTGTAAATATTTCAAATTCAAATGTTCTTCAAGTAGAGAAATATGATCTAAGTATCTAAGTATTTTGAAATAGATATTCCTATATATATATATATCTATGTATGTATATATATGTATATTTACAACTATATATAATCATATATATATATATATATATATATATATATATATATATAGGGATAGATATATATTTTACCAAAACAACATCATATATATATATATATATATATATATATATAAATATTTAAGAATAAATAGAACATATTCGGCTAAGTTAAGGCAATTGAGAAAAAGCGATCGGGTTTGCGCATGAGTAGGGTGTTTTTTCCCCACTTTTTGCACTCCATTGAAGTCTACGTGGGAATACTTTAATGCAATTTTGATATTGTAACTTCGGCTTTCTGTGTGCATCTCGTTAGCTTGTGAGCGAAAGCTTTTTACACTAAACTTGTAATATGCGGAGTATCCAACGCATGAAAAAATCAAATGCAATTAGCGTGCGAGCGTGAGTGATAATTAGCACTCCACTTGCAATCTAGCCCTTAGTTAGCCCCTGCACTTGAATATTTATCGCAACTTGAGACCTAAAGTGTAAGGATTCAAAAACATTTTTTACAAAACAGATAAAAACTTATTGAGATAAATAATTACACTCATATATACACTTTTTAATAAAAACAAATCATAATATTATTGCTAAAAATATTTTTAGTGTTTGACTGACTGGTAAGGGTAACAATGTGTGTGTATGTATATATATATTTTTTTTTTCAAACTGCATGTTCCCATTTCATTTTAAGCTGGAGTGGAGACTAAACTAAAAATTGTTTACTACTGTTCTGCCAATACAAATTGTTGTTATTTGTATTATTGTAGGAGAGATTACTTTACCTCATTCAGACAAACCCCTGAAGTACTGAGCAGTTAATAAACTGAGATTTCCTACTCTTGGTAAAATGGCCCAAAAATATCTTTCTGCCCCATGCAGTAGTGTGGAAAGTGAAAGATTGTTCTACTTAGAGTTGAACCTTCTTACTGATAGCAAAACAGTCTCATAGCTGAACATGCAGAGATGCTTCTCTTCTGTTCCTTAAAAAGAACTTGCCACTAACTTTTGAAAATTATTCTAATTGCTAGATTGCCTGTTATACTGCTAGTTCTCATCTTGCACAATTATGTTCAAAACATACTGTATTCTGAGGAACATCCATTGCCAGGGCTGGACTGGGAATAAAAGCAGCCCTGGAAAAATATGAAGACCAGCCCTATTTTTCGTTGAGTCGGTAGAATGCACGTCTTATTTTTCTCAAAAGGGTTTACTAGGACACTCCTTCCCCAATATTATTTCAGAATTAAATTATATTACTTTGCATTAATACAAATGTCAGATTGATGTTCTATAACAGCCCTACAACCCAATTGCATCACCCCTTTAAATTGTAGCTTTCCAGCCCCAGCTGCTGCAGCCCACCAGGATATCTCATGGTATCCTGGTATGCCAATCTGGCCCTGTCCTTATCTTATATAATTGCAGGAAGAGTACCCATAGGAAAAATAAAGTTAATTCCAATAAACACTCTTCCTGCAATTATGGAACTAGATTTAGATTACATTGGATTAGTAAGCTTTACCAATGATCTGTTCACATTTCCAACTCCATAAACTTTAATTGAGTAGGCCATGTAATGAGAGCATTGGTAAAGCTTACCAGTCAAATCTAGCCCATAGTGTTGTTCCCCATGATTAAACAGTGCACTGTTCTATTTTTTACTGTATTGCACTTTTGGTTGGTTGTGATTTTATATTTGTTTTTTTTTTTTTGTTTTTTTTAAAAGAGCTTTATTGAGAAAATAGTCAAACAACATTAATAAGAATAACAAACTTTGCAGACAGTGGTATAATATTATAAAGTCTCCATGCAAGGAGTCCGCAAAACCTATAAATCTCAATTAGCTCCATGTCTAAATTTTCAACTTTTTTTTTTCCTTTAACATATGCCATGTCTTACAGCCGAAGACATTGCGTGATTATAACATAAATACTTAATATGTAATCATGTCCACAATATAAATATAAAGATTAATAACCTACCCTAGTGCACTGCCAAGCAAGGGAGGTACTGCATCTTCACACCTTCATAGGTCACAAATCCATGAACATATTTGCTTCGGGTCCAGAAAAGTTAGTAGTAGCAAAGAAGAGAAGAGAAAAAGGGTGAGGGGGGACAAGAGGGAGAAAAAAAAAACACACCAGAAATCACAGCTAGGGTCACGAACACTTCTAACCCACCACTCACCCCTCAGTGGGGAGTTCCCCCCCCCCCACATCTGCAACAACATCTCATAAACATCCAGTTTCGAGATCTTTACATAGTGAAATTTTTCCAGTAAGAGGATATTCTGTACATTTTGTCTCCATTCCTCTAGTGTAGGAATTTGAGTTGTTTTCCAACGGAGAGGAATCAGGTTTTTGCCCCAGTCAACATCAGCATCAAGTGTCTTTTTTAATGTGTTCTGTATGTGATCTGAAAAGTGAAATAATAGTGCCTCAGGCGTTTTTGGGATTTCTAATTCTAGTACGCTCTGAATCTCCCCCCAGACAGAGGCCCAAAAACCCTCTAACAGTGGGCAGTCCCATCAAATATGCAGAATCGATCCTGTCTCACCGCACCCCCTCCAGCATTTATCAGAAACTCTGGGATATATTGTTTTAAGTCTAGCTGGCGTTAGATACCAGTGACTCAGCAATTTATAATGAGACTCCTGTGTGCGTGCTGAAACCGACAGGGTCTTTACAGCTCGGAAAATTTGCTGCCACTCTTCTCCTGTAAACTCCATTCCCAGTTCCCTATGCCACATCCTAGTGTAACTTGGTAAGGGACTATCTGTAGGTCGCACAAGCAGGGTGTAGATAATTGAAATGAGATGTCTGGATGATGTGTGTTTTATGTACAATGATTCAAACGGTGTAGGGTCCCTAAAAAACTGTGGTCTGCATTTGTGTGTGTTGATATAGTGGCCAATTTGTAAGTAAACAAACCAAGGAACTAGAGAGTCTGGGTGGTCCGACAAAATCTCCTCTCTCGTCCTTATTCTCCCCGTTGTCACAAAACTAGCCACTCGGTTAGGGAGAGATGCAGTTTGAGTCGTGGGCGGTCCCGTCTGCAAAGGCAAGTCTGGGTTCCCCCATATTGGCGTCAGAGGAGAACACTGAGTGGAAATATGAAAATCCACCCGGATCGTTGTGTCCCACAAGTTGAAAAGTTCTGTTAACAGCGGAAATTTCTGTGCTTGAAGTGGTCTTCCCTTACTACTTATCCACAGGAGGGGTGCCAGTTCCTTCACCTGCAGTATATCCCTGTCTACTCAAATCCAGTCTTTCTGTGAGTTTCCCTGACACCACTCAACCACCCTCTGTAATATCACCGCTCTTCTGTACAGCCTAATGTCCGGTAATCCCAATCCTCCTGAGTCTCTCGGAAGGATCATGGTCGCTCTATTGATCCTGGGCCTAACCCCCATAAAGATATATTCCTCCACTAATCTCTGAAGCGCATTTAAGAAAGCGCAGGGAAGCGGAATGGGTAGTGTTCGGAACAGATATAATAGTCTAGGGAGCACATTCATTTTCACTACGCCTATTTTACCCAACCACGAAATTGTCTTTGTTTCCATGATGATAGATCGGCAGCGATCTCCCCTTTTAGTGTCACATAATTTGCCTCGAATATATCAGACATAGAGGTTGTCAGGTAAACTCCAAGATATTTTAGCTGTTTATCATTGATCTGAAATGGGCTATTGTCTCTTAACCACTGCTTGACAGATGGGTCCAATTCGACCCCTAAGATCTCTGATTTGGAGGCGTTGAGTAGGAAATAGTAGGCCTCACCATATCTGGCAAATTCTTGCAACAAGACAGGAACAGAGTTCTCCAAATCCGTCAGAGTAAACAGCAGATCATCCGCATATAACATTATCTTATACTCTTTGTCACATAACGTGTACCCCCTGATTTGACAACTGTCACGAATATTACACGCCAATGCCTCTACTGTGATAGCAAACAACAGTGGAGACAAGGGGCACCCCTGCCTGGTCCCATTGGTAATGAACAGTGAGTCAGATAGGATGCCATTCACCCTAACCCGCGCGTTTGGCGCGGAGTAGAGGCAGAAAACTGTCCTGATAAACCTTTCCCCAAAGCCCATCCTCTCCAACGTACATCTAAGGAACTGCCAGCTCACCCTGTCAAACGCTTTCTCAGCATCCGTGGACGTAGGGTGAGCGGCAGTCCCCCATGCTCAGAATGTGTGATTAACTGTAAAACCTTAAGGGTATTGTCCCTAGCTTTTTATATTTGTTGTTTATTGTTATTATTAATATATTTTATTTTAATATTTTTATTTATAAACATGTTCTGTGAACTTTGTGACAAATAAAACAGTTCTATTATTTCTTAATGTCTTTTGAGATACAGTCCTCCATAATTATAAAGAAGGAATCTTAAATAATTAGTCTGTATTGTGCTTGGTAAACTGTCACATGACATAAAAATAAAAGTATCTGTAATTGGTATCGGCGAGTATTTGAAAGCAAGTATCGTTACTTGTACTCGGTCTTAAAAATATGGTATCAGTGCAACCCTAATATATATATATATATATATATATATATATATATATATATATACATACACACACACACACACACACACACACACAAGTTCAGAAAGGCCCAGACTCTCACTAGAAAATTGCCAGGGTTCAGTCCAATGGTTGTAGATATTGCAAAAAATGGACAGCACTCACTGGATTTCAAAGAAGTGAAAGACTCATTTAATTTGTGACATTTTGGGGACTTGCTCCCCTTTCTCAGACAAACATTGATACATGGCAAACTTTTAAAGCCCATAAGCCCCTCACCTCATATGCACAAAATTGCACCAAAACCAGTTACCATGGTAACCCAGTCAAACATAATTCAAATACACTTTATGTAATGCCATTAGGGCCTATTTATCAAATGTCTGTCCGACATGATCCGATCAGCGGATCATATCCGACAGACATCGCTGAATGCGGACAGCATTACGCGGACAGCATTACGCTCTCCTCATTCAGCATTGCACCAGCAGTTCCCCCTGCAGATTTGCGGGTGTCAATCAACCCTATCGTATCTGATCTGGTTGATTTCTGGCGATCACTGTCCGTCTCCTCAGAGCAGGCAGACAGGTTATGGAGCAGCGGTCTTTAGACACGGGGCTTCAAGCTCCATACGGAGCTTGATAAATATGCCCCAATATATCAAATACAAAATAAACCTAAACAATCTAATAGCAAGTGCACATAATTTGTTTGCATTGCAATATTAGCTCCATCTCACATTATATGAACAAACATTGCTGTCCATTATGATATACGGGTCCTTTTTGACCTATTTATATAACATTTCATATTAGAAATAACATCAGCATAACATAAGTATATATAACTTCCTAAAGAGGAGGATCATTTACCAAAGTGGCTTAATTACTTTTTGCTTGTGAATTTTTTATCTGCTGTAAACCTAAGCACTACATGATATCACATTTATTATTGTGCACAGTTATTGTGGGCGCTTCTGTTATAAGCACTCATATTAACAATTCATTAATCATAGGAAATAACACAGTGTCTTACCTGTTGCAACTATTCAACTGCAACATAATTACACTAACATTCTACAGGGCATAGAGAAAATGTTTCCTGGGGCTATGTAGGTTCATATAGGACAAAATACCTCCATTGAGTTTAGAAAAGGAAGTTCACTTCACAGCCAATAGATGCATAGTGGTGACCCAAATATCAGAACCTACTGGGGATGTAGGAGAATCTTAATGTGAATAAGTGGGCACAGATGAACATGAATTGCAATATATAATATTACACTTGCTGCAGTGTTGCTATAGTTATCTAAGGGAAAATACATAGTTAGCTTTTGTTTAGCCAGATTGTAAGATGCCCTGCAGATGGGATAGCAAAGTTAACTTTCAAAGAAATTGTTTTTTCTCCAACCAATGTTCAGGCACCAACCAATAATATACACATTCTGCACATGCCTATGTATAAACCTGCTGCTATGGACCCCCCCCCCCCAGCGCTGCACCTGCTGCGCCAATGGTAGTTATTCCCCTGATTCTGTACACTGGGTGTAAATAACATTAGAACTTAGGTATATTTTGTACTCTGTGATATAAGCAGTGCATTTTCACAGATCTGTGATGTTACTGGCTTCTTTTGGCAGCAGTATCTTGAGCAGAAGCTTTACATTTATGAAAATTGTATATACTCAGTTACATAACACATATAAAATAGCCCTTCAGGAAGGATATAGAACAATGATATACAGTAGACATGTGCGATTCGGTTCGGCCCGAATCGAAATTCGGACGAATTTGTTCAAATTCGGGATTCAGATCGATTCGAATTTCCGAATTGCGGTAGTTCCGAATCTACCGAATAAATCCGAATCGATTCAAATTTATTTGGTAGATTCGGATTGATCCGGATGGCTGTGTATTACACTAGTATACTAGTGTAATAGACACAGCACATCCCACTTTACAATGACCGAATTTCCGAAAATCTAAATTGATTCGAACCAAATCGAACCGAACCCGAAACGACTGCGAACCAAATGTTTTCGAATCCGAAAGAATCCGAATGAATCCGAAACGAATTCATTCGATTTCTTCCGAATTCGAATCGATCTGAACCGAAATTCGAATCGGTCCGAATAGATCCGAACCAAATTTTTCGCGGCTGCACATGTCTAACATACAGCAGTGCTGCTGTATTGTGCATGCTAAACAGAGACACACATACAGTAATGTCACTGATATGTGACGTTGCATCTCTTCTGTCATATGGTTTGAGAATACCTACGCTCCAAGATGACGATGCCCAGTAAGAAGATGTGGGCTTCACTAACCAGCACTTGTAAGGGTTAAAATAGGAGAGTTTCTTTATAGAGAGCCACAGGAAGAAGAGTAAATACAATATCATGTGAGAATTTGTAATCCTTTTGCAGTTTCACCCAGAAGTGTAATGACCCTATAAAGGCCGAACAAAATCACAAAGGAAATTATATGACATTTTAAATGACCTTTTACTTCAGCATCATAATCATCCGCTATTTCTACATTTATTTAAAGTCAGGCAAAAACAATTAGATTGCATATACTTAACAAAGTGAGCATTTTCCAGAAAATGACATTGATGCATATGGTAACATTAAATTCATTTACAGGGTAGAAGAAAGAGATATGTCTTTTTAGCTTTTAAACCTACACTTGTTTTTTATATGAGTGTACATTAGAGTCACATACTTTTCTGATTAATATCTATAATGTATATGTAGAGAAAATGCCGTGTGGCCTTCTTAGAACTAATAATTTTTTACAGCATGGCGGCATCTGCTATATAAAATCTAGTGTTACATTGTGGTATGTGGCTCTCAAAACTATAGTTTAATGCATGAATAACCATATGATGCTTTAAATGTAAGTTTCATAATTAAAATAAATATTAAAGGGCCATTAAAGTGATATTATCACTAGCAACACCGTGTTCACGTTTCTACAGGTCCCAAACAGAAAATGTCACTGGTCCAATCAGCAGCACTAGTCACACAGCTGCATCATGTGATTTTTACTGCTCTTTGGATCAGCGCCAGTTTCCACTCATGGCCAGCAGTTCTCTGTGGATCCTGAGAAATAATTTAACTGTTTTTAAATTGTGAAGTAGTTAAACACATTGCTTTACAGAGTCATATCCTGACCTATATATGAAGAACCATGCAATGTTGTAAGCAGAGGCATCAAACACAATCCTTTAGAAAAACATATCAAATTATTTTCAATGGAAAATTACCATTACAGGCAATGGGGATTTTTGTAGCTAAATCATTTGATCAGCTTTTCTTAAGAATTGTAATTGACCCCACAGTGCTAATAAATTAGGGCTAAACTATTCACTGATCTGTGGTCAACGCTATCCACTGCAGAATGAACAAGAGAAAAATAAAGTAGAAAACATACAAAATGTATAATATAATTACAAACAAACTCTTATTTTGTAAATGATAATTATACAAGCAGGTACTAAAATGCACATAAAACTGACTTGCTCTGGGCCTTTAAGCAAGAAGAATGATTTTATTAACTAAATTTAGCAGCCAATAAACATTTAATTCTCTGATAAATTAGTCATTTATAATAGAATTCAACAGCATTTCTCACCTTTATGCTTTCATTTTGACAAACAATATGAATGAGCAAGTTGACCTTTTACTAATAAGAATCTTTATTTTTTTTCCTCTAGTTTAATTTATCAGACACTGCTTTGATTAAGGAAATGGTATTAGAGGATGAGGGATCTGTGATTGTCAGCATTTCCTGTGGATATTATTTTATTTTAGTCTTTGAGGATTCAACTTTTATGAGTACATTTGGCTTGTAGAACTTGTCTATTATGTACCCCTGCTGACTTCATGACATCTGATATTCACCTTTCTTTAACTCACTCATGTACAAAAGAGATGAAGGGAACTGATTTAAATATCAAAAGATACAATGCTTTCAAGGGTAGGAAAAAAATGACTGTTAAGGGACTAATCACATATCTTCAGATATTGATACCGAGGGCTTTATTTTATATCTCTTGAAATTTTCAAAAATGCAGACCAGAATTGGATAATGTTAATATGCCTATACATATCAAAAGAATAACCATCTATGTTTTATAAATCTTATTCCTGAACTAAGAGTGTAAAATGAACAACAATTAAAGACTTTTAAAATATACAACTGGATGTAATTATCAGACCTATTAATGATGGATTAGATGGAAGAGAAAGAAAATTATTGCCAGCAATACATGACTTTTGTAGAGTAGTTTAATATTAGCAAAGTATTTCACACATTTTGAGTTTAGTGTCACAATGTTTACTAAAAGCCAATATGCAAATAACAACAATAAGTATATGACATTTAATTAAATTTACATGCAGTAATTCCTATAAAAAATTTGAATACATCATTCTGTTGTTAGCAAGATGCTTACAATCAAGAACAATAGCAATGCAGTTATATGCAAGGTGAGCATGTCTTGTGAGGTGTTTTACGATTGCTGTTTTGACAAATAAATACAAATTGTTTCTATATTTACTGGTTCATTATTAATTCACCTGATGATAGAATGGACAATTTTCAAAGAAGTTAATTTGCTATGAGGACTTGTTTTGATGCAGTTATGCTGAAAACACCTAGAGTACATACTATACATAAAATCAAAGGTTTTTTTCATTATTTAATCATATATAATCGGTACTCTGACAAAATGCAGAAAGACATTTGGCAGAAGGACATTTGGCAGACGGACATTTGGCCGACAGACATTTGGCTGACAGAAAGAAAGCTAAAGAATGTTCCGATTTCGGCTGAGGGCAGATACGTTCCAGAGTGCTCTGTTCTAATCAGAGCCTCGGGCGCCGCAACTGCCTCTGGGAACCTTACCATGGGTCACAGGCCGCACGTTTTGTAATTCTCTGTCTGGGAAACTATCTATCAAATCTATCTATTTATCTATCAAATCTATCTATCTATCGTATCTATCAAATGTATCTATTGCATCTATTGATCTATCTATTTAATCTATGTATCTATCTATCTATCTATCTATCTATCTATCTATCAAATCTATCTATCTCGTGGCCGGACTGTTATGTGACAGCCACTTGTGTTTCGGCCAAATGTCCGTCGGCCAAGTGTCTGTCGGCCAAGTGTCCGTCGGCCAAAAGTCTGGCCACGTATATAATCATATATGTTTACTCACTCTCATCACATTATACATGTGCCTGTATTTATATTATTCTTTTTATAATATGTATGTATGTACAGTATGTGTTTATTTATTGAATTATTTATATACATAAACACCATATTAACTCAAGTATAAAAGTGTATTTTTGAACAGGAAACAGAAAACATTACACATTTTCTGACACATTTATTTTATAAAAAAATAACAGACAATATTTTTATCTTTTACTAATCTTTTTCTTGTACTGTAATTTATACTGCTGAACAGATCATTCATTTTGTGGTAATGTTGTGAAAGATGTCTGCACACATGAGACAAGCATACTATTAAAATGTTATATAGTCTAAAAACAAATACAAAAATACAAAAAAAAATAAAAAAATAATTGTTTACAAATGTATAGGTTTGAAGAGAGAAAGGAGAGAGGTGATATGAAAGAAAGTTTCAAGTATTATATCACGATTCAGATACAACATACAATTATAAAAAACTTTCCAATGTTCTTCTATTATCAAATTTTCTTGGTTTTCTTGTTATCCTTTGTTGACAAGGTAAGTTCAGGAGTGTGCACGTATCTGCAGCACTATTCGGCAGCGCTATTTCAAGGATGTTATACATTAGCAAGAGCACTAGACAACAACACTTTGTCCTGTCATTTAGTGCTCCAGACATGCACACGCTACCTATCTAGATATCTCTTTAACAAAGAATAACATGAGAACTAAGCACATTTAATAATAGAAGTAAACTGGAAACCTTTATAAAATTGTATTCTCTAGCTGAATCATGAAAGAAAAATGTTGGACATGTGATCAAGCTGAAGAGTAATAGTTTTATGAGTAATTTAAGGAAGAACTTCTTTACAGAAAGGGTGGTTAATTCATGGAGCAAATTTCCATTAGAGTTAAAGACAAACATTGTGGGGGACTTCAAGAATGCCTGGGATAGGCATTACGGATATCCTTTAAACTAATTGAGATTTTACTTTATTGGATATATTGGAAGAACTTCTGGGCATACGGCTGTTATCTGCTGTCAAAATCTATGTTTGTATGTTTCTATTGCCTGTTCACAACTTAGAGCCCCACATTATGTGAATAAAAGGGAGTTTTAACTAATAAACCAATTAGCTTAATTTATGGAGGCTCCTGTGAAGAAAGAAAAGGCCCATAAAGTCTGTTCAGATTTCTTTCTGAAGCTACTCCACTTTGACAAATATGGATTGAAACTTCCACAACGATTTTTTTTTTCCATTTCTATTCCATTTACCCCTAAATGTTACTATGTATTGTCACATAACTCATTTTACTATATTAAAACATAACTAAATTTACATTTAAGATACATTTATCATATTACAACTTCTAAACTACCTTTCCTTTCTGATGCAATAATAAAATCGGACAACATTTATCTTATGTGAGTAAGAAATGTTGCTTGGTATAATTTACCTGTATCGTTAAGTTAAGTGTATTTCCAAATATATTAGAAATGTAGCAACAAAAGAAAGTGCAGATATCCACTTGTAGAATAAAAATTCAAAAACCTTTATTTAACCTGGATAAAATCCATTGCACCAGAAATGCATAACAATAAAAAACAGAACGGTTTGACTAGTTTCCGCTTGTGGCCGTAATCATAAACCTTACTATGAAATGAACATGAGGTAGTTTAAAAGGGGTAGTACTACTCACTCATTGGTTAATTAACAGACGCCTAGATTTAGAGTTATGTCAGTAATGACCCGCGTAGCTAACGCTGGCTTTTTTATCCCCGCACCATTTAAATACCGCTGGTATTTAGAGTTTACAGAATGGCTGCATTAGGCTCCAAAAAGGGAGCGTAGAGAATAATTTACCGCCACTGCCACTCTCAAAACCAGCGGTGCTTATGGACGCGGCCAGCTTCAAAAACGTGCTCGTGCACGATTCCCCCATAGAAAACAATGGGGCATTTTGAGCTGAACAAAAACCTAACACCTGCAAAAAAGCAGCGTTCAGCTCCTAACGCAGCCCCATTGTTTCCTATGGGGAAACACTTCCTATGTCTGCACCTAACACCCTAACATGTACCCCGAGTCTAAACACCCCTAACCTTACACTTATTAACCCCTAATCTGCCGCCCCCGCTATCGCTGACCCTTGCATATTGTTATTAACCCCTAATCTGCCGCTCCGTACACCGCCGCAACCTACATTACACCGCCGACCCCTATATTATATTTATTAACCCCTAATCTGCCCCCCACAACGTCGCCTCCACCTACCCACAATTATTAACCCCTAATCTGCCGACCGGACCTCACCGCTACTATAATAAATGTATTAACCCCTAATCCGCCTCACCCCCGCCTCAATAACCCTATAATAAATAGTATTAACCCCTAATCTGCCCTCCCTAACATCGCCGACACCTAACTTCAAGTATTAACCCCTAATCTGCCGACCGGACCTCACCGCTACTCTAATAAATGTATTAACCCCTAAAGCTAAGTCTAACCCTAAACCTAACACCCCCCTAAGTTATATATAATTTAAATCTAACAAAATAAATTAACTCTTATTAAATAAAGTGTTCCTATTTAAAGATAAATACTTACCTGTAAAATAAACCCTAATATAGCTACAATATAAATTATAATTATATTGTAGCTATTTTAGGATTAATATTTATTTTACAGGCAACTTTGTAATTATTTTTACCAGGTACAATAGCTATTACATAGTTAATAATTATTTAATGGCTACCTAGTTAAAATAATTACAAAATTAACTGTAAAATAAATCCTAACCTAAGTTACAATTAAACCTAACACTACACTATCAATAAATTAATTAAATAAACTACCTACAATTATATACAATTAAACCTAACACTACACTATCAATAAATTAATTACATACAAATACCTACAAATAAATACAATTAAATAAACTAAGTTACAAAAAATAAAAAAATATTTACAAACATTAGAAAAATATTACAATTTTAAACTAATTACACCTACTCTAAGCCCCCTAATAAAATAACAAAGCCCCCCAAAATAAAAAAATGCCCTACCCTATTCTAAAATTAAAATAGAAAAGCTCTTTTACCTTACCAGCCCTTAAAAGGGCCCTTTGCGGGGCATGCCCCAAAGAATTCAGCTCTTTTGCCTGTAAAAAAAAAACCCATACAATACCCCCCCAACATTACAACCCACCACCCACATACCCCTAATCTAACCCAAACCCCCCTTAAATAAACCTAACACTAAGCCCCTGAAGATTTCCCTACCTTGTCTTCACCACACCGGGTCCCGATCGGTCCATAAGAGCCTCCGAAGTCTTCATCCAAGCCCAAGCGGGGGCTGAAGAGTGACATCCATCCTCCGGCTGAAGTCTTGATCCAAGCGTCGGCTAAAGAATTCCATCTTCGGACAGAAGTCTTCATCCTATCTGGGCAGAAGAGTAGATCCGGACCAGCAAACATCTTCATCCAAGCCGCATCTTCTATGTTCTTCCATTCGATGACGAGCGGCTCAATCTTGAAGACCTCCGGCATGGATCCATCCTCTTCTTCCGACGACTAGACGACGAATGAAGGTTCCTTTAAGGGATGTCATCCAAGATGGCGTCCCTCGAATTCCGATTGGCTGATAGGATTCTATCAGCCAATCAGAATTAAGGTAGGAAAATTCTGATTGGCTGATGGAATCAGCCAATCCGATTCAAGTTCAATCCGACTTCCTGATCCGATCAGCCAATCAGATTGAGCTCACATTCTATTGGCTGTTCCGATCAGCCAATAGAATGCAAGCTCAATCTGATTGGCTGATTGGATCAGCCAATCGGATTGAACTTGAATCTGATTGGCTGATTCCATCAGCCAATCAGAATTTTCCTACCTTAATTCCGATTGGCTGATAGAATCCTATCAGCCAATTGGAATTCGAGGGACGCCATCTTGGATGATGTCCCTTAAAGGAACCTTCATTCGTCGTCTAGTCATCGGAAGAAGAGGATGGATCCGCGCCGGAGGTCTTCAAGATGGAGCCGCTCATCATCGGATGGAAGAACATAGAAGATGCAGCTTGGGTGAAGATGTTTGCCGGTCCGGATCTACTCTTCTGCCCGGATAGGATGAAGACTTCTGCCCGAAGAAGGAATTCTTTAGCCGCCGCTTGGATCAAGACTTCAGCCGGAGGATGGACGTCACTCTTCAGCCCCCGCTTGGGCTTGGATGAAGACTTCGGAGGCTCTTCTGGACCGATCTGGACCCGGTGTGGTGAAGACAAGGTAGGGAGATCTTCAGGGGATTAGTGTTAGGTTTATTTAAGGGGGGTTTGGGTTAGATTAGGGGTATGTGGGTGGTGGGTTGTAATGTTGGGGTAAGGTATTGTATGTTTTTATTTTTACAGGCAAAAGAGCTGAATTCTTTGGGGCATGCCCCGCAAAATGCCCTTTTAAGGGCTAGTAAGGTAAAGGAGCTTTTCTATTTTAATTTTAGAATAGGGTAGGGCATTTTTTTATTTTGGGGGCTTTGTTATTTTATTAGGGGGCTATTATATTCCAAATTACCTTATAGATATAAATAGTAAGTAAAACAATTACAAAATTCTAACACCCAAATATGGAGCTATCTTCACATTATAAGGTTAACTCACCTTTAAGGGTTAAATATAAATTTAAACTGAAGATGGACTTGGATGTGAGTTGCATTAAAACTGACTGAGAATATTCCACAATTCTGTATCTAAGCTGCCCAAAAATGTCATCATTTTGTTATAATTTTTTTAGTAAAACTCATTAACGGATAAAATAAAAACAATATCAAATAATAGAAAATGTATTACAAAATTACATGATTAAAAATCATTATTCTTAAATTTACATCTGTGAATGTGAATATGTTTACAAAAATGCCAATGTAAACAATTATCTCTCTAAAAAGGCTAACAGTATACAGAATTATTTCTGTCTATTACCAAATTTAACAATAATCATAGAAGAATTTCAAACATTTTGAAGAAACATTGGTACCTTTTTCAACAAGATCCTGTGCAGAGAACTTCATTAAACAATTCTTTCAAGATTATGGTCATTCACAATTCTTCAAGGATCAGTTAATACACTAAAATAACATAATCAACAAGAACACAATAAAAAGACAATGCAATAGCACTTACTTTGAATTCCAAATGAAAAGTAGTTATTTTCTGGCAAATTTCAAAGTTAATTCCATTTTCCCTCCCCCCGGGTATAGTTTAAGCTTGAACAAAGTTTCTGAATATATCAAAATTTTCAAAGTTGTATAACTTTGAAACAAAAAATGTAATTGTACTGAAATTTGTTTTGCAGGTTTTACAAGCGACTACAAAAATACTAAATTTCAAACCATTCTAAAGTTATTTAATATAGAAAAAACAGAATTTATGCTTACCTGATAAATTACTTTCTCCAACAGTGTGTCCGGTCCACGGCGTCATCCTTACTTGTGGGATATCTTTTCCCCAACAGGAAATGGCAAAGAGTCCCAGCAAAGCTGGCCATATAGTCCCTCCTAGGCTCCGCCCACCCCAGTCATTCGACCGACGGACAGGAGGAAATATATAGGAGAAACCATATGGTACCGTGGTGACTGTAGTTAGAGAAAATAATTCATCAGACCTGATTAAAAAACCAGGGCGGGCCGTGGACCGGACACACCGTTGGAGAAAGTAATTTATCAGGTAAGCATAAATTCTGTTTTCTCCAACATTGGTGTGTCCGGTCCACGGCGTCATCCTTACTTGTGGGAACCAATACCAAAGCTTTAGGACACGGATGAAGGGAGGGAGCAAATCAGGTTACCTAAACGGAAGGCACCACGGCTTGCAAAACCTTTCTCCCAAAAATAGCCTCCGAAGAAGCAAAAGTATCAAATTTGTAAAATTTGGCAAAAGTGTGCAGTGAAGACCAAGTCGCTGCCTTACATATCTGGTCAACAGAAGCCTCGTTCTTGAAGGCCCATGTGGAAGCCACAGCCCTGGTGGAGTGAGCTGTGATTCTTTCAGGAGGCTGCCGTCCGGCAGTCTCATAAGCCAATCGGATGATGCTTTTAAGCCAAAAGGAAAGAGAGGTAGAAGTCGCTTTTTGACCTCTCCTTTTACCAGAATAAACAACAAACAAAGAAGATGTTTGTCTGAAATATTTTGTAGCCTCTAAATAGAATTTTAGAGCACGGACTACGTCCAAATTGTGTAACAAACGTTCCTTCTTTGAAACTGGATTCGGACATAAAGAAGGTACAACTATCTCCTGGTTAATATTTTTGTTAGAAACAACCTTTGGAAGAAAACCAGGCTTAGTACGCAAAACCACCTTATCTGCATGGAACACCAGATAGGGCGGAGAACACTGCAGAGCAGATAACTCTGAAACTCTTCTAGCAGAAGAAATTGCAACCAAAAACAAAACTTTCCAAGATAGTAACTTAATATCTATGGAATGTAAAGGTTCAAACGGAACCCCTTGAAGAACTGAAAGAACTAGATTTAGACTCCAGGGAGGAGTCAAAGGTCTGTAAACAGGCTTGATCCTAACCAGAGCCTGAACAAATGGAGAGAATCTTAGGAATTTTTATCTTATTCCATGGGAATCCTTTGGATTCACACCAACAGATATATCTTTTCCATATTTTATGGTAAATCTTTCTAGTTACCGGTTTTCTGGCCTGAACCAGAGTATCTATCACAGAATCTGAAAACCCACGCTTCGATAGAATCAAGTGTTCAATCTCCAAGCCGTCAGCTGGAGGGAGACCAGATTTGGATGTTCGAATGGACCCTGAACAAAAAGGTCCTGTCTCAAAGGTAGCTTCCATGGTGGAACCGATGACATATTCACCAGGTCTGCATACCAAGTCCTGCGTGGCCACGCAGGAGCTATCAAGATCACCGAGGCCCTCTCCTGATTGATCCTGGCTACCAGCTTGGGAATGAGAGGAAACGGTGGAAATACATAAGCTAGGTTGAAGGTCCAAGGTGCTACTAGTGCATCTACTAGAGTCGCCTTGGGATCCCTGGATCTGGACCCGTAGCAAGGAACCTTGAAGTTCTGACGAGACGCCATCAGATCCATGTCTGGAATGCCCCATAATTGAGTTATTTGGGCAAAGATCTCCGGATGGAGTTCCCACTCCCCCGGATGGAATGTCTGACGACTCAGAAAATCCGCCTCCCAGTTTTCCACACCTGGGATGTGGATCGCAGACAGGTGGCAGGAGTGATCCTCCGCCCATTGAATTATTTTGGTCACTTCTTTCATCGCCAGGGAACTCCTTGTTCCCCCCTGATGATTGATATACGCAACGGTCGTCATGTTGTCTGATTGGAACCTTATGAATCTGGCCTTTGCTAGTTGAGGCCAAGCCCTGAGAGCATTGAATATCACTCTCAGTTCCAGAATGTTTATCGGGAGAAGAGACTCTTCCCGAGACCATAGGCCCTGAGCTTTCAGGGATTCCCAGACCGCGCCCCAGCCCACTAGACTGGCGTTGGTCGTGACAATGACCCACTCTGGTCTGCGGAAGCTCATTCCCTGGGACAGATGGTCCAGGGTCAGCCACCAACGGAGTGAATCTCTGGTCTTCTGATCTACTTGAATCATTGGAGACAAGTCTGTATAGTCCCCATTCCACTGTTTGAGCATGCACAGTTGTAATGGTCTTAGATTAATTTGTGCAAAAGGAACTATGTCCATTGCTGCAACCATCAACCCTACTACTTCCATGCACTGCGCTATGGAAGGACGTGGAACAGAATGAAGAACTTGACAAGTGCTTAGAAGTTTTGACTTTCTGACCTCTGTCAGAAAAATCCTCATTTCTAAGGAATCTATTATTGTTCCCAAGAATGGAACTCTTGTTGACGGAGACAGAGAACTCTTTTCTATGTTCACCTTCCATCCGTGTGATCTGAGAAAGGCCAGAACGATGTCTGTATGAGCCTTTGCCTTTGATAGGGACGACGCTTGTATTAGAATCTGGTCCAAGTAAGGTACTACTGCAATTCCCCTCAGTCTTAGAACCGCTAGAAGGGAACCTAGTACCTTTGTGAAAATCCTTGGAGCAGTGGCTAACCCGAATGGGAGGGCCACAAACTGGTAATGTTTGTCCAGAAAGGCGAACCTTAGGAACTGATGATGTTCTTTGTTGATAGGAATATTTAGGTACGCATCCTTTAGATCCACGGTAGTCATAAATTGACCTTCCTGGATAGTGGGTAGAATCGTTCGAATGGTTTCCATCTTGAACGATGGTACCCTGAGAAATTTGTTTAGGATCTTCAAATCCAAAATTGGTCTGAAAGTTCCATCTTTTTTGGGAACTACGAACAGATTGGAATAAAATCCCATTCCCTGTTCCTTTATTGGAACTGGGTGTATCACTCCCATCTTTAACAGGTCTTCTACACAATGTAAGAACGCCTGTCTCTTTATTTGGTTTGAGGATAAGTGAGATATGTGGAACCTTCCCCTTGGGGGGTAGTTCCCTGAATTCCAGGAGATAACCCTGAGAAACTATTTCTAGCGCCCAGGGATCCTGAACATCTCTTGCCCAAGCCTGAGCAAAGAGAGAGAGTCTGCCCCCTACTAGATCCGGTCCCGGATCGGGGGCTACTCCTTCATGCTGTTTTGTTAGCAGCAGCAGCAGGCTTCTTGGCCTGCTTACCCTTGTTCCAGCCTTGCATCGGTTTCCAGGCTGGTTTGGGTTGTGAGGCATTACCCTCTTGCTTAGAGGATGCAGAATTAGAGGCCGGTCCGTTCCTGAAATTGCGAAAGGAACGAAAATTAGACTTATTCTTGGCCTTGAAAGGCCTATCTTGTGGAAGGGCATGGCCCTTTCTCCCAGTGATGTCTGAAATAATCTCTTTCAATTCTGGTCCAAATAGAGTTTTACCTTTGAAAGGGATGTTAAGCAATTTTGTCTTGGATGACACATCCGCTGATCAAGACTTTAGCCAAAGCGCTCTGCGCACCATGATTGCAAACCCTGAATTTTTCGCCGCTAATCTAGCTAATTGCAAAGCGGCATCTAAAATAAAAGAGTTAGCCAACTTAAGTGCGTGAACTCTGTCCATAACCTCCTCATATGGAGTCTCTCTACTAAGCGAGTTTTCTAGTTCCTCGAACCAGAACCACGCTGCTGTAGTGACAGGAACAATGCACGAAATGGGTTGTAGAAGGTAACCTTTCTGTACAAATATCTTTTTAAGCAAACCCTCCAATTTTTTATCCATAGGATCTTTGAAAGCACAACTATCCTCGATAGGAATAGTAGTGCGTTTGTTTAGGGTAGAAACTGCCCCCTCGACCTTAGGGACTGTCTGCCATAAGTCCTTTCTGGGGTCGACCATAGGAAATAATTTCTTAAATATAGGGGGGGGGGACAAAAGGTATGCCGGGCTTATCCCACTCCTTACTCACTATGTCCGCCACCCGCTTGGGTATAGGAAAAGCGTCGGGGTGCACCGGAACCTCTAGGAACTTGTCCATCTTGCATAATTTCTCTGGAATGACCAAGTTGTCACAATCATCCAGAGTAGATAACACCTCCTTAAGCAGTGCACGGAGATGTTCTAATTTAAATTTAAATGTCACAACATCAGGTTCAGCTTGTTGAGAAATTTTTCCTGAATCTGAAATTTCCCCATCTGACAAAACCTCCCTCATGGCCACTTCAGATTGGTGTGAGGGTATGACAGAACAATTATCATCAGCGCCCTGCTCTTCAGTGTTTAAAACAGAGCAATCGCGCTTTCTCTGATATGTAGGCATTTTGGATAAAATATTTGCTATGGAGTTATCCATTACAGCCGTTAATTGTTGCATGGTAATAAGCATTGGCGCGCTAGATGTACTAGGGGCCGCCTGCGTGGGCAAAACTGGTGTAGACACAGTAGGGGATGATGTAGTATCATGTTTACTCCCCTCATCTGAGGAATCATCTTGGGAAATTTCATTATCTGTGGCAGTACAGTCCTTACTTTGTTTGGACGCTATGGCACAATTATCACACAAATTTAAATGGGGAGACACATTGGCTTTCATACATATAGAACATAGCTTATCCGAAGGCACAGACATGTTAAACAGGCTTAAACTTGTCAATAAAGCACAAAAAAACGTTTTAAAACAAAACCGTTACTGTCTCTTTAAATTTTAAACAGAAAACACTTTATTACTGAATATGTGAAAAAGTCTTAAAGCATTAAGAGTATTGCACACCAAATTTCAGAGCTTTAACCCTTAAAATAACGGAACCGGAGCCGTTTACAAATTTAACCCCTATACAGTCCCAGCTATAGCCTTTGCTGAGACCCAACCAAGCCCAGAGGGGAATACGATACCAAGTGACGCCTTCTAGAAACTTTTCCAGCAACTTTCATATCCTCACACATGCATCTGCATGTCCTGCTCTCAAAAAATGAGGCTCTGCCTACAACTAGGAAGGCCCCCTGACTGGAAAAGGTGTCTAACATAGTGCCTGCCGTTTTAAACGTTCCCCAAGTTTATAAATGTGAAATATCAGCCTAAACATGAATAAAATGCCCAAATAAAGCAATCGATTTAGCCCATAAAAGTGTCTACCAGTTTTATAGCCCATATTAAGCCCTTTATTCTGTTTGTTTGACTAAGAAAATGGCTTACCGGTCCCCATGAGGGGAAATGACAGCCTTCCAGCATTACATGGTCTTGTTAGAAATATGGCTAGTCATACCTTAAGTAGAAAAGTCTGCTAACTGTTTCCCCCAACTGAAGTTACTTCATCTCAACAGTCCTATGTGGAAACAGCAATCGATTTTAGTTACTGTCTGCTAAAATCATCTTCCTCTCACAAACAGAAATCTTCATCCTTTTCTGTTTCAGAGTAAATAGTACATACCAGCACTATTTTAAAATAACAAACACTTGATAGAAGAATAAAAAACTACATTTAAACACCAAAAAACTCTTAACCATCTCCGTGGAGATGTTGCCTGTGCAACGGCAAAGAGAATGACTGGGGTGGGCGGAGCCTAGGAGGGACTATATGGCCAGCTTTGCTGGGACTCTTTGCCATTTCCTGTTGGGGAAGAGATATCCCACAAGTAAGGATGACGCCGTGGACCGGACACACCAATGTTGGAGAAATGTGCTGTTTCTCAGAAATATTCCATTGACTTATAATTGAGGTTTGTGTCCAGTAATACAGCTGACATGGCTGAATGCATTTTCATGACATTTTTGAGTTGATTTGATACCATTTGGAAGTTTGAAGTTTATAACTTGAATTATTTTTATTTCATACAAATTAGCTTTTGTCATGTACATGACTAGTAGCTGCAGTGCAGGAGTCTGTCAGCAGGGGGAGCATGAAATAAGCAATCACCATCATCAGTGCTTTACTTTAATCTTATTGTATCCTTAACGACCAACGACGTACAGGGTACGTCCTACAAAAAAATGTCCTTAGCGACCAAGGACGTACCCTGTACGTCGTTTGTGTCTTCAAGCAGTGGAAGCGATCCTGATCGCTTCCAGCCACTTTCATGTTATTGCAGTGATGCCTCAATATTGAGGCATCCTGCAATAAAAAATTTTAGCCATCCGATGCAGAGAGAGCCACTCTGTGGCCCTCTCTGAATCGGACATTGATGGCCACGATCGTTGGTGGGTGGGAACCATTGCAGGGAGGCCGATGGGCAGCCATCGATGGGAGGAAGTCATCGCAGGGGGCGGGATCACGTACGGGGTGCACGCACGTGCACGGGGGAAACTCATAGGTACGTGTGCATGCACGATTTGTGGGCGCGAGCACGAGGGTGGGAGCTGGTAGAAACTCTACACTATGAGACAAATCTAGTTAGCTGAGGGTAAGGTGGGAGAGAGGTGAGGGGGATTATCTAAGTGATCTGGGAGGTGGTGGGGGTTGGCTATTGAGGGGGGGCAGCTACACTACAGAAAAGTATAAAAATAAATAAAAAAAAAACATTATTTATGGCAAACTGGGTACTACCACTACCCAAGATGGCACACAATAAGTTAGAGGGGGAGGGTTAGAGAGCTGTTGGGGCGAGGGGATCAGGGAGGTTGGGGCACAGCAGAATATTATTTAAAAAAAAAAATAATAAAAAAAAAGATACTTTTTATTTTAGTACTGGCAGACTTTCTGCCAGTACTTAAGATGGCGGGGACAATTATGGGGTTGGGGAGGGAAGATTGCTGTTTGGGAGGGATCAGGGAGTGGGATGTTTCAGGTGGGAGGTTGATCTCTACACTAAAGCTAAAATTAACCCTGCAAGCTCCCTACAAGCTACCCAATTAACCCCTTCACTGCTGGGCATAATACAAGTGTGGTGCGCAGCAGCATTTAGCAGCCTTCTAATTGCCAAAAAGCAACACCAAAGCCATATATGTCTGCTATTTCTGAACAAAGGGGATCCCAGAGAAGCATTTACAACGATTTGTGCCATAATTGCACAAGCTGTTTGTAAATCATTTCAGTGAGAAATCTAAAGTTTGTGTAAAAGTTTGTGAAAACATTTGTAAAAAAGTGAACATTTTTTTTTATTTGATCGCATTTGGCGGTGAAATGGTGGCATGAAATATACCAAAATGGGCCTAGATCAATACTTTGGGTTGTCTACTACACTACACTAAAGCTAAAATTTTAACCCTACACGGTACCTAATTAACCCCTTCACTGCTGGGCATAATACACGTGTGGTGCGCAGCGGCATTTAGCAGTCTTCTAATTACCAAAAAGCAATGTCAAAGTCATATAAGTCTACCATTTCTGAATAAAGTGGATCCCAGAGAAGCATTTACAACCATTTGTGCCATAATTGCACAAGCTGCTTGCAAATAATTTCAGTGAGAAACCTAAAACTGTGAAAAATTTAAAGTTTTTTTTTTATTTGATCGCATTTGGCGGTGAAATGGTGGCGTGAAATATACCAAAATATCAATACTTTGGTTTGTCTACTACACAACACTAAAGCTATAATTAACCCTACAAGCCCCCTAGAAGCTCCCTAATTAACCCCTTCACTGATGGGCATAATACATGTGTGGTGTGCAGCAGCATTTAGCGGTCTTCTAATTACCAAAAAGCAACACCAAAGCTATATAAGTCTGCTATTTCTGAACAAAGGGGATCCCAGAGAAGCATTTACAACCATTTGTGCTATAATTGCACAATCTGTTTGTAAATAATTTCAGTGAGAAACCTAAAGTTTGTGTTGGCATGAAATATACCAAAATGGGCCTAGATCAATACTTTGGGTTGTCTTCTAAAAAAAAAAAATACATGTCAAGAAATATTCAGGCATTCCAGACAGATATCAGTGTTCCAATGTAACAATTGTTAATTTTTTAAAAAAAAGTGGTTTGGAAGTAGCAAAGTGCTACTTGTATTTATTGCCCTATAACTTGCAAAAAAAGCAAAGGATATGTAAACTTTGGGTATTTCTAAACTAAGGCCAAATTTAGAAACTATTTAGCATGGGTGTTTTTGGTGGTTGTAGATGTGTAACAGATTTTGGGGGTCAAAATTAGAAAAGTGTGTTTTTTTCAATTTTCCTCATATTTTATATTTTTTTTAAAGTAAATTATAGGATATGATGTAAATAATGGTATCTTTAGAAAGTCCATTTAATGACAAGAGAAACGGTATATAATATGTGTGGGTACAGTAAATGAGTAAAAGGAAAATTACAGCTAAACACTCGTGATGTTGCGAACCTAAAAAATTGGGTTCGCGAACTGGGCGAACCGCCATAGACTTCAATAGGCAGGCGAATTTTAAAGCCCTCAGGGACTCTTTCTGGCCACAATAGTGATGGAAAAGTTGTTTCAAGGGCACTAACACCTGGACTGTGGCATGCCGGAGGGGGATCCATGGCAAAACTCCCATGGAAAATTACATAGTTGATGCAGAGTCTGGTTTTAATCCATAAAGGGCATAAATCACCTAACATTCCTAAATTGTTTGGAATAACGTGCTTTAAAACATCAGGTATGATGTTGTATCAATCAAGTAGTGTAACGGTTAGGCCCGCTTCACAGTGCACAGTGTAGGTGATATACCTGCCCTGACCATGCTTTGCAGACCAGTTATCAGTGGTCAGATGGACCCTTGCCCCAACACTGTGTGCCAGACATGCCATTATAGCAGACTTATATGGCTTTGGCATTGCTTTTTGGTAATTAGAAGGCTGCTAAATGCCACTGCGCACCACACGTGTTTTATGCCCAGCAGTGAATGGGTTAATTAGGGAGTATGTAGGCAGCTTGTAGAGTTATTTTTAGCTTAGGTGTAGTGTAGTAGACAACCCAAAATATTGATCTAGGCCCATTTTGGTATATTTCATGCCACCATTTCACCGCCAAATGCGATAAAATAAAAAAAAATTGTTCACTTTTACACAAACTTTAGGTTTCTCACAGAAATTATTTACAAACAACTTATGCAATTATGGCATAAATGATTGTAAATGCTTCTCTGGGATCCCCTTTGTTCAGAAATAGCAGACTTATATGGCTTTGGCGTTGCTTTTTGGTAATTAGAAGGCTGCTAAATGCCACTGCGCACCAAACGTGTTTTATGCCCAGCAGTGAAGGGGTTATTTAGGGAGCATGTAGGCAGCTTGTAGAGTAAATTTTAGCTTAAGTGTAGTGTAGTAGACAACCCAAAGTATTGATCTAGGCCCATTTTTGTATATTTAATGCCACCATTTCCCCGCCAAATGCGATCAAATTTAAAAAAAAAACTTAAATTTTTCCGCAATTTTAGGTTTCTCACTGAAATTATTTACAAACAGCTTGTGCAATTATGGCACAAATGGTTGTACATGCTTCTCTGGGATCCCCTTTGTTCAGAAATAGCAGACATATATGACTTTGGCATTGCTTTCTGGTAATTAGAAGGCCGCTAAATGCTGCTACGCATCACACGTGTATTATGGCTAGCAGTGAAGGGGTTAATTAGGTAGTTTGTAGGGAGCTTGCAGGGTTAATTTTAGCTTTAGTGTAGAGATCAGCCTCCCATCTGACACATCAGACCCCCTGATCCCTCCCAAACAGCTCCCTTCCCTCCCCCACCCCACAATTGTCCCCGCCATCTTAAGTACTGGCAGAAAGTCTGCCAGTACTAAAATAAAAGGTTTTTTAAAAATTTGTTTAGCATATTTACATATGCTGTGGTGTAGCATCCCCCCTTAGCCCCCAACCTCCCTGATTCCCCCCAAAACAGCTCTCTAACCCTCCCCATCAGCCTTATTGGTGGCCATCTTGGGTACTGGCAGCTGTCTGCTATTATTTTACAGTCAAAAAAGTGTTGTTTTTTTTAAATGTACACTACTGTTACACCAGATATGAGTGGTGGCACTGGGCAAGTGGGCACAGTATACGGTGAAAGCCTGACACACACGCTGGCAGGCAGGCAGGCAACTGCAATTAGATTACACAGAAAAAAAAAAAGCAGACTGATGTTCTAGCTTTTTGGTGTGCTGTCCTTACAGCAGAGATCAGATGAGTCCTTCAGGACTGTAGTGGACACTGAATACACTAGCCTAGCTATCGATTTCCCTATTAAATCTGCAGCAGCTACACTGTCCCTCCTCTCACTAAGAATGCAGCTTCCAAATTAATCTAAAATGGATGCTGTCCAGGAGGTGGGAGGGTCTGGGAGGGAGGGTCTGCTGCTGATTGGCTGTAATGTGTCTTCTTACTGTGAGGTACAGGGTCAAAGTTTACTCAATGATGACGAATAGGGGGCGGATCAAACATCGCATATGTTCGCCCGCCGAGGCGAACGCGAACATGCTATGTTCGCCGGGAACTATTAGCCGGCGAACTATTCGCAACATCACTACTAAACACAAACACTGCAAAAATGTAAAAATAGCCTTGGTCCCAAACGGTCAGATAATGGAAAAGTGCTGTGGTCCTTAAGGGGTTAACATGAAGAGGTAAATAAAGTAACTGTGCTGCATATGTTAGATGCACACTCCCTTGCAAGTCCTGAGGCATGCCTCCTGATTGAAAGCTTTAAGTCCCTTTACAATAGAATGTTGCTACTGAGGACATTTTTAGGTAAAAATTCTTTTTTTAGTTAGCAATGCTCAGGTGATATTTTCTAGTCAGATTTTTTACAGATATGCTGCAGGTATTTCATGTTTCAAGTGATTCAAAATAGAAAGCAATTCAGCACTCTGGGATAGTGAATCTCACAGGATATAAATTCTCAGTTTTCAGCAAATACAAATAAAACTGAAATGTTTTAACTATAATTTAACTAAACTGAGTGAGTGAGCGCTTGCAGCTTAAAAGGCTAAGTGGTTGGTATAAAACAGTTTAATACAAGCAATAAAACAATATAACTAGTACAGTGATTCAGTTAAAACAATTATACATATTACATGGATCCATGGGGAACATATAAAAACAAACCTAAAATACAATGTGCGTTCAGAACAGCGTAAAATAATGAATAATCACAGTGTCGAAAAAGACCTAGTGGGGTCACAAATCCATCAACTATCGTTGGATGGGCTCTGATCACATAAGTAGAATTGTATATAGACAGGTGATACAACGTGTCTGTAATATGACGTTAACAGTTGCACAATGGTGTGGATGAAATGTGAAAAAATGTGAAAAAAATTTGAAAAGCTGTGAAAAAAATATATGAAAAAAATATATATGAGAAAAAAATATATATATATAAATGTCCACAGTTAGTGTCCAAACAAAATAAGTTCCAAATTAAATATCTCCAATGTGGTTAATAGGCATAAGGTGCCAAAAAGAGGGGTAGTTCCTTAGAAGCAAAATGTGTGATGAATTGTAGAAATTTTTTTTAAAAACAAATCGTGAAGAATACAAATCGAAAAACCATAATTTAAAAAATGTAAACAAAATCCAAAAAAATTTCTGTGGAAACCTGTGGAAAAAAGGAGAAATAATAGTGCAATAACGTTTTAGCAATCCAAATGATGATTAGAAATAAGCTCACCAGTATGTCAACGCGTTTCGGCCTTCCTGGCCTTTATCAAGACTATACTGTTAGTGATTGTCTGGGAGCTTTTATAGTGTGGTCTCTGTGGTGATTGGATCAATTTTGGCGCCAAAAAGATTAGCTCTGCCCTTTCCTGTATGGCCCATTTTTGCCTGGGAAAATAACTGATACCAATCTTAGTTCGTATTTTTCATGATCAAAAGGTAGTTTTAGACGTATTTGACATTTGTATATTACGTGTTGTATTTTTGTGTTGCATTTCTTACTTAATTTGTGCGTCTTTGGCATATTTATAATCTTATTTGTTGTCCGGTTTTTGCCCCACTTCCGGATCTAGGGGTCATTAGCTAATTTGTATCACATCCGGTATCATCTGCATCACTTCCGGTTTCGCTATTACCGGAAGTTGATGTCATCAATATCCGGTGTAAATTTTGCCGTAACTAATTCCACTCTTGCCGGTAATAGACTAAGTGCATGCCTTTCTGAAATAATCTTAGGATGCCTTTCTAAAATTCTTTTAGGCAGTTATGCTCTCGGTCATAAAGACGATTGGTGTGTTATATGCAAAAGGTGGTCAAATTGGTCAGACATGTAAACACTAATACGAAGTTTTAGTGTAAATTATATGGCTAATGTAAAACAGTGATCTGAATGAAGATCCAAGTATTATTGGGTAAAAATCACAGGGGTTAATAGGCGAAGATCTTT
This sequence comes from Bombina bombina, assembly GCF_027579735.1. NCBI lineage: Eukaryota > Metazoa > Chordata > Amphibia > Anura > Bombinatoridae > Bombina > Bombina bombina. The sequence goes on along the minus strand of NC_069501.1, from coordinate 936,487,345 downwards.
AATAAAAGCCGTGATCTAATAGCAGTAGATATTTAATAAAAGTCGTTGGTTAATGAAATAGAATGGAATGTTAATTCAAACTTGTGGTTGGCACAGAGCATGTAGAGCAGACTGTCGTTGGGGTGTCTAGTGTGCAACTTGCACCGCTCATTATATTCTTAAAACTCAGGTTGTCTGAGGAGTGTTAATAGATGTGGGCCTGAGGTGTCGTCTGATGGGTCAATAGCTTCAGAAGTATGGGCTAGCTAAAGTCGTCGTGTCGAGGCGTAGATGTAGAGGCCTAAATAGCGTGGCTAGCAGCATCATATTGGGTTATGTTAGAATGTTACCTGATCTGTCCTGTCAATTGGTTGTAAGTGGGTCGTGGATCAGGAAGGAAATTAGTTGTGTAGCTTGTGTACTATTAGTGGGATCCGACCCTCTCGGTCGCTTTGATAAGTGTATGCTTATATGTTTTGAATCTAGGGACTAGGTCCCCTAATCAGTAACTATCTGTAAATCGTGGGTCTAGGTTCAATATGGAACCTACCATTTTACAAATGGGCTTTCGCTATATTAGCTTGAATATGGGGTATCAGATATGTGGCATTGGATTCGGCGTCTTAGATTTACTCTGTGCTAAATCGTATCAATGGACAGTGGGTCTCTGCTGAGCTAAATTTAAAAAGACCTAGAATGATTATATATTTATAATCACCAGCTAATGGGGGCCTGCCAGTTTTTCAAATCTGGGCGTTCATTTGTCAGACGGTTTGCTTATTATATCTGTCGGCTAGTTTGGATCTATCAGTTTGATTATCAGTAAAGGTCCTCCTTGAGGGCTAGTGTGAAGACACATGCGATCACGTTATGACTTTTCTGATAAGCATATTTGCAAGTAGGAATGTCTTTTCCTTGTTCGGTGGAATAATAAACCTTTAAGAAGACGTGCTGTGCTTTGCCTAGTCTTTTATCAAGGTCAAGAGGTGTGACAGGTCTTCTTTATGGTTCAGTCCTTTTGGGAAGAGGCAATCCAATGCGAAGATCCATTTTGATTCATGGAAGAGTAATTTTTTCCCGTAGTCCCCTCCTCGCCAGTTCTTATTTATCTTTTCAATTCCAAAGAACTTGAAATCTTTTATATTGCCTCCATGTTTTATGGAGAAATGCTTGTATAAAGGTGTATCGGTATTCGATTTTTCGATACACAGTATGTGTTCTCTAATACGGTCTTTTAAAGCTCTTGAGGTCTGTCCCACATATTGGAGGCCACATGTGCAGTATATTACATAGATAATTCCCTTATCCTGGCATCTGATGAGGTTTTGTATCTTATAATCATCTGTCTTGCCATGTGGGGAAAATCGGCTGGTTTTGACTCCGCTTTTGCAGGCCTTACAACTTGGGCAAGGGAAGAAGCCTGTGATTGCTTTGCCTTGGTGGTTCACGGTGTTACTCGTCTTATTTCTTGGGATACTTGGTGCCAGAAGATTTTTCAGATTGTCGGTCTTCCTATAGACAAATCTTGGTTGTGATATCAGCTTCTCCCCGATTATATCATCCTCTTTCAATATAGCCCAATGCTTCCTGATGATTCTTTCTAGGATAAATCTATTGGAGCAATATTCAGTGATCATGGGTACATCGATAATGTTGTCCTCCATTTCTTTTGCCTGTTTTGTTTTATATTTTACTAGGCTATTCCTGTCGACTTTTCCCACTTCCACAATTTTCTCTTCCAAAGTCTCTTTGTTGTACCCCCTATCCAAGAACCTTTCTTTCAGTATCTCTGCTTGTTCAGCCCACTTCCTTGGGTTAGAGCAGTTTTTTCTTATCCTTAGGAGTTGTCCTTTTGGTATGTTAGTTTTCCAAGTTGGATGGTGGCAGCTCAGGCTATGAATGTAGTTGTTGCAGTCGACCTTCTTAAAGAAGGTCGACGTCTCAATTTTACCATTCTTAACTTCGATTGTGAGATCCAGAAAGTTGATTTTGTTGTAGCTGTATTCAGACGTAAACTTTAGGTTCATTTCATTCTGGTTCATTACGTCAATGGTGTGTTTTAAGTCTTCCAGTGATCCCTTCCAGATGATCAATATATCGTCTATGTATCTGGAATAGAGGACCAGGTCCGCGCTTGCTGGACATGAGTCCAAGAATATCTGTTCCCATTGACCCATGTAGATGTTAGCATAGCTAGGCGCGAACCTGGTCCCCATTGCTGTGCCGCACACTTGTTTGTAGAATTTGTTGTTACAACAAAAATAATTGTGGCTTAAGATGTATTTGATGCTTTCCAATATGAATAGACGTTGTTCATCAAGTACTTCTGGGTCTTTTAATAGAAAGGAATTTACGGCCTCTATGCCTGCCTCGTGCGGTATGCTTGTATAGAGTGCCATGACGTCACACGTTGCTAGTATATAGTTCTTATCCCAGACTATTTTGTCTAATAGGGCTAGTACTTGTGTGGAGTCCCTCAGGTATGATGGAAGTTTCAGGACGTACTTCTGCAAGTTCTTATCAACATACTCAGAGAGGTTGCTAGACAAGGACCCTATTCCTGAGATGATGGGTCTTCCTGGTGGGTTTACCAAAGACTTGTGAATCTTTGGTAATTGATAGAAGACTGGTGTGATGGGATAGGTTACCGTAATGTAGTTGAACTCTTTGTCGTTAAGCACTCCCTGTGTCTTGGCTTTAATCAGTAAATCTTCTAGTTCTTCTTTGTATCTTTCCACTGGGTTGTTTCTGAGTTTTTCGTAGGTTGTTTCATCGTTCAGAATCCTCATGCACTCATTTTCATACTTGACTCTATCCATGACGACTATGCCGCCGCCTTTGTCTGCTGGTTTGATTGTTATGTCATGGTTCTTCTCGAGTTTTCTGATAGTACCCATTTGAGACCTAGTTAGGTTATGTTTGATGTGTTTCACTTTGTCTGAGCTGAGATTTTTAATTTCTTTGCAGACATTGATTTCAAAGGCTTCTATAGCACTACCTTTACTACTAGTCGGATTCACTAGTGACATTAAGGAGAGACATCACATTAGACATTTCGACATCCACACCTCACAACCAAACTGACCCAGATAGACTAGATATTGCTTCTATATTTAAGAACTTAGAAAAACTCCTGACATCTGAAGTAAGATATAAAGCTGAAATTTCTTTCCTAAGTAAATGTTTGGAACTCGAGATTATCCCTAAAGGTCTTTGTGTGAAGAAAGACTGTGCTTTTCAACTAGCCGACCCCCAATTTGCAGAAAAATGGGCTAGCATCCTCATAGAAACATCCAAAAAATTGATCAGACTCATCATAGAATATAGATCATCACTTATTCAAAAATTAGATGCCGAGATCAAAGATGATGAGGTCATGATCACGAACATAGATTCAACAGAATCAGAATCCAAGGAAATAACAGAAAGAAAAGAAAACTTGATTAAAAGAATCAGGAAAATCAGAGAGGATCTAATAACCAAGAAATCAAAAAAACTGAATAGAGAATTAAACATAAATAAAGAGAATGAACTAAACACCATGCAAACGGACGAACCCCAGGCCGAAGCAAATTCGGAGGACAACACAGGCAATCATGAACAAAGTAACAGTAATATGAATACTCGGGACACTTGGTCAGAAGGAAATAGAAGAAAGAGGCAACAGGAATATCGCCCAGATAGAAGGATCAACCAACACAGAGGATATAGGGAAGATTACTATCCCCAAAGGAGAACGCAGGGACATCAAGGCCCGCGTAGACAAGATATGCCATACGAAACCAGACAATGGCATGATACTTATGAGAGAAGGCAATATGATGACAGAGACACTCATAATCACAGAACCTATGAGCGAAAACCAAGATTTGAGGGGGAAACATATAGTCATTACCCCAACCAGGAACGAAGGCCACACACCTTCAATTACCACAACAGAATATACAATACTAACTACCATGATGATCCTCATCAGGGAAATACAAGAGCCTCCCCGATGAGGAATGGTTTTGAAAGAAGGACATCACTTTCGGATCACAGGCAATACACCCATAACTATGGAAGAAGAGACTCATACTATAATAATCAAACCAACTATGACCAGTATACACCTATGAATTATAGGAATACTAACAGGAGATCAAGTTGGAGAGGACACCCCTCCAATAACTACGGGAATCATAGATTTCCACAACAAAGGAACAACTATAAGGCGGATCCACGCCACCATAACCAGATATTCCAATCCAGCAAAGGCAACCCAAATCTGGGAAACCCTGAGGCTCTGAGCCTAGCGTCTAGCTCTGACCAAGTTTTTTTAGGGGGAAGCCCCCAACCCCCCAGAGTAAAGGAGAAAGAAAGACCATCACTAAAGAGAAAAAATATAGACTCAGAAGAAGCAAGAAGCCCCACTCAGAAAAGAAGACCACTAGAGGCAAGAGAGGAGGCGCAAAACTAAAGAGAAAACAAGGAAAAACCCTGAGCGAACAGATGATAGCCTGCCACCCGTCCACCAGCAAAGTACCGACTGGTCCTAAAATCAAAGGGATATATAATCTCAGCTCCACACAACTATCAGACAAGGAAGCATCAGTACTATCCTACGGTTTGAGTTTTGCTCCAGCAAAGGGGTTGAATAAATTCCAAACCTTTATTGGCATAAAAGAATTTGTCAGAAAGCTGACACTGAAGAGACATTTCTCAAGGACCCCAACTGAAAGACCTATCCTACAGCAAAGACCAACTCCAGAGGATCGATTCCTACATACTAACTTGAAACCTAGATCTACCTACTATCCGACTAGTAGTAAAGGTAGTGCTATAGAAGCCTTTGAAATCAATGTCTGCAAAGAAATTAAAAATCTCAGCTCAGACAAAGTGAAACACATCAAACATAACCTAACTAGGTCTCAAATGGGTACTATCAGAAAACTCGAGAAGAACCATGACATAACAATCAAACCAGCAGACAAAGGCGGCGGCATAGTCGTCATGGATAGAGTCAAGTATGAAAATGAGTGCATGAGGATTCTGAACGATGAAACAACCTACGAAAAACTCAGAAACAACCCAGTGGAAAGATACAAAGAAGAACTAGAAGATTTACTGATTAAAGCCAAGACACAGGGAGTGCTTAACGACAAAGAGTTCAACTACATTACGGTAACCTATCCCATCACACCAGTCTTCTATCAATTACCAAAGATTCACAAGTCTTTGGTAAACCCACCAGGAAGACCCATCATCTCAGGAATAGGGTCCTTGTCTAGCAACCTCTCTGAGTATGTTGATAAGAACTTGCAGAAGTACGTCCTGAAACTTCCATCATACCTGAGGGACTCCACACAAGTTCATGGAAAAAATGTGTTTAGGGTTAGCGCTAAATTAAAGCTTAAAAAGGTGTAGAGATAAATATTCTGTAAGATTTATATTATTCTTCTATAATGATATTCATATCAACAATGTGTTTCATAAAAAAAATTTTTTTTTTTTTTTTTTTTTAATAAAAATTAAAAATACAAATAAAGATGGATGCCGGCATCAATTCTAAATGGAAAAATATATACAATGTATACAAGAGTGAAACGTTATGTTTTAAAACAATGTAGCAAGATAAAAAAAGGAATTTGAACAGATTTTGAGTAGTATACTTTAAAGAAAAATAGCGATTGTCACCGTGCATATAGGTGTTTGATATTTACATTGATATTACCTTATATGCAGAGGTTTGTGTGTATTCGCTATTTCAATGGACCGGGACTCTCAATGTTCAGTCCTGTATTGACTATGTTTTTTGAAACAGTCTGTTTCTCGGTAGTTCTCTCAAAAGAAAGGCAAGTCAAAGTTCCAACTATGTTTTTCTTTGCCGTATGATGTCCGTGTCCTGACACTCTTTTCAGTATCAACTCCGTAGTTTGTGATGGCTTTGTATGCGTATCATATACGCCGTATTGGATGTCTGTATGACAGTGAAATCTCTGTTTTGTTGTGGGGAGTTTTCTCCCTGTAGTCAATTTCCTCCAAGTGGTTCCGGAGTAAAGTTGAAGAGAAGTAATTTGTTTGTTGAGTCTCCGCTGTCTTATTTCACAGCGGTTAAGTTTTAAGAAGAATAGTGATCAGATCATGGGTTAGGAATTATACTTATAGAACTCCACACGCTTTTGTTTAGTTCAAAGTACCCAACCTACTGCACTATATCAAACTTAAATGAAAGTGTCAAAGAGTAGCAATCTTTCAAAGAGTAGCAATCTTTCTAGTGAGCAAAGTTCTACGCGTTTCAGCCCTTGGGCCTTTATCAAGATGCTCACCTGGGGATTCACCTGGTTTAAAAATGTTCAGCTTTGTTCTGATTGGTGGTTATTTGATTGGTGCATATTAAATTATTGCATCGTATAAACTTTTACAGTTTTTTCAGGGTACATTTCAGATAACTTATTAAGTCATGATACTTAGTCCTATGTAAAAGAAACACATATGATTCACATTATGATAATTATTTACAGCTTTATCCCTATATCAGTTACCCCTATATTAGTTGGCGCTATTTTGGATATTTAACCCTTCATCTCTGTAGTCGACCTGTGTTATTGTCTTCCGGGATTCTACAAATATTATTAGAATTCTAAATATGTGTGTATATTTGATGACCCTAAAGAGATAAATATATATAAAAAGGGTAATGTAAAAATGTGTGTATATTACAATATAAAAATAGTAAAGGTTACAAGAAATATAAGACATGTTAAAATTTGTGTTAAGAATCAAGAAGTTATACATACATACATCTGATTGTAATGACGTGTGTATATAATAATCCATTTGATTATATTAGCGATCAGGAGAGTGTTAAATAATGTGTCAGGATGCTAGTATAGCCATCCTTTTTTGAAAAATGTTGTTCTAAATACATAAACTTTACAAATATATGGAAAAAATCTTTCCTATAAATATAAATGAGAAATTCATCAAAAATTACTTGCAAAGTATATATAAAAAATAAATAAATATATATAAAAAGTGATATAAAAAATATATATAAAAGAATATAAAATTATATACTCCTCATTTTATATATGTATAATATTTGCCCATGTATAATCTCTAGATTTATTATAGTGACAAATGCTGAAGGGTTATTAAATGATGGTGGGGTTTGGATTTTACGGTCTATTAAAAAAGACCATTCAAATCCAACTCTGAGTTTAATCCAGAGGGGTGGAGTGTTTTAAAATTAAAGATGTATTCAGCTTCTTTTTTACATAGTAATGTTGTGATGTTGCCTCCTCTAATTCCTAGATTAAGTTTTTTAACCCCCCAATATTTAAAATCTTTAAGATTCCCTGAATGAATTTGTTTAAAGTGAGAATAGAGTTTAGTTTCTTCCGATCCGTGTTCGATTTTTAGGATATGTTCCCTTATTCGATCACGTAATGTTCTACTTGTCTGTCCAAAGTATAATAAATTGCAAGAACATTTTATGCAATATACTATATTGTTATCTGCACATCTTAAAGTTTGTGTAATTTTAACACTGTGTTTGTTATTTGAAGAATTAATTTCTTTGATTTTTGTACTATATGTACATGCTTTGCATGTGTTGCACGGGAAATAGCCTCTTAATACATTACCTTTAAGGTCTCTATCTTTTATTATTTTTCTTTCCTTAAATTCACTAGGTGACAGTAAACTTTTAAGATTTTTTGCTTTTTTAAAAATTATATCTGGCTGGCCTTTCACTTTTTCACCTAATATTCTATCTTCTTTTATTAAGTGCCAGTGTTTTTGAAGGATTCTTTTAATTTCCATATGTTGGGTACTATATTCTGTTATGAATGGAATGAATAAGTTGTCTGTATTAAAGTCCTGGTTTTTCTTTTTATTTTTTGATTTTAGTAATGTATTTCTATCTAATTGTTTTACTTTTAATTTTGTTTTCTCTATTGTTTTTGCGTTATATCCTTTTTCTATAAACTTTTTAGTTAATATTTGTGATTGGGTATCATAATTATCTATATCTGAACAGTTTTTTTTTATTCTCATGAACTGACCTTTAGGGATGTTTAATTTCCATGAATTTAGATGACAACTTTCATGGTGTATATAATTGTTGGCATCTGTGCTTTTAAAATATGTTTGAGTGTGAATCTTATTAGATATAATGTTCAATTCAATATCTAAAAAATTAATTTTTTGATTGCTATATTCATGAGAAAATGTAATACCCATATCGTTTGAATTGATATCCTCTATAAATGATTCTAAAAGTTCTGTGTCTCCTCGCCATATGATGAATATGTCATCTATATATCTGCAATAGTACACAAGGTTCGCCCCCCATGGGCTATTATATATATTAAGTTCTTCAAATAGTCCCATAAATAGATTGGCGTAACTGGGGGCGAACCTTGTGCCCATTGCAGTTCCTTTTATTTGTAGGAAGATATCATTTTTGAAAAGAAAACTGTTATTATGAAGGATGAAATTAATACAATCTAGGATAAATTTATTTTGTAGAATGGGGAGTTCTTTGTCTCTGTCTAGGTATGTTTGTATAGCTTCTAACCCTATATTGTGAGATATATTGGTGTAAAGCGAACTCACGTCGCATGTTACAAGGGTGAAATTTTCTTGCCATTCTATATTTTCAATTTGATTTAAGAACTGTGTGGAATCTCGTAAGTATGCTGGTAATTTGGTGACATATGTCTGTAAGAAAAAGTCTATGTATTGGGAAAGATTTGATGTGAGTGACTCTATTCCTGAGATGATAGGACGTCCTGGGGGTTTTTGTAAATGTTTGTGAATCTTTGGTAAAAAGTAAAATGTTGGTGTCTTTGGATGTGTAATGGTTATGAATTCTAATTCTGAATTATTTAGTATTCCTTTTTCGTTAGCCTCTTTTAATAGACTTTCCAGTTTTATTTTTTGATATTTAAGTGGATTCTGTTTAAGTTGTGTGTAGGTAGTAGTATCTTTTAACAATCTATAAGATTCACTGATGTAGTAATCTGTATCCATTATGACAATACCGCCACCCTTGTCGGCGGGCTTTATTGTTATGTCTTTATTATTCTGTAATTCTTTGAGTGTATTTAATTCTTTGTTGGTTAAGTTTTTTTTAAGAGGACGAGTTTGATCTAAAAGTTCTAAATCTTTTTTTATGTTTTCTTCGAATAATTTTATATGTTCGCTTTTCTCTTGAATTGGAAAAAAGCTTGATTTAGCCTTCATATTTGTGTGAATATATTGACTGCTAGTATATGTAGTTTTATCCTGTATAGGATTTTTTAGAAAATATCTTTTTAATGTTAGCTTGCGGATGTATTGATTAATGTTGATCAAGGTTTCAAATTTATTAAGCTTGCATGAGGGTGCAAACGTTAGCCCTTTATTAAGTACTTTAGCCTGTGTTTCGTTGATATTACATTTACTGAGATTAAATATTCCTGAAGTTTTGATATCTGTTTTTACCTCCTTTGTGTTTTGTTGTCTGGTTCCTCTCCCTCTTCTGCCTCTAACCTTCTTTTTCCCCACTGATTTCTTTGGGGTTTTCCTATTTCTATAAAATCTCTGGATGTCCCTGCCTGAGCAGGGGACTGCTCTAAAAAATGTGGATTCTGAATGGAATTCTCCTTGTTTGAGAAGGTGGGTGGTCTGTTATCTGAAAGAGTCCTATTTCTATTTGAACGTGGTGTATCTTGTAAGGGGTAAAATCTGTTCTGTAGTGGTACTCTCCAATTATGATTTTGATTTTGATTATAGGGTTCGTTATAATGTGGTTTATTGTGTTCTTTATTTCGATTTGTGTTATATGTATTTTGATGATAGTATGGTTGTTTTTCGTATGAAGTGTTGGTTCTATAGGTGTTCTGGAAGTTATCATTATGGTGTGTTCCTCTATTTATCCAATGTGGTTCTCTTACTTCTTCTGGATGTCTATTATAATCATAATTGGGTCTGTTATATTGCTCTCTATATCCTTCTTGTTGTCTATAATGATATTGGCTCGGTTTATTATAGAAATTCTTATATCCAGTTTGTTTGTACTCCCTTTTATTATAATTATTATAATTATAGTAATTATACTGTTCTGTATTTTGATTCTCTCTTTTATAATTTTGTTTGGCTTTAGAGTTATAATTATAATTATCATCTCTATTATTAGAGTATTGTTGTTTTCTGTTTGATGTTTGGTGATTAGAGATGGTGTGTCTATTTTCCATTACCGAAGTGTGTATATTTTTTCCTTTACTGAAAATTTGTGCTAATTCTTTTCTATTGTTATGTGTTAACGTATTGTCATCCATTATTCCAGTATCATTTGTTGTGGTTTTGTTCTCCACATCAGAAGTGGTCTCATCAATTCTATAATCGGATATATCCCTATTTAGTTTTGAGTTTTTCTGGGTTATGATGTTACTTTTCAGTTCAGAGATTCTTTTAATTATTTCAGTTTGAGTATACTTGTGTTCTTCATTTAATTCAATGTTGCTGAGTTTATTTTTAGAATTATCTATTTCTTTTTTTGTATCATTGAGTTGTATATTCCTTGCCTTAATAATAATTTTCATTAATGTTAGTGAGGCTGTTTCCAAGGTTTCAAACCATTCTTTCGATAATTGGTCAGGTAATGGAAAAGTGCAGTTCTTTTTTAATCTGAGTCCTCTCGGTACAATTTTTAAATCTATATAATTTTGTATATATTTGGTTTCTAGGATAAGTTTAATTTCTTTCTGCAGTGAGTCTTCTAAAATAGAATGTATGTCATCTGTATTTAAATTCTGAAGAGTATTTTCTATTTCTAAATGGCTGTTGTTAGATATGTTTTTTAACATAAGATCTCTATGGGCAAATATATCCATGTTTTTTAATCCCAAATTGTCTCCAATAGTTCACAGTTTAAATTTTCATATATAAAAATAATCTAAAAAAGGTTTTTTTCTCTTTTATAAAAATCAAATATAAAAATTCAAATGAAAATTTCTCCTTTATAAAATTCAAATATAAATGTGCCAATGTGCAGAAGATGTGAATATATAGTTAAAGTGACTGAATTTTAATTCTTTTAAAATTTGTGAAAGTAGTTACTAAAAAACTTCTAAGTGTATAAGTAAAAAATGTCTAATTTAATATTGTGAATTATCTATAAAAATATCTTTATTTCGATTCTTACGTGATAAATAGTGTGTAGTGATTACTACTAATTATGGAAATCAGTGTTTAGGAAATAGTGTGATAATGTTTAGGCCAATATGAAGCTATAATTTGGCTATTCGTAATGGCTTGTGTATGTGGTTTTATTTCAACAAAACGTGATATATATTATATCTAAATTTATAGATGTGTATATAATAGATCTATATTTATAGATGTATAGATGAGTGGATCTAAAAATATGGAGGTAATACGAAATAAAAGTTTGGGTTTATATTTAAAGATACTACACTCGGACTACCCTTAAACTTAACCCTGTGTTTGTGATTAGACCTCCTGACTAACCAAAAGAAAGTTCATGGAAAAAATGTGTTTAGGGTTAGCGCTAAATTAAAGCTTAAAAAGGTGTAGAGATAAATATTCTGTAAGATTTATATTATTCTTCTATAATGATATTCATATCAACAATGTGTTTCATAAAAATTTTTTTTTTTTTTTTTTTTTTTTTTAGCCCTATTAGACAAAATAGTCTGGGATAAGAACTATATACTAGCAACGTGTGACGTCACGGCACTCTATACAAGCATACCGCACGAGGCAGGCATAGAGGCCGTAAATTCCTTTCTATTAATAGACCCAGAAGTACTTGATGAACAATGTCTATTCATATTGGAAAGCATCAAATACATCTTAAGCCACAATTATTTTTGTTGTAACAACAAATTCTACAAACAAGTGTGCGGCACAGCAATGGGGACCAGGTTCGCGCCTAGCTATGCTAACATCTACATGGGTCAATGGGAACAGATATTCTGGGACTCATGTCCAGCAAGCGCGGACCTGGTCCTCTATTCCAGATACATAGACGATATATTGATCATCTGGAAGGGATCACTGGAAGACTTAAAACACACCATTGACGTAATGAACCAGAATGAAATGAACCTAAAGTTTACGTCTGAATACAGCTACAACAAAATCAACTTTCTGGATCTCACAATCGAAGTTAAGAATGGTAAAATTGAGACGTCGACCTTCTTTAAGAAGGTCGACTGCAACAACTACATTCATAGCCTGAGCTGCCACCATCCAACTTGGAAAACTAACATACCAAAAGGACAACTCCTAAGGATAAGAAAAAACTGCTCTAACCCAAAGAAGTGGGCTGAACAAGCAGAGATACTGAAAGAAAGGTTCTTGGATAGGGGGTACAACAAAGAGACTTTGGAAGAGAAAATTGTGGAAGTGGGAAAAGTCGACAGGAATAGCCTAGTAAAATATAAAACAAAACAGGCAAAAGAAATGGAGGACAACATTATCGATGTACCCATGATCACTGAATATTGCTCCAATAGATTTATCCTAGAAAGAATCATCAGGAAGCATTGGGCTATATTGAAAGAGGATGATATAATCGGGGAGAAGCTGATATCACAACCAAGATTTGTCTATAGGAAGACCGACAATCTGAAAAATCTTCTGGCACCAAGTATCCCAAGAAATAAGACGAGTAACACCGTGAACCACCAAGGCAAAGCAATCACAGGCTTCTTCCCTTGCCCAAGTTGTAAGGCCTGCAAAAGCGGAGTCAAAACCAGCCGATTTTCCCCACATGGCAAGACAGATGATTATAAGATACAAAACCTCATCAGATGCCAGGATAAGGGAATTATCTATGTAATATACTGCACATGTGGCCTCCAATATGTGGGACAGACCTCAAGAGCTTTAAAAGACCGTATTAGAGAACACATACTGTGTATCGAAAAATCGAATACCGATACACCTTTATACAAGCATTTCTCCATAAAACATGGAGGCAATATAAAAGATTTCAAGTTCTTTGGAATTGAAAAGATAAATAAGAACTGGCGAGGAGGGGACTACGGGAAAAAATTACTCTTCCATGAATCAAAATGGATCTTCGCATTGGATTGCCTCTTCCCAAAAGGACTGAACCATAAAGAAGACCTGTCACACCTCTTGACCTTGATAAAAGACTAGGCAAAGCACAGCACGTCTTCTTAAAGGTTTATTATTCCACCGAACAAGGAAAAGACATTCCTACTTGCAAATATGCTTATCAGAAAAGTCATAACGTGATCGCATGTGTCTTCACACTAGCCCTCAAGTAGGACCTTTACTGATTATCAAACTGATAGATCCAAACTAGCCGACAGATATAATAAGCAAACCGTCTGACAAATGAACGCCCAGATTTGAAAAACTGGCAGGCCCCCATTAGCTGGTGATTATAAATATCTTTTTAAATTTAGCTCAGCAGAGACCCACTGTCCATTGATACGATTTAGCACAGAGTAAATCTAAGACGCCGAATCCAATGCCACATATCTGATACCCCATATTCAAGCTAATATAGCGAAAGCCCATTTGTAAAATGGTAGGTTCCATATTGAACCTAGACCCACGATTTACAGATAGTTACTGATTAGGGGACCTAGTCCCTAGATTCAAAACATATAAGCATACACTTATCAAAGCGACCGAGAGGGTCGGATCCCACTAATAGTACACAAGCTACACAACTAATTTCCTTCCTGATCCACGACCCACTTACAACCAATTGACAGGACAGATCAGGTAACATTCTAACATAACCCAATATGATGCTGCTAGCCACGCTATTTAGGCCTCTACATCTACGCCTCGACACGACGACTTTAGCTAGCCCATACTTCTGAAGCTATTGACCCATCAGACGACACCTCAGGCCCACATCTATTAACACTCCTCAGACAACCTGAGTTTTAAGAATATAATGAGCGGTGCAAGTTGCACACTAGACACCCCAATGACAGTCTGCTCTACATGCTCTGTGCCAACCACAAGTTTGAATTAACATTCCATTCTATTTCATTAACCAACGACTTTTATTAAATATCTACTGCTATTAGATCACGACTTTTATTAAAGATCTTCGCCTATTAACCCCTGTGATTTTTACCCAATAATACTTGGATCTTCATTCAGATCACTGTTTTACATTAGCCATATAATTTACACTAAAACTTCGTATTAGTGTTTACATGTCTGACCAATTTGACCACCTTTTGCATATAACACTTTTATGACCGAGAGCATAACTGCCTAAAAGAATTTTAGAAAGGCATCCTAAGATTATTTCAGAAAGGCATGCACTTAGTCTATTACCGGCAAGAGTGGAATTAGTTACGGCAAAATTTACACCGGATATTGATGACATCAACTTCCGGTAATAGCGAAACCGGAAGTGATGCAGATGATACCGGATGTGATACAAATTAGCTAATGACCCCTAGATCCGGAAGTGGGGCAAAAACCGGACAACAAATAAGATTATAAATATGCCAAAGACGCACAAATTAAGTAAGAAATGCAACACAAAAATACAACACGTAATATACAAATGTCAAATACATCTAAAACTACCTTTTGATCATGAAAAATACGAACTAAGATTGGTATCAGTTATTTTCCCAGGCAAAAATGGGCCATACAGGAAAGGGCAGAGCTAATCTTTTTGGCGCCAAAATTGATCCAATCACCACAGAGACCACACTATAAAAGCTCCCAGACAATCACTAACAGTATAGTCTTGATAAAGGCCAGGAAGGCCGAAACGCGTTGACATACTGGTGAGCTTATTTCTAATCATCATTTGGATTGCTAAAACGTTATTGCACTATTATTTCTCCTTTTTTCCACAGGTTTTGAAGACATTTTTTTGGATTTTGTTTACATTTTTTAAATTATGGTTTTTCGATTTGTATTCTTCACGATTTGTTTTTAAAAAAAATTTCTACAATTCATCACACATTTTGCTTCTAAGGAACTACCCCTCTTTTTGGCACCTTATGCCTATTAACCACATTGGAGATATTTAATTTGGAACTTATTTTGTTTGGACACTAACTGTGGACATTTATATATATATATTTTTTTCTCATATATATTTTTTTCATATATTTTTTTCACAGCTTTTCACATTTTTTTCACATTTTTTCACATTTCATCCACACCATTGCGCAACTGTTAACGTCATATTACAGACACGTTGTATCACCTGTCTATATACAATTCTACTTATGTGATCAGAGTCCATCCAACGATAGTTGATGGATTTGTGACCCCACTAGGTCTTTTTCGACACTGTGATTATTCATTATTTTACGCTGTTCTGAACGCACATTGTATTTTAGGTTTGTTTTTATATGTTCCCCATGGATCCATGTAATATATATAATTGTTTTAACTGAATCACTGTACTAGTTATATTGTTTTATTGCTTGTATTAAACTGTTTTATACCAACCACTTAGCCTTTTAAGCTGCAAGCGCTCACTCACTCAGTTTAGTTAGTCTCTTTCCAAGCCCACTAGGGGGCTCTTGCCAGTGAGCTTAAGGCATCGTATTACTAGCGCTCGGTCTACTACATCTGATTCTTAACTATAATTTAACTTGTATTTAATTCTAATTTAGCATCATTAAGTTTCTGTCAGGTAAATAAGTTTATTTTAAACTTAGAATAAACTTTACCTGTATATAGCTTGATATTTTTACATGTTTTTCCTATATTGTATTCCAATCAGCCAATAGGATTGAGCTTGCATTCTATTGGCTGTTTCAATCAGCCAATAGAATGAGAGCTCAGTCCTATTGGCTGATTGGATCAGCCAATAGGATCAAACTTCAATCCTATTGGCTGATTGCATCAGCCAATAGGATTTTTCTACCTTAATTACGATTGGCTGATAGAATTCTATCAGCCAATCGGAATCTAAGGGACGCCATCTTGGATGACGTCACTTAAAGGAAACGTCATTCAGTAAGAAGACTTCGTTTGAAGAGGATGTTCCGTATCTGATGTCTTGAAGATGGACCAGCTCAGCGTCGGATGAATGAAGATAGAAGATGCCGTCTGGATGAAGACTTCTGCCCGTCTGGAGGACCACTTTGCCCGGCTTGGATGAAGACTTCACCCGGCTTCGTTGAGGACTTCGGCCCGGTTGGATGAAGACTTCTGCCACTTCCTTGAGGATGGATGTCCAGTCTTCAGAACAGTAAGTCGATCTTCAGGGGGTTAGTGTTAGGTTTTTTTAAGGGTGTATTGGGTGGCTTTTATTTTTTAGATTAGGATTTGGGCCGCAAAAGAGCTAACTGCCCTTTTAAGGGCAATGCCCATCCAAATGCCCTTTTCAGGGCAATGGGGAGCTTAGGTTTCTTTAGTTAGTATTTTATTTTGACGGTTGGTTGTGTGGGTGGTGGGTTTTACTGTTGGGGGGTTGATGTATTTTTTTTTTACAGGTAAAAGAGCTGATTACTTTGGGGCAATGCCCCGCAAAAGGCCCTTTTAAGGGCTATTGATAGTTTAGTTTAGGCTAGGGTTTTTTTTTTATTTTGGGGGGCTTTTGTTTATTTTGATAGGGCTATTAGATTAGGTAATATAAACAAAGAGGCAGCACTCCGTGGTATTGCAGGTAAAAAGGATGTTTAATCCGAGACAATAGAAATTACACACTAACACACAGGTAGGAGGTAAGAAGGGGGCGTGTTCTTACGCGTTTCGTGCCTCCAGGCACTTAGTCATAGGATGTAGCCTGTTGTGCACTGCCTGATTAAATTCCAACCTAAACCAATCACATCTGTCAATCAAGGCTGGAAATAATCAGGCAAGTGCAAACAGGCCAGAACAGTTAAAGCATTGTGTCTGAACAATTCCCTAGTATTCCATCTGCTTAGGAGAAAGAATAGCTGGGAATTTTAACAACAGTTTAAGTCTTACAGATTCACTATGTATAATCCTAATGTTACTCATTATTCAATCAGAAAGTTAGAAAAATACAGAGCACTAGATGAAATACATAAAAACTTTCTAGTTTGGATTGAAATACAAAACACTAGATGAATTGATAAAACTTTTTTAGTTTGGGTTTGAACACAAACACATGATAAAAATAAATTTGCATATTCATATTTAATCTGTAAAAAGACTAATGTCCCATTCCTTATTTAAGCCTTGAGGTTCCCTTGTACACAATGTAAAAATCCAAAATAATTCTTTCTTTGTCAGAATATTGAATTTATTGCCACCCCTAGGTGGCAGGAACACTTTGTCAATTGCTTTTATAAACATTAGTAAAATGGTGCCAGTTAAAGTGATTTGCAACACTCGATGTCTTTACATAATTTTTTATTATATCTCTTTTATGCTCTCCAACTCGTTTTCTCAGGGTACGTGAGGTCTGACCCACGTACTGAACCCCACAAAAGTTGCACTGCAACAAATAGATAACAAAAGTTGAAGAGCAATTGATATAATGATTAATTTTATAACTCAGACCAGTTGCAAAACTTATAAAGCTGTCACCACGAGAGATAACTTCACATGTGCCACAATTCGGTGACAAGCAAGGAAAAGTACCTTTACGGTTTAACCAATTTTTCTTCTTCTTGTCAGGGTGACTAGATACCATACTGGGCGCAAGCATATTTCCCAATGTGGGAGCTTTTTTTGAAACAAATCTTATGCGACCCAAATATGGATTTAACATCTCATCGCCCTCCAAGAGAGTTAAATTCCTCTTTATAATTTTACAAA
This sequence comes from Bombina bombina, assembly GCF_027579735.1. Classification (NCBI taxonomy): domain Eukaryota; kingdom Metazoa; phylum Chordata; class Amphibia; order Anura; family Bombinatoridae; genus Bombina; species Bombina bombina. Next base: position 936,469,615 of record NC_069501.1, on the reverse strand, counting down.
CTTCATTGAATTGTGAGGAATACTGTGTCGAAAAAACTATTGAGTCTGAGAAACCATCTTTTTCTTTATTTGAGTTTCTCTTGTTTCTTCTCACACAGTGTTCCTCTCTAACCTCTAAAAGACTCTTTTCCAGAGAATTCGGGTTATATCCTCTTGCCTGGAGTCTTTGTTTGAGCTCAATAGCCTGTTTTTCAAATGATGCATCTCTAGTAGCATTTCTGCGTAAGCGCAAAAACTGACTTCTGGGAATAGACTTAATCAAATGTTTGGGGCGACATGAGGTGGCATGCAAAATTGTGTTGCCTGCTGTCGGCTTCCTATATGTGTCAGTGAATATTCTAGCACTTTGTACACAACCGACCAGGTTTAAGTCTAAATACTGGGCTTCATTCAAATGCATGCCACCCGTGAACCCCAGACCAAATTCATTGTCATTGATATACCTCAAGAAATTATTATTATTATCTATTAGATTAGGTGTAATTAGTTTAAATATCTTGTAATTTCTTTATTATTTTCTGTAATTTAATGGGGGTTTTTTTTGTACTTTAGCTAATTTAATTTAATTTATTTAATTGTTGTTTATTTAGTTAATTTATTTAATTATAGTGTAGTGTTAGTTGTTATTTTAACTTAGCTTAGGTTTTATTTTACAGGTACTTTGTATTTATTTTAGCTAGGTAGTTATTAAATAGTTAATAACTATTTAATAACTATTCTACCTAGTTAAAATAAATACAAACTTGCCTGTAAAATAAAAATAAACCCTAAGCTAGATACAATGTAACTATTAGTTATATTGTAGCTAGCTTAGGGTTTATTTTATAGGTAAGTATTTCGTTTTAAATAGGAATTATTTAGGTAATAATATTAATTTTTATTTAGATTTATTGTAATTATATTTGTTACGGGGTGTTAGGGTTAGACTTAGGTTTAGGGGTTAATACATTTAGTATAGTGGCGGAGACGTTGGGGGTGGTAAATTAGGGGTTAATAAATATAATGTAGTTGTCGGCGATGTTGGGGCAGCAGATTAGCGGTTAATAAGTATAATGTTCGTGGCGGCGGTGTCTGGAGCGGCAGATTAGGGGTTAATAAATATAATGTAGGTGTCGACGATGTTGGGGGTGGCAGATTAGGGGTTAATAAGTGTAAGATTAGGGGTGTTTAGACTCAGGGTTCATGTTAGGGTGTTAGGTGTAAACATACATTTTATTTCCCCATAGGAATCAATGGGGATGCATTAATGAGTTTTACGCTGATTTTTTGCAGGTGTTAGACTTTTTCTCAGCCGGCTCTCCCCGTTGATTCCTATGGGGAAATCATGCAAGAGCACGTACGACCAGCTCACAGCTGACTTAAGCAGCGCTGGTATTGGAGTGTGGTAAGGAGCAAAATTTTGCTCAACGCTCACTTCTTGCTTTTTAATGACGGGTTTGTAAAAACCTGTAATACCAGCGCTGTAAGTAAGTGAGCGGTGAGAGAAAATGCTCGTTAGCACCACACAGCCTCTAATGCAAAACTCGTAATCTGGCTGATCATTTCCAGGATGGGTGAACAGGATCACCACTTGGATCAATTTGCACTAGCCCTGCAAACCCTGCTGACTCCCACTGCACATTTGGACCAGAGTGTTCCACAAATTATGGCTGATCCTGTTTCCTCTGCTGCACCTAGTCCTACCAGGAGCATGTCCGGTTCTGCAACTCTACCTCAGTGATATGGAGGCGATCCTATTCAGTGCAGAGGGTTTTTGAACCAGGTGGGCATTTACTTTGAGTTGTTACCTCAAGCGTTTCCCTCTGACAGAGCAAAGGTGGGATTTCTCATCTCGTTACTCTCTGACACAGCTCTTGCCTGGGCTAATCCCTTGTGGTAGACTAATAAACCTATGATTTCAAATTACCCTGAATTTGTGGCCTCCTTTTGAAGGGTATTTGATGTTCCGTCTCGCTCCTCCTCTGCTACTAAATGACTCATGTCCATTCTGCAAGGTATGAGACCTGTTGCTCAGTATGCCATTGAGTTCCATATGCTTGCCGCAGAGGTAAGTTTGAACAATGAAGCCTTTGTTGCCGCCTTCTTTCATGGGCTCTCTCATGGTATTAAAGATGAAGTTGCTGCCAGAGATTTACCAGAGAATCTTGAGGCATTGGTGTCTTCTTTTATCCTAATTGACATTAGACTCAGAGAGAGGCCCTCTTTCAATGAGCGCTTGTGGAAGCCTCCTGTTCTGTAGTCTCCTATATGTACTGCTGAGCTGATGCAGTTGGGATTCACGTGTCTCTCTGCGGCGGAGAGGGCCTTTAGGATGAGGGAGGGGCTCTGCCTCTATTATGGGTTACAGGACCACCATTTACAGTCTTGTCCTACGCGGCCGGGAAACGCTTGCACCTAAGGTCCTGTCGGGGGCAGATTTTGGGTGGTTTATCCTCGTTCCCAGAACCGCTAAAGGGGAAACCTTTGGTCACGGTTGTCCTTTACAGTGCTGCGGGCTATTTCATTGACAGTACTTTTGTATCAAAGCACTCCATTCCGTTCCACTTGCTATTGAGGCAATTGATGGCAGACCCTTCAGCCCGCACTCGTTACTCATGAAACCGCACCATTATCCATGGCTGTTGGGGTTCTCCATTTTGAAACCCTCCAGTGCCAGGTGATTAACTCTCTGCATTTTCCGGTTGTTCTGGGTTATCCCTGGCTCCAAAAGCACAATCCCAGTCTCGACTGGCATAGGTCTGAATCTTTGTCATGGTCTCCGCAATGTATTTCCACTTGTCTTTAGAAACCAGTCAAAGTCTTGTGCATTTCTTCGGTATCTCAATTGCCAGAGGAGTACCGAGAGTTCCTAGACGTTTTTGACAAGGTTCATGGCAGTACGTTGCCTCCTCACTGGTCTTACGATTGTGACATAGACCTGCAACCAGGAGCCATTCCTCCTCGGGCTGGGTTTACTCTTTGTCTGTTGCGGAGAATTGTGCTATGGAGGAGTATGTTGCCAATGCTCTGTCGCAGGGGATCATCCACCAATCCTACTCTCCTGCAGGGGCTGGCTTCTTCTTTGTGAAGAAAAAGGATGGCGAGTTAAGACCATGCATCAATTATAGGGGTCTTAATCTTCTTACCATTCCGCTCATTACGGAACTCTTTCACCGCCTCAAGGGAGCTATAGTCTTTTCTAATCTTGATTTGAGAGGATCGTACAAACTCGTTAGGATTAAGGAGGGCCACGAATGGAAAACAGCATTTAACACCAGGAGCGGCATTATCAATATCTTGAAATGCCCTTTGGCCTATGTAATGCTCCTGCTGTTTTTCAGGAACTTATTAATGATGTCCTACGAGATATGTTGCAACAGTGTGTTGTGGTGTACTTAGACTACATCCTCATACACTCACCAACACTTGAGGCTCACTATTCTGATGTCACACGGGTACTTCAGAGACTACGTGAGAATAGCCTGTTTTGTAAACTCGAGAAATGTAAATTCCATCAGACTCAAGTAGCCTTCCTAGGTTATGTGATCTCCTTTGCAGGGTTCACCATGGATCCTGACAAGGTTCTGCAGTGGCCTCGCCCAGTTGGTCTTAGCTCTAGTCAATGTTTTTTGGACTTCGCCAATTACTATAGAAAGTTTATTAAAAACTTTTCTTCCTTGGTCAAACCTATCACAGACATAACCCGTAAAGAGAATGATCCACTCCATTGGTCACCTACTGCCATTAAGGCCTTTGATAGTCATAAGACTGCCTTTGCTGCTGCTCCAGTACTGACTCATCCTTACCATGTCCTGCCTTTCGTTCTTGAGGTCGATGGATCTGAGACTGGAATAGGAACCCTCTTGTCTCAACGTCCTACGCATGACGGTTCCTTGCATCCATGTGGTTTCTTCTCTAAGAAATTGTCTCCAGTGGAGTGCAATTATGAAATTGGCAACAGGGAATTACTGCCCATAATTTTGTCACTCAAGGAATGGAGGCATCTTCTTGAGCTCATTCTTACTGACCACAAGAATTTAACTTATCTATCCGAAGCAAAACGTTTGTCACCCAACAGGCCAGATGGGCGCTATTTTTGTCTCGGTTTAATTATGTGGTCTCCTACCTGCCTGGTAGTAAGAATGTTAGGTCTGATGCCCTCTCTCGACAATTTTCACCTCTGTCCAAGGAGGAGTCTGTACCTACTCCAGTTATACCTCCTGATCATATTTTGGCTACCATATGTACTAATTTGACTTCTCTCTTGGGGGAGGAGATGCTGGCTACACAAACCAATGCACCTCCTGAGAAACCTAGTGGTAAGTGCTTTGTTCCTGAGAATCTTAGAACTAAACTTTTGCACACTTACCACGTTCCTAAAGCCGCAGGTCACTCGGGCAAGAACCAAACAATTCTGGTGGCCAGGTCTTTGTTCTGATGTTCAACAAAAGTACAATAATCACTTGGTGAATACATATGTTAAAATAAAAAGTGATAAACTAAATAATACACAAATATAAAAGTAACAATGATATATAGGGTGAAAGGATATGGGTGATCTGTGGGAGTCCTCCTCAATTCCAGTGATTGAAGTGTATCAAGTGGTTTCTTGCCTCAAAATTTGAGGCAAGAAACCACTTGAATCACTTGAATCACTGAAATTGAGGAGGACTCCCACAGATCACCCATATCCTTACACCCTATATATCATTGTTACTTTTATACTTGTGTATTATTTAGTTTATCACTTCATTCTGATGTTGCTGCGTGTGTTGCCTCCTACTCAGTTTGTGCACAGAATAAGACTCCTCAACGTCTTCCTGTGGGTCTTCCTAAAACTATTGCTAATGGTGAGTGTCCTTGGACACACCTTTCCATGGACTTCATTTTCGAGCTCCCTGTTTCCAATGGCAATACTGTTATCCTAGTGGTGGGAGGTCTTCTGTTTACATGGGTTACCCAAGGAGATAGTCTCGGACCGGGGTAGCCAGTTTGTCTCCAGATTTTGGTGTTCCTTTTGTGCTCAAATGGGGATCCAGCTTTCCTTCTCATCTGCATATCACCCTCAATCCAATAGGGCTGTGGAACGGTCTAATCAAGCTCTGGAAAAGTTCCTCCATTGCTATGTCTAGATAACCACAATAATTGGTCTGAACTTTTCTCCTGACCCTGCAAGTTAAAATCTACCTTTGGTAACTTCAGGGAATACGGCTATAAGAAGAAAGGTAAACAAAAAAAGGATAACTACATCACCAGAACGGAACATCACCCCTGACCTCTGAATCAAAGAGAAGGTCAGGTGACTTATCAGAAGCACCAGGAACAAACAGTCTGTGAATCCCTCACAGTGAAAAATATCAGGGGTTGCAACCAGGACAGATTAAGGTACCTCTACACTAATTTGCACTACGTTTTTTAAAACACGCAAACTGAACTTTAAAGACATCAAGGTATTCATCTGTTAAATTAACCATTTCCATTAACCACGATTGCTTTGGCACCTAAATCAGAATATTGGCTGTTTTTTGCCTTTTTAACAATCCAGCACACCTGAGCCAATTATATGTCCAAGGAAAGTAACTGTGTAACTTTATAACTGTATTTGTTACTGAAGAACTGTAAAGCTGTTAGGACTGATACATTTGTGCCTTTTAAATATTCAATTCACCATTTATCTTAGAAATTTGTTGCTTGCCATATGTTATCTATAGAATTAATTCCTTTATACCTGGAATTCTAGGATTATATGGTTCTAGTCTGTTTTTATAAGTGTTGTATAAGGGAGACGTCCCTTTATTAATTAGGATAAGCATTTGCTGTTGTTTTTATGTGTTATAAGAATTTTTAAATAAAATAGATTGTATAAAACATAAATTAGATTGGTATCATCATTTCCTAGCTTTTTTAAGTGCTGCTAAATAAACCCCATTTTTTCTAATTATGGGTTTCAACCATCCTTGTTGCCCGATTCATTCATGTCTCAGGGTATTCCGGCTTTGGAGAAGCATCTCCAGCAACTCCGTTCCACGTGGGTGCAGATTCAGGATTGCCTTCATCGTTCTATGCAGCACCAAAAGTTCCAGGCTGATCGTAGGCATCTGCCTGCACCTTCCAACCAGTTTGGTGAGAGGGTTTGGCTGTCCTCTCGAAACTTGAATCTTTGTGTGCCTTCCAATAAACTGGCTCCTCGTTATGTTGGTCCTTTTCAAATACTCCAACGGGTCAATCCTGTGGCTTAAGCTCTTGACCTTCCTCCTGCAATGTATATCTCCAATGTTTTTCATGTATCCCTCTTGAAACCATTGGTTTGTTATTGGTTTACCACTGTGTTGCCTCGTCCCCATCCTATCTCTGTTGACAACCATGAAGAATATGAGGTCAGAAGCATTATTGACTCTCGTATGCCCAGAGACCATGTACAGTATTTGGTTCACTGGAGAGGCTATGGTCCTGAGGAGAGTTCATGGGTTCCCTCCTCTGATATTCATGCTCCCTCCCTCCTCCATGCCGTTCCGCCAATAAGCCTTTTGTCCTCCAGCGAGGGAGGAGTCGTTGAGGGGAGGGTACTGTCAGGGTATTTTCCCTGCTTTCTTTGCCATGTGCTGATTGCAGCCATTTGCTTACCTTTTCTTGCTGAATCTGGTGTAGAGTGTGTGATGCTGCTCATTTCCTGCACGCCCTCTTATGGCCAGACTGTTGTACATCATCCGTGTGAGACAGGTTGCAGTCTCAGAATTGTGATGTCATCAATTATTATTTAAAGGGCCTTTGTTCAGTATGCTTTGCCCTTGCGTTGTCTCAGACCTGTTTGTGAGTTCCTGTTCCTGTTTATTACCTGGCTCCTGGTTCCTGACTCGGCTCGTCTGACTACTCGCTTTGGCTCCTGACTCGACTCGTCTGACTACCAGCTCTGGTTTTGACTCCTGGCTTGTTATTTGACTTGTGGACTTTTTATTATTTCTTTGTTATTAATAAAGATGTGATTATTTTTGCACTTCTCGTCTTATTCCTGGCACCCTGACAATTAGCAAGAGCTGGCATGGGAGGGACAGTGAGCTAAGAGGATAAGCAGGGCTGTGTGTAAAGAAGAAAGGGTGAGAGGATAAGGAGAAGGCTGTTTGTATCAAAGAGTGGGTGAGGAGGCCGCAATGCATGAGGGAGAGAGGAATAAGAGTGTGTGAAGCACAATGTGTAAAGAAGAAGTGAAGAGGAAGCTGTGTGAGAGGGTTATAAGGATAATGGATATCAGGGAGGTGGGAAGAGAGGTTGAGGAGGTGGCTGTGCTTGATGAGGGAAAAGAACAGAAGCTGGTGTCTGAGGATTAGTTGGATTGAGAGGGTGAGCAGGATGTGAGGGAGAGTTTGCTAAGAAGATGAGTTAGAGGAAGTAAGAGATAAAGGAACATGTTGTGTGTAAGGGGGAAATGGAGGTGAGAATGTGAGGAGGATATTGTGTGTGAGGTGGGAAGATGAGGAGGTGATTGCATGTGAACGAGAATGAAAAGGTAGACCTCAGAAGGTGTGCATAAAAAAAGATTTTGCACATATTGATAAAGGAAATATATATATATATATATATATTTATATATTATATATATATATATATATATATATATATATATATATATATATATATATATATATATATATATATATATATATATATATATATATATATATATTATATATGTATATATTAAATTGTATGCTCCAGCTGAAGCATAAATGTTAAATTTTAACTTTAGTGTACCTTTTAAAAAAAAAAGGATTATCAAATAATTATTTACAAAGGTCTCCAAAAATTTTAATGGTGATTTTTTCTCTAAAGGATTGTGATCAATGCCTTTGTGTTTAAACAGGCCCCTTATTTGAAGAATAAGCTCAAACCTTTTTGTAAATGTGTGTATTATTAGAAATATATTATTATATGTATTTCATACATTAATACTTGCATTTACTTATTTAAATATGAACTCCACATAGCAAATCTATCCATCCTGGTCACATTTGATATATTTTACAGAATTGCATGTTTTTTTGTAAGCTTTTTAATTCAAACTAATTCTGATTAAACAACAAACCATTTATCATAATGTTTTCAAATGTATTCACGGAGCAATAAACCTTGTAGCGGGATAACTACTGTTTCTTACAAAGGCCTAGATTTAGAGTTCGGCTTTAGCCGTCAAAACCAGCGTTAGAGGCTCCTAACGCTGGTTTTGGCCGCCCGCTGGTATTTGGAGTCAGTCAGGAAAGGGTCTAACGCTCACTTTTCAGCCGCGACTTTTCCATACCGCAGATCCCCCTACGCCATTTGCGTAGCCTATCTTTTCAATGGGATCTTCCTAATGCTGGTATTTAGAGTCGTTTCTGCAGTGAGCGTTAGAGCTCTAACGACAAAATTCCAGCCGCCTGAAAATAGCAGGAGTTAAGAGCTTTCTGGCTAACGCCGGTTTATAAAGCTCTTAACTACTGTACCCTAAAGTACACTAACACCCATAAACTACCTATGTACCCCTAAACCGAGGTCCCCCCACATCGCCGCCACTCGATTAAAATTTTTAACCCCTAATCTGCCGACCGCCACCTACGTTATCCTTATGTACCCCTAATCTGCTGCCCCTAACCCCGCCGACCCCTATATTATATTTATTAACCCCTAACTTGCCCCACACAACGTTGCCGCAAGCTACTTAAAATAATTAACCCCTAATCTTCCGACCGCAAATCGCCGCCACCTACGTTATCCCTATGTACCCCTAATCTGATACCCCTAACATCGCTGACCCCTATATTATATTTATTAACCCCTAATCTGCCCCCCTCAACGTCGCCGACACCTAACTTCAATTATTAACCCCTAATCTGCCGACCGGAGCTCACCGCTATTCTAATAAATGTATTAACCCCTAAAGCTAAGTCTAACCCTAACACTAACACCCCCCTAAGTTAAATATAATTTTTATCTAACGAAATAAATTAACTCTTATTAAATAAATGATTCCTATTTAAAGCTAAATACTTACCTGTAAAATAAATCCTAATATAGCTACAATATAAATTATAATTATATTATAGCTATTTTAGGATTAATATTTATTTTACAGGCAACTTTGTAATTATTTTAACCAGGTACAATAGCTATTAAATAGTTAAGAACTATTTAATAGTTACCTAGTTAAAATAATAACAAATTTACCTGGAAAATAAATCCTAACCTAAGATATAATTAAACCTAACACTACCCTATCAATAAAATAATTAAATAAACTACCTACAATTACCTACAATTAACCTAACACTACACTATCAATAAATTAATTAAACACAATTCCTACAAATAAATACAATTAAATAAACTAGCTAAAGTACAAAAAATAAAAAAGAACTAAGTTACAGAAAATAAAAAAATATTTACAAACATAATAAAAATATTACAACAATTTTAAACTAATTACACCTACTCTAAGCCCCCTAATAAAATAACAAAGCCCCCCAAAATAAAAAATTCCCTACCCTATTCTAAATTAAAAAAGTTACAAGCTCTTTTACCTTACCAGCCCTGAACAAGGCCCTTTGCGGGGCATGCCCCAAGAATTTCAGCTCTTTTGCCTGTAAAAAAAAACATACAATACCCCCCCCCCAACATTACAACCCACCACCCACATACCCCTAATCTAACCCAAACCCCCCTTAAATAAACCTAACACTAATCCCCTGAAGATCTTCCTACCTTGTCTTCACCATCCAGGTATCACCGATCCGTCCTGGCTCCAAGATCTTCATCCAACCCAAGCGGGGGTTGGCGATCCATAATCCGGTGCTCCAAAGTCTTCCTCCTATCCGGCAAGAAGAGGACATCCGGACCGGCAAACATCTTCTCCAAGCGGCATCTTCGATCTTCTTCCATCCGGTGCGGAGCGGGTCCATCTTGAAGCAGGCGACGCGGATCCATCCTCTTCTTCCGATGTCTCCCGACTAATGACGGTTCCTTTAAGGGACGTCATCCAAGATGGCGTCCCTCGAATTCCGATTGGCTGATAGGATTCTATCAGCCAATCGGAATTAAGGTAGGAATTTTCTGATTGGCTGATGGAATCAGCCAATCAGAATCAAGTTCAATCCGATTGGCTGATCCAATCAGCCAATCAGATTGAGCTCGCATTCTATTGGCTGTTCCGATCAGCCAATAGAATGCGAGCTCAATCTGATTGGCTGATGGGATCGGCCAATCTGATTGAACTTGATTCTGATTGGCTGATTCCATCAGCCAATCAGAAAATTCCTACCTTAATTCCAATTGGCTGATAGAATCCTATCAGCCAATCGGAATTCGAGGGACGCCATCTTGGATGACGTCCCTTAAAGGAACCGTCATTAGTCGGGAGACATCGGAAGAAGAGGATGGATCCGCGTCGCCTGCTTCAAGATGGACCCGCTCCGCACCGGATGGAAGAAGATCGAAGATGCCGCTTGGAGAAGATGTTTGCCGGTCCGGATGTCCTCTTCTTGCCGGATAGGAGGAAGACTTTGGAGCACCGGATTATGGATCGCCAACCCCCGCTTGGGTTGGATGAAGATCTTGGAGCCAGGACGGATCGGTGATACCTGGATGGTGAAGACAAGGTAGGAAGATCTTCAGGGGATTAGTGTTAGGTTTATTTAAGGGGGGTTTGGGTTAGATTAGGGGTATGTGGGTGGTGGGTTGTAATGTTGGGGGGGGGGTATTGTATGTTTTTTTTTACAGGCAAAAGAGCTGAAATTCTTGGGGCATGCCCCGCAAAGGGCCCTGTTCAGGGCTGGTAAGGTAAAAGAGCTTGTAACTTTTTTAATTTAGAATAGGGTAGGGAATTTTTTATTTTGGGGGGCTTTGTTATTTTATTAGGGGGCTTAGAGTAGGTGTAATTAGTTTAAAATTGTTGTAATATTTTTATTATGTTTGTAAATATTTTTTTATTTTCTGTAACTTAGTTCTTTTTTATTTTTTGTACTTTAGCTAGTTTATTTAATTGTATTTATTTGTAGGAATTGTGTTTAATTAATTTATTGATAGTGTAGTGTTAGGTTAATTGTAGGTAATTGTAGGTAGTTTATTTAATTATTTTATTGATAGGGTAGTGTTAGGTTTAATTATATCTTAGGTTAGGATTTATTTTACAGGTAAATTTGTTATTATTTTAACTAGGTAACTATTAAATAGTTCTTAACTATTTAATAGCTATTGTACCTGGTTAAAATAATTACAAAGTTGCCTGTAAAATAAATATTAATCCTAAAATAGCTATAATATAATTATAATTTATATTGTAGCTATATTAGGATTTATTTTACAGGTAAGTATTTAGCTTTAAATAGGAATCATTTATTTAATAAGAGTTAATTTATTTCGTTAGATAAAAATTATATTTAACTTAGGGGGGTGTTAGTGTTAGGGTTAGACTTAGCTTTAGGGGTTAATACATTTATTAGAATAGCGGTGAGCTCCGATCGGAAGTTTAGGGGTTAATAATTGAAGGTAGGTGTCGGCGATGTTAGGGAGGGCAGATTAGGGGTTAATACTATTTATGATAGGGTTAGTGAGGTGGATTAGGGGTTAATAACTTTATTATAGTAGCGCTCAGGTCCGCTCGGCAGATTAGGGGTTAATAAGTGTAGGTAGGTGTCGGCGACGTTGTGGGGGGCAGATTAGGGGTTAATAAATATAACATAGGGGTCGGCGATGTTAGGGCAGCAGATTAGGGGTACATAGGGATAACGTAGGTTGCGGCGGTTTACGGAGCGGCAGATTAGGGGTTAAAAATAATATACAGGAGTCAGCGATAGCGGGGGCGGCAGAATAGGGGTTAATAAGTGTAAGGTTAGGGGTGTTTAGACTCGGGGTACATGTTAGAGTGTTAGGTGCAGACGTAGGAAGTGTTTCCCCATAGGAAACAATGGGGCTGCGTTAGGAGCTGAACGCTGCTTTTTTGCAGGTGTTAGGTTTTTTTTCAGCTCAAACAGCCCCATTGTTTCCTATGGGGGAATCGTGCACGAGCACGTTTTTGAGGCCGGCCGCGTCCGTAAGCAACTCTGGTATCGAGAGTTGCATTTGCGGTAAAAATGCTCTACGCTCCTTTTTTGGAGCCTAACGCAGCATTTGTTTTAACTCTCGATACCAGAGTTAAATTTATGGTGCGGCCAGAAAAAAGCCTGCGGAGCGTTAACAGCCCTTTTACCGCCGAACTCTAAATCTAGGCCAAAATGTTTAGATTTTTCTAATTCTTCACCATGACATGATTACCAAAATGTTAATTAATAATTGCAGTATTTTTTTTTTTACATATAAATATGTTAATTACCAAACCCAAAATTTCCTACTTCAGTGCAATCACTAATAGAATGATTTTATTATGAATAAAATTAATATGAAATTGTTAAATATGCATGTGAATTGGCGTTAATGTTTAAGTGAAAACCCTGCAATTAATATAGAAATAATAGGCCCTTGTATATTATTGTAAGTTAAACAGTGGCTTTTTTTAATTGATTTGAAGGTAGTATAGAAAAACAATCATCAGAGCTACTATAAAACTAAAAGACCTAGATTATAAGTGAAGTGAAGCACAAAAATATTAGCAAATTCCTCAGGTGCACTAACATCTGGAGATTGGATTGCATGCCCTTGCTAAATTCCTCACCTTATAGACATCTATTGGGGGCATTACAAAACTCTGTTCTAGCTTTCACTCAAAGATGCTCTCAGTCAAAGTGCGCTAAGCTAAAAGTGCATTAAGAAATAGTTGGAATGCCTTTGTTCTTTACTCAGAAGAAAAGATAATTTTTGTGTGTATATATATATATATATATATATATATATATATATATATATATATATATATATATTTATATATACATATATATATATATATATATATATATATATATATATATATATAGATATAGATATATAGATAGATATATAGATAGATAGATAGATATAGATAGATATAGATATATTACTCTGAAGAAAATTCTATTTTTGCATATATATATATATATATATATATATATATATAATAGGTTTCCAAGCACTCCTTGTTTCCTTCTTTTTTGCCTGGATGCTATAATGACTGTAGTGTAGTCATATATCCATCTGTAATGAATAGCACTCGCAGGTCACTTTACTTCAGGTCTCCAGTCCGCTACAGGGAATCATGTCCATCCGACAAATGATAAATTGGCAATTGGCCCTTAGGGATGTTCGCGGGGGAAAAAATTGTTGCATCAGATTTTTTTGTTTCCCCCCCAAAAAAAAATGTTTTAGTTCATTTTCATCCATGGCCACTTTAGTTTCAGATGAATTTAGTCTACATTTTTCATTATAAACTACAGTGCACATTTTGACCATTTTAATCAGCTTTATTACCTTGTTTTCTCATTCTATATACTTTTTTAACTTATTTTTTTATTTATACAGTACATTCATGTTTTGTGCACAGCACTTTTAGTAAAACTAAAAAATGTACTTAAAAGTACAGTAACTAAGCATGCAGCAGCCAGGGCAGTGGACAATGACAGAAGATAAGCTTTAACGTTGCATGCTTTTTCTTTTCCACTCTAACTTATGATGAAAAATAAAATATGGATGTTATTGGTTGTTATCTAGTTCCAATTCATTACTCTGCAAGATGTATGAATAGTCCTTTTTCTACCACCACTACCAGGCAGGAATCTAACAAATCAAGTGCTAATTTAATGTGCTCCCGTAAACGGGCAAATTCACCTTTTACAGGCGCATGTTAACTAACCAGCCATTACAAGTGGCGGGTTAATGCTTCCATAACTTCACAATGTTGTGCTCCACTCATAATCTGGTCCTAACAGTATTGAAAACTAAAATATCCCTTTAAGAGACACAACCAGTCCACCAGTAGCCGCTAGCAGCAATGCAACAAATGGTAAGAAGAACTTTTTCAACTTACAAGTAATATAACATCAAATAAAATGCAAATTTGTTTTTTTTAACTATTACAGAAACATTAATCCCAAAATTTTTCTTTCATGAATCAGATAGAAAATATAATTTTAAACAACTTTCCAATTTACTTCTATTATCTAATTTAAACACAAGTCCCAAAAGACAAAAAAGAGAGGCACCCTTGGTGCAGCAAATTCTAGAGAGAGTAGACCAACAACAGCAACACTGATGATTCAGTACTCACAAAGGAGATTGCACATCCAGTGCAATAGTAGGCAAGCCGAAGCTTCAGAGCTGCTCGGCTGACTCCCCAGTGGCAGATCAGCTGAGAACAGGATTCAATAAGTGACTCAATTTCCGGTACCACTTGCCGACTTAGGACGCCAACTGTGTATTCCAAACACGGCAAAGTCCAAGAGATAGTGGTAATAAATTCCAGGGAGCAAGGTAAAAGTGAACAGTTACTTTTATTAAAACATTAAAAAGTTGCTTAGCAACGCGTTTCTTGGCTAGATATGCCGTTTCATCAGGCTACATAGTATCGTAAACTACCTTGCTCCTTTTAAAGGCTCAATTGACCAATCAGATGCTGTGTATTTCACACACCCCTGAATGTAACATGTGCGCTAACATATCAAATGACAAAAATTATGTTACATATAGCAATTTCGTAAACTCTTATATAATAATATAAATTAACATTAGACATAAAGAGAACAACAATAACAATCTCCTTCCAAAATTAAGCAACAATAATAAGGTGTCTTTGTGTGATTAATAAAATCTGTCTCTATAGATATATATGGCATCGTGCATAATGGGCTATGAAGTTTAACCCACTAAATAATTGTACAACAATGATTCTAAACAGAACAATGCAATTTCCCATGTCATAATTGCTGGCAAAAAACTACTAGATGTATAAGTATTTATATAATGATTGATCTTTACTATTCAATTGCTACCTATCACTAAATATACATCTGTAAATTAGTAATACATTATTTTAATAACCATACTGGTGTATATCCCGTATACTCCATACATAATACAGAGGCCATAAATGATATAAAAATCATTATATACATATATGTAAATATGTACAGGGCTAGAGACTAATATGATAACGAAATCGTAATGGGATTGGTCAATTTACTATTATAAAATATAATGTATATAATCCTCATTTAATGACAATGAATAAAAATACTATTATTAACTATAACTATTAATTAATAAAATGTGATATTATAAAGATTATTTATAACTTATCTTCCATATTATAAGTATATATGTGATGATACATTTTCTAAAAATTGTTGCTTATAACAATATCATAATGAGGTATTTCATATGTTATTATATATATATATATATATATATATATATATATATATATATATATATATATATATATATATATATTACATAAAAGAGAATCAATATAGAAAGAAATTCAGCGCTACAAATACACCAAATATAATTGTATATAAATGATAGTATGTCAAATATATATAAAGTGATAAATGTCTCTAAAGCGGTATAGGCTAATGTCCTGGATCACAAAAAAATAATGCAAAAAATATATTAGGATAAAGTCAGGTAGATATACAAGTTCATGGTTTTGTTTGCATATGAGCAATAATTGTCAATAGTAAAACTGCGACAATGGCACTGAGAGACAAGTAGTATTCCCTTACCAGAGGGTACCTCAATCATATGAGGTAATGTCTGCGCATCTGGTTAAATCTCTCCGGTCTGTCTTGGTTTTCCCTCCTGTTTTAGAAGATATCCTGGTCCTTTTATTTCATGCAGACTTGTGTATGGCACTTTCAACCTTGAAACTTCCTGGTCTTTGGTATCGCTGACTTGGTGTCTCCCCGCAGTATGGTAGTTCAATCTGGATCTTGGCTCTCACCGTATTGGATGAAATATGGCAAAGAAAGAGAAAGAGTACATAGTGTGATACTGTATAAATAAAATTTATTACATTCAAAGCAGGAATAGGAAATGCACTCACATAAGTCAACCTCAATCGATATGAGGTAAGTAAAGGTATGTAGATATATTTTTATACACCTTACGCAGGTGTTGCTTTAAGCAGGTATTTCTTTCTTGTAACCCAGTAATAGGCTGTGTTAGGTAGACTCGTGTTTACTTTCAACTTTGCTCGTGCACAAATGTTAGCGCACCACTTGTAATCTAGTCCATAGTGAACTGATAAACAAAATATAAAAATGCCCCTGACGTAATCATATTTCATGTTAATCTTCCTCAGAGTACTGCCTTTGCAGTTTTTTTATACATACATAAAAAAAACTTTTTTAATAGCTCATAATGGAAACACAATTGTCCTTGAGAGAGTCAGTGGTGTTAAAGAACTGATTGGAGATCAAACATTAATCTTCTACTTCTTGGAAGACCTTCCTAACATCAGAGGTAAAAGTTATGTTTATTTCTCTGCTGATGATATTTTCAAACATTGAATGATAGTTCTGATTGCAACTGTCTTATAGTTCCATCATACACATCAAGCTGGTCAAGAAGACATTTAAGCCATAATAATTTATGATTTTTTGTGACTCTGCAAACATTTGTACTCCATATATGTAAATTCAAAAACCTCTTTCAAAGACTCAATCTTTATGGCGTAGATTGGAAACCAATCTGCAGATGTCAGGAATCAGGATACTGTTATGTAACACACAAGCACCACACCCAGCCTCCAATATGTTTTTTTTCTTAAACTGGTCTTGTATTCTTTAGAAAATATAGTTTTTTTTCCTTGGCAGTCAACCCTAACACATTTTGTGTTTGTGTTGTCTGCGACAAAAGCAATAGGTTTTTCAATTAGACTATACTAATTCAAAGTTCTTTCCATGTAAGGCAATCAGAATTTCTGTCATTTCATTTGAAAGGATCAAAATCTTCATGGACTTTGTGGTGTGATGCATTGATCATCACTGAGATGTACTTTACACATATTTACTACATCTGCCTCAGATTTTGTCCTGGCAAAGGTGAATTTCAGCTCACTTAAAAGTTAACATACAATTAAACATGTACAATCCACAGTAGAAACTGTGATACTGAAATACAGAATGACAGACAAAAGTGCCTTCTTCAGCAGCTGATTTCCGTTCAGATTCTCCTACAGCAGCATTTCTGAAAATATTTGTTAACTAGCTGTTGATGCTGTTGAGTCTATCCTTGTTTCCTCTTTTTGACATTTGAATGTCCTCCATGTGCAACTGAAAAAACTGCTTGCAAAATTATGTATTCCACTTTATCATTTAATTCGGCTTCTTTTATAAAAGGAAAATCTAATCCCAAGGCATCAGTAAATAAATGTGAGGATATCACATCAAGCGTGGATGTTTAAAGCACCTGCTGCACCACTCTCAGCTGAGCTTCACGCAATATAGTAGGCATGCGGCAAGCGTGACACAATAGTGTTTGCCAGTCATGTGCTGCACCTCCCAAAGAATTTAAGACACTGCAATGGGCTTGTGGGAAATGGGCAAAAATAACAGTGGTTGCTAATGTACTGCATGATGCACCTCCTCTAAGTTTTGAAGATACTGTAGTGGGTATAAGAGGGTAGGGGTATTATTATTAATTATGATAGTTCCTGATGTAATACAATGAGGATGATATATTTTATTTTTTTATTTTAGCATTATTATTTTCTAAAAGCAAGAACCATCATCAGAAGTAATGCTGTGACCAAGAATATTAGCTTGTCTCAGGACACTGGCATAGATGTTAAAAAAAAAAAAAAAAGATGATGTCTAGTCATCCTGAGGATGATTTTTATTTTACAGTGGTGATATTTTCATAAGCCAAAGCCAAAGCCTTTAACAATATCAGTATTTAAAAGGACAGTCAACACCAGAAATGTATTTGTTTAGAGATAAATAATCCCTTTTTTTTACATATTCCCCAGTTTTGCATAACTAACATAGTTATAATGTTTTACCTCTTTAATTAACTTGTATCTAAGCCTCTGCATACTGCCCCCTTAGTTCAGTTCTTTTGACAGACTTGTATTTTAGCCAATCAGTGCTCACTCCTAGGTAACTTCACGTGCATGAGCTCAATGTTATCTATATGAAACATATGAACTAATGCCATCTAGTGGTTAAAAAATGTCAGATTAGAGGCGGACTTCAATGTCTAAGAAATTAGCATATGAATCTTCTAGGTTTAGCTTTTAACTAAGAATACAAAGAGAACTAAACACAATTGGTGATAAAAGTAAATTGGAAAGTTGTTTAAAATGACATGCCCTATTTGAATCATGAAAGTTTATTTTGGACTTGACTTCCCTTTAAGGCATATGCTTCTTTGTGTGTATTGTTAAAAAAAAAAAAAAGAAAAAAAAGAGAGATGTTTACATTTTGACAGTGGGCATTTGTAATCTAAAAAGATAAGCAAAAAATAAATAAATATCTCAGCTCGCAATATTTAAATTTAATTTCATAATACAAATCATTATAAAATACAAAAATTAAAACTACCTGTAAAATTCATTCTAAGTGACATTTTAGCAATATTTATTATAGTGAAATATCCAAACAAAAGCACTCTAATTAAAGAATTACTTACATATTAGAAATAATTATTTATTATTTCTATTTTAATATTAAACTATTTAACTATTCAGCTATCTGCAATATATTCTAATGTCTGCTTTATTGATACTTAAAATTTTGAAATATAAAAATATAACTAGCAAATAAATAAATTTGAATTAAACTCATGATTTTCTTCTTATAAAACAATTTACTTGACAAATGAGAAATCTCTAAAACTATGTCAAGTGGCATTTTTGCAATATTATTTTTTTAAATAAACTGAAAAACTAAAATGCATTAATTAGAGTTAAAGCTTACTAAATATATTTGCCTAGATTACGAGTCTTGCGTTAGGGTTAAAAAAGCAGCGTTGGCCGGTTCTAACGCTGCTTTTTAACACCCAATGGTATTACGAGTCTTGAAATGACAGGTTCACCGCTCACTTTTTTGGCCAGACTCGGAAATACGGCAAATCCATTTACATCAATTGCGTATCCTATATTTTCAATGGGACTTGCATAGCGCCGGTATTACAAGTCTGACCAAAAGTGAGCGGTAGACCCTCTCCTGTCAAGACTAGTACCGCATTTAAAAGTCAGTAGTTTGGAGTTTTACACTACAACGCCGTAGCATAAAACTCTTAACTAAAGTTCTAAAAAGTACACTAACACCGATAAACTACCTATTAACCCCTAAGCCGAGGCCCCCCACATCGCAAACACTATAATAAATATTTGAACCCCTAATCTGCTGAACCGGACATTGCCGCCACTATAATAAATATATTAACCCCTAAACCACCGCATTCCCGCATCACAAACACTATTTAAATATTATTAACCCCTAATCAGCTGGCACTAACATCGCCACCACCTACCTACATTTATTAACCCCTAATCTGCCGACCCCAACGTTGCCGCCACTATATTAAAGTTATTAATCCCTATAAATCTAAGTCTAACCCTAACACCCCCTAACATAAATATAATTACAATAAATCTAAATAAAATTACTACAATTAACTAAATTATTCCTATTTAAAACTAAATATTACCTATAAAATAAACCCTAAACTAGCTACAATATAACTAATAGTTACATTGTAGCTATATTAGGGTTTATTTTTTATTTTACAGGCAGCTTGTATTTATTTTAACTAGGTACAATAGTTATTAAATAGTTATTAACTATTTAATAACTACCTAGTTAAAATAAAGACAAATTTACCTGTAAAATAAAACCTAACCTAAGTTACAATTACACCTAACACTACACTATAATTAAATAAATTAACTAAATTAAATACAATTAATTACAATTAAATAAAATGATCTAAAGTACGAAAACAAACAAACACTTAATTACAAAAAATAATAAAATAATTACAAGATTTTTAAAATAATTACACCTACTCTAATCCCCTAACAAAATAAAAAAGCCCCCCAAAATAAAAAAGCCCTAGCCTACACTAAATTACAAATAGCCCTTAAAAGGGCCTTTTGTGGGGCATTGCCCCAAAGTAATCAGCTTTTTACCTGAAAAGAAAAGTACAAATACCCCCTCAACATTAAAACCCACCACCCACAAAACCAACCCTACTCTAAAACCCACCCAATCCCCCCTTAAAAAAACCTAACACTAACCCCTTGAAGATCACCCTACCATGAGACGTCTTCACCCAACCGGGCAGAAGTGGTCCTCCAGTGGGGCAGACGTCTTCATCCAGATGGCATCTTCTATCTTCATCCATCAGCGCGGAGCGGGCATCCGATGCAGAGCATCCTTCTCAGCCGACGACTACCCGACGAATGAAGGTTCCTTTATATGATGTCATGCAAGATGGTGTCCCTTCAATTCCGATGACTACCCGACGAATGAAGGTTCCTTTAAGTGACGTCATCCAAGATGGCGTCCCTTCAATTCTGATTGGCTGATTGGATCAGCAAATAGGTTTTTTCCTACCTTAATTCCGATTGACTGATAGAATTCTATCAGCCAATCCGAACTGAAGGGACGTCATCTTGGATGACGTCACTTAAAGGAACCTTCATTCGTCGGGTAGTCGTCGGACGAGAAGGATGCTCCGTGTCGGATGTCTTGAAGATGGATACACTCCGCGCCGGATGGATGAAGATAGAAGATGCTGTCTGGATGAAGACTTCTGCCCGTCTGGAGGACCTTTTCTGCCCAGCTTGGATAAAGACTTCTGCCCGTCTGGAGGACCACTTCTGCCCGGTTGGGTGAAGACGTCTCACGGTAGGGTGATCTTCAAGGGGTTCATGTTAGTTTTCTTTAAGGGGGGATTGGGTGGGTTTTAGAGTAGGGTTGGTTGTGTGGATGGTGGGTTTTAATGTTAGGGGGTATTTGTACTTTTTTTCAGGTAAAAGAGCTGATTACTTTGGGGCAATGCCCCACAAAAGGCCCTTTTAAGGGCTATTCGTAATTTAGTGTAGGGTAGGGCTTTTTGTAATTTTGGGGGGCTTTTTTATTTTGTTAGGGGGATTAGAGTAGGTGTAATTAGTTTAAAAATCTTGTCATTATTTTATTATTTTCTGTTATTTAGTGTTGTTTTTTTTGTACTTTAGATAATTTTATTTAATTGTAATTAATTGTATTTAATTTAGTTAATTGATTTAATTATAGTGTAGTGATAGGTGTAATTGTAACTTAGGTTAGGTCTTATTTTACAGGTAAATCTGTCTTTATTTTAACTAGGTAGTTATTAAATAGTTAATAACTATTTAATAATTATTGTACCTAGTTAAAATAAATACAAACTTGCCTGTATAGATAAGTATTTAGTTTTAAATAGGAATAATTTAGTTAATTGTAGTAATTTTATTTAGATTTATTGTAATTATATTTCAGTTAGGGTGGGTTAGGGTTAGGGTTAGACTTAGGTTTAGGCATTAATAACTTTTTTATAGTGGTGGCGACGTTGGGGGCGGCAGATTAAGGGTTAATAAATGTAGTTAGGTTGTGGCGACATTGGGGGCGGGAGATTAGGGGTTAATAAATATAACGTAGGGTTCCGCGATGTTGGGGGCAGCAGATTAGGGGTTCATAACTATAATGTAGGTGGCGGCGGCGGTGTCCGAAACAGCAGATTAGGGGTTAATAATATAATGCAGATCTCGGCGATGTCAGGGGTGGCAGATTAGGGGTTAATAAGTGTAAGATTAGGGGTGTTTAGACTCTGGGTTCATGTTAGGGTGTTAGGTGTAGACATAACGTTTGTTTCCCCATAGGAATCAACGGGGCTGCGTTAGGAGCGGTTTTTTATCAGCCAGCTCTCCCCCATTGACTCCTATGGGGAAATCGTGCACAAGTACGTTTTACCAGCTCCCCGCTAATGTAAGAAGCGCTGGTATTGAGATGAGATGTGGAGCTAAATTTTGCTCTTCGCTCACTTTTTTTATGGCTAACGCCGGGTTTGAAAAACCCCATAATACCAGCGCTGTCTGCAATTGAGTGGTGAGCATAAACTGCTCGTTAGCACCACACCCCTGTTAACGCAAAACTCGTAATCTAGGTGTATATTTCTCAAAAATCTATCTATAAAGTCTATCCCAAGCTCTATTACTCTTCACAAGCTCAAAGGTTCCTCCTCTTTAGAAGTTACATTTAATGGGACAGACTACTCCAGAATTATTATTGTTTAAAAAGATAGATAATACCTTTATTACCAATTCCCCAGTTTTGCATAACCAACACGGTTATAATAATATACTTTTTACCTCTGGGATTTCCTTGCATCTATGCCTCTGCAGACTGCACCCTTATTTCAGTTATTTTGGCCCACAGGAACTAACACCCTCTAGCTGTGAAAAACTGTCAAATGCATTCAGATAAGAGGCGGCTATCAAGGGCTTAGAAATAAGCATCAGTACATCCCTCAAGTTTTTGTAAATATTTTATTATATATTTCATGTGACAACACTGAAGAAATGACACTTTGCTACAATATAAAGTAGTGAGTGTACAGCCTGTATAACAGTGTAAATTTGCTGTCCTCTCAAAATAACTCAACACACAGCCATTAATGTCTAAACTGTTGGTAACAAAAATGAGTACACCCCTAAGTGGAAATGTCCAAATTAGTAATTTTTCCTCCCCGGTGTCATGTGACCTGTTAGTGTTACAAGGTCTCAGGTGTGAATGGGGAGGAGGTGTGTTAAATTTGGTGTTATCGCTTTCAAACTCTCTCATACTGGTCACTAGAAATTTTACATATCACCTCATGGCAAAGAACTCTCTGAAGATCTGAAAAAAAAGAATTGTTGCTCTACATAAAGATGGCCTAGACTATAAGAAGATTGCCAAGACCCTGAAACTAAGTTTCAGCACAATGGGCAAGACCATACAGCGGTTTCATAGGACAGGTTCCACTCAGAACAGGTCGACCAAAAAAGTTGAGTGCACATGCTTAGCGTCATCCAGAGGTTGTCTTTGGGAAATAGATGCATGAGTGCTGCCAGCATTGCTGCAAAGGTTGAAGGGGTGGGGGTCAGCCTTTCAGTACTTATACCATACACCGCACACTGCATCAAATTAGTGTGAATGGTTGTCATCCCAGAAGGAAGCCTCTTCTAAAGATGATGCACAAGAAAGCCCACAAACAATTTGCTGAAGACAAGAAGACTAAGGACATGGATTACTGGAACCATGTCCTGTGGTCTGATGAGACCAAGTTAAACTTATTTGGTTCAGATGTTGTCAAGCATGTGTGGCGGCAACCAGGTGAGGAGTACAAAGACAAGTGTGTCTTGCCTGCAGTCAAGCATGGGGGTGGGAGTGCCATGGTCTGGGCGTGCATGAGTGTTGCCGGCACTGGGGAGCTACAGTCCATTGAGGGAACCATGAATGCCAACATGTACTGTGACATACTGAAGTAGAGCCTGATCCCCTCCCTTCGGAGACTAGGCCACCGGGCAGTATTCCAAACACACCTCCAAGATAACCACTGCCTTGCTAAAGAAGCTGAGGGTAAAGGTGATGGACTGGCCAAGCATGTCTCCAGACCTAAACCCTATTGAGCATCTGTGGGGCATTCTCAAATGGAATTTGGGGGTGCGCAAGGTCTCTAACATCCACCAGATCTGTGATGTTGTAATGGTGGAGTGGAAGAGGACTCCAGTGGCAACCTGTGAAGCTCTGGTGAACTCCATGCCCAAGATAGTTAAGGCAGTGCTGGAAAATGATGGTGGCCAAACAAAATATTGACACTTTGGGCCCAATTTGGACATTTCCACTTAGGGGTGTACTCACATTTGTTGCCAACGGTTTAGACATTAATGGCTGTGTGTTGAGTTATTTTGAGGGGACAGCAAATTTACACTGTTATACAGGCTGTACACTCACTACTTTAAATTGTAGCAAAGTGTCATTTCTTCAGTGTTGTCACATGAAAAGATATAATAAAATATTTACAAAAATGTGAGGGGTGTACTCACTTTTGTGAGATACTGTATATATATAATTGCCATGCATAATCTGCTACTTGTTAGTTTATGTGAGTTTATAAATCTTACGGCTGAGTGATCTTTATTCTGGTGCTTGTATTATGCGTTTTGATATTTGTGAACTAATCATTTATGGCTGTGTAAAATGATGATTTCAAAATTTATGTGTATGTTAATTGTTTTTTTATTAATTATAAACTATAATATTATATTCAATCTGATCTGTTTTGTCAAATGATCTATTCTTGTTATTAATTCACTGTCGCCTAGATTACGAGTTTTGAGCGCTATAGGGAAATTAATGAACGCAACAAAAGTGGTGTTATTTAATCCCCTATAGCACTGTCATTGCAAGTTTTAAAAAACCCGGCTTGTGCGGGCGATATGGTGCTTTAACCTCCATACCGCACTAAAAACAAGTGCTGTTCTGACGTGCTCGTGCATATTTTCCCTGTAGACATCAATGGGGAGAGCAGGTCAGAAAAAAGTCTAACACCTGCGATCGCGGAAGGAATAGCTCCGTAACTCAGGCCCATTGATGTCTATGTGGAAAAAGATATTAACGTTTAAACCTAAAACCCTAGCATAAACCCCACGTCTAAACACCCCTAATCTGCTGCCCCTGACATCGCCGACACCTGCCTTCAGTTATTAACCCCTAATCTGCCGCTCCCAATATCGCTGCCACTTAAATAAAGGTATTAACCCCTAATCTGCCGCTCCTGATATCGCTGCCACTATACTAAAGTTATTAATCCCTATTCCGCCACACTCCAACATCGCCGCCACTATATTGAAGTTATTAACCCATATTCCGCCGCACCCCAACATCGCAGACACTATATTAAAGTTATTAACCCTTATTCTGCTGCTCCCCGACATCGCTGCAACTAAATAAAGTTATTAACCCCTAAACCTCTTGCCTCCCACATCACTACCACTAAATAAACCTATTAACCCCTTAAACCGCCAGCCCCCCACATCGCAACAACCTAAATTAAACTATTATCCCCTACACCTATCCCTACCCCTAAACCTAACCCTAAAGTAACCCTAACACCCCCTAACTTTAACATAATTAAAATAGAGCTAAATTATACTTATAATTATTAACTAAATAACTCGTATTTAAAACTAAATGCTTACCTGTAAAATAAAACCTAAGCTAGCTACAATATAACTAATAGTTATATTGTAGCTAGCTTAGGTTTTATTTTTATTTTACAGGTAAGTTTGTATTTATTTTAACTAGATAGACTAGTTAGTAAAAAGTTATTAACTATTTGAATCAAGTAGTGAGTTGTATACAGCGCCAAAGGCAGAGGTATTGATGGTTTGGATTGAGGATGTAGGACACTCTTAGGTGGGATGATAATAAATTATCTAATTTATTACATACGAATAAATTGCATACGAATAAGTTAAAAAATACAGATACAACAATGAATTGAATTAAAAAAGAAAATATGAATAAAACATAAATAAAGGTGATATGGATATATCTTGAACAATATATATCATAGACAATGTATAAATGTCAGATCATAAATAATGAATAAATGATGGTGGATGAACAACAATAGTTAAGAAACCAAACAATGATTCAGATTGGGGATGTTATCCCATATAGTGTAGTGAAAGTCCAGCACAAGTGAAAGTCCAACACAAGAAAAACAGTGTAAAAAAATGTCAATAAATCCTCAAGGATGTGTAGTGTTCAAGTGAATTTCCAAATGATGATGGTGGTGTTGTAAAAAATATAAAAGTCTTGACTGTCTTGAAAAAGGCCTTATCGAGGCCGAAATGCATCAACATTTGGTAAGCATACTTCTATTAGATTATATGTTTTTTGTACATCTACACTCTCGGCTAGATTTAGAGTTTTGTCGGTAAAGACCGGCTTTTTTTCCCAACGCACCCTTAAGACAACGCTGGTATTTAGAGTTGTCTTAAGGTCTGCGTTAGGCTCCAAAAAGGGTGCGTTGAGCCTAATGTACCGCCACTTCAACCCTCAATACCAGCGTTGCTTGTGGTAGCGGTAAGCTGGCAAAACGTGCTTGTGCACGATTCCCCCATAGGAAACAATGGGGCAGTTTGGGATGAAAAAAAAAAAACATATAATTTATGTATGTATCCGTATCTTTTAAAACAACTTAGTTTAACCTCCTGTTTGCTAGTACAACTGAATTACTGTGTTGCGAAATGATGTAGGTCTACAAAGTGTGTCACCAACATGAAAAGTTTGGAAAGCTCTGAAATAGTGCTTAACTTGTAATCTGGCCCAATGTATATATATCATTGTCATGCACATTCTGCTACTTGTTAATTTATGTCAGTTTATAAATCCTAAGTCTGGGTGGTCTTTATTCTGGTGCTTGTGTTGTGTGTTACCACTAGGGGTTTTGATATTTGTGAAATAATCATTTATGGCTGTGTAAACTGCTGATTTCAAAAGCTATGTGTATGTTAATTTTTTTTTTTATTAATTATAAACTTTTCAATTTATTTTAAATATGATTTATTTTATAAAAATTATCTAATTATTGTTATTAACTCATTGAGTTAATAACTGCTCCCTAGAAGAAGATACAGAGCTGTTCATTCCTGGTAGAGCGCTTCCCTTTTTTTTTATGTATTTGCCATATGACCCTGGGGAAATCTCCCTAAAAGTATTGAGGAAAACCAGGTTGGGACTCCTTGTCCAATGTGATTAAAGGAATTTAACTGCATCTCACTGACAAAGCCCAAAGAAGGATGAAACAATCATCTAGGGTTGCCATGTTCCTTGTTCAGAGGATAATTGCTTGATATTTCGGGACTGGATTTACCTTGTTAGGCAGG
The DNA here is from genome assembly GCF_027579735.1 of Bombina bombina. NCBI lineage: Eukaryota > Metazoa > Chordata > Amphibia > Anura > Bombinatoridae > Bombina > Bombina bombina. The sequence goes on along the minus strand of NC_069501.1, from coordinate 936,442,800 downwards.
ATTAGACTCATATACTTCAGAAAAGTACTCCTCTGTGAAAAACACACTTAGGCTAACAGAGGCTACTACCAGGTGGTAACTTTCATAGAACAAGCTACTGAGCTGTTGTTCATACCTGGTAGAGTGCTTCTCATCCTGTATGTTAAAATACTTACCTCTACTGTGCTGGAGAAAAGCACTGATCACGACCCTTCTTCTTAGAGCCCCTGGCCACACTAATAGGAGGCTTAGTGTGGCAGATCCCAGTGCCTGCTTTAAAGGAGAAGGGTTCTTTCGTGAATGGGCTCCATCTCCAATGTCCTGATCCTGGTATCTAACCTTAAAGGGATACTAAACCCAAATTTGTTCTTTCATGATTCAGATAGAGCATGCAATTTTAAGCAACTCTCTAATTTACTTCTATTATCAATTTTTCTTCATTATCTTGCTATCTTTATTTGAAAAAGAAGGCATCTAAGCTAAGGAGCCAGCAAATGTTTGGTTTAGGACCATGGACAGCACTTGTTTATTGGTGCTGTCCAATCAGCAAGGACAACCCAGGTTGTTCACCAAAAATGGGCCGGCATCTAAACTTACATTCTTGCTTATCAAATAAACATACCAAGAGAATGAAGAACATTTGATAATAGGAGTAAATTAAAAAGTTGCTTAAAATTGCATGCTCTATCTGAATCACAAAATAAAACATTTGGGTTCAGTGTTCCTTTAAAGTCTCAGATGCCAATGTGTATGCAAACTTTGGAAGCCTTATTGGTACAAAATACCCCTACACGTTTTTTCCTCTAATGGGAGGACTTTCTCAAGGGTGAATACACCATCCCATTACCCTTATTTATTTTATTTATAAAATATTTTACCAGGAAGGATAGATTGACATTTCTTTCGTTTTCAAGTATGTCCTGGGTCCACAAAACATTGCATTGTTACAATAAGGTACAGTAAAATACAGAAACAATATTAATACATAATATATACAAAATTTAACATAGAAAAGGTAGGAAATATATAATCAACCATGACAGGTGCATTCTGTTTTGAGATATGTAGAGAGGGATCTCTTAAAGGATTTTAGGCTTGGGGAAGGTTTGAAAGTGTGCGGGAGGTCAATCCATAATTTTGGTGCTCTGTAGGAAAAGGGGGATCGAGCAGCTTTCTTTTTGTATTGTGGCAAATTAAATAATGTGCTGGTACTGGATCAAAGGTTATAGGAGGTGGGAACAGCCGGGAGAGCATTCTGCTCAGGTAGGGTGGGAGCTTCCCAGAAAAGCTCTTAAAGACAAGGCTGGAAAGATAAAGGGTGCATCTGGATTCCAGCGACGGCCAGTTTAGTTCTTTTAGCATATCACAATGGTGGGTCCTGAAGTTACATTGTAGCACAAAGTGGCAGAACGAGTTATACAATGTATTTAGTTTATTAAGGGGAGTTTGTGGTGCAGGTGCATATACTACATCCCCATAATACATGATTGGCATCAGCATTTGCTGTACAATCTTTTCCTTTAATGTAGGGCTCAGACAGGATTTGTTTCTGTACAGGGCACCTAGTTTTGGATAGAGTTCAGATGCAAGTTTTTCTATTTGGAGGACAAAAGATAGATTGGGGTCTAACAACATACCCAAGTATTTGAAAGAATGGACTGCGGTCAGCGTGCAATTTGATTTTGTTTTGATGCGTAGATGGGAATTTTGTAGTTTGTGTAATTTAGGTACCATTTTAAAGATCATTGTGACAGTTTTGTCAGTGTTAAGAAAGAGTTTTTTTTTTATTTTTTAGATCCACTTTTCTACCTCTATGAACTGGTCTTGGAGCACTGCCTTAAGCTGCGGCAGATTTGCTTGTACAGATTGTCCTCTGCGTACATTTATACAGTTTAGGATTTGCAGACATTAGGCAGATCATTTATAAATAATGTGAATAGTAGGGGGCTGAGAATGGAACCTTGGGGAACACCACACGTGACTGGGAGAGGGAGGGAGTCGCTGTCAGAAACGGAGATATATTGTTATCGATCCAATACATATGATAGATACCAGGTTAGCAGACGATCACCAATACCTGAGTTTTTTTAGTTTGAGCAGTAGTATGTCTACTGTGTCAAATGCCTTTGCAAAATCAAGGAAAATAGCTCCAGTTATGTTACCTCTGTTTATCCGACTTTTTGTTGTCTATACTTACATGGGTGGGAAGGGTGCTTAATATTTTAATTAACATCCGATTTGGAAAAATAAACTTAGAAACCTGTTAATGATCTGAATTCCTAATACTTCAAGAGCAGCTAAAAATCAATCAATTCCTGACCAATTTTATGAATGAAAACCAATTTTATTTTAGTAATATAGCACAAAAACATATACATTTTTTTTACTGAAAGGATCAATTGCATTTTAAATCATAATTATTTTTATTTTGAGGGTCAGTCCTATCCCCAAATTTGAGGTACAGGACTACCTTTGCCCATCATGTGCAAATATATATATATATATCTTAATTCAAAGAAACATATGTTTGGAAGAACAACCTTTTTTAGCTTTATTTTAAATTATTATTGGTACATATATGATATCTTAATTAGAATGATCAAAATTTAAAATTTACATATAAGGTTTCCAATGAGAACATATCATTCTTATATCTTTACTTGTTTCATTTTGAAACAAAAGAACATGTGGCAGTTTGTATCTATCGAAAATCCACTGATCAAAATATCTATCAAAATAGACATCTAAAACAATAAAAAGAAAATATCCCTTTGGGTCAATAACAAATATTGAAAAGGAATTGTACAAAGAATGTTGACTTTAAAAAGGAGTTTGATATATTGAGAGACACATTGATCAAAAATGGTTCTGACCCTATCTCTTAGCTAACACTAATAATAAAGTAGCCGCCTTAAACAGAAAAGATCTATTACTATTGAGAAGGAAGAAACAACAACATTTCAATGAAGGGGAAAAGGTACCTACATTTGTTACCACCTACAATGAGGGCCACAGAAGTATTAAACACATTTCCAAAAAACAGGAATATCTTAAGATTGAACCTTGTGTTAAGAGGTTATTGGTGAAATTCCCAATATTGTTTTTAGGAAAAATAAAAGCCTCTTAAATGTGCTTGCTTCTACACATTTAACAACTACTAAAGTTAAAAATAACTGTCAGTGGTTAAACAATCAGAAAAGCCTGATTAAATTTAGGCAAAAAATTGCTGTATTTGTACTCTCAATAAAAATGGTAAATTTGCCTGTTGTTATAATACAAAATCCTATACAAGGAATTGTAGATGTTTCTGAAATTCATAATTCATTGTTTACCAAATATGCTGCTTGTGGAATGATCTACATAGGCAGAACAAAATGTAAATTGAAGTATAGAATTGCAGAACATCTGCTCAATGATAAAAACACAGAATGCACACATGTAGTTGAAGAGCACTTTAGGAATGTTCATAAAGAATCAGTAGAAGGTTTGCAAGCATGTGTGGTAGAATGGGTCAAACTAAATATATAAGATCACAATAGTCTACTAAAACTTAGACAAAGGGAAATTTGGTAGAGCAATACCCTGGAAAGTTTAAACCTCCAAGATCTAAATATTGATTTGGAAACAAGCATTTATATGAATTTTTAACATATGTACCTTTATCCATGTACTCTTATCCATGTATGTACCTTTTAATTATGCTTATATAAATTAAATTACATTTTAGCAATTATATAATCAATGGACTCATACCTTTTTTGTATGAATTTGAGCCCATATATGATAAATTATAGATAATGGTTTTTAGTTATATGTAATGTATTAAGTATGGTTTTATGTTTATTTAATTTTAAATTTAAAGAGTGTTGTATCAATATTAATTTTAGCTGCTCTTGAAGTATTAGGGATTTGGATCAGAAACACGTTTCTAAGTTTATATTCCCAAATCGGATATTAAGTAAAATATCTAGCACCCTTCCCACCCATGTAAATTTAGAAGTCAAACAGTCAGACGACCAGAAGTATACAAGGGTGATGGGATGGCGAACAGAAATTCACCCTTGAGAAAGTCCTCCCGTGAGAGGACAAAATATTTAGAGGTATTTAGTCCCAATCAGATTTCTGTATTTTGCCATAGTTTTTTAGCTTTCCTTTAATACAGCTTGAGCAGCATATACTACAGCTGCAGCCAGCAGGAAGGATTTCCAAGGGAAAGAGAATTTAACAGCATGATTGAAAACAGAGAATTTGTACTTCAACTACAAGTGATTATCGATATCATAGAACAACCACACAATAAGTACTGTTCCATTCATCAATCACTCTGAGATTTGTTGGCCAATTTATCAAGGACTAAATGGACCCTGATGCCCCTATTTCCGTAAGAGCCTTCAGGCTCACTGGAAACAGCAGTTATGAAGCAGCGGTCTTAAGACGACTGCTCCTTAACTCGACTGCTGCCTCTGAGTCTGCGGACATCAATCCGCCAGATCGAATATGATCAAGGTTGATTGAAACCCACTGCTAGGGGCCGATTGGCTGTGAATCTGCAGAGGGGCGGCATTGCACAAGCAGCGATGTTTGATGGACATGATACCCTACAGCATATCATGTCCGCCAGACATTGATAAATCGGCCCCTTGTATATTGAGACTTCAGTTTTGCGATAGTCAGGGGCAAAACTACAGGGGGTGCAGATGTCACAACATTTTAATAAAAAATGTTGACCTGCCACTGCCTGCACTGATATCATGTGAGTGTGACATGATGCTTCACTAGTATCTCTGACTACAGGGGTTAGTCTTTCTGTTTTACCCATTGGTGTTTATGTGTGTGTATGTGTGTGTGTGTGTGTGTGTATGTTTGTGGAACCAGCAAATTACAGACCTTGTTACTACAGCATGGGGGGGGCAGGGGGTAAACAGTGTCACTATACAGTACCACTATATAAAGTACGGAAGGGGCTGGACCATGTCACAGACTACTGTGGTCACTTTATAAAGTACTGGGGCAGGTAGGGTCAGCCAGCCATCTCACCGGCAGATTACACTGTAACTGACAAACTATATACAGTACTGGTGGGTTAAACAGTGTCACTATATATAGTAATAAGGGGTTAGACCATCTCACAGATTGTGAGTACAGCGTACCTCCTTTTGCAGACATGTAATCTGATTCACATTTTTTTTCTGTGTTAAATGTTAAAAAAAAAGATATGTATCAAATTTACTTTTTTTGGGGGGGTGGGGTTCATTCTTAGATTCTTGCACCTGGGCCCTGTGGTTTCTAGTTACGCCTCTGGCGATAATTTTTCACCATTGTCTTCAAAAGAAGCAGTTACAGTGTAAAACTTCTCAGGGCACTGTATTATTTTGGACTATTATTATACTTTTTTGTTAAACAATCACTTTTTATGTTTATTCTGTATTGGTGAGTGGTATTGTAGCAGCGCTGATTATTATTTTTTAATTCTGTTTAAAACATACCCCTCAGATGTCTTGAAGATGGAGCCGCTCTGCGTCGGAAGGATGAAGATAGAAGATGCCGTCTGGTTGAAGACTTCTGCCTGTCTGGAGGACCACTTTTTGCCGCTTGGATGAAGACTTCTCCCGGCTTCGTTGAGGACTTCTTGCCGCTTTGATGAAGACTTCTCCCTAACCTGTCTTACACAATTTTGCTCAATGCTGCCATATTGCCTGCTAACAACGGGTTTATGAAAACCTATAATAGCAGCACTATAGGGAGGTGAGCGGTGGAAATAACTTGCAAGTTAGTACTGAGCCGCTCATAACACAAAACTCGTAATCTAGCCATCTGTGTGTAGTGGATTCCAATGGAAAAGGTCAAAAGCAGAGGCTAAACTGTTCAAGAAGGTGCTGAACCAGAGTTTGTATAAAACAAGTTTCTTTATTTAAAAAAAGATTAAAAACAATTACAAGCAATAGTAACTTTTAATGCAACGCATTTCTCAGCCTTAGCATCGGCTGTTTTATCAGGCATAATACACCTTCCAACTGACATGATATTTAAACCAAATCTGACCAATAGAGAACAAATGCACACCCATAATGGGTGTTGAAAATAACATACATCATTAATTGATTGATTAACAACAAACAGTAATCTAGTAACTAAAATAGATACAGGATATTGCTATACAGTGCTGTACTATAGCAACTGCAGCACAAAGAAAACTTATATATAAAAATAATAATAAAAAAAATAATAAAAAAATCCCAGCATTACAATCATAATAAAGCAGTATAATACAATGTTATAACTTGTTAGTTATAGCCAGGAATATAGTCATAATGTAGTTATAACTACAATTGTTTCCCTTGGGTAGATGGGAAGGTAACAGAAAACACTTATGTATGGTGAACACGGATTACTACTGCCATGTACCTGTGCGCCTACCGGGACAACAATGGGACAATATAGTCATTGGGTTGGGTGGATATGTCAAACCAGACAGATGCTGATCCTTTCCGAACACAATGCGAGTCCTGGAGGCTGGCAGGCGGTGTTACAAAGACCCAAGTTGTTTTTTCTATCCTTTTTCACTTTACCATTTTTAACTAATCCCATTGTATCGTTGTCTAATGTTTGGTGCACAGGTAAGAATGTTATCATGCCATAGTAATGCACAGTTTTAAAATTGCTCAGCACCAGCCCTATAGTTATACAGACTGCCAAGTGTTTAGATGTGAATAGTTTGATATAGTGCCTCTCACTGAGTTATTAAAGTCAAACACTGGGTCATTTGTTAGAATAACTCTGAAACATTTTAATTATCAGGTCTGAATAACAGTTAACCAAGACAGATATTGAATCTACAGAGTATGTCTTATATCCCAAGGACTGACTGGATGGGCTTAGAGAAATTAACAAATATTTGCATTGGGCTGAACATTGATGTTATTGTTTAACCTGTTATTGTTTGACAACCTTATGATTAATTTCCTCCTTTCACTATTCCATGTACCTATTTAAAACACTGCTACAAACAAAAACTGCTGACTTCCCAGGCATCCCCGTTTTGGAGTAAAACACCAACAAAGTTAAACATCCTATTTGCTACATCTGCCTCTACTCTACCACTCCCACTGTATACAATCCCACTCCCCCTCCCACTAATACACAACTTATGATAATATCCTGATACTAAATACCCCCCTCCTACAACCTATCCACCTGAACAGTGATCACAGGTAACCCCTTTATCCTTCTTAAACCCTTCCCCTCGGCCCCCTTTCCTTTCCCTCAGGGATTGAGTACTACACATACGCTTCACATAGCTTCCAGTCATGGCACACTCCAAATCACCTATCCACTCTGACCACAACATTACACTAACCACAATAAATGTCAAGGGATTGAATAGGGATTCAAGGGATTGAATAGCCCTGGCAAAAGGTCAATTGCCACAAGAGAACTCAACAAACTTAACCTCTCCATAATTTTTCTACAAGAAACACATTTTCAAAGAGGGAAGGAACCTAAATGGTCCAATCCCAAATACCCAACAAAATTTTTTGCTTCTAGTACTCACAAAAGAAATGGGGTGGGAGTGCTACTCCACAGGTCCATCTCCTTACAACCACTTATGGTAAATAATGACCCCGAGGGCCGTTACATATTAATTTTAGGCCTCCTGTTTGGGAAACCTATCACCCTTTTCAACGTCTATGCCCCTAATACCGAACAGCATTGTTTCTTTAAAAAGATTTCACGCCTTTTACTAGACCACCACAAGGGAATGGTACTATTGGGCGGTGACTTAAATTTTTCACCTAATCCACTACTAGACACCTCAAACCACACTTCCAGCATTCCTAAAAACATCCTAAAATCAGCCAAAACTGCCATAACCTCCATGACATTTGGCACACTCTACACCCTACGAAAAAGGACTACACCTACTATTCTAGTGTCCATAAAAAGTATTTACATATTGACTACTTATTTACAGACTCGATCAACTTTCATCTATGCAAGGTAAATGCAAAGTAGGTACAATCACTTGGACAGACCACGTCCCAGTCTCATGTGCTGTAGTCTGGCCAGAGACCCCTTTGACTGAGTTTATTTGGAGACTGGACGACTATTTACTGTTGGACCCGCACACAAATGAAACTATAGGCAAAGCAATTGCAGAATTCTTCACCCTCAATACACACACGGACACCTCCAGTTCAAACAATTTGGAAGCACATAAATGTGTTATAAGAGGGGAGCTAATTAAAATTAGAGCGAAAAAATTTATAGACAAAAGAGCACATTATGTAAAACTACATTCCACAATCAATCACCTAGAACAAAAACATAAGAAGGACCAGCAAAACTCCTCCCTCTTGGCATCTTTAACTCAAACAAGAAAGGAGCTTAGAGACCTTATCACAGTTGATTCCCAAAGACAAGCTTCGCCAAATCTATTATGATGAAGGTAACAAACCCGACAAACTATTGGCCAGATCCATACAATGGAAAAATATAAATAATTTGTTCACTCCCTTAGGGCAGGTGACTCCAGAGAGGTTAAGGATAGCAAAGGTATAGCAATGTATTTCACCAATAATATCAGTCACTGTACAACCTAAACCCTGTCTCATACACCACTACCAGATCACAGAACGCCACTAAAAATCACTAATGGCAGATTATCTAAAACACTTACCCCTCAGTACTCTTACTAAAGAAGAGTCATCTGCCTTGGACTCACCCCTTACAGACACAGAAATAGCACAAGCCATAAAGGAACTTTCATCATGGAAATGCCCGGGACCTGATGGGTTCACCCCTAAATAATACAAAATTTATAAAACCCTTCTTGAACCACACCTTCTTACCCTTTTTAATGGCTTGAGTGAAACTAAGACACTACCACAATGGATGCTTGAGGCTCACATCTCTGTATTACCCAAACCAGGCAAACCTCCCAATAACCCAAGTAACACCAGCCCAATTTCCCTCTTGAATACGGATGTGAAAAGTTTAGCAAAAACATTGGCCAATAGACTAAATAAAAATCTCCCAAAGCCAATATCCACCGACCAGGTGGGCTTTGTCCCCTGGCTTGAAGCCAAAGACAAAACCATTAGAATACAACACATTATAAATTTCACCAATCATAACTCTCTTCCTCTCTCACTCTTTTCAACAGACACCTAGAAGGCCTTTGGTAATGACCAAGATGAATTTTGGTGAACTATTTTTCCACATGGGCCTCTAGTTATCAAGTTGTCAACCTCAAATATGCTGGAATTCTGCAGTGTATTTGTGGCGAGGCTGATTCGCTTAAGTTATCAAGCCCTACACATCGGCAAAAGTAGAATATAGTGACATAAGCTTCGATCCGCCGGACTCAGTCCGACACAGATCGATTCTTACGTCACTCCAGATGTTCCGAACGCAAGTTCGGCACAATCTGACTACTTTTGGAAGTAATCAAATGACTACCAGGTACGCTCGGCACTTTTCCGGCACAGCGTACCTGGTTTTCAATTTGCCGCCCTGGAAGCGGCGGATCCCATAGGAATCAATGGGAGTCTGACCATAGAGAAAGTTCATGTTCGCTGCTGCCCGACATCCCATTGATTCCTATGGGAAGTGTCTGCACCTAACACCCTAACATGTACCCCGAGTCTAAACACCCCTAATCTGCCCCCTACAATGCCGCCAACTATATTAAACATGTTAACCCCTAAACTGCCGCTCCCTGAGCCCACCGCCACTCTAATAAACTTATTAACCCCTACACCGCCGCTCCCGGACCCCGCCGCAACTATAATAAATATGTTAACCCCTAAACCGCCACTCCCGGACCATGCCACCACATACATAATACCACTGTCATCTATAATAAATTTATTAACCCCTATCCTGCCGATCCCGTACCCGGCCGCAACTAATAAATTGTTTAACCCCTAAACCGCCGCTCCCCGACCCGCCGTCAACAATATTAAACTTATTAACCCCTAATCTGCCCCCTACACCATTTCCACCTATAATAAATTTATTAACCCCTATCCTGCCCCCCCTATACTGCTGCCATCTATATTAAACTAATTAACCCCTAAACCTAATTCTAACAATAACCCTAACACCCCCCTATCTGGGTGAAGACGACTCAAGGTAGGGAGATCTTCAGGGGGGTAGTGTTAGGTTTATTTAAGGGGGGTTTGGGTGGGTTAGAGTAGGGGTATGTGGGTAGTGGGTTTTAATGTTGGGGGGGGTTGTATTTTTTTTTCAGGCAAAAGAGCTGATTACTTTGGGGCATGCCCCGCATTTATTTTCTGTAATTTAGTGGGTTTTTTTTTTTTGTAATTTAGTTTAGTTTATTTAATTGTATTTCATTGTAGTTATTGGCTAGTAATTTATTTAATTAATTTAATGATAGTGTAGTGTTAGGTTTAATTGTATCTTAGGTTAGCATTTATTTTACAGGTAATTTTGTATTTCTTTTAGCTAGGTAGTTATTAAATAATTAATAACTATTTAATAACTATTGTACCTGGTTAAAATAAATACAAAGTTACCTGTAAAATAAATATAAATCCTAAAATAGCTAATTATTAATTACATTGTAGCTATCTTAGGGTTTATTTTACAGGTAAGTATTTAGTTTTAAATAGGAATAATTTATTTAATGATAGTTTAGTGTTAGGTGTAATTTGTAACTTAGGTTAGTTTTTATTTTACAGGTAAATTTGTTTTTATTTTATCTAGGTAGCTATTAAATAGTTATTAACTATTTAATAGCTATTGTATCTAGTTAAAATAAATTTAAATTTGCCTGTAAAATAAATATAAATCCTAAAATAGCTACAATATAATTATTAGTTATATTGTAGCTATATTAGAGTTTATTTTATAGGTAAGTATTTAGTTTTAAATAGGATTAATTTAGTTAATAAGAGTAATTTTTATTTAGATTTATTAAAATATTATATTTAAGTTAGGGAGGTGTTAGGGTTAGTGTTAGACTTAGGTTTAGGGGTTAATTAGTTTAATATAGATGGCGGCGGTATAGGGAGGGCAGGATAGGGGTTAATAAATTTATTATAGGTGGCGACGGTGTAGGGGGGCAGATTAGGGGTTAATAAGTTTAATATAGGTGGCGGCGGGGTCCGGGAGCGGCAGTTTAGGGGTTAAACAATTTATTTAGTTGTGGTGGGGTACGGGATCAGCAGGATAGGGGTTAATAAATTTATTATAGGTGGCAGCGGTATAGGGGGGGCAGAATAGGGGTTAATAGGTATTATGTAGGTGGCGGAGGGATCCGGAAGCAGCGGTTTAGGGGTTAATACATTTATTATCGTTGAAGCGGGGTCCAGGACCAGGAGCGGTGGTTTAGGGTTTAATATATTTATTATAGTTGTGGCGGGGTCTAGGAGCGGCTGTTTAGGGGTTTTTAACTTTATTTAGTTGCAGGGGCTCTGGGGGCGGCGGTATAGGGGGTAGAACAGTATAGTTTAGTGTGGGTGCTTAGTGACAGCTTATCAATAAAGCTGTAGAAAAGCCGAAGAGCAGCGAGATAGGATGAGTGATAAATATCTCAGTCCACTGCTCATCACCCCGTACTTGGTGCGCGGCTTTTTGACAGCTTTATTGATAACTTTGGCAAACGTATTCAGGTCCGCGGCGGCGATGTGAGGCGAGCTTAGGCGAGCGTATTGGGGCCGGCGAAGGCAGGTACGTACGGAGCTTGATAACTAGAGGCCATGGTCTTCTCGCTGTATCAACCATCATATTAGTCCTCCGGTCTGGGAATCCATATGCGCAACCGACAATAGAAGGCTCGGCAAAGCAAAGCAGGTTTGTTAATAGGATTCGTTAACAAACTGCACAGTTGTAATCAATGTAAACTGGAAAGCCGGTACAGGCTCGACAAAAGGTGACGTCACACGCCAATGGCCGTTTCACCCCCCACGTGACCAAACGTCATAGGGGCTTCCTCAGGGTATATATCTTAGAATACCATTTATCAGACTTTATACACTGCCCATTTTTCAGATAGGTGAAAATATACACGTGAGCTATTTTAGGGAGACAGTTCTCAGAACAAAACTTACATAGACAAACATTCGCTTAACCTGTATCTAATACACTAATTTTAAAAGTCTTGTCTATATTTATACCAATGTCAAAATTTGTAGTTGGCTCTTGTGGGAGAAGATGAACAGTGACAAAGAACATGATTAAGTTAACCCAGAGCAAGGAAATCTATTATGAGAGTATAGCGCCAAATATTAAAAGTTTATATAGAGAAACCAATAGAGCTGACTTATAGAAAGGGTGCAAAGTCTAGTTTTTTATTTAGCCCTTTTGGTTACAGGGTCTTTAATCGATGGATCCAAGCTACCTCTTTTCTGAGTAGTAAGCTGTCAATATCACCACCCCTGCCATGTAGGGAGCATTTCTCTATCCCAATAACCATTAAACATTCAGTTGAACAGCTATGGCACCTTTAAAATGTAATGCTATATTGCTATTTATACATTTATGTGGATTTAGCACAATAAATTAATAAATTAGAGGCGATAAACCACCAAGTAGATGCAACCACTATAGAATATTTAACCCTTTGAGTGCTGAAATCCCTGTCTTTTAAAGTGGCTACAATTAGTTACCCACTTGTATCTCTCTTTTTTGAAACATTAAATGCATGCTTTTCAGGGTCTGTACTACATTAAAAATCTTTCGCCTAGATTTAGAGTTTTGTCGGTAACGACCCGCGTAGCTAACGCTGGCTTTTTTCTGACCGCACCTTTTAAATACCTCTGGTATTGAGAGATCACAGAATGGCTGAGTTAGGCTCCAAAAAGGGAGCGTACAGGCATATTTACCGCCACTGCAACTCTCGATACCAAAATTGTTTACGGACGCGGCCAGCTTCAAAAACGTGCTCGTGCACGATTCCCCCATAAAAAACAATGGGGCTGTTTGAGCTGAAAAAAAACCTAACACCTGCAAAAAAGCCGCGTTCAGCTCCTAACGCAGCCCCATTGTTTGCTATGGGGAAACACTTCCTACGTCTGCACCTAACACTCTAAAATTTACCCCGAGTCTAAACACCCCTAACCTTACACTTATTAACCCCTATTCTGCCGCCACCGCTATCGCTGACACCTGCATATTTTTTTTTAACCCCTAATCTGCCGCTCCGTAAACCGCCGCTACTTACATTATCCCTATGTACCCCTAATCTTCTGCCCCTAACACCGCCGACCCCTATATTATATTTATTAACCCCTAATCTGCCACCCCCAACGTTGCCTCCACCTGCCTACACTTATTAACCCCTAATCTGCCGACCGGACCGCACCACTATTATAATAGAGTTATTAACCCCTAATCCGCCTCACTAACCCTATAATAAATAGTATTAACCCCTAATCTGCCCTCCCTAACATCGCCGACACCAAACTTCAAACATTAACCCCTAATCTGCCGATCGGAGCTCACCGCTATTCTAATAAATGTATTAACCCCTAAAGCTAAGTCTAACCCTAACACTAACACCCCTCTAAGTTAAATATAATTTAAATCTAACGAAATAAATTAACTCTTATTAAATAAATTAGTCCTATTTAAAGCTAAATACTTACCTGTAAAATAAACCCTAATATAGCTACAATATAAATTATAATTATATTATAGCTATTTTAGGATTAATATTTATTTTACAGGCAACTTTGTAATTATTTTAACCAGGTACAATAGCTATTAAATAGTTAAGAACTATTTAATAGCTAAAATAGTTAAAATAATTACAAAATTACCTGTAAAATAAATCCTAACCTAAGTTACAATTAAACCTAACACTACACTATCAATAAATTAATTAAATAAAATACCTACAATTATCTACAATTAAACCTAACACTACACTATCAATACATTAATTAAATACAATATCTACAAATAAATACAATGAAATAAACTAACTAAAGTACAAAAAATAAAAAAGAACTAAGTTACAAAAAATAAAAAAATATTTATAAACATCAGAAAAATATTACAACAATTTTAAACTAATTACACCTACTCTAAGCCCCCTAATAAAATAACAAAGACCCCCAAAATAAAAAATGCCCTACCCTATTCTAAATTACAAAAGTTCAAAGCTCTTTTACCTTACCAGCCCTGAACAGGGCCCTTTGCGGGGCATGCCCCAAAGAATTCAGCTCTTTTGCCTGTAAAAAAACACATACAATACCCCCCCAACATTACAACCCACTACCCACATACCCCTAATCTAACCCAAACCCCCCCTTAAATAAACCTAACACTAAGCCCCTGAAGATCTTCCTACCTTATCTTCACCATACCAGGTTCACTGATCGACCCAGAAGAGCTCCTCCGATGTCTTGATCTAAGCCCAAGCGGGGGGCTGAAGATATCCATGATCCGGCTGAAGTCTTCATCCAAGCGGGAGCTGAAGAGGTCCATGATCCGGCTGAAGTCTTCATCCAAGCGGGAGCTGAAGAGGTCCATGATCCGGCTGAAGTCTTCTATCAACGGCATCTTCAATCTTCTTTCTTCCGGATCCATGTTCATCCCGCCGACGCGGAACATCCATCTTCACCGACGACTTCACGATGAATGACGGTTCCTTTAAGGGACGTCATCCAAGATGGCGTCCCTCGAATTCCGATTGGCTGATAGGATTCTATCAGCCAATCGGAATTAAGGTAGGAAAATTCTGATTGGCTGATGGAATCAGCCAATCAGAATCAAGTTCAATCTGATTGGCTGATTCAATCAGCCAATTAGATTGAGCTCGCATTCTATTGGCTGTTCCAATCAGCCAATAGAATGCGAGCTCAATCTGATTGGCTGATTGGATCAGCCAATCGGATTGAACATGATTCTGATTGGCTGATTCCATCAGCCAATCAGAATATTCCTACCTTAATTCTGATTGGCTGATAGAATCCTATCAGCCAATCGGAATTCGAGGGACACCATCTTGGATGACGTCATTTAAAGGAACCGTCATTCGGCGAGTAGGTGTCGGTTAAAGAGGATGTTCCGCGTCGGTTGGAAAGAAGATGGCTCCGCTCCGCTCCAGAAGAAAGAAGATTGAAGATGCGGCTTGATAGAAGACTTCATCCCGATGATGGACTTCCGACTTCAGCCCGATTTCTTCAGCCGCCGCTTGGATCCAGACTTCAGCCCGAGGATGGACGTCACTCTTCAGCCCCCCGCTTGGGCTTGGATCAACACTTCCGAGGACCGATCGGTGAACCTGGTATGGTGAAGACAAGGTAGGGAGATCTTCAGGGGCTTAGTGTTAGGTTTATTTAAGGGGGGTTTGGGTTAGATTAGGGGTATGTGGGTGGTGGGTTGTAATGTTGGGGGGTATTGTATGTGTTTTTTTGCAGGCAAAAGAGCTGAATTTATTGGGGCATGCCCCGCAAAGGGCCCTGTTCAGGGCTGGTAAGGTAAAAGAGCTTTGAACTTTTTTAATTTAGAATAGGGTAGGGCATTTTTTATTTTGGGGGGCTTTGTTATTTTATTAGGGGGCTTAGAGTAGGTGTAATTAGTTTAAAATTGTTGTAATATTTTTCTAATGTTTGTAAATATTTTTTTTTTTTTTTTTAATTTTATTCTTAGTTCTTTTTTATTTTTTGTACTTTAGTTTATTTCATTGTAGTTATTTGTAGATATTTTATTTAAATAATGTATTGATAGTGTAGTGTTAGGTTTAATTGTAGATAATTGTAGGTATTGTATTTAATTAATTTATTGATAGTGTAGTGTTAGGTTTAATTGTAGATAATTGTAGGTAGTTTATTTAATTTATTTATTGATAGTGTAGTGTTAGGTTTAATTGTAACTTAGGTTAGGATTTATTTTACAGGTAATTTTGTAATTATTTTAACTATTTTAGCTATTAAATAGATCTTAACTATTTAATAGCTATTGTATCTGGTTAAAATAAATACAAAGTTGCCTGTAAAATAAATATTAATCCTAAAATAGCTATAATATAATTATAATTTATGTTGTAGCTATATTAGGGTTTATTTTACAGGTAAGTATTTAGCTTTAAATAGGAATAATTTATTTAATAAGAGTTAATTTATTTCGTTAGAATAAAATTATATTTAACTTAGGGGGGTGTTAGGGTTAGGGTTAAAATTAGCTTTAGGGGTTAAAAAATTTATTAGAGTAGCGGTGAGCTCCGATCGGCAGATTAGGGGTTAATACTTGAAGTTAGGTGTCGGCGATGTTAGGGAGGGCAGATTAGGGGTTAATACTATTTATTATAGGGTTATTGAGGTGGGAGTGAGGCGGATTAGGGGTTAATAACTTTATTATAGTAGCAGTGAGATCCGCTCGGCAGATTAAGGGTTAATAAGTGTAGGCAGGTGGAGGCGATGTTGAGTGGGCAGGTTAGGGGTTAATAAATATAATATAGGGGTCGGCGATGTTAGGGGCAGCAGATTAGGGGTACATAAGGATAACGTAAGTAGCGGCGCTTTGCGGTCGGCAGATTAGGGGTTAATTATTGTAGGTAGCTGGCGGCGACGTTGTGGGGGGAAGGTTAGGGGTTAATAAATATAATATAGGGTCGGCGGTGTTAGGGGCAGCAGATTAGGGGTACATAAGTATAACGTAGGTGGCGGTCGGCAGATTAGGGGTTAAAAAAAAATTAATAGAGTGGCGGCGATGTGGGGGGACCTCAGTTTAGGGGTACATAGGTAGTTAATGGGTGTTAGTGTACTTTACAGCACAGTAGTTAAGAGCTTTATAAACCGGCGTTAGCCCAGAAAGCTCTTAACTACTGACTTTTTTCTGCGGCTGGAGTTTTGTCGTTAGATTTCTAACGCTCACTTCAGCCACAACTCTAAATACCGGAGTTAGAAAGATCCCATTGAAAAGATAGGATGCGCAAATGACGTAAGGGGATCTGCGGTATGGAAAAGTTGCGGCTGAAAAGTGAGCGTTAGACCCTTTCCTGACTGACTCCAAACACCGGCGGTAGCCTAAAACCAGCGTTAGGAGCCTCTAACGCTGGTTTTGACAGCCAAACTCTAAATCTAGGCATTTGAATTTAATAATAAAACATTTTTCCTCTCCCCATTTCTTAGTACATTTTATTTATATATATGATGGATTCTTCATTCCTGATAGCTGAGCTGAAGCTGTAGATAGTCTTTTCTTTGATCTGTGGTATTCCCAGCTTTGGTTGTCATATCAAGACTGACGTAAGGGGGCGTGTACCTTGACGCAGTCATAATAGAACAGCAGGTAGGGTGGGCGCACTACAAGCCTCTGATGAAGCAGAAGTTACCGTGAAACGCGTAAGGCCACGCCCACCTTACGTCTTTTGTGAATCACAAGCCAACAGGAAGAAAACATAATTTATGTAAGAACTTACCTGATAAATTCATTTCTTTCATATTAACAAGAGTCCATGAGCTAGTGACGTATGGGATATACATTCCTACTAGGAGGGGCAAAGTTTCCCAAACCTCAAAATGCCTATAAATACACCCCTCACCACACCCACAAATCAGTTTAACGAATAGCCAAGAAGTGGGGTGATAAGAAAAAAGTGCGAAAGCATAAAAAACAAGGAATTGGAATAATTGTGCTTTATACAAAAAAATCATAACCACCACAAAAAAGGGTGGGCCTCATGGACTCTTGCTAATATGAAAGAAATTAATTTATCAGGTAAGTTCTTACATAAATTATGTTTTCTTTCATGTAATTAGCAAGAGTCCATGAGCTAGTGACGTATGGGATAATGACTACCCAAGATGTGGGTCTTCCACGCAAGAGTCACTAGAGAGGGAGGGATAAAATAAAGACAGCCAATTCCGCTGAAAAATAATCCACACCCAAAATAAAGTTTAAATCTTATAATGAAGAAAACTGAAATTATAAGCAGAAGAATCAAACTGAAACAGCTGCCTGAAGTATTTTTCTACCAAAAACTGCTTCAGAAGAAGAATACACATCAAAATGGTAGAATTTAGTAAAAGTATGCAAAGAAGACCAAGTTGCTGCTTTGCAAATCTGATCAATCGAAGCTTCATTCCTAAATGCCCAGGAAGTAGAAACTGACCTAGTAGAATGAGCTGTAATCCTTTGAGGCGGAGATTTACCCGACTCGACATAAGCATGATGAATTAAAGATTTCAACCAAGATGCCAAAGAAATGGCAGAGGCCTACTGACCTTTCCTAGAACCGGAAAAGATAACAAATAGACTAGAAGTCTTTCGGAAATTCTTAGTAGCTTCAACATAATATTTCAAAGCTCTAACTACATCCAAAGAATGCAATGATCTCTCCTTAGAATTCTTAGGATTAGGACATAATGAAGGAACCACAATTTCTCTACTAATGTTGTTAGAATTCACAACCTTAGGTAAAAATTTAAAAGAAGTTCGCAACACCGCCTTATCCTGATGGAAAATCAGAAAAGGAGATTCACAAGAAAGAGCAGATAATTCAGAAACTCTTCTAGCAGAAGAAATGGCCAAAAGAAAACAAAACTTTCCAAGAAAGTAATTTAATGTCCAGTGGATGCATAGGTTCAAACGGAAGAGCTTGAAGAGCCCCCAGAACCAAATTCAAACTCCAAGGAGGAGAAATTGACTTAATAACAGGTTTTATATGAACCAAAGCTTGTACAAAACAATGAATATCAGGAAGAATAGCAATCCTTCTGTGAAAAAGAACAGAAAGAGCAGAGATTTGTCCTTTCAAGGAACTTGCAGACAAACCTGTTATTAAGTCAATTTCTCCTCCTTGGAGTTTGAATTTGGTTCTGGGGGCTCTTCAAGCTCTTCCGTTTGAACCTATGCATCCACTGGACATTAAATTACTTTCTTGGAAAGTTTTGTTTTCTTTTGGCCATTTCTTCTGCTAGAAGAGTTTCTGAATTATCTGCTCTTTCTTGTGAATCTCCTTTTCTGATTTTCCATCAGGATAAGGCGGTGTTGTGAACTTCTTTTAAATTTTTACCTAAGCTTGTGAATTCTAACAACAAACCATCCTGAAGAAACTGAAAAATTCTCGGAATTCTAAAAGAATGCCAGGAAAAATGATGAGAATGACACCAAGAAATGTAAGTCTTCCAGACTCGATAATATATCTTCCTAGATACAGATCTACGAGCCTGTAACCTAGTATTAATCACAGAGTCAGAGAAACCTCTTTGACTAAGAATCAAGCGTTCAATCTCCATACCTTTAAATTTAAGGATTTGAGATCCTGATGGTAAAAAAGGACCTTGTGACAGAAGGTCTGGTCTTAACGGAAGAGTCCACGGTTGGCAAGAAGCCATGCAGACAAGATCCGTATACCAAAACCTGTGAGACCATGCTGGAGCCACCAGAAGAAAAAACGAGCATTCCTTCAGAATCTTGGAGATTACTCTTGGAAGAAGAACTAGAGGCGGAAAGATATAGGCAGGATGATACTTCCAAGGAAGTGACAATGCATCCACTGCTTCCGCCTGAGGATCCCTGGATCTGGACAGATACCTGGGAAGTTTCTTGTTTAGATGAGAAGCCATCAGATCTATTTCTGGAAGTCCCCACATTTGAACAATCTGAAGAAACACCTCTGGGTGAAGAGACCACTCGCCCGGATGTAACATTTGGCGACTGAGATAATCCGCTTTCCAATTGTCAATACCTGGGATATGAACCGCAGAGATTAGACAGGAGATAGATTCCGCCCATACCAGTATTCGAGATACTTCTTTCATAGCCAGAGGACTGTGAGTCCCTCCTTGATGATTGATATATGCCACAGTTGTGACATTGTTTGTCTGAAAACAAATGAATGATTCTCTCTTTAGAAGAGGCCATGACTGAAGAGCTTCTGAAAATTGCACGGAGTTCCAAAATATTGATTGGTAATCTCACCTCCTGAGATTTCCCAAACCCCTTGTGCTGTCAGAAACCCCCATACAGCTCCCCAACCTGTCAGACTTGCATCTGTTGAGATCACAGTCCAGGTTGGAAGAAAAAAAGAAGCCCCCTGAACTAAACGATGGTGGTCTGTACCACGTCAGAGGGTGTCGAACAATCAGTTTTAAAGATATTAAATGAGATATCTTTGTATAATCCCGTCACCACTGGTTCAGCATACAGATCTGAAGACGTCGCATGTGAAAATGAGCAAAGGGGAACACGTCCAATGCAGCAGTCATAAGAACCTAGAATTTCCATGCATAAGGCTACCGAAGGGAATGATTGAGACTGAAGGTTTCGATAAGCTGAAACCAATTTCAGACGTCTCCTGTCCAACAGAGACAGAGTCATGGACACTGAATCTATCCGGAAATCTAAAAAAGGTTACTCTTGTCTGAGGAATCAACAAACATTTTGGTTAATTGATCCTCCAACCATGTTCTTGAAGAAACAACACTCATAAAAAGCTGGAAAGGATCTTTCCATTGAAAATGAGCAAAGGGAATTGAATCCAATGCTGTTAAAACTTCTATGCATATATAGCAACTGAAGGAAATAATAGAGACTAAAGGTACCAACAGACGGAACCCAATACAAATTGTCCCTTGTCTGATAGAGACAAAGATAGTGACATAAACCATCTGGAAACCTAAAAAAAAGGTGACCCTTGCGTGAGGAATCAAGAGCTTTTGAAAAAAGATCCTCTAACTATGTCCTGAAGAGCAAGTGAAACATATGAGAAACCGCATCCTCAGGAAATAATCTGAATGAAAACAGAAAAATGAAGAATACGCATTTATTGTATCTAAAGAAAACAAATAATGCTATCAATGACCACAAAAATGCAAAATAGTTTGAATAAAACTCCAAAACCCAGTTCCTAGAAAAGGAACTGGAATAAAAACCCCAGAAGATTCCAGGTCTGAGCAGCGCTTGAACCCCATGGGTACCCAGCCATGCCTCAACAGTATCCAAAATATATAGGACAGAAACACACTGAAAGAAAGTGTTAGCCTTACTGGAATAAAATCAAAGAAATTTGGACAAAATAGAACCAAATAAAATTTCAAAGAAGTCTTAACCTGCCCCTTACCAGCCAAGATGGAATACGGCACGTGCATCGCAACATTAGGGAGCTAATCCCCAATTAAAAACATGTTACTTGGGAAAGAACTCAGGATTTGTTCCTTAATAAGAACAACCAAACTAGTATAAGCTTAAAGTTTTAGTCTTAGAACTCAATCTTGAAGCCCATAGTAACAGTTAAGAATTGAATCCAATTATAATTGATTATCTTAGAACAAAAGAAATATGGATTTTCTTTTTTTTTTTTTTTTTTTTTTTTTTTTAAATCACAGAATTCTTCTAGCTAAAATAACTAAAGACATAGATTAACACTCATTTGCGAATATATTCAATAAAATGAAGACACAAATGAAATCATTAGCATGATAGTCCAGTTTAAAGGACCAGTCAAAACAGAGGACTTGCAAAATGCAAAACAACAAGACAAATGCAACGGCACCTAGTCTAGTAAACGTTGTCCCTTAACAATGCTAAAATAAATCATGATCTGATACTTGATCTTAAAGTAAACAGAAAAAATGAAGCAATTGCAATATCACAGGACCAAGAAAAGTACCTGAAACTAAATAATTTTCCAAAAATAAGATACAACTATATAAAGGAAAATAAATACTATTTTGCTATAAAAACAATAGCATAATTAGTAGGAGTAGAGATAGCTCCAATAAATTGGAGAACCCTCCAAATTAAATTTAAAACTGCTGACAAAGAATATAGTTTAAAAATAAAAGAAAATTCTCAGCCTATTCCATTCCCTAGTATGGGGAATTGGAAAGAAAACCTCTGAAATCATAGAAGAAATAAAAAGGCAGAAATAGTGTCAGCTAGTCTTAAAGAACTAGTTACCTTAATATCCAAAATAATCAACACCTCTTCAACAAAGAACAAATGTACTTTAATAATAAAAAAATTATATAAAAAAGTAGATTTGTTAGTGTCAATATCTGATGAAGAGAATTTCTGAAAGAGAAAAAAACATCATCAGAGAAGGATAAATCAGTATGTTGTTGGTCATTTGAAGCTTCAATAATTAAAAAAGAAGTGAAAAAGACCTAAAAATTGTATTAGAAGGCACGAAGTCAGACATAGCCTTAATCAGAAAAAATATTTCTTATAAATCTTCTAAACATTTCTTGCACTTAAGAATGGAAATGTATAAAGCATAAATACTAATGGAATCTGCATGTAAAAGTATATCATAATAACTTATTACAAACCATAGCTAAAGATAAACATTTATAACATTTAAAATAAATGAACTTAGCTTTGGTAGAACTGAAACTCAGTTAAGCATTTTTCCAGAAGTGGCTTCTGACTCAGGGACAAACGGAGACATCTTGCAATATGTAATAGAAAAAACAACATATAAAACAAAATTGATCAAATTCCTTAAATGACAGTTTCAGGAATGGGAAAAAATGCCAGTGAACAAGCTTCTAGCAACCAGAAGCAATAAATAATGAGACTTAAATAATGTGGAGACAATAGTGACGCCCATATTTTTTAGCACCAAAAAAGACGCCCACATTATTTGGCGCCTAAATGCTTTTGGCGCCAAAAATGACTCCACATCCGGAACGCCGACACTTTTGGCGCAAAAAAAGTCAAAAAAATGACGCAACTTCCGGCGACACGTATGACGCCGGAAACAGAAAAAAAATTTTGCTCCAAAAAAGTCAGCGCCAAGAATGACGCAATAAAATGAAGCATTTTCAGCCCCCGCGAGCCTAATAGCCCACAGGGAAAAAGTCAAATTTTAAGGTAATAAAAAAATTGATTAATTTATATGCATTATCCCAAATATGAAACTGACTGTCTGAAATAAGGAATGTTGAACATCCTGAGTCAAGGCAAATAAATGTTTGAACACATATATTTAGAACTTTATATAAAAGTGCCCAACCATAGCTTAGAGTGTCACAGAAAATAAGACTTACTTACCCCAGGACACTCATCTACAAGTAGTAGAAAGCCAAACCAGTACTGAAACGAGAATCAGTAGAGGTAATGGTATATATAAGAGTATATCGTCGATCTGAAAAGGGAGGTAAGAGATGAATCTCTACGACCGATAACAGAGAACCTATGAAATAGACCCCGTAGAAGGAGATCATTGAATTCAAATAGGCAATACTCTCCTCACATCCCTCTGACATTCATTGCACGCTGAGAGGAAAACCGGGCTCCAACCTGCTGCGGAGCGCATATCAACGTAGAATCTAGCACAAACTTACTTCACCACCTCCATAGGAGGCAAAGTTTGTAAAACTGATTTGTGGGTGTGGTGAGGGGTGTATTTATAGGCATTTTGAGGTTTGGGAAACTTTGCCCCTCCTGGTAGGAATGTATATCCCATACGTCACTAGCTCATGGACTCTTGCTAATCACATGAAAGAAAGGAGTGTTCTGGTGCAGACGCTACTACGTTGATATACAGAGTTACTGATCTACGCTGGTTTGCAACATACACTCATCCTTCCGCCTTGGTCTGTTTAACAAACTACAGGAGCGGTAAGATAGACTGGATATTTATCACAACATCGACCGCTACCTCTGTTTAATACTGAGGACTTTTTGCTATAAGGAGACTCTCCTACCTTTTGGGACTTGTTAGCCAATATCGAGTGGAGACATAACTCTGACTGTTGCCTATAATAAGTGGGGACACTTTAAGGATCCAACAGACATTACTTACCTCATATGATTGGGGTTCCCCTTGTGAGTAGGATTCACTCCTGAATGTTGTATATTTGCTATATGCCTTTTTAATATTAAATTGATTTGCACTATGAATAGTGTATCTGTGCGCTTGTTCCTCTAGATCTCTGTATATATATATATACATATCCTTGAGAGTTATACTCTAGTGAAATTTCCACCAGTTTTTTCATTTGTGGGGGTCTTGATCCATTTTCTCCACTTGTGAGAGTCCCGATCCATTCAATTTTCAATCTGACATATGTGTCTCTGTCCTTTGATCTGGTGGATGGGTGCTTGCTAGTTCTATCCTCTGTATGTGTGGATAGGATTCCTTTGTATTCTTTTGTATGTACTTACCTGTGTCACCTTTGTTTCTTTTGTGTCTTTGAGGCTCACAGTTGTTCAAAGCTCAGTTTTGATGTATGCCACCACAGCGTCCAGTTTAGATTTGGGGTCTGTTCTGCCTGATGTCCTGGTTTTCTAGTATGTTTGTTCATTCTTCAATAGCCAATACCTGTACAGTTTTGAAGTGTATATTTAAAGTTCTCGGCTTACCACCTGTGATGACAGGTATCTAATATTGCTCATTTTTATTTGTGACAATGTTTTATTTGTTTATAAGGTACATGATATGAGCCGTGTATTACCCACTTTGATTTGAATCTTTTGTGACTTCACTAGTTTTTATTTTGCTATTTAGTTATATTGGTTTCTACCTATCATATTACTTTAGTTTTACTTCCCAGCCTTAGGTGTAATGTTGGTATTGCACATGTTAGGGGTGCTTAGTGTCTGATTCACATTTTCCTATTGGCTTGAGACCCAGGACCTCTTGTTACCTTTTGAGTTTTACCTAACAGACTAAAACTTATCCTGTTTGGCGGTGTGAGGTGTACTCTCCCTGCTTATACTTAGGTCACCTCTCTCTGTACTCGCAGTGGATATTGCGCTCTATAAGCCTGATAGTGGCTACTGCACTCCACAGTCTGACTATGTGCCCTCAGTGTGCAACGCTCTAGTCGTTGCCTTGGTGACATGACGTCACTACTCGCCCCCTCCACTTCCGGTTTTCGCCATGACCAGTCCTGGCGGATTTTCTTTCTGAGCGTGTGAGTTAAACCTTTTTTCTATGCATAGTTATAGATGCACAATTACTTATTAGCAATGTCTTGTTCCCTCATCTTTCATGGCACTGCGTTGTGTATGCATCTCTCTTTGCTTCAGACTGTGAGTTTGTTAGTGTGTGCTAGTTTGTGTTTCTTTCTATGACGCAGGTTCCCATATACAGTTTTTAATGAGATATGTGCTAGTATATGTTTATAACACATAGTATTTAGAATTCTATTTTCCATAGTTGCCAGATATAGTATATATTCTTTAATATACTTCTTTATTACACTTTTTCATTATGGTTACTGTTTCACATGACTTAGTGCTTTACACTATAATACTTAATCACTTGAATTTTTCAGTAATAATTGTTTTGTTTAACAATACATGTCATTGGATTGTGTGGTAGCTATGACTACCATTTTTGGCGGTTTTTGTCCTAATTGGGGGGAGGGGTCACTATTTTGGTTGTCTTTTTAAACTGTTTGTATTGTCATTTCACTTTTGTCTGAGGAAGGGGATACTCTATCTCCAAAACGTCACATTAAATTTTAATACTTTGAAAAAGTCCAGTGAGTGCAAGTTTTCTGCCACATATATATATATATATATAGATATATATATATATATATTTATTTATTTATTTATTTATTTATTTATTTATTTATAAAATATTTTACCAGGAAGGATACATTGAGATTTCTCTCGTTTTCAAGTATGTCCTGGGATCACAAAACATTGCATTGATACAATAGGGTACAATAAAATACAAAAACAATAATAAAAATACACATTATATGCAAACATTTAACATAGAGCAGGTATGAAATATTTAACCTTGACAGGAGCATTCTGTTTTGAGATATGTATAGAGGGATCTCTTAAAGGATTTTAGGCTTGGGGAAGTTTTTAAAGTGTGAGGGAGGTCATTCCATAATTGTGGCGCTCTGTAGGAAAAGGAGGATCGAGCTGCTTTTTTTTTGTATTGAGGCAAGCTAAATAATGTGCTGTTATTGGATCGGAGGTTATAGGAGGTGGGAATAGCAGGGGAGAGCATTCTGCTCAGGTAGGGTGGGAGCTTCCCAGAAAGGCTCTTAAAGACAAGGCAGGAAAGATGGAGGGTGCGTCTGGATTCCAGCGACAGCCAGTTTAGTTCTTTTAGCATGTCACAATGGTGGGTCCTGTAGTTACATTGTAGCACAAAGCGGCAGAGCGAGTTATATAACGTATTTAGTTTATTAAGGTGAGTTTGCGGAGCAGGTGCATATACTATGTCCCCATAATCCAAGATAGGCATCAGCATTTGCTGTACAATCTTTTCCTTTACTGTAGGGCTGAGGCAAGATTTGTTTCTGTACAGGGCACCTAGTTTTGGATAAAGTTTAGAGGCAATTTTTTCAATGTAGAGTCCAAAAGATAGATTGGGGTCTAACAACATACCTAAGTATTTAAAAGAGTGGACTGCGGTCAGCGTGCAATTCGATTTTGTTTTGATGCGAAGATGGGAATATATATATATATATATATATATACTGAGATACAGATAGTAGCACTCACTGGGTCTTTAACCATAATTTTTTCTTTCATGATTCAGATAGAGCATGCAATTTTAAGAAACTTTCCTATTATCAAATTTTCTTCATTCTTTTGGTATGTCTATTTGAAAAGCAAAAATGTAAGTTTAGATGCCGGCCCATTTTTGGTGAACAACCTAGGTTGTCCTTGCTGATTGGACAGCACCAATAAACAAGTACTGTCCATGGTTTTGAACCAAAACATTTCTGGTTCCTTAGCTTAGATGCCTTCTTTTTCAAAAAAAGATAGCAAGAGAATGAAGAAAAATTGATAATAGGAGTAAATCAGAAAGTTGCTTAAAATTGCATGCGATATCTGAATCACAAACACATACAAAGAGAAAATTCAGTTACGCATAAAATTGTAGTAAGTAACCACTAATATCCAGGCAGTACTGTGGATAAATAGTCAAAGTTCAAAGTACTTGTCTGGAGGGTGTTAGGCGTGACTTAGAACAAAAGTGCATAACAATAAACGAATGTCCCCACTGCTGCCCAAACGAGCTACCTTGTTACCGGAACAATGAAGGATCTGCGATGCACGGGTAAACTGTATACCTTCTCCAAGTGCTCGTCTGTCCACCGGTTCAGCTCACTTGGTGTCCTTGTAGGCAAATTCAAAGTGCACAGCGTTTCTTCTGCCCGCCTCTGAACGGGCGCTGCCTCCTATTGGCTGTTTAGTTCCGTCACTCACCCTGAACCACTCGGATGCATGGATTAAACCACGTACACCACCAATGACTGCAGAGATACTGCACACACCTCCCCACAGCAGGAAACTCCAGGAAGACTGGCCAAATAGCAAAATAGGAAACAAAAGAAAAAAAATGGGTTCAGTGTCCCTTTAAGCAAACAATTATTTATTCAAGCTATAATATTTTAGGGTTACCCCCATCCTCAGACAAGATTACAACACAATAAGAGTACATTTAATTACTTTATACTCGCCACTCTTCAATCCAAATCTCACAATTGCCATTGGCGTTCCGGGAGTGATGTCACGACTTAAAGGGACATTAAACCCAAAACAATTCTTTCATGATTCAGGTAGAGAATACTTCATTCTTTAGATATCTTTTGTTAAAGAAATAGCAATACACATGAGTGAGCCAATCACATGAGGCATCTATGTGCAGCCACCAATCAGAAGCTACTGAGCCTATCTAGATATGCTTTTCAGTAAAGAATATCAAGAGAATTAAGCAAATTAAATAATAGACGTAAATTAGAAAGTTGTTTAAAATGGTATTCTCCACCTGAATCATGAAAGAAAAAATTTGGGTTTTTATGTCCCTTTAACTGCCTACATGTGCACAGGCCAGCATGAGTATGTAGTCATGGTTACCGGGACGCCAAATTTGCAATCAGCTGTCTCGATTCTAAAATACAGTGCAGTTTAAAAATAAGAGGTAAAGCAGTGAAGCGATTATGACAGTTGCTTGTAAGTGCTATGTCTGGCTATATGCTGTAAGCAGGGGGAAATATATCTGTCAATTAACACAGACTATACTAGAAAGGTTCTATCTTATAGTTTTAACAATATTAGAAGTTAGATATATGCATATTGAAATGACCACTATCTATAAGGATGGGATAATTATAAATCATAATAGGTACATATTGCATTTTGTAAGGCAATCTATTTGATAGTTACTAAATGCAAAAATAAGAGACTTGGAGAGAGAACGTTTAGATAACAAAAATCTGTGCAAGCACTGTGTGATCTTATAGACATAATAAATTATTCA
Source organism: Bombina bombina (assembly GCF_027579735.1). Classification (NCBI taxonomy): domain Eukaryota; kingdom Metazoa; phylum Chordata; class Amphibia; order Anura; family Bombinatoridae; genus Bombina; species Bombina bombina. The sequence goes on along the minus strand of NC_069501.1, from coordinate 936,414,659 downwards.
ACATAGGCAGATATCCCAAGGTGTAAAGGATTGCGATATATACACAATAGACTATCCTATATATGGCATTAATCCCATTACACAGACTATAATCTCAGTATTATATGAAACATTGCAATATACCTTTAAATATACAGCGGCATAATAGAAACACCACTGTGCCTTTTATGATTAGTTACCTATATTAGAACTATACAAATACACATGGATGGGCATTAAAGACCCCAAAGGAACAATTTCAACCTCCTATTTTTTGATTAAACCTAAAACTACTATTATCATTCTTAAGTGAAGATAATATTCCAATGAAGGAATCAGGGGTAAACATTGAGGAGGATAACATTAAAGGTGCTGATGAATTTTACTTTATAGAAGCAGCACGAATAAGATTTGCAGCAATCCCAAAAGGGATTTTATGGAAAGTACCACAGAGGTATATGAAAAACTGCTCAAATTAAAAAGAAAATATGTGGATTATACACTACACAGGAGTTATCTATCTGAATACCATCGAAGGAAATGTATCCCAAGGGACTTCAGAATTAAAAACTTGCCAACAATTGGAAGAAACAATCCGGACTTTTGCACCAAATGGTGAATTATACTTAACAAATGATCCTTGGATTTAATCCTTCTAGTGATAGAGGAAGCGAGTAGATTACTGACCATTACTAAAAATGATATAGATTCCCTGGAACTGACCAACACAAATATATTCAACCTGGATACAGAAAAGGACTGGTTAAAACAAATGAAAGAGGATATAAAAAAGAATGAAGATGAATTGATTGTCTTAAAAGGGACATTAAACCCATTTTTATTCTTTCATGATTCAGATAGAGAATACCATTTTAAACAACTTTCTAATTTACTTTCATCATCTAATTTGATTCATTTTCTTGATAGACTTTCCTGAAAAGCATATCTAGATAGGCTCAGTAGCTTCTGATTGGTGGCTGCACATATTTCCCTTATGTGATTGACTCACCCATGTGCATTGCTATTTCTTTAAAAAATGGATATCTAGAGAATGAAGCAAATTCGATTATAGAAGTAAATTGGAATGTTGCTTAAAATTTTATGCTCAATCTGAATCATGAAAGACATTTTTTGGGTTTAATCTCCCTTTAAGAACAGAAAATTGGAAGTAGTGACAAATGAAGAAAGAAAATGGCGTTTAACACCTGAAGAAAGATCCACCCTCAGGTATAACAGAAATTGGATCAAGTATACAAGGATTTTACAGCGCAACCCTAGGGGTAATTTAAGCTGTACCAGTGAACAGCTTTCCCCAAAAAAATGTTAGATAATCAAAAGATACGGCAACGCTGTACCCTGAGACACAAGCGGCAGGGCCGCCATCAGGGGGTGACAGGGGCGACTCCTGTCAGGGGCCCAATGGGCCAGGGGGGCCCCATGAGGCAAGAACTAAAAAAAAAAAAAAAAAAATTTTTACATTTTGGCAGCCACCAGTGAGTACTACAGCAGAGTGCTAACTGAGAATGGGAAATGTTATTACAAGGAGTAAAGTATAAGCATTTGAGAGGATTTCTGAGTATGCACTAAACCACTATGCACAGTGTGAGACAGACTTGGCTCTTTGTTTGTACAGTGTGTGCCTGACTCAGATGGCAGACCACTTTCATTTGCAGAGGAGGTAGGACTTACTTAGCAAATGTTTTTTATTTCTTTGTGCAATTTCAGATTGTAACTTCAGTGTGGTAGTAGTTGTTTGGTGGGGCCAGGGGTCCATAAAAACACATTTTTAGCAGCAGTGTAATTATGATTATTTGACAATGCTGTAGAAATTATATATTTAAAACCATGCAGACATGTTTCCTCCTCAATCAGCCAATAGAATGCGAGCTCAATCTGATTGGCTGATTGGATCAGCCAATCGGATTGAATTTGATTCTGATTGGCTGATTCCATCAGCCAATCAGAATATTCCTACCTTAATTCCGATTGGCTGATAGAATCCTATCAGCCAATCGGAATTTGAGGGACGCCATCTTGGATGACGTCATTTAAAAGAACCGTCATTCGGCGAGTAGGCGTCGCTTGAAGAGGATGTTCCGTGTCGGCTTGGAAGAAGATGGCTCCGCTCCACTCCAGAAGAAACAAGATTGAAGGTGCGGCTTGATAGAAGACTTCATCCCGATGATGGACTTCCAACTTCAGCCCGATGATGGATTTCTTCAGCCGCCGCTTGGATCCAGACTTCAGCCCGAGGATGGACGTCACTCTTCAGCCCCCCGCTTGGGCTTGGATCAAGACTTCCGAGGACCAATCGGTGAACCTGGTATGGTGAAGATAAGGTAGGAAGATCTTCAGGGGCTTAGTATTAAGTTTATTTAAGGGGGGTTTGGGTTAGATTAGGGGTATGTGGGTGGTGGGTTGTAATGTTGGGGGGGGGTATTGTATGTGTTTTTTTTACAGGCAAAAGAGCTGAATTCTTTGGGGCATGCCCCGCAAAGGGCCCTGTTCAGGGCTGGTAAGGTAAAAGAACTTTCAACTTTTTTAATTTAGAATAGGGTAGGGCATTTTTTATTTTGGGGGGCTTTGTTATTTTATTAGGAGGCTTAGAGTAGGTGTAATTAGTTTAAAATTATTGAAATATTTTTCTAATGTTTGTAAATATTTTTTTATTTTTTGTAACTTAGGGCTCCATGTACTAAGCCGTCAATTCATCCATCATTTTAGACGCGGCTAAACTCGCCGTTACTCGCCGCGGGTGAAATGGTGTCCACTGTTGCTATGTACTAATAATCCCACAATAAATAGACACGTCTAGCCCGCCACGAGCAGTGGCGGAATATTGATAAATTTTTACGCCTCGCTCGCCGCGACTAAGCTGATGTACTTAACTTTCAGTTGAATTGTCTGGCCAATTGTTAACACGTGACATGTAAGGTGTCATGAACCTCATAGTAGTCGTGGGAATAGAATTTTGCTCCTATAAATGTAAAACTTTTCTAAACAACTTTATTATTGTTCCCAAATTTTTGGAGAGTAATTACAGAGCGCTCTTTTTTGTGATCTTTATTTACAAATTCGATATGGCTTCATCTGGATCTGAAACCGCTTCAAAATCCAAGAATCCTCACTTTTCTCATCAGCAAAACGTTGTTTTGATTGACATGATTATTGACTCTTATGATTATTTGTTTGGATGTCGTGTCAAACAGACACATTTTTCTAGGAGGATGCAGATCTGACAAAGGATCAGCGATGCTGTTAGTGCCCAGGGTCCAGGAAAAAAGGATGTCGATCAGCTGAAGAAGCGTTACAACGACATTAAACGTTTCGCCAAAGCAAAATTGGCCAGAGAAAAAAATTCAGCACGTGCTACCGGAGGTGGACCAGCATATGTGGCAGATCTCAATGATTATGAGCAGAAGCTTGTTCAGCGTCTGGTACCAGAGATCATCACTGGCATAATGGATGATTGTGACAGTGATTTAAGAGGTAAATGTACAACATAATTGACGCAAATTTTTTTTAAAATTATGATAGGTCATTGTCTCCAATATATATTTCTTTAAAATAACATTATCTGACTTCTTACGCTTCAGTATCTGAATCTATATAGGCCATTTAGGCCCCAAATACTGTAATCATCGATGTCGCATATATGTATAAGGGATTGTACAAGCCATTTAGGCCCCAAATACTGTAATCATTTATGTCGCATATATATATAAGGGATTGTACAATAATAGGGTTGTTATACTGCCTTTTTTTTAAAGGTCTAACGGAACTATAGATTTGTTGATTATTAATATAGTGATCCCTAAAGATAACACCCATGTGTTTATTTACAAACCAGTATTGCATAGAAACCTTAAAGAGATAATGACAATAGAAATAATGTAATTTGAAACTATTAAAAAAATATTGATGTTGTGTAACATGATATGTCCGACATTAATCATGAGACTAACCCCAGATCACATGCCTTCTTAAATTTCTGATCTATTGACTTCCATGTTGCATTATTTGACTATAGAATATTATTTTTAACATCTTTCAAAATTGTTCTCCGCTTTATAAACATATACTTTTTTCAGATATAGCTATGCACATAGTTGACGCAGTCACATGAACCATCTATGTGCATCAACCAATGATCATTTACTGTGCCTGTATAGATTTGCTTTTCATCAAAGTATAAAAATCCAATGAAGGCAAAAACATAATACAATTAAATATTTTTGAAAAAGCATTTTCTTATGCGATTTGTAAAGGAAATTTTATTTGTTCATGTCCCTTTAAAGGGCCACTAAACCCCAAATCTTTTTTTAATGATTCAGATAGAGAATAGAAATTTAAACAACATTACAAATTACTTCCATCATTTCTTTGGCTTCATTTTCTAGATATTCTTAGTTGAAGAAAAAGAAATGAACATGGTGAGCCAATCACACGAGGCTTCTTTGTGCAGCAATCAAATGCTTTTCAACAAAGAATATCAAGAGAATAAAACAAATTAGATAATATAAGTAAATTATAAAGATGTTTATAACTGCATTCTCTTTCTTAATCATAAAATAAAAAAGGTGGGTGGCATGTCCCTTTAATGATTGAGCCTTCATTCACTGCTGTGATTATTATTATTAACACTTTTAGCTTTCAGTTTAAACTAGAAATAAAAATAAACCTAACGTACAGAGCCTGTGAGGAGTAACGAAGTGCCCCCTTGTTCTACTTCATTTTCTGCGGTTTACAGACCACCCAGTTCAGCTGTTTCCAGACCTTCGGCCAGTTTTACACATGGCCAATTAATACGCTCCACATCTAATGTTACACACACAACTTCCTCGGCGGACACACTTCCTGATGTAAGGACCAGCACTCCAGAAACTGGTGTTGGTAGAGCAACTGGTAAGTTCTTTACAAATGAATAATTTCAATGTTGTGTGTTTTATCTCTTTTATCTATCAATTTTTTTTTTAAATGTCAAATGTCATTATTGACATATTCGAGTTCGAGATCTTTCACAGATGGGATGTAATTTGAAGGACAAATAGCGATGATCATAGATTTTCATGAAAGGGACACTGTACAATTTTTTTTTTAAATGAGGATTCGTGTAGAGCATGCATGCAATTTTAAGCAACTTTCTAATGGGTTTAAATGTTATCATTATTTTCTTTTTGAGAATTGATCAAAGTATTACATTAGAAAGTTGATTGAAATTCCATGCTATATATCTTATTCTCAAAAATATTATTTTTGCTTCAGTGTCCAGTTAATTGCAAAGTACATTTCCATTAATAATTTTCCAAATAGAAATTTCACTGAATGTAATAGCGTTTGAATATATGGTTACATTGACTAAAAAACCTTTTTATTTTATTTATTTATTTATTTTTATTTTATTTATTTTTTTTATAGGTGATTTGGGACATCTTTTTGACTGGACATTCATCTCCATTATTCGATGGTATGTATCACATATGTATATATATATATAATATAACTTAAATTTGTGTATGACTGTTGTATCTGCTCTCTCCTTCTATTCTATTTCTGCAAGTATTTTTAGAACATTTTATTTTTATTTACTAACAATTTGTTATGTCTTGATCTAGAAGAAGAAAACTCATCAAGGGAGATCACTATCAATCTCATGCCGATAGTGGAAAATCCCATTCAAGATGAACCACCAGGAGGGCATGATGGAAGCGAGACTCCAGATATTCTTGAAGATTTTGGAGATGCACAACCAGATGAAATTCACACACCGGAAAACCTTGAGGAACCTGTGGAAACACAGGCACCACCAATTGCACTGCAAACAGGTGGTCTAAATATTGACAATACACCGGCAGAAGGACTATTGGCCGATGTTGGATTGAGGGAAATGTTGACACTTGCAAGGCAATACAGAGAGGACCACAGAGAAATGCAAAATATTATTAACACTAATATTGACCGCTGGGCTGCTCTGTCAGAAAAAAATGTTGAACTAGAAATGCAAAGGAATGAGATTGAAATGCAGAAATTACAGCTGCAAAGAGAAATGTTCCAGTGGCAGAGGCGGATGGATGAAGAGAAAAACCAGCAAATTAACAGAGCTTTAACCATCAGTGAAAGGACATTAAAATCTCTGTTGGCTATTGTCAGTGAAAGGGAGGGTACAACAGACCCAAAGAGGCCACGTCTGGAGTGAACATTTAATTTATTATTTATAACACTATATTAGTCACTGTTAATTTTTTTTCATCGATATATTGTTTAATAAGTTAGTTTTTGTGTTCTTTAAGTTTAAAATGTTATTATTTAATAAAGAAAAAATTTTTATGCCCAAAAAAAAAGTTTATTTACATAAATTCAAAATCACTTTTGATTCTTCAACACAAAAGTTTTTCTCAGTTATTAATTGTCATTCTTCTGACAATCATCATGACAAAACAAAAAATGAAATCAAATAACATATTTACGGTATAAAAAAATCTACTTGCTCCATTAACATTCCCAAAGTTGCCCTAATTTTAGGAATTTTTTGTTTAACATGATCTTCAAGACAACTCTGAGTACTTTTGTCTGCAGTTTCAATAGTTGATGTTGAAGATAAATCTGTAGAAAAATAAATGCAAAGCAAATTTTAATTCAATTTTCATATACATATGCAATGTATGATAGGGCTTTTCATCACAAATATTACCTCCTGATGTGCTGTTATCTAGGTTATCTACTATATTGGCTACTACACTTATGTCCACTCATTTAAAGCTTTCATCTGAGCCAACTCCTATTTGAAATATACAATATGTATTAGTTAAAACTTAGATTTTCTTAGATTTAAGATTACTGAGTATGAAACATACCTTTATCTACCATAATTGTTGGTAAAACTTCTATCCTTGGTTGAGTATCATCTGAACTCAAGGCATCAAATATTGGCACACTATCAGGATTTTGAAATTCTTCCATTTCCATACTATTTTCCATGTCTTCCATGGTAATATCTATGAACGTAAATACAAAGATAAAGATAGAAAACTATTAAATCAAAAACCTAGGATATATTATTTAAAACTATAATAATAATCATTAAAAGGGACATTGAACCCAATTTCTAAGTTTCATGATTCAGATAGTGCATGCAATTTAAATAAACTTTCTATTTTAGTTCATTCTTTTTGTATCTTTATTTGAAAAGCAAGAATGTAAGTTTAGATGCCAGCCCATTTTTGGTGAAGCAACTGTGTTGTACTTGCTAATTGGACAGAACCAATCAAAAAGTGCTGTCCATGGTGCTCAACAAAAAATTGGCTGGCTCCTTAGCTTAGGTGCCTTCTTTTTCAAATAAAAATAGAAAGATAATGAGGAAAAAAATGATAATAGAAGTAAATTAGCAACTTGATTAACATTGCATGCTAAAACGTTTTAAGCCAAAACCTAAATATATATGATTTAAAAGTTAAATAATAAGTCATTACCTGTCTGTGTCTTTTTAAGAAAAATTTCATATGGATTTGGAGATAATTCAATATCCAATAGTGTTATTGGCAAATGTGGAGAAAGAGCTTCACTTCTGGTTGTTTGCACCAACATTGACCTTAGGTAGCGTGGTGGGTGTTCACACTTCTTTCTCCTACTTCTCATATCTATAAACATATATATATAAAAAATTTGGAATAAAAAAAATAAATTTAATTATTCCAAGTAATTTTTTGTTTTCCAAACATTCAGTTCTGCATGCTTACTTTTCTAACATGTTTCAATGGAATATAGTAATATATTTATATTTTATTCTACTAACTCAGTTCTGCATGTTTCAATGGTATATACTAATATAGTTATATTTTACTCTACTAACTCATTTTTTATGCTAACTTTTCTAACCTTTTAAGTGTATATAGTAACATAGTTAAATTTTAATCTACTAACTCAGTTCTGCATGCTTACTTTTGTAACTTTTTGCAATTGTATATACTAATATAGTTAAAGTAACACTCAGAAAATAATATTGTCCTGGATTCGTCAATGATGACGCATTTAAAAAATAACACCCTTTTTTATATTATAAAAAATGATTTCATATATAATTTTGGAACTTACATGTCCTTATCAATCTTCGAATTGATTTATAGTACTTCGGTTCTCTTCTCTTCAAATCACTATATTTTCTAAGACACTGTCGTCTTGTTCTTTTCATTTTTGAAATATGATGCATTCTTCTCAGCATCTCGTATATAATTTTGTCTCTGCATTCCTGTCTCACTCCCCTCACACCACCAATCCGTTTAGGGAAATATTTATCCATGGCATAAACTACTATCACCAATTCTCCAGCACCAAAAGGTTGAGGACGCGACATGTTTGATGATGACGTGATTAATCGTTATGTCAATCATTAGCGCATTGATATAGATATGTATCCCTGAAAAATAGAAAAAAATATAATGTATATGTAGATTAATGTATTTTATGAAGGTTTGTAAATATCGACGTTTATAGTTATTACAAATGATATTTGGTTTCTATACATTTTCTTTGTTTCAGATGTGTTGATATGTATTAAAATTTACTTTGGTTTACAATTGTTATTTTGTTTCTAAACATTGTCTTTGTTTCAGATGTGTTTATATGTATTAAAATTTATTTTAGTTTACAATTTTTATTTTGTTTCTAAACATTTTCTTTTTTTAAGATGTGTTTATATGTATAAAAATGTACTTTGGTTTACAATTGTTATTTTTTTTTCTAAACATTTTCTTTGTTTCAGATGTGTTTATATGTATTAAAATTTATTTTGGTTTACAATTGTTATTTTGTTTCTAAACATTTTATTTTTTTTTCATATGTGTTTATATGTATTAAAAGTTACTTTGGTTTACAATTGTTAATATATAATGTTTAAAGATTGTAATTTTGTAATAAAATAATTTATTTGCCATTATTTTCTATATGCCACTATTCTTTTAACAAATCTTGAATGGAAAAATATATTATTAAAGATAAGAAAATAAGTGTTAAGAGTAAGCCCTTAAGATATTTATTTTAATATGGGAAAACCTAGTAGCTGTTAAAAATTGAGGTTAGAATAAAACAAAGCAAATTAGCAAGTCTTTTTTAACTCAAAAATCCTATCTGATAACATAAAGCACTGTTGAATATACTGTCGCTTGTTACAGCTACAATTCAATGACACAATACAATGAATTAGCATCAGCTATGGAGGGATTACAATACACTATTCACATTATGTAAAAGAGTGAGAGCAGCTGTAGACACTAGTGTGATGTCACAAAGACAATGTATTACCTATAATATATTGTCTGTAATAACTTTGATCATAAACTTTATTTATTTGAAACCTTTGATAATTGAAGAGCAACAACTGTTATGTATTTAACTGTTTATCATGAGTGATTTTTAATAACCTTAATTCTTAAAAAAAAATGGAGACAAGTTAATAAAGAAAGTTTTTTATTGATCAACTGAAACTTTAATCTTCAAAATATTGTTCTGAAACCATGTCCCTTGTTGCATTTCCACGCTTATTAGCTTGTTCTACACATATTTCTTCTGGTAAATCATCAACATCTATTGGATCTTCATCTTCTAATGGACAGCCTCTTTTTTTTTTTTTTTTTAAATTTAAATTTTATTGTACAAAAAAGAAAGAAGACAAATACAAGCAACACACACATAACACACATTTCTCCAGCAATGGAGATTACAGCATAAAAGAAAAATATATAAGAAGAGACAAAAGCCAACTAGCCAAGACCCTTTCCCGGACAACTCAATAATAATAAAAAGACAAGAAAAAAAAAAAAAAAAAAAAGTGTAGTAGTAGGGAAGAATATTCCCTCTCTCCTCTCACTCCCCCCCCCCCACGTCCCCCAACCCCCTCCCTAATCTAATTTAATGTTGATGATTTGTTCTATATATTGTACAAAGTCGTTTCCCTGAAGGCCCACGAAAACTCTCCACCTTCTACAGAATTTCTCTCCTGAGGGCCCCTCCAATTTTGATTCATATGCTGCCTTGATTGATGAGTCTAATAATGCTTTCCTCACTTCTGAGATAGTGGGTGTCTTACAAGAAATCCAATATTTAAAGAGAAGTGTTGTAGTAATTATTAATGCTATTAGTATAAAGTCCACATCCTTATCCCAAGCAGCGTGGGATCTTAAAAAGAGAATAGAGTCTCGTGATAGCTGGATCTTTTTCTTTACTATATTAGAGAGAAAATATTCTACCTTCATCCAAAATTGATTTACCTTAGGGCATCCCCAGACTAGATGAATCAAGTCAGGGTCTTGAAAGTGGCATTTACAACAGATATTAAACACATTTTTGTTCCACTTAGCCACTCTCCGAGGAATTAAATAATCTCTGTGTATCACCCTAAATTGAATTTCCCTATAATAAGACGAGGAAAACAACCTCTGTGCAGTCTTCACACTCTTTAAGAGTATTGTCTCAAGATCAGGGGAATCAACCAGTGTTAGCCACTGGAAAGTCAAATCTGCTAGAACCAATGTTTCTTCCAGGGATACCAAAAATTTATAGATAAAGGATAATAATCCCTTCCTAACCTTTACCAGATCAACCAACAGATGTTGTTCCCACATCTGGGGATCCAAATTCACTAGTTTAAGAATATAGCCTTTTACTTGAATAAAATAGAATATGTGTTTTTTCTGAGCTTCCGGGATAATCTCTTGAAATCTATCAAATGTATAAACTTTATTTAACTCAGAGTCATAGAAGTCTTTCACTATAAGTGGTCTTCCTGGTGACCATTTTTTAAAAGTGTCCACCATATTGCCTAAAGGGAAGTGTGTATTGCCAGTTATAGGCAACCATTTTGAAATATTCTGCCTCATTCCAACCGGCTAAGTTAACCTTCTCCAGACTATTATTATATCTCTATACAGAGGATGATCCAGTAAACTTTTTCCTAATTCTTTATTTGAAGCCAACAAAATATAATTTAAAGAGAGCGGGGCACAGACTTGATTCTCGAGAATCTCATCCAAGTATACAAAAGATCTTGTTAGCCAATCCATAGGGAATCTTAAAATGGCAGCCTGATTATATCTCTCTAGATCGGGTAGAGCAAGCCGGCCTTTAAAATAAGGTTGATATAACTTGGCTAGTTTCAGTCTTGGCTTTCTCCCGCTCCACAGAAACACTCTCAGAGCTTGATTAAAGAGACGTTGATCAGCCTTATTTATTAAAAGAGGAAACATCCTCAAAGTATACAGAATCTTAGGGACAATAAACATCTTATAGAGAGCTATCTTAGCTGTCAGTGAAACCGGGAGTGAGACCCATGATTTTAATTTTTCTCTGCTATCCCTCAGTACTGATGCAAAGTTATCTTTATACCAATCTGCTGTATTAGCAGAGATCTTCAACCCCAGATATTCCAGCGAATTCGTTTCTATGAACTGAAAGGGTTGTGCTTCCCCTGAATCGTGATTTTAGACTTCAAGAGGTTTGTTTTATACCCTGAGGCTCTACCGTATTGTTCGAGCAGATTCATAATTGCACCAATCTGTTTTCTTGGCTCTGCAACAAATAGCAGAAGGTCATCTGCGAATAGAGCAGTTTTAAATTTTACCTGGTCTATATTTATTCCGATCAACATATTTCTTAATTTGATAGCCAGAGGTTCTATTATAAGATCAAACAATAACAGAGACATCGGGCATCCCTGACGGGTGCCTCTAGTTAGCATAAATGAGTTAGACATGGAGTTATTAATCAACAAAGAGGCCTTAATATCTGAATATACCTTAACGATAAAATCCCTAAAGAGGCCCCTAAATCCAAATCTCTCTAGGACCTGGATCAAGAAGGGCCACTCCACCCTGTCAAAGGCCTTCTCTGCATCCAAGGATAGCAGGAAGGCCTCCGGCAGGGCAGTGCAGTCTCCCCCAAAACGCTTGATGACCTGTAGAATTTTCCTTACATTAAATTCAGACGCTCTCCCCATAACGAAGCCTGCTTGGTCCTGATGCACTATCGCTGGTAGCAAAGATTTCAATCTTTCTGCCAGAAGCTTCATCAGTATCTTGTAATCAAGGCCAAGAAGCGAAATGGGCCTATATGAAGTCATATCCGATGGATCTTTATTGATCTTTGGAATTAGGATTATATTAGCCCTCTTAAAGTTCTCCGAAATTTGTTTATCTGTTCCATAATATGTATTATAAAGATCGGTCAGTACCGGGCCTATCTCTGTTCGCAGGATTTGATAGAATTCGACCGGTAAGCAGTCTGGGCCAGGAGCTTTTCCTCTAGCCATTGAATTAATGGTTCTTTGTATTTCCCTCTCTATTATTGGTCGATTCAGACCCACACTATCCTCTCCTGTAATTTTTGGTAAATTAATATCTTCCAAAAAATTTTTAATGTCCTCTAAGTCCGGACCTTGCGATGTATATAAGTTAGTGTAAAACCTCTGAAATAATTGCAGTATTTGACCTTGATCTGTGTATACTTGGTCCTCATCTCTAATTGCTGCTATTGATTTCCTCCTAGACTGTCTTTTAAACAGAGAGGCCATATATGTGCCAACTTTATTTCCATATTTAGCAAATCTAGCACTACTCTTATATGAGAGTACCTGTGCCTCTCCCAGAAGGAACGTCTCTCTTTCTTTCTTTGCCTGGAAGTAATTATCTGTATTCAATTTACATGGTCTTTCCCTAAACAAGATATATGCCTCCCTTACTTTATCTGAGAGGTCTAGATCTTTCCTCATGTTCTCTTTCTTTACCTTTGCCACATAATTAGAGATTTCCGCTTTCAGATAGGCTTTAGCAGCTTCCCAAAAAAGCTGGACATCCCCTCTGCAATGGCTGTTAAACAAGCTATAGTCTTCCCACGCTTTAATTAAAAAATCTTTAAAGCTGGTGGAATCTCGCAGGTAAGCTGGAAAGAAAAAAGAATTAAATGAGAACTTCCTTTTTCCTGCGATAGATAAAGTAACCGGAGCGTGATCTGATAAACTAAAATCTCCAATGCTACAATTTTCAACTTTAGAGACTAATGCGTCTGAAATCAGAAAAAGATCTAATCTTGATAACGTATTGCGAGTTTTAGAGCAACACGTATATTCAAGACTATTTGGATTCAATAATCTCCATATATCAACTAATTTTAGTGAGTTATGAAGTAGATTAAATATTTTTTTCTCGAAGCTCAATTGAGCAGATTTGAATTTAGTCTCCCCACTCCGAGCCCCCACTTTCCTTCTATCCAAGTATGAGTTTGGTGTGACATTAAAATCCCCCACCAGTACTATCTTAGCTTTAGGGAATCTGAACATCTTCTTTACTAATAAATTCGAAAATTTCTCATTAGAGACATTAGGACCATAAATGTTAACCAACAGGTATTCTTCCCCCTCAGTAGAAAATCTAATGATCAAATATCTTCCCTCACTATCTTGAGAGATACTAAGAATTTATATTCCAACCTTGTGTGGAAAAGAACCATCACTCCTCTAGACGCTTTCGTATATGATGAAAAGAAAGATTCTCCCAGCCAGCGAGCTCTGATCTTTCTATGCTCTTTATCTGATAGGTGAGTTTCCTGTAGACACACTATATCAAAATCTTTTTTCCCTAGTAGGTTCAAGATTGCTTTCCTCTTTATAGGGGAGTGTATCCCCCCTATGTTCCAAGTCAGTATTTTAACCATCTAACTTATATGAGGGAATCATCGGAGAGGAGGATAGGGGAGGGGGGAGGGACAGGGGAGGAAAGAGAGGGAAAAGGGGAGAAGAGGAATAAAAAAAATAAAAAAAAAAAAAAATGAATACATAAATTGTGTTTTAACCCCTTGTGAACAGAATCATACCTTATTTTACCCATAACTATAATGTCTTTCTATCTATACAGATACTAGTGAAGCTTTTAGGCATATACACAATCCTTCTCTACTTAGAGGAGTAGGCTTGTTTCTCATTCGTCCTAATATTACAGTGATAAACAACATTTCACAAGCATCAAACCAGAGATATATAAACCACCTGTGTTCAACATCATATATTACTTGATACATAACTATAAAATTTTTATAAGTGTATATAGAAAAAAAGGGCTAAAAAGTATATTGCCCTTGTGGTCAAAATATTGTAAAAAAATAAATAAATAAATAAATAAATTGTGTTTTAACCCCTTGTGAACAGAATCGTACCTTATTTTACCCATAACTATAATGTCTTTCTATCTATACAGATACTAATGAAACTCTTAGGCATATACACAATTTTTCTCTACTTAGAGGAGTAGGCTTGTTTCTCATTTGTCCTAATATTACAGTGATAAACAACAATTCACAAGCATCAAACCAGAAATATATAAACCACCTGTGTTCAACATCATATATTACTTGATACAAAGCTTTAAAACATATACACAATCTTTTCTCTACTTAAAGGAGTAACCTTGTTCCTTATTCGTCCTAGTATTACAGTGATACACATCATTATGCAAACATCAAAACAAAAATATATAAACCCCATGTGTTCAACCTCATATGTTACTCGATACATAACTATAGTTTCTTTATATTGCCCTATAGGCATTTAAAAAAAAAAAAAAAAAAAAAAGGGGGAAAAAATTGATCTCTTGAGCAAACTCAAAGAGATTAAATATTTGAGATAAAAAAAAAAAAAAAAATCTTTTCAATCCGGGAGAAAAAAAAAATAAAAAAAATAAAAAGCTAGATAGAAAAACAAAAAATCTTTGTTAAATAGCATCTTAGACGCACAAAAGCAATTACAAAAACCACATAATGTAAAGAAAACTCTCATTAAACCATCCCCTTCTTCGATTCATTATCCAAGAATGAAAGGGCTGCTTCTGGGGAGTCAAAAAAGAAAAAGTCCAGGCCTGATTTTATCCTGAGTCTGGCTGGATACAGCAAGGAGAAAAACCTCTTTTCTGCCACTAGGCGAGAGCAGATAGGCGAAAATTGTTTCCTTTTCAGCGAAACTTCAGAGGAAAAGTCCTGGAAGAGCAGGACCTTTGCTCCTTGATGGTGTAGATTCTGTTGTTTCCTATAGGCTCTCAAGATCTCGCTTTTTCCTTGGAAGTTCAAGAATTTCGCCATGACTGGTCTTGGTCTCTTATCAGTTGTTATTGATTGGTCTCTCTCTCTCTTCCCATTCTGTGCACTCTTTAAATTGTGAATATGTTCTGCTCTGAATTTAAGCCCAATAACTCAAGAATAGTCCATTCCACAAACTTTTTTAAATCCTGGGTTTTTAGTGATTCGGGGATGCCAATCAGGCGTAGGTTGTTCCGCCTTGCTCTATTTTCTATCTCATCAACTTTGTTAGATAGTGATAGATTTTGTTACAATAAAGCCTCCATCTGAAGTTGTACTTTAATCTGAGTATATTCGCAATTTGAAATCCGTTGTTCCATCTCTTTTATTCTCTCTGCATGATTTTTTAACTCCTCCAGTATTGTGTTTAATCTGGTATGGATCTCTTCCAATTTGGGCCCTATCAGGGCCGAGACCAGTGTTGCAATTTCCCCTGCATAAGAAGTGCCAAGGATCTTTTCTTCCCTAAGTGATTTATTTGGGGAGTTAATTGAATTGGCAGTCTTATTGCCTTTTTTATCTGTTTGTTTCATTTTTGGTGACATCTTCCCCTGGTTGAGATACTTCTCCATATATCTGCTGACTTAATTCAGGCTCTGACCTGCTAGCTCCCAGTTATAATCAACACTCAGCAGGGTGTCATCTCACAGGTCTTTATCACAATGAGTGCACTTTACCACCAAATCACTTTGAATGAGGAGGGCTTTGAAAAGTAATGAAGAGAGAAAAAGAGAAACTTGTACCAGTCCCTGAAAAACTCCAATCTTTATCAAATTCAGCTTCTTGAGCAAGGGATTTTTAGGGAAGGTAGGGAGAGGAGGAGGAAAAAAAAGAAAACCAAGAGCCAAGAAAAAGTAAGCTGAGCTTCTATACTCTCTGGTTCAACACCCCTCTTGCATATGAGAGACAAACAAGGAACGTAAACAGCAGCAGTCAATAAAATAAGTTCCTACCTTCCCTTGTTCCTCCCTTTCTCCTCCATTTGCTCCACTCTGTTCGCCCGGAATTTTTCTGAGCCTCTCTCCTTGCTCCTTTCTTTCTTTCAGGGGGGCGAAGTCCTCCTCTAAGAAGGCAGCTCTGTGGCTTCCCAAGTGCACCCCTCACACCTTCTGCACTCGGAACAAACCTCAGGGTTAGTCGGCAGCCCAATAGATCCTGGGCCCCTAGACCCTTCTTGTGTCACTGTGGGTAGTAGCTTATCACAGCCTTGCCCTTGCCGTATCCTGCTGTGGAAGTGCCAGGCCAGGAGTAGTCAACAATTTGAGCCACCTCCCCTCCTAGCGCTCCTGGCAGAGAAACTTCCCAAGGGCGCTCCAAACCCCAAACTCGGCACTGGACGGGGTTTCCTCTCCACCGCTAGCATGTCCGTGCTTCTGCTTGGGCTCCCGCTGTGTTGCGCTACGTGCTGTCATCACAGCGCACCTCCCGGACAGCCTCTTTTAATTGCTATATTGTGCAGTATGCAGCAAACCAATATAATTTTTGCAACTTTCTCTGGTGCATCTTGCATAGCACCACCAGAACGATCAAGACATCGAAACCGCATTTTCAAAAGACCGAAAGTCCTCTCAATAATCCCCCTGGTAGATTGGTGAGCTTCATTGAAACGTACTTGACTTCTGGTCTGTGGGTTGTTATAGGGAGCAACAGCCATTCTGCACATGAGTACCCTCCATCTCCTAATAGAATATATAATAAATATAAATATTAATATAAGAATAATTATAAAGATTCAGAACTATACAATACAAATTTAAACTATACAGATTACAGTCGACAAATTGGGCGCAATTTTTGTACATTGAAATGAGAGACAAATTAGACGCCAGTTATGCTTACCTAGAAGCCATCCTTCAGGCATATTTCCATCCTGGAACTTCCGATATAACCCAGTCTGCCTTAAGATGTAAGAATCATGACAAGAGCCAGGAAAGTTAGAACAGACACTGATAATCCTCATGTTGGGGTCACAGACCATCTGGACATTCAAGGAATGGAAATGCTTTCTATTCCTATAGATCTCCTCACGAGCTTGAAGTGGTCTTACAGCAACATGGGTACAGTCTATGGCACCTAGGACATTGGGCATCCCAGCCATCCTATAGAAATTTGACTTTATAGATTGCCATTCTTCAGGGGTAGATGGCAAACAAACATATCGATGAAAAATAACCATCATAGCCCCTATTACTTTGGATAAGTGTCGTGAAAAAGCAGATTGACTCATTCCAATAATGACGCTAGAAACTGCCTGAAAGGAGCCTGTTGCAAAAAAAATGCAATGCAGCTAATAGTTTCAGAAGTCCTGGAATAGCTTGTGAACGAGCAGTCATTGGCTCCAAATGATCTTCAATCTCTTGATACAGGTGTAATATCGATTCACGATCAAGCCGGAATCTTTGTATGATCTCTCGGTCAGAAAGGCCGTGCAAACCAACCCGTGGAAGGAATACATGGGGGACACAAACTCTCCTTCTTCTAACGATACGATTAGCTACATTTCCAGTATTCTGTCTTCTAGCCCAGATTTGCATCACACGGAGAATAAACAAAAACAGAATTCTCTCCATAGCTGCTGAAATGAACAATGTAAGTACAATGCTGATATTACTGCCTTTTATATATGTCTAGACTGGCGTCTAGAGTAACTTTCCTATTGTTTTGTACCTTGCCCGCCACCTAAAAGGTGGCGAGGCAAAAATAACGAGGTGGGGGCGGAGATTGACGCGAGCGGACAAATAGATTTTTTAGTACATTCGTTTTTGGCGAGTTGGTGGTCAAATGTGTCTAATTACAGTAAAAAATGGAGAGGTAGCGAGGTTTGGCGGATAAGTACGCTCGCAATTTTAAAGATGCGAGTTTTAACATAATTGACGGCTTTGTACATATCAGTTTGCAAGTTTTGACGCGAGATTTGTTGCGGGTAGCTCGCTGACTGCTTAGTACATGGAGCCCTTAGTTCTTTTTTATTTTTTGTACTTTAGTTAGTTTATTTCATTATATTTAATTGTAGTTATTTGTAGGTATTGTATTTAATTAATTTATTGATAGTGTAGTGTTAGGTTTAATTATAGATAATTGTAGATATTGTATTTAATTAATTTATTGATAGTGTAGTGTTAGGTTTAATTGTAACTTAGGTTAGGATTTATTTTACAGGTAATTTTGTAATTATTTTAACTATTTTAGCTATTAAATAGTTATTAACTATTTAATAGCTATTGTACCTGGTTAAAATAAATACAAAGTTGCCTGTAAAATAAATATTAATCCTAAAATAGCTATAATATAATTATAATTTATATTGTAGCTATATTAGGGTTTATTTTACAGGTAAGTATTTAGATTTAAATAGGAATAATTTATTTAATAAGAGTTAATTTATTTCGTTAGAATAAAATTATATTTAACTTAGGGGGGTGTTAGGGTTAAAATTAGCTTTAGGGGTTAAAACATTTATTAGAGTAGCGGTGAGCTCCGATCGGCAGATTAGGGGTTAATAATTGAAGTTAGGTGTCAGCGATGTTAGGGAGGGCAGATTAGGGGTTAATACTATTTATTATAGGGTTATTGAGGCGGGAGTGAGGCAGATTAGGGGTTAATAACTTTATTATAATAGTGGTGCGGGGGGGTTAATAAGTGTAGGCAGGTGGAGGTGACGTTGTGGGGGGCAGATTAGGGGTTAATAAATATAATATAGGGGTCGGCGGTGTTAGGGGCAGCAGATTAGGGGAACATAGCTATAATGTAGCTGGCGGCGCAGTGCGGACGGTAGATTAGGGGTTAATAAGTGTAGGCAGGTGGAGGCGACGTTGTGGGGGGCAGATTAGGTGTAATTAATATAATATAGGGGTCGGCGGTGTTAGGGGCAGCAGATTAGGGGTACATAGGGATAATGTAAGTAGCGGCGGTTTACGGAGCGGCAGATTAGGCGTTAATAATAATATGCAGGGGTCAGCGATAGCGGGGGCGGCAGAATAGGGGTTAATAAGTGTAAGGTTGGGGTGTTTAGACTTGGGGTACATGTTAGAGTGTTAGGTGCAGACGTAGGAAGTGTTTCCCCATAGAAAACTATGGGGCTGCGTTAGGAGCTGAACACAGCTTTTTTGCAGGTGTTAGGTTTTTTTTCAGCTCAAAATGCCCCATTGTTTTCTATGGGGGAATCGTGCACGAGCACGTTTTTGAAGCTGGCCGCGTCCGTAAGCACTGCTGGTATCGAGAGTTGAAGTTGCGTTAAATATGCTCTACGCTCCTTTTTTGGAGCCTAACGCAGCCATTCTGTGAACTCTCAATACCAGCGGTATTTAAAAGGTGCGGCCAGAAAAAAGCCAGCGTTAGATACGCACCCCTTTGGCCGCAGAACTCTAAATCTAGGCGTAAGATTGCTCAGTGTTTGAAATGAGACAGGTTAACTTAAAACTGTTCAGTTTACACTACAGCTGAGTTAAGTTTGAAATACATACCAACAAGCCTAAATCCTGCATACCAGATCTAATGGTATGAGTACCACAGCTTATGGTTCCACCAAGACCATATAGAGTACAGCATTTTCAAAATCCATAAGTACAGCTGACAGATGGGAACATTTGTACACTATATTTGAAGTGGTGCTCTTGGTTGGGGAAATGGGGAAAAAACAAAGATATTTCAACCTTTTAAAAGTACTTTTCTTCATCTAGCCATCTATCCAGATCATTAATGTACCATTTTGAATTCACAGAATTATTTTTGTTTGCACATTTACAAATATGATTCTTTAAAAAGTGATCTCTTAATTTCTGCAATTTTTTTTTATCATGCATGTCACACACTGTTGATATAGGGGATGCAAGGTGCATAAATGTTTCCTCCTGTGAGTGTTTCTGTGTGTGTCTGTATTTATGTCTTTGTGCTTTGGTTTGTGTCTCTATGAGTGTGTATGTATTTTTTTTCTGTGGGTCTCTCTGTGAGGGTGGGTGTGTATGTTGTTGTGCATTTTCTGTGGATGTTTGTGAGGGTGTATGCATATGTCTGAGCTTTTTCTATGGGTGTCTTTGTGAGGGTGTGTATGTTTGTTTTTGTGTATTTTCTCTTGATGCCTCTGTGAGGGTGGGTGTGTATGTCTGTGCTTTCTGTGGATGTCTCTGTGAGGGTGTGTGTGTGTGTGTGTGTATGTATGTATGTATGTATGTCTGTGTTTTATATGGTTGTCTCTCTGTGTGTGTATTTCTTTGTGTTTTTTCTGAGGCTGTCTCTGTCGGTGTATGTGCAAGTTTGAGTTTATGTGTGTGTGTGTGTCCATCGTCTGTTCCTTTTTAGGACATTTTGACCTTACTACTGATTATTCACATCTTTCTACAGACTTTGAGACTAATGAGACCTTTCCGGAAGTCACCAATCCACCATTTAACCTTAAAATTATTGTTTAGGCAGTTCAGGGCCCTTTCTTTTAGCCACTGCATGGTGTTGTCATCATTTAGTTGGCATCTTCCTTTACAAAAATAATAATCAGAACTCCATATTTTGTTTTCTAAATCTCCTTTTTTTTTTACAAAACTGTAGTTTACCTCATTACTTGTCAGGTCAATGTAAAGAAGTGCTGAGTGTCTGTGTCTGAGTGTGTTTCTTTGTGTGTCTGCTAGAGTGTCTATATGTGAATCCTTATGTGTGAGCATGTGTGTTTCAGTGTATGAGTGTGTCAGTGTGTTTGTATGTTACTACCTTTCAACATTTCCAAGCTTAAATAGACACTTAAGAATAAAGTGCACATATGTTTTAGTCACTTGGTCAAAAATTGCACATGTCAAAGGAGGGGGGGGGGCCCTGATCAATGGTTAAGTCAGGGGCCCCAAAATTTCTAGTGGCGGCCCTGACAAGCGGAGCAGCACATGGGGTGAAAGGTGTGTGATTAAAAGTGAGTAAGTGATAAACACTGAAAGATTGGGACATCACCACCTGTTTTAAAGCTATTATTGCCTTGCAACAACACAGTGGAAGTTCCATCTGAAAAATTTCTAAGGTCGGATCTGTCGTAAGGGACTAATTTACAATTCTAACAGACTACTCTCAAAGATGTTAATGACCATTAAGCAAAGTGGCACTTTGTTAATACCTCTACCTCTAATTAACCCCTTAAGGACCAAGGACGTACGCCACACGTCCTCAAAAAAAATACAGTTAATGACCGAGGACGTGTGGCGTACGTCCTTGGTCTGGAAAGCAGCTGGAAGCGATCCTACTCGCTTCCAGCTGCTTTCCGGTTATTGCAGTGATGCCTCGATATCGAGGCATCCTGCAATAACCCCCCTTGGCCATCCGATGTGGCCCTCTCTGCATCGGACATCGGTGGCCGGTATCGTTGGTGGGTGGGAGCAAGTCTGGGAGGCGGGTGGGCGGCCATCGGTGTGCCGGATGAAGTGGAGGGGGCGGGATCGGGGGCGGGATAGGCGGGAGCGCGCACAGGAGCGCGCGCGTGCACGGGGGGCGGGCGGGGGCGTGCACAGGGTGGGAGCGGGAGGTAACCGCTACACTGCAGAAAAATAAATGGTAATAAAAGAAAAAAAAACACATTTAAATAAATAAATAAACAATCTAAGGTATCTGGAAGGGGTGGGGGGTTGATCGGGGGGGGGGGAAGCTACACTACAGAAAAGGGCAATTAAATTAAAAAAACAAACACTTTTTTTACTAAACTGGGTACTGGCAGACAGCTGCCAGTACCAAAGATGGCGCCCATTAAGGCAGAGGGGGAGGGTTAGAGATCTGTTTAGTGTGGGATCAGTGAGGTTGGGGGCTAAGCTACACAGTAGCATATGTAAATATGCTAAGAAAAAAAAAAAAAAAAAAAAATATAGCTTTTATTTTAGTACTGGCAGAGTGTCTGCCAGTACTTAAGATGGCGGGGACAATTGTGGGGTGGGGGAGGGAAGAGAGCTGTTTGGGAGGGATCAGGGGGTCGGATGTTTCAGGTGGGAGGCTGAGCTCTACACTAAAGCTAAAATTAACCCTACAAGCTACATAATTAACCCCATCACTGCTAGCCATAATACACGTGTGATGCGCAGCAGCATTTGGCGGCCTTCTAATTACCAAAAAGCAATGCCAAAGCCATATATGTCTGCTATTTCTGAACAAAGGGGATCCCAGAGAAGCATTTACAACCATTTGTGCCATAATTGCACAAGCTGTTTGTAAATGATTTCAGTGAAAAACCTAAAATTGTGAAAAATGTAACGTTTTTTTTAATTTGATCGCATTTGGCGGTGAAATGGTGGCATGAAATATACCAAAATTGGCCTAGATCAATACTTGGGGTTGTGTACTACACTACACTAAAGCTAAAATTACCTCTAAAAGTTCCCTACATGCTCCCTAATTAACCCCTTCACTACTGGACATAATACACGTGTAGTGCGCAGTGGCATTTAGCAGCCTTCTAATTGCTAAAAAGCAATGCCAAAGCCATATATGTCTGCTATTTCTGAACAAAGGGGATCCCAGAGAAGAATTTACAACCATTTAAGCCATAATTGCACAAGCTGTTTGTAAATAATTTCAGTGAGAATCCAAAAGTTTGTGAAAAAATTAGTGAAAAAGTGAACGATTTTTTGTATTTAATCGCATTTGGCGGCGAAATGATGGCATGAAATATACCAAAATGGGCCTATATCAATACTTTGGGATGTCTACTAAAAAAAATATATACATGTTAATGGATATTCAGAGATTCCTGAAAGATATTAGTGTTCTAATGTAACTAGCGCTAATTTTGAAAAATAATGGTTTGGAAATAGCAAAGTGCTACTTGTATTTATGGCCCTATAACTTGCAAAAAACATAATTTATGTAAGAACTTACCTGATAAATTCATTTCTTTCATATTAGCAAGAGTCCATGAGCTAGTGACGTATGGGATATACATTCCTACCAGGAGGGGCAAAGTTTTCCAAACCTCAAAATGCCTATAAATACACCCCTCACCACACCCACAATTCAGTTTAACGAATAGCCAAGAAGTGGGGTGATAAAAAAGTGCGAAAGCATATAAAATAAGGAATTGGAATAATTGTGCTTTATACAAAAATCATAACCACCACAAAAAAAGGGCGGGCCTCATGGACTCTTGCTAATATGAAAGAAATGAATTTATCAGGTAAGTTCTTACATAAATTATGTTTTCTTTCATGTAATTAGCAAGAGTCCATGAGCTAGTGACGTATGGGATAATGACTACCCAAGATGTGGATCTTTCCACACAAGAGTCACTAGAGAGGGAGGGATAAAATAAAGCCAATTCCTGCTGAAAATAATCCACACCCAAAAATAAAGTTTAATGAAAAACATAAGCAGAAGATTCAAACTGAAACCACTGCCTGAAGTACTTTTCTACCAAAAACTGCTTCAGAAGAAGAAAATACATCAAAATGGTAGAATTTAGTAAAAGTATGCAAAGAGGACCAAGTTGCTGCTTTGCAAATCTGGTCAACCGAAGCTTCATTCCTAAACGCCCAGGAAGTAGAAACTGACCTAGTAGAATGAGCTGTAATTCTTTGAGGCGGAGTTTTACCCGACTCAACATAGGCAAGATGAATTAAA
Source organism: Bombina bombina (assembly GCF_027579735.1). Taxonomy (NCBI): domain Eukaryota; kingdom Metazoa; phylum Chordata; class Amphibia; order Anura; family Bombinatoridae; genus Bombina; species Bombina bombina. The sequence continues at coordinate 936,390,995 of NC_069501.1, read as the reverse complement.
GATTTCAACCAAGATGCCAAAGAAATGGCAGAAGCTTTCTGGCCTTTTCTAGAACCGGAAAAGATAACAAATAAACTAGAAGTCTGACGGAAAGATTTCGTAGCTTCAACATAATATTTCAAAGCTCTAACAACATCCAAAGAATGCAACGATTTCTCCTTAGAATTCTTAGGATTAGGACATAATGAAGGAACCACAATTTCTCTACTAATGTTGTTGGAATTCACAACTTTAGGTAAAAATTCAAAAGAAGTTCGCAACACCGCCTTATCCTGATGAAAAATCAGAAAAGGAGACTCACAAGAAAGAGCAGATAATTCAGAAACTCTTCTGGCAGAAGAGATGGCCAAAAGGAACAAAACTTTCCAAGAAAGTAATTTAATGTCCAATGAATGCATAGGTTCAAACGGAGGAGCTTGAAGAGCTCCCAGAACCAAATTCAAACTCCAAGGAGGAGAAATTGACTTAATAACAGGTTTTATACGAACCAAAGCTTGTACAAAACAATGAATATCAGAAAGAATAGCAATCTTTCTGTGAAAAAGAACAGAAAGAGCAGAGATTTGTCCTTTCAAAGAACTTGCGGACAAACCCTTATCTAAACCATCCTGAAGAAACTGTAAAATTCTCGGTATTCTAAAAGAATGCCAAGAAAAATGATGAGAAAGACACCAAGAAATATAAGTCTTCCAGACTCGATAATATATCTCTCGAGATACAGATTTACGAGCCTGTAACATAGTATTAATGACAGAGTCAGAGAAACCTCTTTGACCAAGAATCAAGCGTTCAATCTCCATACCTTTAAATTTAAGGATTTCAGATCCTGATGGATAAAAGGACCTTGTGACAGAAGGTCTGGTCTTAACGGAAGAGTCCACGGTTGGCAAGAGGCCATCCGGACAAGATCCGCATACCAAAACCTGTGAGGCCATGCCAGAGCTACCAGCAGAACAAACGAGCATTCCTTCAGAATCTTGGAGATTACTCTTGGAAGAAGAACTAGAGGCGGAAAGATATAGGCAGGATGATACTTCCAAGGAAGTGATAATGCATCCACTGCCTCCGCCTGAGGATCCCGGGATCTGGACAGATACCTGGGAAGTTTCTTGTTTAGATGGGACGCCATCAGATCTATTTCTGGAAGTTCCCACATTTGAACAATCTGAAGAAATACCTCTGGGTGAAGAGACCATTCGCCCGGATGCAACGTTTGGCGACTGAGATAATCCGCTTCCCAATTGTCTATACCTGGGATATGAACCGCAGAGATTAGACAGGAGCTGGATTCCGCCCAAACCAAAATTCGAGATACTTCTTTCATAGCCAGAGGACTGTGAGTCCCTCCTTGATGATTGATGTATGCCACAGTTGTGACATTGTCTGTCTGAAAACAAATGAACGATTCTCTCTTCAGAAGAGGCCAAAACTGAAGAGCTCTGAAAATTGCACGGAGTTCCAAAATATTGATCGGTAATCTCACCTCCTGAGATTCCCAAACTCCTTGTGCCGTCAGAGATCCCCACACAGCTCCCCAACCTGTGAGACTTGCATCTGTTGAAATTACAGTCCAGGTCGGAAGCACAAAAGAAGCCCCCTGAATTAAACGATGGTGATCTGTCCACCATGTTAGAGAGTGTCGAACAATCGGTTTTAAAGATATTAATTGAGATATCTTCGTGTAATCCTTGCACCATTGCTTCAGCATACAGAGCTGAAGAGGTCGCATGTGAAAACGAGCAAAGGGGATCGCGTCCGATGCAGCAGTCATAAGACCTAGAATTTCCATGCATAAGGCTACCGAAGGGAATGATTGTGACTGAAGGTTTCAACAAGCTGCAATCAATTTTAGACGTCTCTTGTCTGTTAAAGACAGAGTCATGGACACTGAATCCATCTGGAAACCCAGAAAGGTTACCTTTGTCTGAGGAATCAAAGAACTTTTTGGTAAATTGATCCTCCAACCATGATCTTGAAGAAACAACACAAGTCGATTCGTATGAGATTCTGCTAAATGTAAAGACTGAGCAAGTACCAAGATATCGTCCAAATAAGGAAATACCACAATACCCTGTTCTCTGATTACAGACAGAAGGGCACCGAGAACCTTTGTAAAAATTCTTGGAGCTGTAGCTAGGCCAAACGGCAGAGCCACAAACTGGTAATGCTTGTCCAGAAAAGAGAATCTCAGGAACTGATAATGATCTGGATGAATTTGAATATGCAGATATGCATCCTGTAAATCTATTGTGGACATATAATTCCCCTGCTGAACAAAAGGCAAGATAGTCCTTACAGTTACCATCTTGAACGTTGGTATTCTTACATAACGATTCAATATTTTTAGATCCAGAACTGGTCTGAAGGAATTCTCCTTCTTTGGTACAATGAAGAGATTTGAATAAAACCCCATCCCCTGTTCCAGAACTGGAACTGGCATAATTACTCCAGTCAACTCTAGATCTGAAACACATTTCAGAAATGCTTGAGCTTTTACTGGATTTACTGGGACACGGGAAAGAAAAAATCTCTTTGCAGGAGGTCTCATCTTGAAACCAATTCTGTACCCTTCTGAAACAATGCTCTGAATCCAAAGATTTTGAACAGAATTGATCCAAATTTCCTTGAAAAAACGTAACCTGCCCCCTACCAGCTGAGCTGGAATGAGGGCCGCACCTTCATGTGGACTTAAAAGCAGGCTTTGCCTTTCTAGCTGGCTTGGATTAATTCCAGACTGGAGATGGCTTCCAAACTCAAACTGCTCCTGAGGATGAAGGATCAGGCTTTTGTTCTTTGTTGAAACGAAAGGAACGAAAACGATTATTAGCCCTGCTTTTACCTTTAGATTTTTTATCCTGTGGTAAAAAAGTTCCTTTCCCACCAGTAACAGTTGAAATAATGGAATCCAACTGTGAACCAAATAATTTGTTACCCTGGAAAGAAATGGAAAGTAAAGTTGATTTAGAAGCCATATCAGCATTCCAAGTTTTAAGCCATAAAGCTCTTCTAGCTAAAATAGCTAGAGACATAAACCTGACATCAACTCTGATAATATCAAAAATGGCATCACAGATAAAATTATTAGCATGCTGTAGAAGAATAATAATATCATGAGAATCATGATGTGTTACTTGTTGCGCTAAAGTTTCCAACCAGAAAGTTGAAGCTGCAGCAACATCAGCCAAAGATATAGCAGGTCTAAGAAGATTACCTGAACACAGATAAGCTTTTCTTAGAAAGGATTCAATTTTCCTATCTAAAGGATCCTTAAACGAAGTACCATCTGACGTAGGAATAGTAGTACGTTTAGCAAGGGTAGAAATAGCCCCATCAACTTTAGGGATTTTGTCCCAAAATTCTAATCTGTCAGACGGCACAGGATATAATCGCTTAAAACGTTTAGAAGGAGTAAATGAATTACCCAATTTATCCCATTCTTTGGAAATTACTGCAGAAATAGCATTAGGAACAGGAAAAACTTCTGGAAAAACCACAGGAGCTTTAAATACCTTATCCAAACGTTTAGAATTAGTATCAAGAGGACCAGAATCCTCTATTTCTAAAGCAATTAGTACTTCTTTAAGTAAAGAACGAATAAATTCCATTTTAAATAAATATGAAGATTTATCAGCATCAACCTCTGAGACAGAATCCTCTGAACCAGAAGAGTCATCAGAATCAGAATGATGATGTTCATTTAAAAATTCATCTGTAGGGATAGAAGTTTTAAAAGATTTTTTACGTTTACTAGAAGGAGAAATAACAGACATAGCCTTCTTTATGGATTCAGAAACAAAATCTCTTATATTATCAGGAACATTCTGCACCTTAGATGTTGAAGGAACTGCAACAGGCAATGGTACTTTACTAAAGGAAATATTATCTGCTTTAACAAGTTTGTCATGACAATCAATACAAACAACAGCTGGAGGAATAGCTACCAAAAGTTTACAGCAGATACACTTAGCTTTGGTAGATCCAGCATTAGACAGCGATTTTCCTGTAGTATCTTCTGACTCAGATGCAACGTGAGACATCTTGCAATATGTAAGAGAAAAAACAACATATATATAAAGCAAAATTGATCAAATTCCTTAAATGACAGTTTCAGGAATGGGAAAAAATGCCAAAGAACAAGCTTCTAGCAACCAGAAGCAATGAAAAATGAGACTTAAATAATGTGGAGACAAAAGCGACGCCCATATTTTTCGCGCCAATAAGACGCCCACATTATTTGGCGCCTAAATGCTTTTTGGCGCCAAAATGACGCCACATCCGGAACGCCGACATTTTTGGCGCAAAATAACGTCAAAAAAAGACGCAACTTCCGGCGACACGTATGACGCCGGAAACGGAAACAAATTTTTTTGCGCCAAAAAAGTCCGCGCCAAGAATGACGCAATAAAATGAAGCATTTTCAGCCCCCGCGAGCCTAACAGCCCACAGGGAAGAGTCAAATTTTTGAAGGTAAGAAAAAATGATTAAATCAAAATGCATTATCCCAAATATGAAACTGACTGTCTGAAAATAAGGAAAGTTGAACATTCTGAGTCAAGGCAAATAAATGTTTGAATACATATATTTAGAACTTTATAAACAAAGTGCCCAACCATAGCTTAGAGTGTCACAGAAAATAAGATTTACTTACCCCAGGACACTCATCTACATGTTTGTAGAAAGCCAAACCAGTACTGAAACGAGAATCAGCAGAGGTAATGGTACATATAAGAGTATATCGTCGATCTGAAAAGGGAGGTAAGAGATGAATCTCTACGACCGATAACAGAGAACCTATGAAATAGACCCCGTAGAAGGAGATCACTGCATTCAAATAGGCAATACTCTCCTCACATCCCTCTGACATTCACTGCACGCTGAGAGGAAAACCGGGCTCCAACTTGCTGCGGAGCGCATATCAACGTAGAATCTAGCACAAACTTACTTCACCACCTCCATCGGAGGCAAAGTTTGTAAAAACTGAATTGTGGGTGTGGTGAGGGGTGTATTTATAGGCATTTTGAGGTTTGGGAAACTTTGCCCCTCCTGGTAGGAATGTATATCCCATACGTCACTAGCTCATGGACTCTTGCTAATTACATGAAAGAAAAAGCAAAGAAGATGTAAACATTTGGTATTTCTAAACTCAGGACAAAATTTAGAAACTATTTAGCATGGTTGTTTTTTGGTGGTTGTACATGTGTAACAGATTTTGGGGGTCAAAGTTAGAAAAAGTGTGTTTTTTTCCATTTTTTCCTCATATTTTATAATTTTTTTTATAGTAAATTATAAGATATGATGAAAATAATGGCATCTTTAGAAAGTCCATTTAATGGTGAAAAAATATATAATATGTGTGGGTACAGTAAATGAGTAAGAGGAAAATTACAGCTAAACACAAACACCTCAAAAATGTAAAAATAGCCTTGGTCCCAAACGGACAGAAAATGGAAAAGTGCTGTGGTCATTAAGGGGTTAACATAGGCTGTTATGCACGTTTGTAATCATACAACGTTATTATGTTGATATTTCTATAAATAGTATTTTTACAGTAAAGGTTTTAATGATATATTTTATGCAAAGCATTATATGAATATTGGTTTATACTCTCCTATATTTATGGATTTGTATAATCAATAAAAGGTTAGAATATAATTTCCAGTGTGACCGGTCACTTATGTAGTTAGTTACATTACAATATCAAGTATATGGCATTTTATAAATAAAATCTCCTTTTTTTTACCTTTTTAGTATTAGAATTTAATTATTTCAATATTAATTTCTCATTTATTTTGGTTGTGGTCATTTTTAAGCTCTTTTTGTGCTGTCCATACCCCCTTTTTTCCCGCTATAACAGAAATTGGAGACAAAGATATGTCAAACCAAGATCTCAAAATACTATTGACAGCTCTGGAAATAGTTCTGAATCAGATGAGAACAATACTGTCAACAGGTACCAGATGGACCAACACCAGGGAGTAATAACTCGATCAAAAAATGGAGCAGGAAGAGGACACACCTACAGAGGGAGGGGATACAAGAAGACCCCGACGTACACCACAGAGGGGGAGAAAAATGAGGTATTGATTGTCAACCTCAGTGAGCACCCACTCACTCCATTTGAAAGTAAAGTTCTCAAAAAAGGATTATCTTTTGTGCCCACACCAAGGAGAAATGAATTTCAGAGATAATGGATGCACATAAATTCGGAAGAACATTCGGCTAGATTACGAGTCTTGCGTTAGCATTAAAAAGCAGCGTTGAGAGGTCCCAACGCTGCTTTTTTCCTACCGCTGGTATTACGAGTCTTGCAGGTATAGGTGTACCGCTTACTTTTTTGGCCAGACTCAAAAATACCGCAAATCCACTTACGTCAATTGCGTATCCTATTTTTCAATGGGACTTGCATAGCACCGGAATTACAAGTCTTCCAAAAAGTGAGTGTTAGACCCTCTCCTGTCAAGCCTGATACCGCATTTAAAAGTCAGTAGTTAAGAGTTTTACACTACAACGCCGTAGCATAAAACTCTTAACTAAAGTGCTAAAAAGTACACTAACACCCATAAACTACCTATTAACCCCTAAACCGAGGCCCCCCACATCGCAAACACTAAAATAAATATTTTAACCCCTAATCTGCTGAACAGGACATCGCCGCCACTATAATAACTATATTAACCCCTAAATCGCCACACTCCCGCCTTGCAAACATTAGTTAAATTTTATTAACCCCTAATCTGCCGTCCCTAACATCGCCGCCACCTACCTACATTTATTAACCCCTAATCTGCCGCCCCAAACATCACCGCCACTATATTAAAGTTCTTAACCCCTAAACCTAATTCTAACCCTAACCTTAACCCCCCTAACTTAAATATAATTTAAATAAATCTAAAGAAAATTACTACAATTAACTAAATTATTCCTATTTAAAACTAAATACTTACCTATAAAATAAACCCTAAGCTAGCTACAATATAACTAATAGTTACATTGTAGCTAGCTTAGGATTTATTTTTATTTTACAGGCAACTTTGTATTTATTTTAACTAGGTACAATAGTTATTAAATAGTTATTAATTATTTAACAGCTACCTAGTTAAAATAAAGACAAATTTATCTAAAGTACGAAAAAAAACCCACTAAATTACAGAAAATAATAAAATAATTACACTTTTTTTAAACTAATTACACCTAATCTAATCCCCCTAATAAAATAAAAAGCCCCCCAAAATAATAAAAAGCCGTACCCTATACTAAATTACAAATAGACCTTAAAAGGGCCTTTTGCGGGGCATTGCCCCAAAGTAATCAGCTCTTTTACCTGTAGAAAAAGTACAATACCCCCCAACATTAAAACCCACCACCCATACACCCAACCCTACTCTAAAACCCACTCAATCTCCCCTTAATAAAACCTAACACTAACCCCTTGAAGATCACCCTACCTTGAGAAGTCTTCACCCAATCGGGCCAAAGTCCTCAACGAAGCCGGGAGAAGTGGTCCTCCAGACGGGCAGAAGTCTTCATACAAGCTGGGAAGAAGAGGTCCTCCAGATGGGCAAAAGTCTTCATCCAGACGGCATCTTCTATCTTCATCCATCCTGCGTGGAGTGGGTCCATCTTCAAGACATCCGATGCGGAGCATCCTTCCTGGCCGACGACTACCCGGCAAATGAAGGTTCCTTTAAGTGATGTCATCCAAGATGGCGCCCCTTAAATTCCGATTGGCTGATAGAATTCTATCAGCCAATCGGAATTAAGGTAGAAAAAATCCTATTGGCTGATGCAATCAGCCAACAGGATTGAGCTTGCATTCTATTGGCTGTTCCAATCAGCCAATAGGATCGAAGTTCAATCCTATTGGCTGATTGCATCAGCCAATAGGATTTTTCCTACCTTAATTCCGATTGGCTGATAGATTTCTATCAGCCAATCGGAATTGAAGGGACGCCATCTTGGATGACATCACTTAAAGGAACCTTCATTTGTCGGGTAGTCGTCGGCCAGGAAGGATGCTCCGCGTCGGATGTCTTGAAGATGGACCTACTCTGCGCTGGATGGATGAAGATAGAAGATGCCTTCTGGATGAAGACTTCTGCCCATCTGGAGGACCTCTTCTTCCCAGCTTGGATGAAGACTTTTGCCCATTTGGAGGACCTTGTCATCCGGCTTCTTGAGGACTTTGGCCCGGTTAGGTGAAGACTTCTCAAGGTAGAGTGATCTTCAAGGGGTTAGTGTTAGGTTTTATTAAGGGGGGTTGGGTGGGTTTTAGAGTAGGGTTGGGTGTGTAGGTGGTGGGTTTTAATGTTGGGGGGGTATTGTACTCTACAGGTAAAAGAGCTGATTACTTTGGGGCAATGCCCCGCAAAAGGCCCTTTTAAGGGTTATTTTTAATTTAGTATAGGTTAGGGCTTTTTATTATTTTGTGGGGCTTTTTATTTTATTAAGGGGATTAGATTAGGTGTAATTAGTTAAAAAAACTTGTAATTATTTTATTATTTTCTGTAATTTAGTGTTTATTTTTTTTCGTACTTTAGATAATTTTATTTAATTTTATTTAATTGTAGTTAATTTAGGGAATTAATTTAATTGTAGTGTAGTGTTAGGTGTAATTGTAACTTAGATTAGGTTTTATTTTACAGGTAAATTTGTCTTTATTTTAACTAGGTAGTTATTAAATAGTAAATACTCTCTCTGTGCAAAGAAAATCACAAAGACAAGGGCGCCTCCTCGTGTGATATAGTTTGGACAAATGTAAAAATAGGTGAATACAGATTTTATACTCACAAGTAAAGCAGCACTCTGTTGTGCTTATAGAGGCAGACTGGGAGTTCACAGTGTCCCAGTTCACTGACCAAGGCAGTGCAACAAATCACTCCAGGGTAGATTTCAATCAAGCTCAGGCTCTCAGCAAAGAATTAAAATACCATAGTTTAATGGTGCAGTAAAATACAATATAAAATGTCACAAATGTGACCGTAACAATGGATAAACAAGCAACTAGTTTTTCAGATCTCTGTCTGTTTCCTCAGGCTTCTCTAGTTAAAATAAATACAAAGTTGCCTGTAAAATAAAAATAAATCCTAAACTAGCTACAATGTAACTATTAGTTATATTGTAGCTATCGTAGGGTTTATTTTATAGGTAAGTATTTAGTTTTAAATAGGAATAATTTAGATAATTGTAGTAATTTTATTTAGATTTATTTAAATTATATTTAAGTTAGGGGGGTTAGACTTAGGTTTAGGGGTTAAGAACTTTAATATAGTGGCAGCGACGTTGCTTTAATATAGTGTCGGTGACGTTAGGGGCGGCAGATTAGGGGTTAATAAGTGTAGGTAGGTGGCGGCGACACTGGGGGCGGCAGAGATTAGGGGTTACTAATATAATGTAGGTGTCAGCAATGTCGGGGCAGCAGATTAGGGGTTAATAAGTGTAAGATTAGGGGTGTTTAGACTCGGGGTTCATGTTAGGGTGTTAGGTGTAGACATAACTTTTATTTCCCCATAGGAATCAATGGGGCTGCGTTAGGAGCTTTACACTGCTTTTTAGGTTTAGATTTTTTTTACAGCCGGCACTCCCCCATTGATTCCTATGTGGAAATCATGCACAAACACGTTAAGCCAGCTCACCGCTACTGTAAGCAGCACTGGTATTGAGGTAAGATGTGAAGCTAAATTTTGCTCTCCGCTCACTTCTCTAAAAACCCGTAATACCAGAGCTGTCTGTAGGTGAGTGGTGAGCATAAACTGCTCGTTAGCACCACACCCCTGTTAACTCAAAACTCGTAATCTAGGTGATTGATATCAAAGGAATACTTTGGTTCACAGCAAGGGGAATACAGTACCCTAAGAAAAAGATGTACATTTGATCCCAACAGTACCAGTCGGAGTATAAAGATATTCACAAGAATGCTTACTAAGGATCTGTAAAGCACGGACATGACAAACCCTGTCACTAACAGAACTAACTTTACTAAAAGTCAGTGGAAAGCACTCAAAAGTCTAAAAGAGGAGAATAATATCATTATCCATGAAGCGGACAAAGGTGGAGTCCTTGATTGTATGAATTATAAGGATTACCAAAATTAAATTCTACAACAACTGAATGACTCAAGTACCTACACATCCCTCTCCAGTAACCCCACTTGGGTGTTTAAAAAACAGATTGACCATATATTGAAAATGGCAAAAGAGGAAAACTATATCTCACAAGAACTTTCAAAATAATTAACAACTGAACATCCCAGAATACCCGTACTATATACAGTGCCAAAGATTAAAAAAAACCTAGAATCTCCAACTGGACGGCCAATAGTGTCGACCATAGGATCAATACTACAGCCAATTGCAATCTATCTGGACATCATACTACAGCCCATGGTCCACAATATGGATACTTTTACCTTGGATTCATCTACTATGATAAAACTATTGAATAATATGAATGTTGATTAGGATATATGGATAGTAACCTTAGACATTACTAGCCTGAACACTGTCATTCCGCATGGAGAGGGAATGAACTCTATATGAAGACAATTGAGGAAATATCCATATATAAGGCCACCAGAGGAAATGATCTTGGAACTATTACATATGTGCCTGGAGTTCAACTATTTTCAATTAAAAAATACTATCTACAAATAGTCGGAACAGCCATGGGGTCGAATGTGGCCCCGGCGTATGCAAACTTATACATGGCTGATTACAAGAGGCACCCCAGACTTTCAATGACAGTCGGGTTATAGTTTACAGAAGATACATTGATGACCTGTTTATACTGTGAAAAGGAAAAGAAAGTGGACTGGAAACATGGTTCCAGGAGTTGAACTCGCTACATAACAACTTGAAGTTCAAAATGGAAAAATGTCAAAAACAAAAATATTTTCTGGATCTGAGAATCTATAAAAGTGATGGAAAACTAATGACTACCCTATACCATAAGAGTATGGATAAAAACTCCTTACTGCATGTGGAGATTTTTCATCAGCTGACATCACAGATGAAAAGGGTCATCTGGAATAATACAGACCTGGAAAACAGGGAGAAACAGCTCCAGGAATTAGAACTGCAATTCAGCATGAGAGGATACAGCAAAAAAAATGCTGAAGGAAAGTAGAAATAAAGTCAAGGAAGATACTCAGCATTCCCTCTTAATGGATAAGCATATAGAAAAAACGGATGAGGACGTTCTAACCATGACTTTAACCCAAGGAGATGAAAGAACAGCAGCTACCATATGCAAGTATTGGCCTATAATGGAAACTGCTATAGGTGTTTGGGATGTGTCACATGTAATGGCTTGACCACAGGAAAGTACTTTAATCATCCCTACAAAAAACAAAAAGTATTATTTAAAGCATAGAGTCACCTGTACCACTACCCACATAGTGTATAAGCTTCATTGACCATGTGGGAAGTTTTATGTAGGAAAAACAGTAGACACCCTCAGAATTCGAATGGCGAGTCATAGAACAGCCATAAGAATAGCCCTGGACAGAAAGGAGTCTGAACAGACAGCAGCCAGGAACTTTCTGGAGGCAGGTCACAAAGTGAATGATCTACGCTACACTATTATTGACCAAATTCCGGCCCCACATATACGAGGGGATCAAGCCAAAATGTTATTGCAGACTCATTCAAGATGGATCTTCACCCTAGGGAAATTAATCCCTAGGGGATTGAATACTAGCCTGGACTGGCACTGTTTCATATAATACTGAGATTATAGTCTGTGTAATGGGATTAATGCCATATATAGTATAGTCTATTATATATATATATATATATATATATATATATATATATATATATATATATATATATATATATATATATATATATATATATATATATATATATATATATATAGTCATCCTTTACCCCTTGGGATATTTGCCTATGTTGAATCATTTATTATATCTATATCATCACTCAATGCTTGCATAGGTTTTTGTTATCTGTAAGTTCTATCTCTAAGTCCCCAATGTTTGCGTTTAGTAACCATCAAATAGATTGCTTTAAAAAAATGCAATATGTACCTAAGAGGATTTAAATTATCCCATCCTTATAGATAGTGGTCATTTCAATATGCATATATCTAACTTCTAATATTGTTAAAACTATAAGATAGAACCTTTCTAGTATAGTCTATATTAATTGACATATATATTTCCCCCTGCTTACATCATATAGTCAGGTGTAGTACTTACAAGCAACTGTAATAATCGCTTCACTGCTTTACCTCTTGTTTTTAAACTGCACTGTATTTTAGGATCCAGACAGCTGATTGTGAGTGTGGTGTACCAGTAACCATGACTACATACTCAACCCATATATATATATATATATATATATATATATATATATATATATATATATATATATATATATATATATAAAGATGTATTGTAGTATATGCACTCTCACCAACACACTACAACTTGCCAGGGTGCTGTAGCCAGGTATGTAGAAAACGAAAGTAGGAAGCACTCACTGGACTGTAGACAGCAATGTAAATCAAATAGAATTTATTGTGACGTTTCGGGACCAACAACGTCCCTTCCTCTAAAGGGACGTTGTTGGTCCCGAAACGTAACAATAAATTCTATTTGATTTACATTGCTGTCTACAGTCCAGTGAGTGCATCCTACTTTCCTTTTATATATATATATATATATATATATATATATATATATATATATATATATATATATATATATATATATATATACATATATATATAATAGTATATCATTTTCTGCATACTCTTAAATTTGAAAATCTTGTGAAAAACCAAAACGATACACTTAATTTTAAGGGATGAGAATATATCCACTTTTAGATCAAGAAAACTATAATTTGTAGATCTGTATAGTAATGAATGAATGAATGAATGAATGAATGTATGAGTGAATGATATAAAGGCAGATGAGAGGTTAGCACTAATGAATGATGTGATGTTATTAATGACACATAGACACTGCATCTAGAGAACCAATAATGATCAAGCACCACCTTGCATACTAAATAAAATAGAGAATAGGGGATTCTCTGTAAGCCCCTCAGTTCAACCTCTATTAATGAATAATTCTCCTTGCAGGAAAGGGTAACACATTTTGTAAATAAAGGATAATTATGTCTTAAGTCCTCTGGACTGTTTTCCATAGAGGGACTGCTGATGGCCATTAGCTCGTACAGCTGTATTTGTAAGAGGAAGGATCATGAGTTAACAATAGATTAGTTATTATTTTTAATACATTTAATATTATTTGTTTAGGTTATTGATCATTATAGAGCAGTTTATTGGTTATGCTTCTCTATTTTGTTAAAGGGCAGTAAACCTAGCAAATAATGTTATATAATTCTGTACATAGTGCAGAATTCTATAACATTAGCTTAGCACCAGCTTTCTAAAGCAAAGGATTAGAGAGATATTTTATAACAGAAATTTAATTTTACAGAACGCCGCTCCTGGCTCTACTGAGCGGGTCTGTTTTTTCTCCTAAGCGTATCGCGGGTATGCTGTCTAGTCACAGCGGGTCCGGTTGTGCTATTAAACTTAATGTAGCTTGCTTCCGCTCTGGTCTGGTAGTGCGAGCGACCTAAATTGACTTTAATAGTGCGACTGGGCGCATTGTGACTAGACAGCATGCCCGCAATGTGCTTAGAAGTAAAAAACAGACCCACTCAGTAGAGTCAGGAGCGGTGTTTTGTAAAATTCAATTTTTGTTGTAAAATATCTCTCTAATCCTTTGCTTTAGAAAGCTGGCCCTAAGCAAATGTTGTGCAGAATTATATAACTTTATTTGCTAGGTTTACTGCCCCTTTAAATTGTCCTTTCACCTGAGATGTCACATGTAGGGTTGCCACTCATCCCTTAAAATACAGAACACTTATAAGTTACACATGCTGCAGGGTGTGCAGGGAGGAATATAAATAGTGCTGTCCAGAAACACAATACATGTTCCTCCCTTCACACCCTGCAGCATGTGTAACTCATAAGTGTCCAGAAAAACATGGCTTAGGTGGCAACCCTAGCCACACGTGATGTCAACAGTAATTTACTGATAACTTTATTAGTGATGCTGAAAATGAGGCAATCAGTAATGGGAACTGCTTGGAATTTCGCAGCTGTTGAATGATTGATTGAATGCAAATACTGGCATTAGCAAATGTTTATTCCCATTGCATATCTAGAAATAAATTCTGTAATATTGTTGTATTAAGACTTACTCTTAATATCTTAAACATTCATTCATTCAATAAAGTTAAATAATATTTAATTTTTTCATTACTTTCTAGTCACTTTCAGACTGGTTATGTTACATTTAAATAGACTCTTTATAAGTAGAAATGCTTGAAAAATAATGCTTAACATTTAATTATATTATTTTCATGATACAATGCTCTATGCATATTCAACCACATAGCTGTTATTACTAGGTAAATATTTATATATTTATAGATAGATGAATATGAATATATAAACTGGAAAGTAATATTTTCTTATGTAACTTTTTTAAATAAACAGAAATAATTGTTCCTAGTTGCAACAATGTTATCTTGATGACTTTCAAAACGTTTCTATGCATCACTCTGCAATGTGTTGATGATCTGTTTGAATAAAAGAGAATGTTTTAATAATTGGTAATCAATTATTTCATAATGAATTCCAAGTTAATATTTTTGTTCCCAGGATGCTTGTCCTTCAAAAACTGGTATTCCAACCAAATAAGTTTTGGAGGTGAAAGAATGGGACATGGCCTGCTAGGCACCATGCTCAAAGGACTAATTGAATGTTAGAAAACCAGCATAGACAATGAAAGAAAAAGCAGGTTCTTGACCTGTAGAAAATAATTCAGAAACCCTTGTGTATGGAAATGTAATATACT